>NC_091621.1:99533635-100167033 GCF_027580195.1 Bos mutus
AGAGGGCTTCAGGAAAGAGTTGACACCTGAATTAAGTCATGAGGGATGAGCGACTGTTGTCATGGTCCTGCAGGAAGGAGAGGGTGGAAAAATATCCAGAAAGGGAGCACACTGTCACTTCTGGTCACTCCTACAATCTACTGTCAAGGTGGATGAGGAAATCCTTCAAGGCAGAAGGAAGGCGGTGTCTCCCATCTGTCTTCTGTCTGGTGAGTGTCACCCACCACGACTATGCCCATGAAAACATCTGTTATGTGATATTCTGTCATCTGCAAGATTCACTAACAATCTTGGGGGAAAAAAAATGTTTTTGACTGAGGTGACATTAACAGAACAGAAAGCTACCCATTTTAAAGTAAAGCATTCAGTGGCATTTTTTTTCATTAGGACGAAAACAAAGTTCCATATTCATAAGAAGCAATTAACACCTCTTAAATGCCATGCTATGCTATGCTAAGTCACTTCAATCGTGTCTGACTCTGTGTGACCCCATAGACGGCAGCCTACCAGGCTCCCCTGTCCCTGGGATTCTCCAGGCAAGAACACTGGAGTGGGTTGCCATTTCCTTCTCCAATGCATAAAAGTGAAAAGTGAAAGTGAAGTCGCTCAGTCGTGTCCGACTCTTAGTGACCCCATGGACTGCAGCCTACCAGGCTCCTCCATCCATGAGATTTTCCAGGCAAGAGTACTGGAGTGGGGTGCCATTGCCTTCTCTGCACCTCTTAAATAAGTGAAAGCAAATTCAGTAGATAATAATAAATACGAAATATAATGTAGTTTTCAGTTACATTATTATTATGCACGTATTATTATACATTATTATGTTCCTCTTTAAATATTTAACCTGTAATAAAAGACAGTGTTCTTTGGATGAATACTATGTTTCAGTGGCATTTAATGTCTTCACAGTATTGTGGGATCATCATCTCTGTCTACTTCCCAAAACTCTTCATCACCTATAATAATAATAATACTCTTTACTCATTAAGCAGTCACTCTCTAGTCTCTCCCAGCCCCTGACCACCACCAACCCACTTTCTGCACCGATGAATTTACCTATTCTGGATACTTCCTGTAAATGGAATCATACAGTATATGGATGACTTTTGTGCCTGACTTCTTTCACTGAGTATGTTCTTTTCATTTGATAGTTCATGCCTTTTCCAGCTGAGGAGGAGAGAACAGAGCGCGGACCACTGTCTAACCATGACCCAGCACCTCCTGCCCATGCCTCACACCTCTCCCTCTACCCTGTTCCTCCTCTTCCCTTTGACATGTCCTGCCCTCTTTCGGGACCCAGAAGGCAATCCATAGTCTGAGCGTGAGTCCTCTCTCTGCCATGTCCCCCGACATGTCCCGTTCCCTCTGAGCCTCAGGCTTCCCATCTGCAAAACGAAATGGTTGACACGTTTTAGTACAACTGAATGGTATACTTGGTTCAAGTGAACTGTATACTTCGAAGTGGTTAAGATGACAGATTTTGTTGTGCATTTTTATCACAATTTTTCAAAAAGCAACAGAAGGAAAAACTTTGAAAATGAGATGGGTAAATTCATGTCTAAAGACCTATCAATGCAATAGAACTATAAGGCCAAGGAGTCATGACTGAGAGCTGTGGAAAAGAAAGGCCGGCCAAGGAGACAAAGGAAAGGAATGGTCCAGCTAAGAAAGAGGCATAGAGGGGGGAAAGCGGAGGGGAGATGGGGATGGTGAGAGTGAGAAGAGGGACGGAGGGAGATAGTGAGGGGGAGAGATAGTGGGGAGGGTGGGAAGCATGGCCTGCAGTCCCAGCCAGTCCTTCTCCACCTTGCTTTGCCAATATGTGTATTTCCTGATTCTCAGTCACTGTCTCAAAGCCTCAGTCCTGTGGCCCAACACCATCTATGGATTAGTCTAGGGTCATGAGCATGATAGGGAGCACTAGGTTTTCAAAGGGATTCAGCTTCTGTGATTTATAATATTTTTTCAATAGAATTCAACCCAGAATCAGAATGAAAGCAATACAGAGGTGATAAGAAAAAGTGATGGCTCAACCATGCCCTTAAAACACATTGTTTGTATCACCGAGGGCTTCCCCACAAGGGGCCAACATCAGGCCTCCCTCCATTGGCTGAAGAGACACCAAGACATATAGGTATCAAACATTCCAGATTTGCTCAGTCTGATTTCCAGTATCTGGTTTCCAGTTCCCCAAAGCATCCTCTCCTATCAGAATATGAGCTGCAATTTTCGGTCTAAGTGAGAACTCCATGAATATGAAGCTTGAACCTAAAGGGTAGCCTGCAGTTCCTTTTTTTTTTTTAATCTGGACCATTTTAAAAGTCTTTATTGAATTTGTTACAACATTGCTTCTTAGCCTGCAGTTCCTGAAACATTAATTATATACCGGTAGGTGCCTCTGAAGTACAGGTAGATAAATGGTTTTAGATGGCATTATAAGTAGCAATCCAAGCATGTTTTAGAGAACCACTGTCCACACGCAGCCAAAAATAAAAACATCAGTTTGATTTATTCTCCTTGGAGGCCCTCCTGGAGAAGCTGGACAGCGGGTGTTTGTGCCTCAAACTCCCAGCTGAAAAGGCAGCTGGAAACACAGAACAGGTGGGATAACGGGGCCATTACTGAGGCAGTGATGAAGGCAAATGCAGGGGCTAGGAGGGGCATTTGGTAGGAGGTGGGGGAGAAACCAAAGAGGGCTTCCAGTAAGTAGTGGGATCCAAGCTGATTCACCAAGGATGATTGACAGGTGGGTGGCCTGGCAGAAGCAGGAAGGCAAAAAAGTCTCCAGAAATAATAGCAGTGGTTGTACTGGGGGAATTCCTTGGTGGTCCAGTGGTTAGTACTTGCGCTTTCATTGCTGTGAGCACGGTTTGATTCCTAGTTGAGAAACTAAGATCCCATAAGCCATGCGGCGTGGTTGAAACAAAAAACAAAGGCTGGTTGTACTCAGGTAGCAATGAATCCCTGGAGACTCCCCGACCCCAACCCCATTATTTTCCATTGTTTCTTTAAAGGGTATATGTCACTTTTATAATAAAAAATTTCTTTAAGAAAGGAAAGGTAACCATTTCAAAAGACATGGAGAGTTTTCATGAGACCGTGGTCCATGTGTTAAGACCCCTTCCCTCTTATACCCCCGTCAGCAGTCTCTCTGTGTCATTCATGCAATGGTTTGCTGGGGCTGCCACAATAAAGGACCCCAGGCTGGGGGGCTTAAACAACGGACATTAATGTCTTCACAGTCCTGGAGGCCAGAAGTCCGAGGTCTAGGTGTCTGCAGGGTTGTTCCTCTTGAGGCCTCTCTCTGCTTGCAGACACTCATCTTTTCCCTGTATCTTCATGGTCTTCCCTCTGTGCATGTCTGTGTCCCAAACCCCTCTTCTCATAAGGAAGCCAGTCACAGTGGATTAGGGTCCACCCCAGTGATCTCAGATGAATTACCTCTGCAAACACCAATCCAGCAAATACAGTCACAGCCTGAGGTCCTAGAGGTGAGGACTTCAACAGATGAAACTGGGGGGATACAACTCAATCCGTAACACTAGGGTACAGATATGAGTCCTTTGTTTTCCTTCATTACTGTAGCAGAGTTCAGAATATTAGTATTTATTTGCTTTTGAGGCAAAGATGCTAGATGATGGAGAGGACACCTGCTGACTGTTAGAGCTCCTGGGTCCGTCTTGGGAGAGTGCCAGTCACTGTCTATCCCAAGAGTCAGTTAAGAGCGCATAGGATGGGAGTCCCAGAAAAACACATGGAAATTTATCAGCCATCCCCTGTGGGCATGAGCATGGGTGCAAGGGCCAACACACGCACACCACATACACACAGAAATACACAACCTCTTTCAAGCGATCATTCTTTTTTTAATTAATTAATTAATTTTATTTTTGGTTGCACTAGATCTTCCTTGCTGTGCATAGGCTTTCTCTCATTTCTGTGAGCGGGGACTACACTTCCTTGTGGTGCACGGACTTCTCATTGTGATGGCTTCTCTTGTTATGGAGCACGGGCTCTAGGCACGTGGGCTCAGCAGTTCTGGCTCCACAGCATGTGGGATCTTCTGGATCAGGGATCCAACCTGTGTCCCATGCACTGGTAGGTAGGTAGATTCTTACCCACTGCATCACTAGGAAAGTCCTCGATGACCATTCTAACTCTCGTTATGGGATGTGGGTTGTCATGGAGATGGGAGCCAGGACGGACAGAGGTAGAAGTGCATTGAGGAAGAAATGATAATGTGAGAAAGGCTCCTGCCTTTAGAATCTAGGATGGCTCTATCCATTGAGCTGCACTCAGGGTAGGATGTTGTCTGCTCCCTGATGTCAGCAGGCATCTGGGAGCCGAGAGAGTTCTTAAACACTCTGCAGACCAACATCTCTCCACTTCTCCACACACATCACTCAGTACAGTCCAAAAAGGGACAGTCTGGGTGCTTACCAGTTTCTACTGGGTCTTCTAACTTTCACAGCCATGACCTTGGGATGCGCTGCTCCTCTTTGTAACTCCAGCCTCACAGACTGAACTCTTCCCTGGTTTTCTCTGAGCATCACTGAGATAGGTGAGCTTTTCAAGGAAGGGATTCAAACTCAGGTGGCCAAGAGCTATAATCACCTCAGCTTACACAACCCCAACCTCGGCTCACTTGCCAGAGTCCCAGCCCCAGCTAGGACCACCTTGGGTCTGAGACCCCATTTTCAGCCCCTGTACCTTTCACATCCTCTAGTTCTTCCTTCTCCCTTATCAGCAACTCCTGATTTCCCCAGCAAGGACACTGGGTCCAAAAGCCAGTGGTTATCAGCGGCTGGCACTCCTTGATTCTCCATATTCCTATCCACAAAGCTGCTCTGTGTGTTTCCACAAAGGCAGACCTCAGTGGCAGGACTGGGTTGAGGGTAAATTCCTCACAATGATAACCACTCCGATTGTCATTTGTGTAGGATTTTGTATCCTCCAAATCCCTTAGGCAGGGTCTCATTCAGTATTCATCACAGCTTCCTCTTCAGCTCCATTTTACAGATGAGGAAACTGAGGTCCAGAGAGGCAGAGCGACCAGCTCAAGGTCACACAGCAAGTAAGTGGCAGAGCCAGGGTAGGGACCCAGAGCTGTCTACCTGCATGCTCTTAACACTCTTAGGACTTTCTACCCATTGACCTCTCTCTCTCAGGGGTGAAATTGCACTTAAATACAAGTGGGGGACCAGAGGGGAAACAAGGCCACAGGCTCAAGACGGAATGAGGCTGACATTCCTTTGAGTTAATACACATCACTTCACAGGGCTGACCTCATAAATATCATTAGATCCCGCAGCCTCCACCCAGTCCGACAGGCCCCTGGATGTGAGGAACTCTGTATCCTGTTCCCACCACAGCAGGTGGAAATAGTGTGAACTAATGAAATATCACCAGTGAAGCTGACAGCTGAATGCTTGTCTCCTGGCAGACGGCAGCTAGCAGACTGCTGACCCACACACACCGGCCTCCTTCTCATCGCCAGCTGGGAGGCCAGAGCGGGCTTTGGGGACAGCACAGGACAGGAGTGGAGGCAGACAGACCAGACTCTGGTCCCTGCCTGCTGTGTGACCTTGGGCAAGGGACTTGACCTCTCTGAACTTAAGCTTTTCCATCTGTAAAAGGAGGTTGTATGAGTGCATGTTGAGACACTTCAGTCATGTCCGACTCTTTGCAACTCTACGGACTGTAGCCCACCAGGTTCCTCTGTCCCTGGGATTCTCCAGGCAAGAATACTGGAATGGGTTGCCACGTTCTCCTCCAGGGGATCTTCTCGACCCAGGGATCAAACCCGAATCTCTTATATCTCCTGCACTGGCAGGAAGGTTCTTTAGCCTGGGAAGGCCAAAAGGAGGGTAATGGGATCCATTTCAGTAATGTGTAAGTGGAAGTGTTCAGCTGAAGGCCAGGCACAGTTTCAGGGATGAAGGGATGGAAGAGGTGAGGTCAATGTGGGAATGTGACATCCGTATGTCCTACTCATCTACCTCATTACTGTTGAAAGAAACCCTAAAGCTAGGAGAAAATGCCATTGGGCTCTGCTGCTACCTTTAAGCAGAGGCCCAAGGGGATGGGAGTAGTTGCTTATTAGGCCTCACAAGGGTCAAGATGGAGATGGAGATCTCAAGTTCAGAAAGGCTGCTCTAGGCTCCAGAGTGAATCATCCTGGAGAAGTTCAAAAGTATACTGTCATCAAATTCACCAAGGACTTGGGGCATAAACCTCCCGAGTGCCTGGCACACTTGGGCATCCTCCCACTTCGAGACTCATGCAGCGAATGGTTCATGGCTTTGACCACCCAGAAGCCCCACCTCCTCCACGTGCAGTTCCCTTGGTGTAGTCTTGAAGGTGCCTTGCAGTCCAGGCCTCTGCAACCTCTGCCACTGATAGTGACCTGTTTAAGGGTGGTGGGCGACCAGGCCAAGCTAATCGCAGTCAATGAAACTCAGTCCTGGGAATACTGATCAAGATTTTAGGGCAGTAGACTCCCTTTTCTCCATAGGGCTTGGTCCTGAAGGTTTACAGTGCTGCAGGGAAAGACCATCTTGTAACCTTCAAGGGACAGTCAGTCTGAGCAGGTAGCCAATGCAATACAAGGTATTTCTGAGAAATAGAAACAGCATTCTCATGGCAGTTGTTGAGTTCTGGGTCAAGATATATGTGAACCTTCTTGGATTTACCTGTCAAATGAGTCAGTATTCCCCCTTTTGCCATTTTTGGGCATAGAATGTTTCTTTCTTTTTTTTAAATTGAAACAAAATTAACATACATTATGTTAGTTTCTGGAAAAGGGCATGACAACCCACTCCAGTATTCTTTCCTGGAGAATTTCATGGACAGAGGAGCCTGGCGGGCTGCAGTCCATGGGATCGCTAAGAGTCAAACACCAGTGAGCGACTTAACTTTCACTTTTCACTTTCATGCATTGGAGAAGGAAATGGCAACCCACTCCAGTGTTCTTGCCTGGAGAATCCCAGGGACAGGGGAGCCTGGTGGGCTGCCATCTATGGGGTCGCACAGAGTCGGACATGACTGAAGCGACTTAGCAGCAGCAGCAACATTTTTTCTCTGTGGAATATGATGAGAGATGTTTTAGATCCCGCTTTTGAATCTGGAAAGGGACTCGCTAAAAAGGAAAATAAAAATGAAAAAATACCAGATAGAAAAGAAAGTGGGCCTGAAAGGTACCTGTTGAAAAAGGCAATGAAAATGAAACAGTACCTGATAAAAAAGAAAATGAAAATAAAGAGCCCATACATACCTATCAAGAACTAAGGACTATATTAGCTGCTATGAAAACCAGCAGTCATAAAGATGAAAAGAAAGATCAGCTTTCCCCTCAAGATGAAACAGCTTTAGAGGAGGCAGCAGCTCAATATCATTCTGATGAGGATCGGCCTCTCCTAGCAGAAAACATCCCTTAAAAAGTAAGAGAAATATCCCCAGTCAGGCCATCCGCTCCTGAGAGCTTTGGAGAAACATTCCCAACTAGACCATCTGTAAGATCTGGGTATCAGACAGTCAGGGGATCTTCAGAACAGGAGAGGAGACGCTCCCACTCTCCCATTCCTCCCCACTCTTATGGGAATAAAAGGCCCCTATCAGGAATTCCCCGGAGGAGGGTCCTCTCGGGCCCTGACGAGGAGATTGATCTCCACATTGAAGCCTGTTTTCCGATAGTGTATGATGCACATGGCACGGGAAGACCCCCTTACTGGGAACCCATTCCAATGAAAATGATCAGACCAGATCAGTCGCTCAGTCGTGTCCTATTCTTTGCGACCCCATGAATCGCAGCACGCCAGGCCTCCCTGTCCATCACCAAATCCCGGAGTTCACCCAGACTCACGTCCATCAAGTCAGTGATGCCATCCAGCCATCTCATCCTCTCTCATCCCCTTCTCCTCTTGCCCCCAATCCCACCCAGCATCAGAGTCTTTTCCAATGAGTCAACTCTTCGCATCAGGTGGCCAAAGTACTGGAGTTTCAGCTTTAGCATCATTCCTTCCAAAGAAATCCCAGGGCTGATCTCCTTCAGAATGGACTGGTTGGATCTCCTTGCAGTCCAAGGGACTCTCAAGAGTCTTCTCCAACACCACAGTTCAAAAGCATCAATTCTTCGGCTCTCAGCCTTCTTCACAGTCCAACTCTCACATCCATACATGACCACAGGAAAAACCATAGCCTTGACTAGACGAACCTTTGTTGGCAAAGTAATGTCTCTGCTTTTGAATATGCTATCTAGGTTGGTCATAACTTTCCTTCCAAGGAGTAAGCATATTTTAATTTCATGGCTGCAGTCACCATCTGCAGTGATTTTGGAGCCCCCAAAAATAAAGTCTGACACTGTTTCCAATGTTTCCCCATCTATTTCCCATGAAGTGATGGGACCGGATGCCATGATCTTCGTTTTCTGAATGTTGAGCTTTAAGCCAACTTTTTCACTCTCCACTTTCACCTTCATCAAGAGGCTTTTGAGTTTCTCTTCACTTTCTGCCATAAGGGTGGTGTCATCTGCATATCTGAGGTTATTGATATTTCTCCCCGCAATCTTGATTCCAGCTTGTGTTTCTTCCAGTCCAGCGTTTCTCATGAGGTACTCTGCATATAAGTTAAATGAACAGGGTGACAGTATACAGCCTTGACGTACTCCTTTTCCTATTTGGAACCAGTCTGTTGTTCCACGTCCAGTTCTAACTGTTGCTTCCTGACCTGCATACAAATTTCTCAAGAGGCAGATCAGGTGGTCTGGTATTCCCATCTCTTTCAGAATTTTCCACAGTTTATTGTGATCCACACAGTCAAAGGCTTTGGCATAGTCAATAAAGCAGAAATAGATGCTTTTCTGGAACTGTCTTGCTTTTTCCATGATCCAGCGGATGTTGGCAATTTGATCTCTGGTTCCTCTGCCTTTTCTAAAACCAGCTTGAAATGATATGAAAGCTTAAAATGATATCATTTTATGAAAATGATAAAAGAGCTTAAACAAGCTTGTGCTACATATGGGCCTACAGCCCCCTATAACACTGTTAGAGGCCTTAGCGGCCAGAGGGATGACTGACACCTCATGATTGGAAATCAGTTGCTAAGGCTTGCCTATCTGGAGGGCAATTTATGCTTTGGAAAGCTGAATAATCTGATGCTGCCCAACAGCAGGCTGATGCCAACCGCAGAGATGACCTGAGTCATATTACCAAAGATATGATAGCAGGAACTAATGCATTTAGAACACTGGGAGATCAAATGGCTCTAGACACAAGGATTCTAGATCAAGCGACAGGCTGTGCCCTTAAGGCCTGGCGATCACTGTATCGAGGAAAGGAATCAGCATCTTCCTTTTCAAACATCAAACAAAAACCAGAGGAGCCATATGAGGACTTTGTAGCATGGCTTATGGAAGGAATTCACAGAGTAATTTCTAGTAATGAGGCAGCTGACATATTGATAAAACAATTAGCATTCGAAAATGCTAACTCTACTTGCCAGGCTATCCTACATCCTATAAAAAAAATATGGAACACTGTCAGATTTCATCAAGCAATGTGCAGATGTAGGGCCAGCAATGATGCAGGGTGTTGCCATAGCAGCGGCCATAAAAGGAGATTCTCATCAGCAAGCAGTTCAATCTTTTCTTACAGGGAGGAATTCCAATAATCAAGGCCGGAATGCTGGCTCATCCAGAGACTACTTTTCTTGGGGTCAGGAGGGGCACTTTACATGCACCTGCCCCCAAAGAACAGCTAACTCTTCTCAGCCAAACCCTGCCTCCATGGCTATGATTCCTAATCTCCCTAAATCACTTTGTCCTCGTTGTCAGAAGGGATATCATTGGGCTAAAGACTGCAGATCAAGATTCCATAAAAACGGAACCTCGCTAGTTCCTGACCAGCAGTCGGGAAACTGGTTGAGGGGCCAGCCCCAGGCCCTGATAACGACTGGGGCAAGGACAACAACAATGAACCCATTCATACCCTTTGTCTCATCACAGAGCTCATCAGAGCAACCCCAGGCAGCACAGGATTGGACCTCAGTTCCACCACCTCAACAATATTAACACCAGATAGTCCCACTATAAAAATCCCTACCGGGATTAGAGGCCTATTACCAACAGGCTTGGTGGGAATTGTATTAGGCAGAAGCTCTTTAGCCACGCAAGGACTTATAGTTGTGCCTGGAGTAATTGATTCAGACTATACAGGAGAAATTCAAATAATGATTTCACCCCCAACTAAAACTATACAAATTCATAAAGGACAAAGAATAGCACAGCATTTACTTTTACCTTATCACGCTGCCATAGGGCACGCTGCTACTCAAAGTGAGAGACAAGAAAGAGGGTTTGGGTCTAGTGATATGGTCTTTTGGGTAACAGAGATTACTCAGAAACGCCCTATGAAAACTATCTTGGTTTCTGGCAAGTCTGTTGTGGGGCTGTTAGATACAGGGGCAGATGTTTCCTGCATTGCTGGGAAAGATTGGCCTAGTTCCTGGCCAACGCATACAACTGAAAATGACTTGGTGGGAATAGGGAGAGCCCAGGCAGTAGCTGAAAGTGCAAAAATATTAGATTGGCAGTTTGAGAATACCTGCGGAACTTTCCAGCTTTATGTAGTTCCTTCACTCCCCTTTACTCTATGGGGAAGGGACATGTTATCTCAAATGGGAGTGCTACTTTTCAGTCCCAATGAAAAAGTGCCCTCTCAAATGCTCCATATGGGCTATGATCCATCCAAAGGATTTGGTAAACAACAGGAAGGAATAATTGAGCCAATTTGTCCAACCCCTCGACAGCTATGCACTGGATTGGGATATCCAAATTTATAATGGAGGCCATTGTTTTTGCTGCCGACCCCATTACATGGAAATCTCAAGACCCAGTGTGGGTAGAACAATGGCCTCTGCCTCAGGAAAAATTACTGGCAGCTAAAATGTTAATTTCTGAACAACTGCAATTGGGACATATTGAGCCCTCCAGTAGTCCCTGGAACACTCCTATTTTTGTTATTAAGAAAAAATCTGGCAAGTGGCGACATTTACAAGATTTAAGAGCTATCAATGCCACTATGGAAGATATGGGGGCCTTACAACCCGGGCTTCCTTCCCCAGTAGCTGTCCCAGAAGGACATAATATTATTGTAATTGATTTGCAAGACTGTTTTTTCACCATCCCCTTAAATGCTGAGGATAAAAAGCGATTTGCCTTTTGTTTACCATCAGAAAATTTTAAACAGCCTCATTTAAGGTTTCAATGGAAAGTGTTGCCCCAGGGAATGAAAAATAGCCCTGCTGCTGCTGCTAAATCGCTTTAGTCGTGTCCGACTCTGTGCGACCCCATAGACGGCAGCCCACCAGACTCCCCCGTCCCTGGGATTCTCCAGGCAAGAACACTGGAGTGGGTTGCCATTTCCTTCTCCAAAAAATAGCCCTACTTTATGTCAAAAATTTGTTAATGCAGCTATAGAAGATATTAGGGCTTTAAGTATGAACAACTGTATATGATTCACTATATGGATGATATTTTAATAGCTCATCCTGATAGAGCTCATTTACAAACTGTCCTCCAAGATTTGACTTAGGCATTGACAGCCAGAGGCTTAAAAATTGCCCCAGAAAAAATTCAGGTCAATCCGCCCATAACTTACTTAGGAAGGGTTATCAACTCAGAAACCGTGACTCATGCTCCTTTACAATTAAGAAAAGATCACCTTGTTACTTTAAATGATTATCAAAAACTTTTAGGCGATATTAATTGGATTAGGCCCTATTTAAAATTAACCACTGCCGAATTAAAACCTCTTTTTAACATTTTACATGGGGATCCTGATCCAACTTCTAAAAGACAATTAACTGCTGAGGCACGGGAGGCCTTAGACAAAGTAGAAGCAGCTTTATCTGATAGCTATGTAAAAAGAATTGATTTACAAACAAACTGGCAACTCCTCTGCCTGGCTACTCCAACAGGGCCTACAGGAGTTTTATGGCAAAACGGCCCTCTAGAGTGGATCCATCTTCGCGCTCAAGCTAAAAAGGTAGTGGCTTCTTATCCAGGTTTAGTGGCTACTTTAATATTAAAGGGGAGAAAGCGGAGTATTGAATTATTTGGTAAAGAGCCAGCAGAAATTGTAATTCCATATAATAAAGAACAGCTTGATGCTCTTCTAATGTTTGATGAAAATTGGCAGATTGCTGTAGGAAATTATTTTGGCCAAATTCTGCATCATTTACCTTCACATGTTTTGCTAAATTTTATGTCTAAACATCCAGTTATTTTCCCTGTTAGATGTAAATACTCCCCCATCTCAGACGCTCTAATGGTTTTTACTGACCGGTTAGCTAATGGCAGAGCTTCTATAGTTACAAGAGATCAGTATAAAGTTTTACATATGCAGGAGACTTCGGCCCGAGAGCTGAACTCACAGCTGTTATAGAGGCTTTTGTTATGCTTGCAGAGGAGGAATTTAACCTTGATGTCCTTTTCATTATAGGGGACTGGAATGCAAAAGTAGGAAATCTAGAAACACCTGGAGTAACAGGCAAATTTGGCCTTGGAATAGGGAATAAAGCAGGGCAAAGACTAATAGAGTTTTGCCAAGAAAATGCACTGGTCATAACAAACACCCTCTTCCAACAACATAAGAGAAGACTCTATACGTGGACATCACCAGATAGTCAACACCGAAATCAGATTGATTATATTCTTTGCAGCCAAAGATGGAGAAGCTCTATACAGTCAGCAAAAACAAGACCAGGAGCTGACTGTGGCTCAGACCATGAACTCCTTATTGCCAAATTCAGACTTAAATTGAAGAAAGTAGGGAAAACCACTAGACCATTCAGGTATGACCTAAATCAAATCCCTTATGATTCTACAGTGGAAGTGAGAAATAGACTTAAGGGCCTAGATCTAATAGATACAGTGCCTGATGAACTATGGTCAGAGGTTCGTGACGTTGTACAGGAGACAGGGATCAAGACCATCCCCATGGAAAAGAAATGCAAAAAAGCAAAATGGCTGTCTGCGGAGGCCTTACAAATAGCTGTGAAAAGAACAGAAGTGAAAAGCAAATGAGAAAAGGAAAGATATAAACATCTGAATGCAGAGTTCCAAAGAATAGCAAGAAGAGATAAGAAAGCCTTCTTCAGCGATCAATGCAAAGAAATAGAGGAAAACAACAGAATGGGAAAGACTAGATATTTCTTCAAGAAAATTAGAGATACAAAGGGAACATTTCATGCAAAGATGGGCTCGATAAAGGACAGAAATGGTATGGACCTAACAGAAGAAGAAGATATTAAGAAGAGATGGCAAGAATACACACAAGAACTGTACAAAAAAGATCTTCACGACCCAGGTAATCACGATGGTGTGATCACTCACCTAGAGCCAGACATCCTGGAATGTGAAGTCAAGTGGGCCTTAGAAAACATCACTACGAACAAAGCTAGTGGAGGTGATGGAATTCCAGTTGAGCTATTCTAAATCCTGAAAGATGATGCTGTGAAAGTGCTGCACTCAATATGCCAGCAAATTTGGAAAACTCAGCACTGGCCACAGGACTGGAAAAAGTCAGTTTTCATTCCAATCCCAAAGAAAGGCAATGCCAAAGAATGCTCAAACTACCGCACAATTGCACTCATCTCACACGCTAGTAAAGTAATGCTCAAAATTCTCCAAGCTAGGCTTCAGCAATATGTGAACCATGAACTTCCTGATGTTCAAGCTGGTTTTAGAAAAGGCAGAGGAACCAGAGATCAAATTGCCAACATCCGCTGGATCATGGAAAAAGCAAGAGAGTTCCAGAAAAACATCTATTTCTGCTTTATTGACTATGCCAAAGCCTTTGACTGTGTGGATCACAATAAACTGTGGAAAATTCTGAAAGAGATGGGAATACCAGACCACCTGATCTGCCTCTTGAGAAACCTATATGCAGGTCAGGAAGCAACAGTTAGAACTGGACATGGAACAACAGACTGGTTCCAAATAGGAAAAGGAGTATGTCAAGGCTGTATATTGTCACCCTGTTTATTTAACTTACATGCAGAGTACATCTTGAGAAACGCTGGACTGGAAGAAACACAAGCTGGAATCAAGATTGCGGGGAGAAATATCAATAACCTCAGATATGCAGATGACACCACCCTTATGGCAGAAAGTGAAGAGGAACTCAAAAGCCTCTTGATGAAAGTGAAAGAGGAGAGTGAAAAAGTTGGCTTAAAGCTCAACATTCAGAAAACGAAGATCATGGCATCCAGTCCCATCACTTCATGGGAAATAGATGGGGAAACATTGGAAACAGTGTCAGACTTTATTTTTGGGGGCTCCAAAATCACTGCAGATGGTGACTGCAGCCATGAAATTAAAAGACGCTTGCTCCTTGGAAGGAAAGTTATGACCAACCTAGATAGCATATTCAAAAGCAGAGACATTACTTTGCCAACAAAGGTTCGTCTAGTCAAGGCTATGGTTTTTCCTGTGGTCATGTATGGATGTGAGAGTTGGACTGTAAAGAAGGCTGAGAGCCGAAGAATTGATGCTTTTGAACTGTGGTGTTGGAGAAGACTCTTGAGAGTCCCTTGGACTGCAAGGAGATCCAACCAGTCCATTCTGAAGGAGATCAGCCCTGGGATTTCTTTGGAAGGAATGATGCTAAAGCTGAAACTCCAGTACTTTGGCCACCTGATGCGAAGAGTTGACTCATTGGAAAAGACTCTGATGCTGGGTGGGATTGGGGGCAAGAGGAGAAGGGGACAACAGAGGATGAGATGGCTGGATGGCATCACTGACTCTATGGACATGAGTCTGAGTGAACTCCGGGAGTTGGTGATGGACAGGGAGGCCTGGCGTGCTGCGATTCATGGGGTCGCAAAGAGTCGGACACGACTGAGCGACTGATCTGATCTGATCTGATCTGACTCTCAGTATGGTGGTCAGACTGTTTCCACACATTGAGACTGCAGTTCTGCCTGAGAACAAAACTGCAATATTTCACTTGCTAACTAAACTGCAGCAGCAAATTTGGAAATGAAGCCGAGCATATTTTATCGGCCACATTCGGGCTCATTCTGGATTGCCTGGACCTTTAAATGCCCTAAATGACCTGGCAGATTCACTAACTAAGGTAACAGTGGCTTCTGCTTTTGAAGAAGCCAGGGCTTCTCATTCACTCCACCATCAAAATGCTACTGCACTAAGATATCAATTTCAGATTCCTCGAGAATCTGCTAGGGAAATTGTTCATTCCAGTTCTCATTGTCCCACTGCTGTAAGTAGTTTACCTATGGGAGTTAACCCTCGCGGTCTCAAACCTAATGCACTCTGGCAGATGGATGTAACTCACATCTCTTCATTTGCAAAATTGTCTTTTGTTCATGTAACTGTGGATACCTTTTCTCATGTTATTATTGCAACTGCTCGTACAGGGGAAGCAGTTAGAGATGTAATACAACATCTCTTTACTTGTTTTTCATATTTGGGCTTGCCAAAAGCTTTGAAAACTGACAATGCTCCTGCTTACACTTCCAAGTCTTTTCAGGAATTTTGTCTAAAGTTTCAAATTAAACATAATACAGGCATCCCTTATAATCCACAAGGACAAGCCATTGTGGAAAGAGCACACCAAACGTTAAAAATCCAAATTCAAAAATTAAAAGAAGGGGAGTTTAAATATAGTTCTCCCCATCACATCTTGCAACATGCTCTTTTTGTAATAAATGTTTTAAATACTGATTCAGCCGGAATTACCGCAATGCTTCTCCATTGGTGCCCAGAGCAATTGAATACAAAACCATTAGTTAAATGGAAGGACCTCCTTTCCAGACAATGGAAAGGTCCCAACCCATTGTTAACCAGCGGTCGAAGATATGCTTGTGTTTTTCCACAGGACGCAGATTCTCCAATTTGGGTTCCAGATAGATTGATTTGCCATGTCTAAACCCCTTGGATACTGGATTCCACGGCCGTCGCGACCCCAAAAGAGGAAGGGGCCTCCTCTACCTCCACTCCCTCTGCCAACACGGGAAGGCCAGCTGGTCCTGAGACGAATGACGCCAGAGATCCTGGATGAACAGGAGGGGGAGCCACCCACCAAACAGATGTCACAACTCCGCATAAAGGATAATGTTCCCCCTAAGTCTTTGCCTTACAGGAGACCACCAGGACGCCCAGCTCGCGCAACTCAACAAGCTCCCATACCTACCTGGGGACAGATTAAGGTGCTCTGTCACCAGGCACAAGGGATAGCTTCCCCGCAGGGCTCTCCTGCCTCCCCTGAGAAGGTGTTTATTGCTATGCTTGCCTTATTATCTTGCCAGGTAAGCGCCTACTCCCCCACTCCTGAAAAGAAATGGGCTTACTTTCTAGATCCTCCAACCTTTCAAGTAGTTACTTGGAACGTGACCCTGAAAGGTTGTTGTTGAATCACGCGAATACACCAGGATTCTTGGCCCCCGGAGGAGAAGAATTCAATCCGGGGCCAGAGACGAGGCTTGATCGCTCAGAGCTTTTGTGTAATAAAGTTTTATTAAAGTATAAAGGAGATAGAGAAAGCTTCTGACATAGGCATCAGAAGGGGGCAGAAAGAGTACCCCCCTGCTAGTCTTTAGCTGGATGTTATATAGTCACTAGCAGTCTGTTAATGAAAGAAAGGAATGTCTTAAAATTCAGAATGGCACCAGGCCCCTCACCCATAAGATGCATTTTGGGATAATCTTGGCACCAAATGGTTTATCCTGGGCCATAAAATGATTAACTTGAATCTTGAAGAAGGGCAGACCACCACACAAATAGTTTCATTTACATAGATTAGGGGAACAATATCCATACTGGTTTGTCAAGTAGGTTCTGGGCCAAGAGGCGGAACCAACTTGGAGACAGAGTTTGGGGTAAAGGCATAGTACATTAGCATAGCTTAAGACAAACATTTCCATAAGAAAAAGGCATTGGTTATCTCTAGACTCGGGAATAGCTAACTTCAGGCGAAGCCGGGTGTCATTATGGCAACACAATATTTTAAGAGAAACCTCCCTTTAAATTTGTATAGAGAAGGAAAAAATATTGCTAGTTTGTTTCCTCCTGCCGCTTAAGAGAGATAAAAATGTCTGACACTTGCAGGCTATTTCCTCTATTTGGAGACCCCTGGCCTTCCTGCCTGTTACCCTCTCAACCCCTTACGGATCCACACAAACCAGCCTCAGTTACTGGGAGGGTCATATACTTCCCATACAACAGATAAATATCCTATTAATTTCAATTTTACCTTCAGGGGATTAACAGACGATCTTCCTGTTTGCTTCAACTTCCCCAACTATATAGAAAGCTTTATTACTACCCCTAAGGAAGGACGTATTGGAGCCTCTAAAAAAGCAATTCTGACCCGTTCTCCAGCCTCAAGTATTGAACTTAGAGAGCGTCTAGCGGTTTGGATGTTGCAGGCTCGTATGCCTGGGGCCCTTGATCCCACAAAACTGTATTCCATAGACCCCCTCCTGGATATCCAAGTTGTTATAACACCAAGCCTTCAGATATCATATGGAACACCATAGATGATCATACAGGGTATCCGATTTGGAGATCTTGTACTTATGATTCGAGAATTGATTATAGAATACCAGGAGGAGGAAATTACATGATTCAAGACTGGAGTAACCCAGACCCAGGTACGAGCCCATTGTTCCTTGGTGACTTTCTCAGTAGATATTATAATTGGAAGAAAGACTTGGTTCCTTGGCCATTTAGTATCACTAGATGGCATAATAATGAATGTGCTCCTCCTATATTGTCTTATACAACTAAGAACAGAACCTTTCAGCAGCCAGAAATTTGGAGGGCCCTTGCTGCCACTGCTCCCATTTCCTTATTCCGTCCAGATAGCAATTCTAATTATTCTATTTTAGCTTGTCTACCCTCACCTTATGTTTTTCTCTTTACTAATGACTCCAAGAGACTAAATGTATACATGAATTATTCAGGCGGACCTAATATAGTAACTTGTGAACAATGTATGCTTTCATCTTGTTTGACCCCCCAATATAATGTTTATTCTCTTGTGGTATTGAAACGTCCACCCTATCTCATGATACCTGTAACTGTGCCTAATTACTGGTATGATAATTACAGTTTGGCTGTATTACAACAACTACAGGATTTGATGTGAACACGATGGTTTGTGGGCTTACTTATCTTGGGAATAGCAGCTTTAATAACTGCAATTACTTCTGTTACCGTGGCAGCAATATCATTGACTCAACAAGTACATACTGCTCAATATGTTGATACTATGTCCAAAAACGTTTCTTTAACATTGGCAACCCAGGAAGCTATAGACAGGAAATTAGAAATGAGGGTAGATGCCCTAGAGGAAGCAGTAACACATATTGGGACTGAATTGCAGGCTTTAAAAGTGAAAATGGCATTGTCCTGTCATGCTGACTACCGGTGGATATGTGTAACACCCCTGAAAGTAAATGAGACAGATTATGATTGGGAAAAAATTAAAAACCATATTTCAGGTGTCTGGAACAGCTCTGACATTGGTTTAGATTTAGGGAAACTTCACGATCAAATAGCAACCATGGAACACTCCCGATTAGATTTTACTGCCGCTGGAGCAGCAAGTGACTTCTTCCACACTTGCTCTAACTTCATTTCAGGAAAGAATATTCTGTCTACTGTTTTTAGCTATGTTGCTCTGGCTGCTTTAATTCTGCTTCTTATAATCATTCTTCCTTGTATTGTCAGAATTCTTCGACAGAGCACTCAGAAGCTCGCGACTGAACTGCATCTGGCTGTTTTAAGAAATAAAAAAGGGGGAGATGCCGGGAGCCAGCACGGGAGTCCCCACCCATAACAAGGTTATGTGGGAGAGTTCTGGTGGGCAAGGCGAGCCAGAACTCAAGGGGTGCCCCTCTGGGCCTGCCTGAGCATCTACCCCAAAACCAGAGTCTGCCTGCTTTACTGCTTTGTGCTCTCACCTACACCTCTGACTTTACGGGGGCCTGTCCCCCACCACCATCTCTCTCTCTGAAAAAGAGTTAACTTACAGCTCCAGTTAATAAAGTTCCTGGGCATAATAGGAGTATTTAACTCCAAACCCCTCAGATGGCTAACTTGCCTGACAAGTTTAGCCGGACTCCTACAGCTATGCATTCGATTGTTCACAGTCTCCCAGCCTCAAGAGGCACGGGAAGCTTAAGATATTCAAATAGTTTAGAGCCTCTCGGAGAGTTAGAAGCTGTCAGAATAAAACTAGTAGAAGATTTCATTGATGAGCCAATGCTTGCTGCCAAGTTTCCACATCCCCTGTATTGTATCCTTGGAAGTGTATTAATTAATATAGTTGGTATGTAGAAAAAATAAGTGGTGGCCTTGGTGTTAGCAACTTTAGACCCTTAAGGTAATAAATTCTTTCCTTTGTTGTAAACCCATTGCACCTCTGCCCTATAGGAATGCAACTTTATCCAACACCTTTGGAGGATGGTGCCAAACTTTAAAATAATTACTCTTAGAGAAAATAAGTCTTATGGTTGACAAACCTTTGTCAGAGTCATAAAATGTTAATAGCCTTCTGGCCAGAAGATGATGTAAACCACCTAAACCATTTGTACACGATAAGTTTGCAGAAAAGAAACCCTGGTTTCGATAAGGATCAAAGACTGCTGACTTTGCATGATTTCACACCCCCTATTATCCTCTATGTGCAACTTATGGTATAAAAGCCCCTGTAGAAAATAAAGCTATGGGCCTTGCTCACCGAAGCTTGGTCTCCCTGTGTCGTTCTTTCTTGTTTCCTTTTCTTCCTTTTCTCTTCTGTTCTTCCTTCATGCCAAAATAATTTGGAGTGCGGGGGTCCTCTGCAACCACTTATTTGCCTGGGCTTCTAAGAAGCACTTGAGAAGGTACCTAAGGTGGGGCACCTTCCGCTATTCGAGAGGGTGCCTGCGGCTTCCGTGGTCAGAGCAAGTTTGGTGTCACGAACTTTATTGATTTCCCGTGTAAACCAGTTATTATTGAGCATCTAATAAATCTCTCAGCCTTTGCTATCCCTTAATCGCCAACGCCATCATCCTGAGGGAATCCCTGGATCCAACCGGGGCTGGACCCTGGCACTCTGTAACCTTAGGCAAGTCACCTAACCTTGCTGAGCCTTGTTCCCTCATTAGCAAAATCCTGAAGGCAATACCTACCTTATAGGGAGAGTTATGAGGATGAAACCATGATGCAGTGTACACTATACCTGGTATAATACTCAGCAAACGAGTGTGATTACTTTCCCAGACCCCAGCCGGGGATCTTTCTCCATGGCTGGTCCTCAAGATGCTGCATCCCCCAACGCACTGCCCCAGGGCTCAGCCATGCCTGTGACTTCAACTCCTTGACCTCCCCAATGACCACCACAGCTCTATGTCCAGTCAGCCCTCTCCAAAGTTCAGAGCTCCTGGGCACATTCCACCAGAATGTCCTCCAAGCATCCCAAACCCAGCACAAAGTCCTGGTTCATTCACTACTCTCTACATGATTTGGGTCTGTCATCTTGGCCTTGGTTTCTTCACCTACAATGTGAGCAGGTTGTAGGAGGTCACTATGGAGGATCTCTGAGCTCATCTCCAACTATCATCTCCTCAGCTTGGTACCACTTCCTCCCCAGGCTTACCGCCTTCAAAAGCAGCACTGCCAATCTCTAGTGAACCCCAGCTTGAAAACTGAGAGTCAGCTAGGACTTGTCCAACTTGTTCCTCATAGCCCTCAAGCCTGCAAGAGTCTCCTCAGAGATGCTATCCTATGTCTACATCCCTCCTTGATACCATTACCATCACCCTAGTCCAGACCCTTAGCACAACACATTCAGGCTCCAGAACCAGCTTCCCCATCCAGTTCACCCTCTGCTCCTTCCATCCATGGAGTCAACTGATGGTCAACGAAGGACCAGTACAGCTTCCCTCCAATCTACCTCGCATGGAGACTGGGCCTCCTAACACCACCATCAGGAACTGGAATGTCCTGTTGACAATGTCAGCATCCTGGAAATTCTTTTTAAGGCTGGGGATGAGAAAAGGAAGCTTTCATGGTGTTCATACTAGACACTCAGTAAATATGTGTTACATTCATTCATGCTTTTCAAAGCACACCCCTTGGATGGTCATCTCCAATCCAAGACAGACCACCCCAGAGATGTCTTAGTGAATCTCCTGAAAGCTGTGGGCCCTTGCTTCACAAAAGAGCACTTGCATGTGATTTTGGGAATACAATTTCAGGGGGTTCTTCATCTGGCCCATCTCTAGAGCCAAGTTTGCCTCTAATTGAACTCATTTTACAGACAGAGACTGAGATGCAAAGAGAGGAAGGAATTTGTCAGAGAACATGCAGAGCATGTGTTTCTAGGAGGCACTAGGTCATCTTATGAAAATGCTGGGTCCACTCCCTGCTCCAGTCCACAGCTTTGAGTAGTCAATCGCAGAACCCCTAGCCTGTCTGTTTGCCTCACTCATGCAAGAGCAAGAGGGAGACAGGCCTGTACTGCAAGGCTGGAGGGAGAAGACTGAGTAAAAATAGGAATCTAACCAGCCCCATGCATGGAAGACAGTTCCTATTCCATCCCTCTGCTCGAGTGCTGCCTTCCTTTCCTTGTGGGATTTTGGAGCCTGGCGATGTTACTGGCATCTAGAGTGTTCATGGAAGACTTAATGGAAGAGGAGAGCCCTGCTTGAGCCTCAGTTTTGGGTGCTGGAGGGAGGCAGGGACTAGGGGTTATTAATAGGCCTGGCTCGAGGGGCCCAGGGAGGGTGAATGTGATACAGACACCCAGCACCGTGGTTGGGAAGTACCTGACACCGGAAGGGGAGGGGGCTGGGAACAGAGGGGAGCGCCACCTCCCAAAATAGCCAGAGCGGAAGCCTATATAGGTGGCCATCCTCCCCCAGGCTCACTTCCTGACGGGATCTCCCACCAGCCAACCTTTCGGTCCAGGTTCCAGCCCTCCACCCCACACCTGAGGTGAGTGGCAGCCACCGGGGCTGGACGAGGATGGAGGGGAGGAGAGGCGGGACGGCCAAATGTCCCCTTCCCTGCCAGAGACACAGGCTAGGCTGGTGACACAGGCTGAGGCAGACAGCCATGAAGTTCACGGTTGAGAGTACAATTCCTGGGGTTTCCATCCTAACTCGTGGTGTGACCTGAGGCAAATTCCTCCCACTGGCTAAGCCCACCTTACAGAACAAGATGGGTGGAGTCAGACATCTATGGACTCAGGTGAGGTGGCCCTTGCCTGGGCAGAGGACACAGGAGGAAGGGGTATGGAGGGCTGATGGGCTGACCTAAAGACATCATCTGATGCTCTGGCTGGGTGGACTATGGTGTCTAGTTAATGGGAAGCTTCTGCAGCAGGGAGAGTTGGAAGAAGCAGGGAGGGAAGGATGGGGCTGTTGAAGTCCAGCCTCTGCCACAGGGGTCAGTGTTCGGGGACTCCTCGGAAGCCGATCTGAGGCTGAGACATGTGGGACCTGATTGGTATGGTCCTGGGCGCTGGCAGAGCCCCATGCAGTGGATCTCTGGACTTGACGTTAGTAGAGCCAGGGGTGGATCCCTCTGAGCCACTGCCTTGCTGTGTGTTTTTATGCCACTCGCTGACTCTCTCTGGCCTCAGTTTCCCCACTAGTATAGCATAAGAATCCCTCAGCTGGGGAAGCAGATTTGCCAACAAGGCCCCTGAAGTGAGCTGAGCCTGGGGCTTGAGATGACAACACAGAAGCCCAGCATCTCTAAGTTAAAAGGCCAGTCAGAGCAGAAGCAACAGGGGCAGCTGAGGGGTCCACGGATGGCTTCATACGGTGAGAGATCAGGACAGGAGCTGCAGCATCAGTGCCTTGGAGACCAGCTGGCGGGCTGTCCCCTGAAGGAGCTGACTCACAGAGAAGGGGGCCCACTGGAGCCAGCAGCATCCTAAGGTTCCCAGGAAGGGCAGCCGTCCAACACCAAGCTGAAGGAGATAGTGTCAACAGTGAGTGCCAGGGAACCTGAGCTACAGGGTAGCCGGGCTGCTGCTGCTGCTGCTGCTAAGTCGCTTCAGTTGCTAAGTCGCTTCAGTCGTGTCCGACTCTGTGCAACCCCACAGATGGCAGCCCACCAGGCTCCCCCGTCCCTGAGATTCTCCAGGCAAGAACACTGGAGTGGGTCGCCATTTCCTTCTCCAATGCAGGAAAATGAAAAGTGAAAGTGAAGTCGCTCAGTCGTGTCTGACTCTTAGCGACCCCATGGACTGCAGCCTACCAGGCTCCTCCATCCATGGGATTTGCCAGGCAAGAGTACTGGAGTGGGGTACCATTGCCTTCTCCATAGCTCTCCCTAGCTCCTCCACCAAGGCACACTGTCTCAGCCCCGCCCACCTGCCCACACCTGAAGTCAGAGTGTTGAGAATCCACCACAAAGGACCACCCACATACCATCAACAAAGTGGAGGGAGACTGAGGCCCAGGGATGGCAAAGGTCACAACCCAAGGTGACATAAGGACTTACTGCAACCCCAGATCTTGAACCCAGGACTCTTGACTCCTTGTCCAGTGCTCTGCACACTTTAGAGACAGCTGGTTGCAGCCTGAACCCTCGGGGAACCCTGGGAAAGACAGCAACCAGTCTCTGGCTGCATAAAGATCAGGTAGTGTCATGTTTCCCAGAGATGAAGTTGGGGCCATAAAACCTGTGTCTCGGAAGTGTGGTCTGAGGGTGGCACCAGCTCCCCAAGCATGAGCCTTGAAAGTGCAGAGGGCAAGTACCTTCTGCCACCCTCCCCTCCCCCATACGGTTTATAGGGGCAGGAGGAGTCCAGACCCGCATGATACTTTGGCTCAGGAGACCTGGAAAGCAAGTAGTTAGTGGGGATCCAAGAAGGGTTCTTTGAAAAGTCAGACTATGAAAAAAATAAAATCGGTTTCTGTATTCCGAGTTCCCGACCAGATGTGGGATGGGGCACCCGCAGAGGGCCCTAGCAGCACCGGCCTATCCCTGCCACCACCTCCCGGTGGGTCAGGTTTCCAGACCTCAGAGCTTAGATTTTGCAGCATAAATTTGCATCCAGGACAGACAGCGGAGGCAGAGGTAGGAGTGGAGAGAGAATGGGAGTAGGGCCAAGGGGCCCACGAGGATGTAGACCTGCCCCTGTCGGTCCAGTATACTCCCCGAAGAGGCCGGACATCCTCGGAGGTGCGCGGATCCCAGACCCTGCGTCGCACCAGGCCGGCGCTTCCTGCTTGCCCTTGACGGCAGGAAAACCCTCCAACTGGGAACGCGGGCGCCCTTTAAATTCCAGGGTTTGCCCCTTCCCCTGGAGCCCTGGCTGCAGCCCCTGGAGTCCCAAGGACCCCCGGCAGGGCGGGGCGGGAGCGGCGGCGGGACCGTGCGCCCGCCCGGCTAGCCCGGTCAGCACAGATCGGCGGCTCAGCTGGACTGAGCCGCTGTGGCTGCGCGCCGAGCCCCGCGCCCCCTGGCTCTGCGCCAGGCCGGCGGGCGTGCGCCCGGCGCGCGGCACTGCAGCGCAGGTCATATGAGCAGAAATGATGAGAAAAGCACTTTTTAATCTTTTCGCACTTGCTCTGCCCGCTCAAACAGTTGCAGGATGTCGATGACAGACTTGCTCCACGCTGAGGACATCAAGAAGGCAGTGGGGGCCTTTACCGGTGAGCAGCGCGCTCCCCTCCGCATCCCTGTCCCCTCATCCATCTCCCTGGCCCCTGCACCCCCGTGGGTCCCGCGGCTGGCCAGTCATCCCGGCGCTTCTATGCTCACGCTTCCGCCGGGCGCTAGCGGAGCGTGGAAGAGGGTCCACGGCACTACCCAAACTTGGCCCCGCCAGGACCTGGCGCAGACAGCGAGCTAGGAGGCCGGGCGCCTGGCCTGACAACCGAAACTCTGGGGCGCCGAAGGCTGGGTAACCGCGCTGCGAGGACTCAGGTCCCGGACCAAGGGCGAAGACCGGGGTGGAAAGCGGGACCTCTGGGTCCTTGTGAGCGCTCGGGGCTTTTCAAGGCACTTGGAGGGGCCATAGGTGCGCATGCTTCTCTCCCCGCGACCCCTTTCCGGAGAGGGCTCTTTTCGCCTAGCTACTGCTTGCTGGTTTCCTGAATGTCCAAGCCCCTTCTCCGGGGCTCAGGGCCCACCCCGCTCAACGGATCTGCGAGGGAGCGAGATGACCTTCCCCAAGCTGGAGCTCTGCTCTGCTCAGCGCTGCGCGCAGAGCATCCTCCGCGCTTGCAACTTCCAGCCTCCTCAGGCACCGAGAGAGGGGAACGGACAGTCTCATGTCTCTGAGCTGCCCTGGACTTGAACGCTTAGCTGCTTAAGTTCCTCCTCCCTCCTGTCCCCGAGATGGGGAAACTGAGGGAGGCAGAGGGTTAGAAACTTGCCCAAGGTCACTTCGCAGGGCAGAAGGGGGATGAGCACGGGGGTCACCTCCAGGTGCTGTCCCCATCCCCCTCCATCTGGTGTCTGAGGTGGACAGAGCAACTTTCCTCCCCTCCAGCCAGGGAGGATACCTTGACTTTCCATGGGATTGCCCCTACACCACCCCACCACCCCCGACACACATGTTACTTGGTCTAAGGTCGTTTACTCTCCCAGATTGTCCTTAAAAAAGAGCTCAGGGTACAGAATATTGAAGGGGGGCTCCCTTCCTTTCTGCTTGGCACTCCATCCCCTGGGCATGAAGCCTCCCTCCCAGAGCCCTGCGATAGCCCACCCACTTCTCCTTGACCCATCTTGTCCCTCTGAGAGGAAACCTAACTGGGAATTCTTGGGGAGACTTCCAGCACCCACCCCCACTCCCACCGGAATGGCTTTCTGCAGCAAAGCCAGGACTTCTGTGTCCTCCCCCCACTCCTCCTACTAGGTGACCTTGAGAGAAACTTGTCCTCTCCGTGTTGATTTTCTGGCCACACAATCCATGGCCAAGAAAAAGGTCGACCCTCCTCCCCAACAACAGACACACATCATATTCACTCTTCCTTCAATTCCCGTGCCCACCCCCACTCAGCCACCACCCAAAAGGCTTCATGGAAACTTCTCTGCCTTCAAATGCTACCCCTACCCTTAGCGAAGGGTATAGTCGAAGGTGGAGGGAGTTGGGGAGCCAGGGAGATCTGGGTGCAATCCTCCCTCTGCCACCCATGGCTGTGCAACCTTGGTCCAAACCCCCTTGCCTGGCCTGGACTCCCTCAGCCCTGCCACGGAGGTGTATCTCCTCCATCCCCCAGGACTGGCCCAGCTGTGACATCCCCATTCTCCCACCTTTTCCCAGGACCCTTCTCTGTCCTCATTTTAACACCCTCCTCTCCATCTCCCAACAGCTGTCGACTCCTTCGACCACAAAAAGTTCTTCCAGATGGTTGGCCTAAAGAAAAAGAGCCCGGAAGACGTGAAGAAGGTATTCCATATCCTGGATAAAGACAAGAGCGGCTTCATCGAGGAGGAGGAGCTGGGGTAAACTGAGGCCTGCAGGGACTATCTTCTGTGGCTCTGGGGGAGGGAGCAGGGTGGGGGTTGGGACACTTGCTTCCAGGTTCCTTTCTGTCTGCCCTGCTCTCTGCATCCGTCACAGAAAAGAACCATCTGCTGTTGCTTCTGGAAGAATAAAATCCTCTGCAGAAAGTGCAACTAACTAGGTTAAATTATAGCCACTTAATATTGCTAATGGAATGATGCTACTTAATAATTTAATACAAACTGAGAGGCACTTTTTCTCATTGCCTAACACCATAGCCAAGACAGAGAGCGCTCCCTTGAGTATTTCATTGATTTTCATTCCTCTAAAAGCCACTTTCCGCCATCCCACAGACCCTTGCCCTTCTGTACCATGATGGTTAGAACAGTTTCTGGGCATGTCATGGGGTGCACAACCAGCTTTGAGGGGTCAAGAGTCCTGGGAGCAAGGCAGAGAAGGTTATGACTAGGAAAAGGCAAAAAAATGACATCAGCAAAAATCCTCCCACCATAACCCCCTCGGCCACCTGGCCCACGTCTGCCAATCCAGCTGTGCTTTATGTAACTCTCTGGCCAAGACTGCCTTGAATTTTGTCAGGAAGAGAAGGGGGAGGGTGTGGAGAGGGGCCTTTCAAGTAGAGACTTCCCCATCCATCCTGTCTCTCCCCTAAACCATCTCACAAGGGTACCCTTTGTCTAGATCCTGCGCCTCTACCTTCCCATGCCCAGTGTGTATGCGCACGCGCATACACATGCAAAGTCTGACTTCTGTTTATCCTCTAGGCGTCACTTTCTCCAGGAAGCCTCCCCTGACTCTTCCCTCCCCTTCAGTGGGATGGATGCACCATTCAAGCAACTGCCTTCCACTTCCCACCATTGCTTCCATCACACTGTGTGGCATCTCTTGGAATACTTGACTTCCTCCCTGTTTTTCAACTTGGCTTCCAAAGACCAACTCTATGCCCCCATTTCTAGCATGGCCCTGGCACAGAGAAGATACCCTGGTATTTGTTTTGTTGACTGAATAAATAAACAAATTCAGGTGCCCTAGCAGAAGTGAGGGCAACCCTTTGCTGAGGACAGCCTGTCCTCTGCACACCCATCCGTGAAGCTTGGCCATGGTGGGGCTACCTGGCCCAGCACAATGGCATGCATGTTCCCTGCTCATCCTCCTCTTCGAGCCTCCTGCTTCCCCTGTGCAGACGTCAGCCCACCATCCACAAGGTGACCCTCACTTGATTCCCTCCCCCTTTTCTCCCTTTCCTCCTCCAGATTCATTCTGAAAGGCTTCTCCCCAGATGCCAGAGACTTGTCTGTTAAAGAAACCAAGACGCTGCTGGCTGCTGGAGACAAAGATGGAGATGGCAAGATTGGGGCTGATGGTGAGTACCCGTGACCTGGGCACATCGTGGGTCTGGGATGTTTGGATGCCAAAACTCAGAGCTATGTCCCTCCATCATGAGAAGGGGAGGGGGGAGTCCCGCAGTCCCCAAGATACGAAGAAAAATGGCAATCCGTGAGGTCTAAGAGCTCTGTCGTGTAAGCCAGGCAAAGAAAAAATTGCTATTTTTTCTAGATTTGAACAACCCCCAAGGAATAGATCCTTTCTTTCTCTATCTCTCTCTCTCTCTGCTGTGTAAGGAATCCAGGAGAATTGGGGATATTTTCTGAACTTTGTCTGCACTTCTGCTTGGGTTCTGGTCGCAGCTCTGCCCAAATGGGCTCTGTGACCTTGGGCAGTCTCTCTCCTACTCTGGGCCTCAGCCTCCCATCTGTAACCCAAGGAGATGAGGCCAACTGATCCCCAAGGACCCTACTGGCTCTCACATTCTCAGATTCCAAGGATGGAAATTCTTTCTCTCCTCTCCTCAGCATCTTGTCTTGGGTATCCCGTAACTTCAAATTTCAAAACCTGTTTTGGCTTCACTCAGGTATACCATTCCAGCACTGTAGGAGAGCCAGAGGGGAAAAAAAAAAAAAAAACAACCAGCCAGAGATCAGCTGGGAATTAGGAAAAGAAACATCCAGCCTGACCTTGCTTTTCGAGCTTTGCTTTCAGGACAGGCAAGGGGTTGGTGGTCGACCATCCCACACCCTTCTCCATTCAGATCTATCCAGCATTCACATCCCAGCATCTTTATCTTTTGTAGCATCACAACATCCTTAAGAATCATCTCCATTTTGCAAATGGGCAAACTGAGGTTGAAGGTGCTTGACCGGCTCGGGGAGGTAGGACATAAGTGGGGAGTGAGGATTCAGAACCACGCAGCTCTTTCCAACATGCTACACCACATCTGTGCCAGTCCTAATGATGGTCCCTTCGGCCAGTTTAAAAGGAAACTGTATTAAATGCTTAGGCTCTGGGCCCGTGCTGTCTGGGTTCAAATCCCAGCCCAGCCACTTTCTCACTGTGATTTGGGGCAATTCAAGTAACTTCTTAGGCCTCAGTTTTCTCATCTCTGAACTAAGTATAATGATGCTTCCTATCTCATTGGATTGTCAGAGGATTACCTGTGTTAATGAGTGATGTGTACAGAACAGTGGCACAGAGAAGTGCTATATTCATGCCTGTTTAATTTTTTTAATAGCAGCTAGGTTACATTCATCCTTTTATACTCAGTGTCTAGCCCACACCCAGCCCACACTTAATACACATTTGTTGCTTGAGTATGAAATCCAGCCCCCTATGCTCTCCTTGCTCTCTGCTCTTCACCAGTTGTGACCTTGACCATCAGCTCTCCACACCTAGGTTCCTGCATCTGACAAACGGAGTGCACAGTTTTATCCTAAGACCTGCCTGGGCTCATTGTAAAAATTAAGTGGCTGGAGACACAAAATTGCCTTCGGAAAGGTACAAGGATTCTGAACATGGACATAGTTTATTAAAGTTTTATGCCAGAAATGAGAATGGAGCAACTCTAACAAGGTCAGAAGCAATGAGTCGCCTGGCCTCCCGTTGGCAGCTGCCCTTCCTGGGTCTGGGAAAGAGGGAGGTGGTTTTAAAAGAACCAGAGCAGAGGGTGCCTAGAGGGAAATGGGTGGCTGGTTCAGGTGATTGCAGTGAATGGCACATCTCCCCACACCCCCATCCTCACCGGGTCACTTATCAGACAGTTCCACCCAGAACCTGGTTCCTGTCATGACCCCAAGCCAGGCCTTTGGACCTCCTTCCCATTTTTATTTGCAGCCAATATGCTACAGCTCAGAAGCCCTAGGCAGGGTCTTCATGGCTGGCTGCCCACAAGCAACCTACACAATGAAGAAAAACCAGGCCAGATCCTGGCCTCCCTCTTTTTCTCCCTCCCTCCTTCCCTGCCCAACTCAGATCTTAAAGCCCTAATTCAACTCTTCAATCAAACCAAAAAGATATTTACTAAGTAGCAAATATCTACAGTACCAGGCAGTGGAGGAGGCAAAGAGGAATTAGACCCATAACTTCCTGGCTGGGCACCTCTGAGCCCTGATTTCCTGACATGACACCACATAACTCACTGGGATTTTGTGAGGATTCTATGGCAGTGCAGAGTGCAGAGCACTGTAAGTGCTCAGTAAACAGCGGCTGTCATACTATTGCTATTCTATCTGTGCAAGGCTCACAGCTCTATGATACAGACACAAACACAGGGTAAATACCAGGCAGAGGCCGGGAGGTGCATACGAGCTCTGCAAGAGGGAGACAGCGGGCACTGGTGCAGACTAGAGACCATGGGCAGGTCTGCCACAGGCCAAGGGGCAAGTGGAGGGAGGTCGAGGCGAGGGCTGGGTATCAGTCAGCAAAGGCACTAAGGCTGGGAGGTTTAGGGCATGTTTAGAAAGGGACTAGAAGCTGATTTGCTGAGGGTGGGAGGCAAGAGAGGATGATTACCAGGGTGAACGATGTGTGTCCTGTCCGAAGCTGGACTCTGCACACACGTCACCTCACGTGACCTCGGGATGACAGAGGACACAGATGCAGATGCAGGAAGAGCAGCTCCAGGGCCCAAGGTGACACTGGGGCCAAACCTGGGTCTGTCTGCCAGCACAGTCCAGGCTCAGCCAACCTGGTGCAAGTGTGGGAGTCAGGGCAGAACAGAAGAGAGGGGCGAGAGATGAAATGGGCAACAAGAACAGGTCACCCTGAGGTGGGGGGCCACATCTGGTACTCTGGAGATGAGAGGATGAAGACACGCATCCCCGCTTCTGCCCCCGTGCACCATACTGTTTCTGGAGGGCGACAGGAAGGATGGGTGTGATGGAGCCCAGTAAGCAGCGGGATGGAAGAAAGAGCCCTCCGTGGGCCCAGAATTTTCTATTTTAGGCTCTCTGCTTTGCTGCCTACTCCCTCTCAAGGCCAAAGAATCTAAGCCCTGTCCACCAACTGGAGGATGCCTTCAGCTCCCGGTGGGACTTGGGACAATTTATGGAACTTGTCCCTGACCCTTAGGTGCCTGCTCTTAACATTAGCAGTCAGATGACTGGCCAATCCTGGGGTCTCTTCAATCCCTGGGACTCCCCAGGTGCCCCAGTGCATACACCCCTAGACAGAGGGCCAGGTTGCCAGCTAGCTCAGCTGTGTGACCTGGAGTAGGAACAGCAGTGACATCTAACTCCAATGTGCCCCCTTGCGCCACACACTGTGCTTAGCATTTTACTCATTTCATCTCCCCAGCTTCTTTTGAGGATACTACTCCTATACCCATTTTACAGATGAGGACACTGAGACTCAGAGAGGCTAAGGGTTTGCCTAGGAAGAGACAAGGTCAAGATCTGAGTTCGGGTCTGTCTGGATCCAAAGCAAGTGTTCTGGGCTGCCTGCTTTATCCATTCATTCATTCCAAGTCAAAAGGCATCTACCATAGATGACTTTATTTATTGACTTATTGCTTCTCTCTTCCTCTGGGATGGATGTCAGCTCCACAAAAGCAGGAACTTTGTTTGGTTCAACTCTGACCCCAACACCTAGAACAGAGCACATAGTAGGGGTAAAAGAAAAGTTCAATGAACGAGTGAATGAATGAATATGTGTCCAGCCTGGGGATACAATGACGAGGAAGTGTGGTGTATAGGGAGCTGTCCTCAGGCTAAGGGTGGAGACCCGTTTTTGGCTGTGGGCTTGCATGTAGCAGGTGCCTGGGGTTTCCAGAACCAGGGGTACTGCCTCCATCTCTAGCTGCTTGCCCTTCTGCAGATGAGTGATATTTACCAGGTCCTTAAGTATCCCAGACTGATAAGAGTGGGTAGAAAGACAAAGTTCTAATTATAACCCTTTGCTTTCCTGTCTCTCAGGGAAAGAGATGGGAAAGTAAAGGAAGCTTCCTTACTTCCTGGAAGCTCTAAGACTTTTATAGATGTGGTCAATTGATTCTCCACAGCCACCTTTGAAAGCCTGTTGCAGAGCTGGTAAAGGGGAGAGTTAAAGTAGGAAAGGAAGAAGAAGCTGACCAGAAGATGGAAGGTGCCCCCAAACCCAGGCATCAGTAATAGGCAAGACTACGAAGTGTCAGGTTCCTTCTCAAGTACTTGTCCTCCCCCACTGTGGGTCTCCAGCAGCACCCAGCCCACAACACAGATGGCTGGGCCCTGTCCTCAGGGTTTCTGCTTCCTTAGGTCCAGGGTAGAGCCCAAGCGTTTGCATTTCTACTGAGTTCCCACGTGGTGTTTATGGTCCGGGGACCACACTCTGAGTACCACTGTCTTATGATCATCCTAGAAAGTAGATGCCATCACTCTTTGGTTTACCGATGAGGAAACTGAGGCACTCAGCAGTTAAGGAGCATGCCCAGGCTCACTCAAGAGCAGAGTCAAAACTGAGACTCAGAGATCCCAGCAGAACCCTCTGCCACCCTGCATGTGTCCACAGTCTGGGTTCTCTGTACCCAATCCCTGCCCACATGGACGGGCAGGCTGATGAGAAGAGTAGGCACCATTCGTGGGCACTTCCTCAGGCCTCACAACAGCATCCCAAGACATGCTCTCACTGTACAGACAGGGAAGGGAAGGGAGTACAAACCAAGGCCCAGGGAAGTGGGTGGCTTACCCACGATCACTCAGCTACTCAGGACTGGGGACCTGCTGCAAGCCTCCACACTCTCACCAGCACTCCCCCACCCCACACTGTAAACAGGAACTGCACGCCCCATGTACACACACCCACACACAGCAATCCTTGTTAGTTTCCTGAAACCTGATCCCAGTGGCAGATCCCATTTCCTATGCCTCAGGCCTGGTCCAACTCAAGAGCCCATGGTTTGCTTTTTGCTTCCATGGCTGAGAAATTTAGTCACAACGATTGCCTGACCCTTGCAGTTGGTTCCATGTGCCTGAAGGCATTTGCCTTTTCTGCTTCCTTCTGGCAAAAATCTGTTCTCTTTTATCCTTAAGTAGCCTATTTAATGGGAGAAGGCAATGGCACCCCACTCCAGTACTCTTGCCTGGAAAATCCCATGGATGGAAGAGCCTGGTGGGCTGTAGTCCATGGGATCGCGAAGAGTCGGACACGACTGAGCGACTTCACTTTTACCTTTCACTCTCATGCATTGGAGAAGGAAATGGCAACCCACTCCAGTGTTCTTGCCTGGAGAATCCCAGGGTAGGCTGCCATCTCTGGGGTCGCACAGAGTCGGACACGACTGAAGCAACTTAGCAGCAGCAGCAGCCTATTTAATGTGGGAGGCGAGAGGGAAGGAGTAAGCCCTCAGGCTGGAACTCCTGAAGTCAGGCAAAAAACACAACCTGTAGAGTGCGAGTTATCGGCAGTGTGAATAGTCAAACCTTCTCCCCTCTCTGAGCATCCATGTCCTCATCCCAAAGTGGGGATAAAAATAACCACTTTCAAAAACCGTTGCGAGAGTTAAGTGAGTACTCTGGAAATGATTCTTTTCCTCTTGTTTCACGTGCTTTTTCTCGTGAGTGCTAAGTCGCTTCAGTCGTGTCCGACTCTATGTGACCCTATGGACTGTAGCCCACCAGGCTCCTGTGTCCCTGGGATTCTCCAGGCAAGAATACTGGAGTGGGTCAGCATTCCGTCCTCTGGAGGATCTTCCCAACCCAGGGATCAAACCTGCATCTCTTATAAGCTACCTCAAAATCCTTTGCAAATAGTGGAATACCCACCCTCAAAGGAAATGAAACCAAGTCTAAGACGGGAAGACAGTGAGAAGGACAAAAGGAGAATCCTGCCGCCTCCCTGTAATTCCAGCCCTCCAGCCCCTATGGGGTTTGATTTCCAAGGCAGGCAGGAGGTGCACACCAGGGCCAATCCGCAGCCTTGATGGCAGAGCCCCGAGGCGTGCAGTGTTTTGTCCTATTTCATTGCCTCCTCATCCGGGCTCAATACAGTCTAGGGGACGGAGTCTGTGATCCCCAGTGAGAGATGTGAAAACAGGCCCCGCAGATGTGAAGTGTCAAAGTCACACAGCAAGCCCTTGGCCGAATGGAACCTGGGTGTCCTGACTCTGCCACTCCCTCCAACAGGCTGAGCTGGGACATTTGAGTTATAAATGGTTTCTGTGCTTAGCAAGATGCTTGCTTTTATTCCCGTGTGGACTCTCCCTAACTCCCAGCCTTATGCTGCACTAGATAAGATTTAGCCAAGGGAGGGCAGGCAGCACTTCTTATATAACCGCCCTCCTGCCAAAAGGAACAGCAGTGAGGGGAGAAAGAAAGATGTCCCTTCTTCTGGCCCTGGAGGTTACAGCTTAATTCAGCACTCAGGGCCTTTCATTTCCAACCTCTGAGAAAGAGACGCATCCTACCATGAGCCAGGCCTAAGTTATAATCTTCCTGGCTGAGTGGCGCTCGGCCTCAGTTTCCCTGTAAGTAAAATGGGGATAAGAAGGCTGGTAAGGATGAAGTGGGACGGCTCCTAGGGTGGTGCCTGGCTCAGAGGGCACCCCCATTACTGTTCACCGACTCTTCACTGCCTTCCGCCTTGACCTCGAATGACCCAGCCTCCCCGTCCTCTGGGGTGGGAAAGTGATCCCTGTTTGCAATACCGATTTATAAGAAACCAGCCCAGGAGCTATTTAGAGGCGAGGTGATAAACCAGAGGCCTGCCTTCATCCTGCTCCTCACGACAGAGGGGAGGAAAGCGTCTTCCAGGCGCTGACTCAAAGTTCGTCTCACTTTCCCCTCAGGCTATCAGCGGGTGCTGCGCTCACCTGTCAATAGCTTCTAATTTTGTCCAACCCCCACAGCGCAGGGACCTGGGACAGACCTAATTAGGCTAATTTCAGTTTCAGAAGGGAAAGGAGAGGACTGAACCCGCCCATCCTCTGACCCTTTGCCTGCTCCCTCCTCTGCTCACCCCCCACCTTTCCTCTCTCCCTGATCAGATGATGAGGACACCAGCCAGGTGGCCCCCAGGGGCCTCAGGTGAGGTTTCCTTGGCGAAAGGTAGGGATGCACCTGAATCCCTCTGGGAGGAAGGGCTCTGAATGTCCCTCCACCCAAGAACCACTGTACCTTGTGTAGTCCTCACTGTCACCCTACGAGGAGATACTCTCAGTGTCCCCATTTTACAGATGCAGAAACTGAGGGGCAGAGAATGAGTGTCTGTGGATAGGCACATGAGGGATGGGACCCTAACTCGGATGGGATAGACAGTGTCAGAAACATGCATCACATCAGTGATTTGCTCTTTGGGCTTCCTGTGTCTTCTGTCTGTTTCCATCTTCCTATCTTAGTCTCAGGATTTTTGTGATTACGGTTGTTATTTCAAAGCCCCAACCTGTCCCAGTGGTGCTGAGGAGATCCAAGGAACTAACATTTATTTATACACCATCTCCTATATGCCAGGCATCTATCTGTATTTTCTCATCGGAATTTCCCAAGAGCTGTGTAAGTAGACGTTATCATACCCATTGTACACATGAGAAAACTGAGGCTCGGAGAGGTCAGGTAGTGACCTACGGCCACCCAGCCCAGGCAGGATGCGATGGAGCAAGATTCAGACCCAGCTTCCAGGATTGTTGGAAGGTTGTCAGCAGGTGCCAGACAGGACAGGAAATGGCAGGGGCGGGGGAGGGGGGGTGGGGCAAGAAATAAAGGTGATGGGGCCATCTGTGGTGTCACCCACCCCCACAACACCCCCTTGCCAGGCAGCAGCCAGGCATTTCATGGGTTTGGTGGTTTTTTTTTTTACGTTTTTTTTTTATTAAGTATTTTAACTTTACAATATTGTATTGATTTAGCCATATATCAAAATGAATCCGCCACAGATATATATATGTGTTCCCCATCCTGAACCCTCCTCCCTCCTCCCTCCCCATACCATCCCTCTGGGTCGTCCCAGTGCACCAGCCCCAAGCATCCAGTATCATGCATCGAACCTGGACTGGCGACTCGTTTCATATATGATATTATACATGTTTCAATGCCATTATCCCAAATCATCCCACCCTCTCCCTCTCCCACAGAGTCCTGAAGCCATAGAAGGATACTTTTCTTTTTCGCCTCGGGGTATGTGGGATCTTTGTTCCCCAACCAGGGATCGAACCAGCACGCCCTGCATTGGAAACCTGGAGTCTTAACCACTGGACCATCAGGGAAATTCTTGAGCTATAGAAACATCTTGATAATAACAGCTACCAAATGCTGCGTGCTAGCTATAGATCAAGCCAGTGATAAGGGCTTTAGAGCTGCTTCCTCTGAACAGCCCAAGGAGCCACACTTTACAGATGAGGAAACTGAGGCACAGTGAGGTGAAGTACCTAGTCCCAGGTCACAGAAGCAAGAAATGGGAGTTGAGGGTTGACTCCCAGCTCCTGTGCTCCACACTCTGGAGGGGAGCTGGAAAGGTGTCTTCTAGACCCAAGGCTGCACAAATAAGAAAACCCAGACCTGGCAGGGTGAGGTGTCTGTCCAGGGACATGAGTAAAGGCAGAACCAAGACCAGACCCCCATCCGCTGCTGTCCATCCCCCATGCCAGTCTCCTACTGCCAAATCACTTGACCTGGACTTTACAGAGTCTCTGTAGGTTTGCTTGTTTGTTTTTTTCTCAGGAGAGACCTAGACGTTTTAGAGGAGACATTTTGGTAGGAAGGCTATTAGTTAATTGGCTGGTTCCTAAGAGCTCTGCCCTGAGAGAGGCACAAAAGGAACAGAAGCGGTGACCCCTGCCCTCGATTTGTCTCCCAAGTGCCCTGCCGCCGGATCTGGGAGGACAAAATTAGAATCCTGTGTTTTCTGCAAAAAGCCAGGGCATGTACTATTGTGACACCCTGACTGCTTCATGGGGGATCCCAGAGGTCTGTTTTTAGAGGCTTTTGAAAACCTCACAGGTCGAAAACACCTCCATAGCTCCAGAATGTCAGACATTCTACTGCTGGAGGGTCCCATGGTCGGTGTCCCCTGGTCCCCTTCACACTGACTGCCCCAAATGCCATCTGGTGTGAAGGTAATAGTCAGCCTCTTTGCTGAGGAGCAGCCAAGAACGTGTCATTTCTAGGGTGAAGGTTAGGGGTGGCGTGGATGGAGGTCAGGAAATGGAAAGGACCAATTACCCCTCTTGACAGTTACCCCATGAGCAGGTGATGGTGGACAGACTCATGTCTCCTTTATCCCAGAAGAGAATGACTCAGTGCCCAAGGACAGACTATGCGGGCTCCAGCCAGTTTTTCAGATCAAATGGCAGGTTGAAGCTAGAGAGATTTCATGTTTCCATCTGACGTGAGATACTAGCCTTCTCAGGAGCGGCCTCTCTACCTTCATGTAGGGGCTGTTCCTGAGACCACAGCCAAATCCCTGCTCCTGTCCCTTCTATGCTACATGACCTTGACACTTGACCTCTCCAGGCCTCCACTTTCCCATCTATAAAATGGGAATCATCCCACTTGCCTCCTGGGGCTGTCGTGAGAACTATATGCAGAAAGTCAGTACTTGCTGAACACCTAAGGAGGACTCATGAGCCATGCCATCCATTCATCCATCTGTTCACCCATTTGGCATTTGTTTACAGGCATCTGCTGGGGGCCAGGTCTGTTCTGTTGCTTGAGAGCTGTGAGCAAGAGAGATAGTGCCCCCTGACCCCTGGGGGTTTACAGTGTGGTAGGGGGAGACTGAAAGAAATAAGCAATTACATGAGTAAGATCATTTCAGAGAGTGATAAGTACCACGAAGTAAATAAAAAACGGCTAATATGACAGTCATGGGGTGGCGATATTTGAGCTGGTGCCTGTGTCACTCTAGACCCAGGTCAAAGTAGGTCGGAAACCTCCAGGGTAAAGAGGGAAGTTTGAATCATGTCCTCTGTGTGATCTTGGTCATGCAACTGGACTGCGGCCTCAGTTTCCCCCCTTATAAAATGCAGACAAAAGCCTCTCTCCCATGGAGGAAGTGAGAACTTAATGAGATGGTAAATGCAAAAATGCTTCCCACAGAGGCAATAAAAATAAGAATTTTTAAATTCTATAAAAATGGGCAATATTAATCAAAGTACTAATGGTAAAAGATATCTTGGGGCTTCCCTGGTGGTCCAGTGGTTAAGACACCTGCGCAGGGGGCACAGGTTCAATCCCTGGTCAGGGAACTAAAATCCCACAGGTCTCATTGTGCAGCCAAAAAAAAAAAAACCATTTCAAAAGAACCACCTGCCTTAGTGGGGTGCTGTAGGTTCAGAGGAGCCCCTGGTGAGAAAGTGGACGCTTTGATGCCTGGACTGTGGGAGGAATTTTTAGTGTTTGATGATGGGTTCCATTCCTGACATTCACTGTGATCCCTTAGCCCGCCACCCTGAGGGTTTTCAGGACGAGCAGGAGAACTCTCCCCTCTCTCACCTGGATTTGATCCCCAGTCCCCCACCTCCAGGCCACCTGACTTTCCTGGCCTCAGGGACTAGCTGGGGACAGGAAAGGGTGGCGTCCATCTCCCAGGTCAAATCCCGAAAAGATGAGGAGCCCTCCACCCGGCGGGGTCATTGGCAGGTCACTTCCATGATGATTCCATGTGTTGTTTAGGTGGTTTTGTTTCTTCACTTGGTGATTTTTTAAATCCTTCTAACTTTGTAGGTCCAACAATAGCCCAGCATCCCCACTGATAACATTTTACATAACCATGTGCATTGAAGAAATTACCCTGGGAGGTTTTCACAGTATGTATCATACCAAGCCTGGGGAGGACAGGATGAACCTCAGGGGAGCCCCAGATACTTCTTGTGGCCTTTGTGAAGCCACTTCACATTCAGTTTTTTGTTTGTCTCTGACTAGGAATTGTTACTGCCCTCTCCCTTCACTCCCGGGCCAGATTGGGGAGTGGACGCCCAGCAAACAGGGCCGGACTAAGCCTCGAAATCTAGTTCTCAGTCCCCACCTGTGCTGTCCCCACATCACACCTGCGTTTCCAGAGGTGACGGGGCCTTATCTGAGGGTCCCGCAGTGTCTGGCAGGCTGGGGACATGGCATCTCAGAGACACATATTGGAGAGGGTGGCCGACTCCTTCTGTCTTCTCTCGTTTCTTGGAGAGAAAAACAACAGGGAAGACTCTCCTAAAGTAAATCTTCCAAATAAAGGTCTCAGAAGACCTGACTGCTGAGCAGAAACCCTACTGACCAGCACATGAGGACCCCACAGTTGAGAACACGTGGAGCGGGGAGGGTAGAGGAGCTGCCAGAAGGGGCTGAGGCCTCCTGTGCATCAGCACCTCTCTTCTGACCGCCCTGAGTCAGAAGCAGAGCTGTCTTTTACAGAGGATGCTAGTGGGGCTCAGGGAGGCTCAGCGCCTTGTCTAAGGTCACACAGCCCACAAGGGGAAGAGCCAGATTCGGGGGCCCAGGCCTCTCTAGCTGAGCTCATCTTACATGCAAGAGGCCAGCCCAGCACGACTACTGAGTCTTCCCCAAATACACACCGTTGCTTCCTGCCCTCTGAGACTGGACCTCTCCCTCTGCTTTCTCCTGTGGGAATCCTGCATCTGCCTATATGCCTATATCAAAAGCCACCTTTTCTTTGAGGGTTTTGTTGATGCCTTAAATAGAAGGCACCTCTTCTTGCTGGGAACACAGAGTCTCTGTGCCTCTCCCATCTTTTCACAAACACATGTGGTCCCCTCGGTGTCAGATGCAGAGCCAAGAGGTGGGACGGAGGAAACAAAGCCTGAGAGGGTCCAATGCAGGAAGCAGACAGCAAGTAAATAAGCAAGAATAGACTCAGAGGTATTCCGAGAGTGGGAGTGCTGTGAAGCTAATAAATAAATGGTGATAGCAAAAAGGGTCTCAGTAGGGGTGGGTCACTGCTTGTACCAGAGGGGTCAGAGAAGGCCCCTTGAGAGGTGGTATTTGAGCTGAGACCAGGTGAGTGAGAAGGAGCCGGCCGTGAGGCAGCCTGGAGAATGTACCAGGCAACGAGAATGGCAGGGGCAAAGATCCTGGGGTGTGAATGCCCTCGGCACGCTTAAGATTCAGAGAAAAGGCCAGCAGCACAGAGCACTTCCTGATAGCATCTTCTTCCAGAAACTCCCATGGTGCGGGGACCATCTTGGACTCCCCTGCACCTCCCCTCACCTGGTTGCCCCATCCTTTGTTCATTTTAATGGAGTTGGATTCACTAGAAAGATGTCTGATTGCCCCCTGGTGCCAACACTGGTCTCTCCCTGACATCCTTAATATTAAGGCAAAGCAGGGCCAATGTACACGGCTGGAGAAGGGGGTGACCACCGTGGACTGGCAGGCAAGCCCACATGGAGGGGTCTGGATCCCAGAGCTTGAATCCTCAGCCAATTACTACCTGAAGTCACTGAAAAGTCACTTCTGCTCTCTGGTCCTCAGTTTGCCTCTCTGTAAAATGGGGATAATAACTCCCGGTTCCCTAGTGTTTGTGATGATTAAATGAGGAGCTGTGTGAGACAGGGGCTTCCCAGGTGGCGCTAGTGGTTAAGAACCCACCTGCCAGTGCAGGAGACATAAAAGATGCAGGTTTGATCCTGGGTCAGAAAGATCCCCTGGAAGAGGGCATGGCAACCCACTCCAACATTCTTGCCTGGAGTATCCCAGAGGAGTCTGGCAGGCTACAGTCCAGGGGTTGTAAAGAGTGGAACATGACGGGAGCAACTTAGCATGCATGCATGTGAGACAGAGCCCAGCTCATTCTGAGCACCAGGACACACTCACCCCCCTGAGCTGTGTACAGAAGTCACATGGTCGGTCTCCTCCAGGGCCTGGCTCGGTCCCCCAGAGGAGGAGGAGCACACAGCTGTTTCTGAACTTGGCTGTTCACCAGAATCACCTTTTGACAAATAAAATAACTCATCCCTCCGCAGACCTTCTGAGTCAAAAATTCTGTAGCAAGGGCCTGGGGCTTTGTGTGTTCTCAAGATTCTGCTGGAGACCCTCATGAGTTAAACCAAGGGGCTAAGAAATAGCTCAGAAGAGGAGCTAAAAACCAAGCGCTAAAAGAAAGAGATGTGAAGCCTGGCTGTGCTTCTTCCTAGCTGTGTGACCTCATAGACCTTGCTGGACTCTGAGCCTCTGTTTCCTCTCTGTAGAATGGGAATAATGATAAAATGCACATCGTGGGATTTTTGTCAGTTAAATACGATGTTGTATATAAAGCACTTAGAAAACTGACTGGTATGTGATAAACATTCAGAAAACTATCATGGCTGTTAGCATTGTAGTTAGTATTACTAATAATTTGTGGGTGACATGACATCATGACACAAAAAATATGGTGGGTGCATCATTTCCCATCTCACCTCATTCATTTACTCCTTCATTCACTCATCCCCATGCTCACTCCCTCCATCACTCTAGCTCTCTCTTCTGCAGCATATTTGAGAATCAAGAAAAAACACCATGCAGTGGAGCTGGAGGGGGGTGTCTGCCCACAGTCAGGTCCCAGCCAGTGTCCCAGGCCACGGTCCCCCTCTGACTCACCTCTGTCGTTTTCTTTTGCAGAATTTTCCACTCTGGTGGCTGAAAGCTAAGAGGCTCTGACTGCCCAGATCTGGCTCTTCTCTGCCCTGAACGACCCGATCTCAGCCCCTCTCGCTGCCTCCTGCCTTTCTGTTTGTTTATGTTATTTTTTACTCCCCCATTCCCTGTGGCCCTCTCATGACACCAATCTTCTGGAAAATGACAGAGAAACAATAAAAGCTGTACCAATCAGATTCTGCTGCTGAAGGAGCAAGGTCTGGTAGGGCGTGGATCCTCTTTTGACTTTCCAGGTGGGGGTGGGGCAGGATATAGACAGAAAAGATGAAATGGAAGTGAAATTTACTGAGACCCTCCTCTGCCTTTGGTACATGGCTTGCCCATTCATCGCTGAAACCATCCATCAAGTAATTGATGAAATTCCCATTTTACAGATGTGGAAACTAAGTCCTGGAGAGGAAAGTGATGTGTTTAGACCACAGCTAGGACTTGTGGATGGATGGATGGATGGATGGACAGATGGATGCTCATTATGACATTTTTGGTTGCAAATGATAGAAACCCAACTCAAAATGATGCAAGCAAAAAAAGAAGAAAAAACAAAGACTTGGTTATGTTCCTGAATAGTTCAGGGGCACACTTTCAGGAACAGCTGAATCAAGGAACTCAAGTGATTTCATCAGGATTCATTCCTTCTTCCCCCATCTCTGAGCTCTGGTTTTCTTTGTGCTGAATTCATTATCAGGCAGGCTTTCCCTCCTGATGGCAAGATTCCTCCAGTAGCTCAAGGTGTACATTCATAATATCAGTTTTTAAAAAAGAGCTTCTCTTTTACAATCACTCCATCAGAAGGCCCCAAATTTAGTCCTATTAATCCCAGCAGCTCGTATTTACTGAGCACTGATTCTGTGCTGAGCCGTTTACATAATTCTATCTGTACAACAATTAAGTGGGGACCATTATTCTCTCCATTGTACAGGTGAGGAAACTGAGGCACAGGGAAGTTATTGGGTTGGCCAAAAAGTTCATTTGGGTTTCTTCTATGACATCTTATGGAAAAACCTGAGCAAAATTTTTGGCCAACCCAATACATGTTTGCCTAAGATCTCAGTGTGAGTAAGTGGTGGGGTCAGGACCCTAAACCGGCAGCCCCCTCCAGAGCCTGCATCCCTCCTTGGACCAATCATCACAACCCAAAGGATGGCAGCCCTGACTGGCCCATCCTGGATGGGCCTCCAGCTCATGGCTGGAGAAGAATCAGGAGAGAGGTACCAGTGGAAATCAGAAGAAGGGAGGGAAGCTGGGTGAGCAGACATGGCGGTGGTCCTGCAGAGTGGCTCTGCTCTTCCCCACAACAGCCTTGGGGTGGGAACCGCGGCCATGCTCTTGCCCATGTCAGGTCTCCAGACCTGGTACCAGTGGCATCTGCTGACCCTTCCCCTGGGCCCTGCATTGTTGCCCTGGGCAGGGCTGTCAGGGAGGGCTCTCACTGAAGATGGGGCACAGGCAGGCCACCCATCAGGGTCCAGGCTGAGAGTCAGGGACGGGTGATGGTTGAGCTGCCTTCCATAGTACCAGTGGACAGAGGCAGCACACCCAGGCCTAGAAGAGGCCAGAACCAGGAACTGCGCCAAAGCAGTGGCAAGCTCCAAAGGGCCACCTTACCAGGGGCTCAGCCTGGGGCTGAGAAGGCAGACGCTGAGGTCAAATGGCTGGAAGTGGGCCTGGGTGAGCCAGAGTGTGTGAGAGTGTATGAGTGGGCAGCACATGTGCACACATGCTCATGACAATAGTCATGACCTGGGGGACCCAGGTTTCTATGTGAAGTCTGACGGGGCCCAATTTTGGAGCCTGAGGACAAGGCTGATGAAGAGGGGCCCCCCTATACATCACCCATGTGGAATGCAGGAGCGGGGGTTAGGGAGTGGAGCATCTCCACAGAAACCAGTGCAGGGCTCCATGAGAAAGACACTTGAGTCAGGAACAGTGACAGCTGCCGCTGCCCGCTGGCCTGGGTGGCCTTGAGCGCCTCTCACCCTGCACCCAGACGACCGCCCACACATCACAATGCCCCCGGGGTGTCACGTGGTGCAGCCGCCAAGCCTGTCTTTTTGACCCTCTTAGGGGACACAGGATTTTGGCTCCAGGGGCCTGTCTTGGAAACGATTTGCTTGGAGCCTGAGCAGGACAAGGTCAGGACAAGGTAAGGGTACCCTGCGGGGGCAGGAGGGAATGGTGTGGTCAGAGGTGTCATGACAAGTGACGCTGACCCCCATCACTCCTCTCCCTCCTGCTTCTGCATCCGTCTTGGTTTGGCCCGTATCCATTGCCCTGGCAGCCACCGCCTCAGTCCAGGCTTGATCACGGGCATGGCAGGACACGACTCCGTGGAGCCACGTGGCCTGATTCTCACACTTATGAAAAGCCTCTGGTCGGCACGTTAGGCATCTCTTCCAGTGACGCCATTCTTCCAGTTGCTGTTGGTAACTCAGGTGTGGCATTTTTATAGCAGGGACCTTTACTGTACGAGCTGCTTTCAACAAGACTCTGAGAGATGCTGGTGGGAGCTGCTCTGGCCACTGGACCCCTGCACGGCCTCCTACCCACTCTCCTGACCTCCTCTCCCCCTCCCCAATCCATTCTCCACCCAGAGCCCCCAAGTGCCCTTACCAAGCCAGACCAGGTTACATAGTTCTGCTTAAAACTGTCCAGTGACTACTCCATCTATTTTATTTAGATTTTTGTAATATATTTATAATAAAATATTTCACAAGTCATTTTATAAAATAAGAAGCCCAGCCCAGCCATCTGTGCCCCCAGGGATGGCCCAGCCTCCCACTCCCCACCCCTGTCCTCCAACTTTGCCTCTCCCTCCAAACTGGTCCCTCAGCCTGGACGATTCTGCCCTCCTTGCCCCTCTTTCCCTGGCTTTCCCCTCTTCGTCCTCAGGAACACCACCCAGACGATGCCCCCAGCTGGGATCAGAGCCCATAAACTGCCCGCATTACAGGTGTAGAGGGGGTGGGGGGAGTGTAACCACCTAATTCACAGCCAAGTGCCCCAGAGATTGTAAGATGTTGAGAGTATGTCTGTGGGGTTTCCTGCTGGATCCCAGGGCCTGGCACACAAAAGGTGGCATGATGTGGATATGGCCATGTGGCCAGTGACTCACTCAAGGCCTCACAGAAGTGCAGAGCAGAAAGAGGACTTGAACTCATCTCCCACCTTCCCACCCTTCCACGGTACCTCATCCACAAGGACCTTCCAAACGCAGCAAGGAGGGAGGAGCCAAGTGTAAGTCCTCCCTGCTCAGCATCCTCCCGGTCTAGGCTGAGTGTCACCAGCCTCCAACCACCCATCATCCATAGCCCCAACATCTCATCGTCACCCTCCGAGCTCCCTTTCTACTTTGTTCATCAGCTGAACACAACTCCTTTCCTTCATTGTTATGCTCAGAGGAGACTCACTCATTATCTCTGTCTCCCTTCTGTCTGGGAGAAGCTGGGAACAGGTAGGGAGGGAGCTCGGGCTGGGAGGAGGAGCTGGCCAGTGGGTCCTGAGTGCCTTTTGATAACAGCGGGAGCAGCCTGCACCTGGGCAGAAAGCTGAATGATGGATGGAATGTCCAAGTGCAGGGAAAGGATGCAGATGAGGGGTGAGGGAGTGAAGAAGGACCAGAGATGGGGGAGGATGAATAGGGAAAATTGGAAGTCAGGGCTCAGAACTCTCCTTTCAGTCACAAACCTGGAGAATATGACTGTGTTGGGCTCCAGTTCTGAGGCTGGACAAGGCCACATCTGCCTCTTCCTCTGTTGAGTACTTACTATGTATGCACCAGATGCTTGTATATAATATACGCTGCTGCTCCTAAGTCACTTCAGTCGTGTCCGACTCTTTGTGACCCCATGGACTGTAGCCCACCAGGCTCCTCTGTCCATGGGATTATCCAGACAAGAATACTGGAGTGAGATACCATTTCCTTCTCCAATATAATATATGAAAGTGAAAGTTGCTCAATCGTGTCAGACTCTTTGCGATCCCATGGACTACACAGTCCATGGGATTCTCCAGGCCAGAATACTGGAGTGAGATACCATTTCCTTCTCCAATATAATATATGAAAGTGAAAGTTGCTCAATCGTGTCAGACTCTTTGCGATCCCATGGACTACACAGTCCATGGGATTCTCCAAGCCAGAATACTGGAGTGAGATACCATTTCCTTCTCCAATATAACATATGAAAGTGAAAGTTGCTCAGTCATGTCAGACTCTTTGCCATCCCATGGACTACACAGTCCATGGGATTCTCCAGGCCAGAATATTGGAGTGGGTAGCCATTCCCTTCTCCAGGGGATCTTCCCAACCCAGGGATCGAACCCAGGTCTCCTGCATTGCAGGCGGATTCTTTACCAGCTGAGCTACAAGGGAAGCCCAAGAACACTGAAGTGGGTAGCCTATCCCTTCTCCAGCGGATGTTCCAGACCCAGGAATTGAGCCGGGTCTCCCGAATTGCAGGCGGATTCTTTACCAACTGAGCTATCAGAGAAGCCCATATGTAATACACGCCATCTCTTAATCCACACCATGACCCCCCAAGGGTGACATGGGTGAAAACACTGAGGTTCAGAGAGGTTAGGTAATTTGTCCAAACCACACAGCCAATGAAAATGAACATAGAAAATGAAAATTAAAAGCATACTCATCTCCTCCACAAATGATTTTTGGATGATTACTTGCTCCTTATGCAGCTAAGCACTTCAGAAGCATCACCTTGTTGAGTCATCATAGTAACTCTGAGAGCTCTTCCCAAAGCCCTCAGTCTCCTTCCGACTCTGCCCCTAGAGTAAAGATGCCCCAGCCCCAGTGCCCCTGCTACCACTCTGCAGGACATTAGCCTGGGAAGATCTGAATCGGGTGAACCTGACATTCAGGCTTGTATAGGCATGAGGAGGTCGTTTGTGAGGGGCATCCTCCTCCATCAGTGCAGCCAGAGAAGGGCCTGAGCAGCCCGCCTGGACCCCAAACCGCATCTCAACCAGCTCTTTCCTGAATTACCTCCGTTCCCACTCTGCCTTCTCAGGGAAGTGGTAGAAGGTGTGTCTGCATTTGGGGCTTTATGGGGATCAGATCTGAGACTCCCAAGGGCCTAGGGCAGGCAGCCCCATGTTGGGGGAGGGGAGCGGTCACCGCGGCTCCTGCAGGGCCTCCATCCCTCACCCTGATGACCCAAGACTCTCTGTCCAGTGGGGTTTTGTTCCTGGCTGTGGACATCCTGCCCCCGCACAGGGCAAGGCGGACGTACGGAGGGTCGCAGCTGTGCAGCTCCAACCAGGGCCGGATGTTGGGGCGGATAAGCACCTGCCAGCTCCCTCAGTGGAGCTGGGGTGACTCCAGCTCCATGCAGTGTCCCCGAGTCTCCATGGGGCTAAGCTGCCCTCCGCAGCAGTTCGCTTAGTGCTGGGCCCTCCCAGAGGTCCCCTCCCCGCCCTGTCTCATGTCTCCACCCCACTCCCCAAGTGGTACTTTCAGGAATTGGTTCACCCTAAAACACTGGGCTTACATCCTTGGGCAGGGTCTCCTGGGTGAACTCCAAACCAAAACCATGTAGGAGTCAGGCCCACGCCTGGTTTATCTGACCCCAGAGCCCATGCTGAGACCCACTACAGCTGTCTGTCCTACGGGGTAGGTAAATGATGTGCATCCCATATTTAGGAACACGAATTAAAAAGTGGCTAGTTGGGACTTCCCTGGTGTGGACCACCAGTGGTTAAGAATTTGCCTGCCAGTGCAGGGGACATGCGGTTCCATTCCTGACCAGGGATTTCACGTGTCACGGGAACAACTAAGCCCAAGAGCCACAACTACTGCGCCTGCGCAGAGCCTGGGACTCACAACTACTGAAGCTAGGCTCCCTAGAGCCCACACTCGGCAACAGGGAGGCAGCAGCCATGAGCAGTCTGCTCTCTGTAACTAGACAAAGCCCTTTTGCAGCAATGAAGACCTGGCAGCTATAAATAAATAAAAAATTTTTTTGCTACCATTGAAGTCCCATTTATTATTCTTTTTTAAATTGATTTATTTTTTATTGAAGGATAATTGCTTTACAGAATTTTGCTGTTTTCTGTCAAATCTCAACATGAATCAGCCATAGGTATACATATATCCCCTCCCCTTTTGAAACTCCCTCCCACCTCCCTCCCCATCCCCTGCTTCTAGGTTGATCCAGAGCCCCTGTTTGAGTTTCCTGAACCATACAGCAAATTCTCATTGGCTACCTATTTTATATATGGTAACGTAAATAAATTTTCAAAAAATAAGTTTCACAAAAAAAAATGTAAGTAGGTAACCATCTGCCACTGGGAGGAGAATGCAGCAGGGAAGCAGCAGCCAAGGGACCAGCGTGGAAACTGCTCTGATAATGGAGGCCCCTGAGAGTGTGAAAGTGAAACTGTTAGTTGCTCAGCCACATCTGACTCTTTGCGACCCTGTGGATTGTAGCCTGCCAGACTCCTCTGTCCCTGGGGTTCTCTAGGCAAGAATACGGAGAGGGCTGCCATGCCCTTCCTCAGGGGATCTTTCCAACCCAGGGATCAGACCCAGGTCTCCTGCATTGCAGGCAAATTCATCACCATCTGAGTCACCAGGGAAGCCATGGAGGCCGTTAAACTTTCTAGCTTTTTCTATATTCACCACGATGCCAATTTGGATGTGCTCCAGTGAGAAGTGGCCCCTCTCACCACAACAGCTTCTCCAGGTCCCGGGCCACTTGTCACCCTCTCCTCTAAATCTCACATCTGTTAACTCTCGAGAAATGAGTGGAGGGCAATCGGTTAGGCAGAGCACTTCAGAGACAATTCTGAGATGGTTGTGAGACTTATGGGAGCCAGTGCCAGATGAGAAATTACTTTGCTCCAGCAGTTCTGCAAAATTCAAAGCTTCTTGCTGGAGCAGAGGGTCACTTATTGAAAGGCTTCTTGCATAATCATCACAAAAGGCCCGCTTGTCAGCATCGCCAGAGAGATGGTCAGGGATGGTCTACACTGGGAGGGGCAGCCCTCAGAGAGATGGTCAGGGATGGTCTACACTGGGGGCAGCCCTCACAGAGATGGTCAGGGATGGTCTACACTGGTTGGGGGCAGCCCTCAGAGAGAAGGTCAGGGATGGTCTACACTGGGGGTGGAGGTGGGCGGCCCTTTCTCTGCTTTAGGAAGGATCCTTCAAGAAGGTTAATGATCCAGAGGAAGTAACAGGCAATTCTGCCACCAGACATGACTCAGTTCAGTTGCTCAGTCGTGTCCAACTCTTTGCGACCCCATGAATCGCAGCACGCCAGGCCTCCCTGTCCATCACCAACTCCCGGAGTTCACCCAGACTCACGTCCATTGAGTCAGTGATGCCATCCAGCCATCTCATCCTCTGTCATCCCCTTCTCCTCCTGCCCTCAATCCCACCCAGCATCAGAGTCTTTTCCAATAAGTCAACTCTTTGCATGAGGTGGCCAAAGTACTGGAGTTTCAGCTTTAGCATCATTCCTTCCAAAGAAATCCCAGGGCTGATCTCCTTCAGAATGGACTGGTTGGATCTCCTTGCAGTCCAAGGGACTCTCAAGAGTCTTCTCCAACACCACAATTCAAAAGCATCAATTCTTCGGCTCTCAGCCTTCTTCACAGTCCAACTCTCACATCCATACACGACCACAGGAAAAATCGTAGCCTTGACTAGCTGGACCTTTGTTGACAAAGTAATGTCTCTGCTTTTGAATATGCTATCTAGGTTGGTCATAACTTTGCTTCCAAGGAGTAAGCATCTTTTAATTTCATGGCTGCAGTCACCATCTGCAGTGATTTTGGAGCCCAGAAAAATAAAGTCTGACACTATTTCCACTGTTTCCCCATCTATTTCCCATGAAGTGATGGGACTGAATGCCATGATCTTCGTTTTCTGAATGTTGAGCTTTAAGCCAACTTTTTCACTCTCCTCTTTCACTTTCATCAAGAGGCTTTTGAGTTCCTCTTCACTTTCTGCCATAAGGGTGGTGTCATCTGCATATCTGAGGTTATTGATATTTCTCCCGGCAATCTTGATTCCAGCTTGTGCTTCTTCCAGACCAGCGTTTCTCATGATGTACCCTGCATATAAGTTAGGGCCTTTATTTCCATGCAAAGGAAACTGCCTTCATTTCTTTGGTTTCTAGAAAGGAAAGCTTCCTAGGCCCCAGCAGATGGCCAAGGTCCATTTAAGTTAATCATTCATTCATTAATAACAGCGTATCCTAGAGTAGTAAAAACCACTGGTATTTGTTGGGTGTTTATTCTGTGGCTGCATCAAATGGTTTACAGGAATTATCCTGTTTAATTCTCACAGCTCTCTCTCATAGGTCACTAGTCCCATTTTACAGATGATGAAACGGAGGCTCAGCTGAGGTCTTGAGCTCTCCCAAGGCCACCTGACCAGTAAGCAGTGGAGCTGGATGTGGAAACAGACGATATGAATTCTAATCCCACTCTACCTTCTCATTAACCATGTGATGTCAGACACGTCTTTCAAAGCATTTAACTGAGCCTCTGTTTTCTCCTCTGGAAAATGGATGCACTGACTGTTAAAGTTTGAGAAAACAGGAAAGAGCTCTGAAATGTCAGCCCTTTGAGAGAAATCTCCACACGACTTGGTATCTATTCTTCATTTCAAATATCCCACAACTGTTTGCTTTTCTTTTCCCTCTTGAGATCTTAAAAATCTTTCCCAGCAACCGAGACGTCAGAACTCTCTTTGGGGAAACAGAGGGGTGTCTCACCTACAGGGGGAAACAGAACCATCTTTATGTTAGATGAGACTCTGAATCCAGATCTGTTGACTTAAAAGTTTGTCCCCTTGTCCCTCTGGTGCCACCAGGCACACAGCCCCCCAGTGGGAGAAGTCAAGATGCTCTGGGCAGCTCATGTCCTGTCAGCTCCCTCAAGTAAATGTAAAGAGGGTGCCAGGGTCTCCAGGCAATCACGCCTGTTTACAGGGACCAGAGGCTTGGCAAGCGGGCCTGGAGGCCTCCCTGTTGGGCAACATGCCCACCAGCCCCACTGCTTCCATCCGGAAAAGGCCCTTGACTCGGCATTCTAAAAGGTATTCCCAGTCTGTTCAAAGGCTGCCAGATGCCAGCCCACAGATGCCACATTCATGTGCTTATGACACGCCCCAAGAATCCTTGGAGCAAGAGATGGAGAACCAGTCTCAGAAAGAAGTCGATCTTGGTAAAACTGACAGCCTTTAACTTTGTCCAGCACTTTACAGCTTGCAAAGCATGCCTGAGGCAACAGGTGGTATCGGTTTTGAGCTTCACAGGAACTCTGAGAGGCTGGGGTGAAGAATTGTTCCTTCAAGTCCAGCCACATCAAGTGGCCTACAGTGGGAGTTAAGTCATGGCCAGAGCATACTCACCAGGGAGCGCCTGGAGGGCAGGCTGATAGCCCTGGGGGCTACCATCTCACTGCAGGGAGGACTCACTCCACCCATGCATTGGAGAAAGGCAGCCTGGGGGTAGGCGGGGAGCCAGGAGAAGAGGTGTCACTGAGTGAGTCGGAGTGAGGGCCAAGAGGCAGCAGAGGCCAGCCCTGCCTACTTGGCAGAGATGCTCCGTTGGAAACAGCACGGCAATGGCTCCTGACGCCAGCTGGCATGGGTTCGAATCCTACCTCACCCTGTTTCAAGTGTATAATCTAAGCACGTTGCTCAACTTCTGTGTGCCTCTTTTTTCTCATCTCAATTTCAAAGATATCCTTCGCTGATAGATAGAAAACGCAAGGAAGCAGGTCAAGAACGGACTGAGGGAAATTATGAGAGAGAAATAGATTTAAGGGCCTAGATCTGATAGATAGAGTGCCTGGTGAACTATGGAATGAGGTTCATGACATTGTACAGGAGACAGGGATCAAGACCATCCCCATGGAAAAGAAATGCAAAAAAGCAAAATGGCTGTCTGGGGAGGCCTTACAAATAGCTGTGAAAAGAAGAGAAGCGAAAAGCAAAGGAGAAAAGGAAAGATATAAACATCTGAATGCAGAGTTCCAAAGAATAGCAAGAAGAGATAAGAAAGCCTTCTTCAGCGATCAATGCAAAGAAATAGAGGAAAACAACAGAATGGGAAAGACTAGGGATCTCTTCAAGAAAATCAGAGATACAAAAAAAAAAAAAGAAAATCAGAGATACCAAAGGAACATTTCAGGCAAAGATGAGCTCGATAAAGGACAGAAATGGTATGGACCTAACACAAGCAGAAGATATTAAGAAGAGATGGCAAGAATACACAGAAGAACTGTACAAAAAAGATCTTCACGACCCAGATAATCACGATGGTGTGATCACTGACCTAGAGCCAGACATCCTGGAATGTGAAGACAAGTGGGCCTTAGAAAGTGTCACTACGAACAAAGCTAGTGGAGGTGATGGAATTCCAATTGAGCTGTTCCAAATACTGAAAGACGATGCTGTGAAAGTGCTGCACTCAATATGCCAGCAAATTTGGAAAACTCAGCAGTGGCCACAGGACTGGTAAAGGTCAGTTTTCATTCCAATCCCAAAGAAAGGCAATGCCAAAGAATGCTCAAACTACCGCACAATTGCACTCATCTCACACACTAGTAAAGTAATGCTCAAAATTCTCCAAGCCAGGCTTCAGCAATATGTGAACCGTGAACTTCCTGATGTTCAAGCTGGTTTTAGAAAAGGCAGAGGAACCAGAGATCAAATTGCCAACATCCGCTGGATCATGGAAAAGGCAAGAGAGTTCCAGAAAAACATCTATTTCTGCTTTATTGACTATGCCAAAGCCTTTGTGTGGATCACAAGAAACTGTGGAAAATTCTGAAAGAGATGGGAATACCAGACCACCTGATCTGCCTCTTGAGAAATTTGTATGCAGGTCAGGAAGCAACAGTTAGAACTGGACATGGAACAACAGATTGGTTACAAATAGGAAAAGGAGTTCGTCAAGGCTGTATATTGTCACCCTGCTTATTTAACTTATATGCGGAGTACATCATGAGAAACGCTGGGCTGGAAGAAACACAAGCTGGAATCAAGATTGCGGGGAGAAATATCAATAACCTCAGATATGCAGATGACACCACCCTTATGGCAGAAAGTGAAGAGGAACTAAAAAGCTTCTTGATGAAAGTGAAAGTGGAGAGTGTAAAAGTTGGCTTAGAACTCAACATTCAGAAAACGAAGATCATGGCATCTGGTGCCATCACTTCATGGGAAATAGATGGGGAAACAGTGGAAAACAGTGTCAGACTTTATTTTTGGGGGCTCCAAAATCACTGCAGATGGTGACTGCAGCCATGAAATTAAAAGACGCTTGCTCCTTGGAAGGAAAGTTATGACCAACCTAGATAGCATATTCAAAGGCAGAGACATTACTTTGCCAACAAAGGTCCGTCTAGTCAAGGCTATGGTTTTTCCTGTGGTCGTGTATGGATGTGAGAGTTGGACTGTGAAGAAGGCTGAGAGCTGAAGAATTGATGCTTTTGAACTATGGTGTTGGAGAAGACTCTTGAGAGTCCCTTGGACTGCAAGGAGATCCAACCAGTCCATTCTGAAGGAGATCAGCCCTGGGATTTCTTTGGAAGGAATGATGCTAAAGCTGAAACTCCAGTACGTTGGCCACCTCATGCGAAGAATTGACTCATTGGAAAAGACTCTGATGCTGGGTGGGATTGAGGGCAGGAGGAGAAGGGGACGACAGAGGATGAGATGGCTGGATGGCATCACTGACTCAATGGACGTGAGTCTGAGTGAACTCCCAGAGTTGGTGATGGATAGGAAGGCCTGGCGTGCTGCGATTCATGGGGTCGCAAAGAGTCGGACACGACTGAGCGACTGATCTGATCTGATCTGAAGACTCTGGACTGCAGGGTTTATATGGGGTTGGGGGTGGGGATGGAGAACAAGGTAAAATTGGGCATGAGTGACAGGTACAGCTAGCTGCTTGGGGTGCTTTCTGGGACGGGCATTGTGTCACTCAGGTAAGCGGCAGGATGGGGTGCGGTGAGCAGAGGGAAAAAGGAATTTAGAAAAACAGGAACCAGTTTAACTTTGCCACAGCACAATTTGCCCTAGGTTCAGACTGAGCCATCCGGAAATGGGCAGACATGGTAAACGTAGAATGTTCTAGAAGAGCATCTCTAGGCTCCTGCAGATAAGCTACCATGAGCTGTTAAAGGAAACCTCGGGTGGCTCTGGAACGATGATTTGCTCAACTCGGAATACTTGCAGGCTTGAAAATTACAACAGCAAGGTTTGGCTCCCTCCTGCAGCAGCCAGCATTTTCCCAGCTGCTACTGCCCCCTGCTGGTCGAATCAGGATATGGCAGTCTCTGTGCAACTCGGGCTCCAGCTCAGGGCTCCACTTTGCATTCCCTGCGCACAGAAGGTGAGTCAGTCACATTTCCTCTGCCCTTTACTGGGGTGGCCACGGCCAAGTACTGCATCAGCGAAGGCATAAACAACCAGGCCCACGTGAACAGTGAAGAACTCAACAGCAAAGGTCATTACCATGAGAAGGCAGTGTACCAGAGGCAGCTATGACACAGTGCATTATGCAAATAATTGTAAAACAGACGCCACCGCTGCATTATAGATCATCCTCGGGGGCTTCACCGCCATCCCAATGGCTGTTAATGAGTGTGGTGTTTACTGAATCTTAGGACTTGTCAGGCCCCCAGTCTAGGTCCTTTACTTGTTATGTGTAACAGCCGATCCTTGTGGCACCCAGAGATGCAGGAATGAGGAAACAGAGCTTAAAAGGCAAAGAAGGGTTCAAACTTACACAGTCTGATTCCCGATCCTTGCAGATTTCCATTTTAAAATCAATATGCCCTACACATTGAGTTCATACATCAGTGGTCCTCATCCATGGATAATTTTGGCCCCCAGGGAACATCTGGCAATATCTAGAGGCATTTGGGCTTTCATAATGAGGGAGATGATTCTGGCATCTAGTGGGTAGAGGCCAGAGGTGCTGCAAACAGTCTACAATGCACAGGATGGCCCCCACAACCCAGAAATAGCCGATGCAAAATGTCAACAGTGCGGAGATGAAGAAATCCTAATCTAAATATGTAAGATTCCTACCAATCCACTGGCCCTCTCTTTTGCATTGTCCTCTGCCAGGAAGGCATTAGGGAGAATCTGCTTTAATGTACCAAAGGTATTCTTCCTGAGGATTCATGCTGGATAACTCTCAAGAGGCCTTTCCCCACTAATTTCTCTTAAAGCCTCTTATGTCCCCAGCAGGACTGTTTTGCATCCAACAACCCTGCTAATACACTCCACAAGCGCTGGGCTCTAAGGAGTGGCCCAGGCAGAGCAGAAACCCCCTGGAACCACTGCAGTGGGCACGGTCATCCGGGGCACTGTGCGTGGAATACTGCGGCTGATGCTGGCACTCAGCCGCAGCTCAGATGAACGCTGCTTGTCAGGGCTGTCGGAAAGCATTCAACCCCAGGATGATTGAATGTTCCCTGAGAACAACTTGTCAGTAGCTGCCTCTCCACCTCCTTCTCACCCGAAGTCCTAGCTTCCTAATCAGCCCAGTCCTTGGTTTTGGGAAGCAGTGCTATTAACTCCTCCTTCTCCATAGAGCCCACAGAACTGGAGATTCTGGTGCATCCAGAGGTTCTTTGTGTCTGGAGCTAGCTGAGTGTAGAGGGAAGGAGGGGCGTGAAAGACCAGGCATCAGGCTGCCCCTGTCCAAATGGCCATGGAACCCCTTCCAACAATAAGCCCATTACCTCCACAGGAATTGGTGCTTGTTGAACGAATGAATGACCAGAAGGGTAAACCCTAGGAGATTCATTCATTCATTCAAAAGTACTTCCTAAGTATCTCACCATGCTGGGCACGACCTGAGATGCTGGGAGGACAAAAAAGATCACATCCCTGTTCTCATGAAGCTTATCTTCTAGTGGATGGAGACAGATACAAGGCAAATAAATAAATAAACATGGAAAACAATACCAGGTAGTGTTGAATGCTAAGAAGAAAGCACAGTAAGACAAGGAGTTGAGTCTGATAGATTGGGAGTAATTCTTTAAACCAGGCACTTGGGAAGGCCTCTCCAAGGAGATAGGGAGGCCTTTATTTGCACAAAGAGCTAAAGGTACTGAGAAAGTCATGCAGCCATGGTGAGAACAGTCAGTGCAAAGGCCCTGAGGTAGGAAGGGTCTTGGGGAGTTTGAGAAGCCATAAAGCAATTGGAGAAGATGGATAAAAGTGGGTCCCGGCATGACCTAGGAGCAGTGGCTCCCAAACACGAGCAGGCACCAGAATCACCAGAAAGGCTTATGAGAACACAGACTGTGATTCCCACCCCCAGAGCTCAGTTGGTCTGAGTGGGGCCTGGGGATGTGCATTTCTGACAAGTCACTGTATGATGCTGATCCTGCTGATCCAGGGACCACAGAATACTTATTCTTAAAGCAACTAGTCTTTTCCTACTCAACACTGACCATAAGCAGTCACAGATAACCACTGTTGATTATCTGCTTCCCCACTGGGCTGGATGCTCCCTGAGAATAGTCACTATGGTGGTTTGGTCCCTGGTGCTTAGTAAGTATGGTTGTTTAGTCTCTCAGTGGTGTCCGACTCTTTTGTGACTTCATGGACTGTAGCCCACCAAGCGCCTCTCTCCATCAGATTTCCCAGGCAAGAATACTGGAGCAGTTGCCATTTCCTTCTCCGGGCAATTTTCCCAACCCAGGGATTGTACCTGCATCTCCTGTGTCTCCTGCACTGGCAGACAGATTTTTCACCATTGGGCCACCAGGGAAGCCCATTTAGTAAGTAGTACCCAATAAAAATATTTGTTGAATGAATCCCTCAGAGAAGGTTCTATGCCAGGCCTTGCCTCACTTTCTTTTGCCATTCTGCTGTACATCTGGCTTCAAGCAAAGGCCTGGGTCAGACCTATCTCTTACCAGTCTCCCATTCAGCCCTAAGCACAGCATGTCACCTGCCATCCTCCAAATGTTCAGCTCCTTCCCACAACTCCATGCCTTTGCATGTGCTGTTTCATCTGCCCAGGAAGTCCTTACCTCTATGTCCACCTTGTAAATTCCTACCCATTCTTCAAGGCTCTTCTTCCAGAATATCCTTCCCAACTCCACCTAACCAGGGTTAAAAGTGCTCCTTGGGGTCCTGTATCTACCCTTGTCATAAGATTTATTCACACATCTGTCTTTCTCAACTAAATGTCACAAACGGGCAGCCCCCAGAGAGAACTAGACAACAGACGTGTTCAACTGCAGCTGCTGCAGTGTTTTAAACTGAAGTTCATTGCCAAAATTTGAGAGTCAGGGGGAATACACACACAAAAGAAATCCAGATTCCTGGCTCCTCTAGAAAATGCAGGGTTCCATATGACTGGGCCAGTATTCCCCCATAGCCAACATTTGCCAGAGTTGCCTGGGTCTCTGGCACCTTCATTTCGTGACCCAGCAATCAGCACAGGACCTGGCCCAGAGCAGGCACTCAAGAAAAGCTTATTAATGAAAACAGAAAGAGTACACCAAGCAATGGAAAAAAAAATTGGTCCCAAGAGCAGGAGACCTGAGGTTGGTTCTGATTCTTCTTGCATGAGCCTGGGCTCTCTGTGGGCCTCAGTTTCCTTACCTGAGAAATGGAAGGAATGATCCCTTCCACTTCCCAGAGTCATTGCATCCTATAAGAGAGAAGATGTGACGTGTATAGCACATGTCTGGAATATCTAGTGCTCAATCAGTAGGAGCTATTAGTGCAAGGAACTCAATCAATATTTACTCTTTAGGATGGAAAGAACTGAGAGAGGATTAGAGGCAGGAGAGGTCCCAGTAAGGGCCAAGAGGTTGATGGTCTACCTGCCTTCAGTTCTGCCCTTCACCAGCTTTGTGACCTTGGGCATCTGATTTCACCTCATTTGGGCCTCAGTCTCCCTGTTTATCAAACAGAGATGATACACGCCTCACAGGGGTTATTGTCAATATCAAACAGGAACATGAATAGTAAGTTAATGAATTCTTTACAGCACTCAAACTGAGGCCAGCACTCAGTGTGGGCTTGGCAAATGCCAGCTCTGTTATAGTGGCTCAAGGAGGGGTTAGACTAGAATATCTCAAGCGTCCTTATGGCTCCCAAACTCTCTGATCCCCTAAAACCCAGTGACAGTCATGTGGCTGTTGTTTGATCATCAGTAGTGTATAGAAGGCCCTTGGAATGGGGGAGTGAGGTGGGAGAATTCACCATATGGGGTTTACCACCTCTGTGTGTGTGTGTTAGTTGCTCAGTCATGTCCGACTCTTTGCAACCCCATGGAGGCTCCTCTGTCCATGGAATTCTCCACACAAGAATACTGGAATGGGTTGCCATTTTCTTCTCCAGGGAACGTTCCCGATCCAGGGATTGAACGCAGATCTCCTGCATTGCAGGCAGATTCTTTACAGTCCTGAGCCACCAGGGAAGCCCCTCTGGGAAGATACAAAATGCTCTTACAACAGTATTGACCAAAATCACACCCAGGAGCAGGAAGGAAAGGGCCAGGGCAGATGTGGTGCTGAGGAGGACAACCCCATAAAGGAGGTGCAATTACTACCCCCCACCCCTTCACAGATGAGGAAACTGAGGTTCCCAGAGGTATCACCCCCAGATGGATCTCAGCATCTGAGCCCCACGGAGCTGCCTCAGGAGGTTGACTCACTCAAGAGGTCCTTCAAGGGATTAACAGGACAGTCTGGAGGCGGAGGCAGGAAGACCAGGAGAGGCTTTGTGACTCACCGAGACCTGGGGTGTCTGAGACAGACTGCATGATGTCTCCCAAGAAAACAAGTAAGGCGGAATGCAGGAGACAGGTCTTAACCATAATACCGGGAATGACAGGCAAGGAAAGATAATTCCAGACAACTTGCATTGTTTCAGTCCTGATTCAAGCCTGAAACATTTGCAGCAGTTTGTAGAACATGTGTGTGTTCATTGTCCTGCGAAAGATTGCGAGCCACAGTAAGACACCCGGCAGGTGAGAGAGGTTCCATGTAAATGAAAGGCATGTGTGTGTGCATGCTCAGTCATATCCAACTCTTTGCAACCTCATGGACTGTAGCCCACCAGGCTCCTCTGCCCATGGAATCTTCCAGGCAAGAATACTGGAGTAGGTTGCCATTTCCTATTCCAGGGGATCTTCTTTACCCAGGGATTGAAACCACGGCTCCTGTGTCTCCTGCATTGGCAGCCAAATTTTTTATCCCAGTGCCACCTGGGAAGCCCTAAATGAAGGGCATATGATAGCAAATTCTGGAGGCTGCATCTTCCCTGAGGGGCTGTTCTTCCCTTTTAGCATCAGCCATCCCAGAGGAACCGGCAGGAGTGAGAAAAGGGGTGCAGGCATCTGGCCAACATGACGGTGATGATAAACCCAATCTGTTCAGTAAATCTCTTATTCATCCATTCATCACTGCTGAGCACCTACTGTGTCTCAGGCACTTACAGTCTCAGGACAACGGAAGAAGGTGGATTCCACGAGCCCCTTTTAAAAGTGAGGAAACAGACTCAGGGATGAGGCCACTTGCCCAGGTCAGGAAGACGACAGTGATTTCAGTCTGGGGTCCCTGACCGCAGAGCAAGAGGGGCCTCCCGGGAAAGTCAGCCTCCTTGGGAGGTGGGTGGGGAGCGGGGAGGGGAAATATCCAGGATGCTGGCTTTCATTCCAGGTGTGGTATATAATACGCTCTCCACTTCACAAGAGGGGCTGGGCTCAGAGGAAAGTACAACTTCAAATTCCTGAGTCCAACCGCTCCTCCACATCCTCCACTTCTCCTTTGTCCATAGACATCACTTTTAACACTTTCGTGTTTAAAGCGCATAACATCCCTGGGCTTTAAGGAGCCAAAGACTGGATTTCTTGATGCACTTTATGTCCACGCTCCCTGGAATCTGGGACTTGGAGGGGCGAAAAACGCTGCTTCAGCGAGGTCAAGCTGGCTCAAAGCTCGGCCTGAGCAAGCGCACCTCGTCCAGTGCGCCAGCGCCGCTCGTCTCCCGCGCTCGCGATCGGCCCCCTTCATGGGCGAACCCACTTCCAGAAGGGCAGGAGGGTACGGCGATTCACCATTCCTCCCAAAGATAGGCCTAGCCAGCCTCTGACCAATCAGAAAGCTTGTTTTATCGCCGCTTCTGGATATACAAGGTTGGAGCTGCTTTTCCCTGAACTTTCAAGCCGTGAGGGGGCGGGAGGCGGAAATGATTGACATCTTCTGCAATTATTAGTCAAGCGAGATAAACTTGAAGAGCAGTTGCTGCTACGAATTATCTGGCGAGGAAAGGCTGTTAGCCCTGCCCCCTTCTCTCACTGGTCTCCGTGAGCCCTGGGCGGGGGTGGGAGTTTTTGATGGCAGCCAATCGATGGCCAGCAAGGAGGAGGCGGGGGCGGGGGATGAGGAGGCGGGGCAGGCGGGCGGTGGTTGCTCGGACATCACAGCCACAGTGGGGCTGGGGGCCGGAGGATTTCTGGGTCACTGTTCCCGAACCACACTGCCGGGGGCTGGACTGGGTTCGGGAGCCGCATCGCCTCCCTGGGACCTTCCCGGCTGCCTTCTGAAGAACTTGACCCCTTCTGGCGCTCCTCCGCGCCCCACCGGGACCCTAGCGCCAAATACCGCCCCACGGGCTGCCCGAAGGGTCCAGGCCCCATTGTCCAGGTCCCCACCGTGGCCACTGGCCCCTTGAGCGCCAGTTCTCCCTACTCCCCTTCCCAGGCAGGACCACCAACGCCTCCAGCAGCCGCTCTTCTCTTGTCTGGTCCGTGGAGGTGGTTGGTTACCATGGTGAAGCTCGCAGCCAAATGCATCCTGGCAGGTGAGTCTGAAAACTTGCGGGCGAATACAGTGTCCGAAATCCAGAGACTTCGTAAATTGTTGAGAGCTTTTGTTCACGTAAATTATCTACCGTCTTTCCCTTTCTCTCTCTCAAAGGCGAGTTAATGCAATTACTGATATAGTAAATTCCATTAGGCATGGGATAATTATCTTCCAGAGCACACTTGTAGCTGCGGCTGGTTTCCTTCGCTCCCTGTCATACTCTGAGACCACCGTTACCAATTGGAGCTGTATTCAAGAGGAGCAGACTGGTTTTTAAAAAAAGCAGGCTAAGCACACCATAAGTGCTTCAACTAAACCATGTGCTGTACTCCAAAGTTAGGCATCAGTGACTTAGGTGGTCCTTACTTACGGGAATTTTTTTCCTTGACCCTATTCTTCTGAAAACAGGGATAGGAGACAGTAATGTCCAGCTGACCAGTGTTTGCAAAAATACCATGTATGTTGTCTTTAAGACCCAAAGTTATGGTTGCTGCCCCATAAGTTTGAGGACATAAATGTTGAATCCCCCAAAAGTGGGTATCTGTTTTGCTGACTGATACATCCCAAGCACCCAGAACATACAACTGGAACATAGGAAGTATTCAGTAAACATTTGTAGAATGAATGCATATGTGGCATGCATATTTATGGTGTTACTGCTCAATGTTACTCCAGGTAACATTTGCCTGGATTATGGACCTGGGACCTCAGAGCACAGATGTACTTTCCTGAGTCTTTGCTACATTGCCAGGCACATATATTTCATTTAACCCTTTCACAGTAGGTAGCACCCTGGAGCGGAGAAGGTGATGGCACCCTACTCCAGTACTCTTGCCTGGAAAATCCCATGGATGGAGGAGCCTGGTGGGCTGCAGTCCATGGGGTCACTCAGAGTCGGACACGACTCAGCGGCTTCACTTTCACTTTTCACTTTCATGCATTGGAGAAGGAAATGGCAACCCACTCCAGTGTTCTTGCCTGGAGAATCCCAGGGGCAGGGGAGCCTGGTGGGCTGCTGTCTATGGGGTCGCACAGAGTCAGACACGACTGAAGTGACTTAGCAGCAGTAGCAGCAGCACCCTGGAGTAGGGCTTCCCTGGTAGCTCAGCTGGTAAAGAATCTGCCTGCAATGCAGGAGACCCGAGTTCAATCCCTGGGTCGGGAAGATCCCCTGGAGAAGGGAATAGCAACCCACTCCAGTATTCTTCCCTGGAGAATCCCCATGGGCAGAGGAGCCTAGCGGGCTACAGTGCATGAGGTTGCAGAATCTGACACAGCTGAGCAACTAAGCACAGCATGGCACCCTGGGTTAGATGCTGAATTGTTCTGACCTCATTGAGGACTGAGATGAAGTCTGTTGCCCAAGGTCCTAGCCGGATTCCCACCCCCCAGATCTGCTCACCTCCATAATTCTTAACTTGTGTTACTGTTGAAACCTGTGACCTTTCCAGGTTTTTCTGACCAATTCAGGAAAGAAGCAGTGAGAGATTATATAGAGGAAAAGGAGATTATTTTTCTTAAATTCTTCTCTTTCAGACTGAAAGGGGTGGTGTTTGTAATGACTTTTCCAGTTTGGAAGTAAAAGAGTCACACAGAAAGATGACTGATCGAAGTCACTCAGATCATGCTGGAGCAAAAGAAATGAATGGTCTTCAAAAGCAGTGTCTAGTTTCCAGAGCACCAGCGGGGGCAGTATTGTGCAACAAAAATAATTCCACAGATTGGCTGTGTCCTCTTGGACAAAGCACTTCTCTGAGCCTCAGTCTCCTCATGGATAAGATGGAGATGTTTTTCTCTGAAGTTAGATTTTTTTTTTTTTTAATGGGCTTCTCTCTCTGACTGTTCTTTCTCCTATTTCTTTTTTAAATCAACTTCTATCACGAGGCAACTTACTGAGCATCATCTTTGTGCCTGCGCTGTGCTATACCCTCAGCACAGGTCATCTCAACAGCTCTGTGGGGTCAGGATTATCGTCATTCTCCTCTACAGATGGGGCAGCTGAGGCCCAGAGAGGTTGGGGCATTTGCCCTGGGTCACACAGCTGGATTTGGCTGAGCTGGTATCTAGACCCAGGTATATCTGATTTCCAGGGCTTGTTCTTAGCCCCACAGGCTACCATCTCAGGCCTTGATTCTAGACTCCTTGTCCTTTATACTCACACTCTCAAATACTAGTTTTACCTGATTTCATCCATGGCCTTACAAGTTGTTCCTAAACTCCAACCTAGCCCTCAATCTGTAGCCTCCTTTTGAGGCCTTAAGAATATCTATCTCATCTTGGAAGTTTCCAGGGACAACAGACCTCAGTGCAGTGAATCGCTATGCACAGCCCATCTCCACCCCACCCCCACCACACGCACCTCCTCCCGCACTGACCAGTTGTTTAAATGGAGTCAATCTACGTCTGTTCTCTCACAGAACTAGCTACCAAAGGTCCTGATGACTCAATTCAAGTGCTTATTCAGTCCTCATATTTATTGAGCACCTACTATGTGTAAGTCACCACACAAGGTGCACTGGGAATCTCAGGATGAACCCAGCCCACTCCCACACTGAAGGAAACCCTGGGTTGCACACAAACACTTATAACGCAGCAAATACCCTTTGTGTGCCAGCTCCCAGAGGCATACCTCAAGGCACGGCTGCTAATTGTGCTGCCTCAGACGAAGAGAGAAAGCAACACTTAACATTTATCTGTGTTTTATGTGCTTCCAGATCACTTAAATATTACTTAATATATGTCAGGCACTGTAGATGTTAACTCCTTAAATCCTCATAATGATTCTCTGAGATGGATATTGTTATTCCCCATTTTGGAGATGTAGCAACTGAGGCCCAGAGAGATTACAGAACCAAGGTCACACAGCTCATAAGCCTTGGAGCTGGAATCTGTGCCCTGAGTACCATGTACTTAGTGCCTCCTGACAGACATGGGGGTGATAATTGTGCCTCCCTGGAAGGTTGCTCTGACAAGTCTCATGCCACCAGCAGTGAGCCACAGTAGCCAGGCAGGTAAAGACAGGACCGAGGGATGACCTTCAGAGGCTGGTCATCAGAAGGACATTCTTTGAGCTTTGCCTGGCAGAAAATTGAGCGGGATTAGGATTTGTATTAGGGAGACCTAGAAGAAGATTTTCTTCGAGGAATTTTCAGGGAGTAAGAGAATAGGAGGGTAGAGCCCAGATCTTGTGTAAGGGATAGTCGGAGACAGGGTTGGAAGGTGGAGAAGGGTACACAGTGGAAAGCATCTTTGGACAGGCTCTGTGAGCACATCACCAGGGGAAAGCTCTGCTTTATGAAGGCCTGTCTGTTGATGCCAAACTCAGGGTGAAAGAAAAGCAGCAAGAAAAAACAAAAAGGAAATAGGGCCAACTGGGAAGTTTTTGCAGTCCAGATCTAGTCAAGAAAACAGAAGATACATTAGGCATTTCAGCAGAGAGGTTTTAATGTATGGAATTGGTTCATCGGGTGTCAGAGACTGAAAAACCCAGGAGACAACATTGTCATGACACTGAAGGGGTAGGTAGAGATCAGCGTTGTCAGAAACTTAAAGAAGAACCTCCCCCACCCCCCGAGCCAGGATCCAGATTTCCAAGGAGGGGACACTGCCCGGCTGGGGTGGTACCCAGTGTGTGATGTCAGCACTTGTCATAGATCACTAGGACCCATTGCCCACTAGCCGGGAGCTCAGTCCTGGGTTTAGGGAAAGACAAGTCCAGCCCGTCCCAAGGGGCTTTGTCTTAAGATCACTTCTATTACTGAGTGCTGCATGAGGTAGGGTCCAGGCAAAAGCTGAAACTGCACTCAGTGTCTAGATAGTGAGGATTTAGCACGGGATGTTCATTAAACACCTACTGGAGGGCGGGGAAGACAAATGGGAACAGCGAGGCAGCACAGAGGAACTGCAGGAAGGAGCCTCACCCCAGGGCTGCAGGAACAGAGGGAAGATGGCTGGGTATCAGAACCCCGAAGCTCAGAAGGGCCTTGGAATTGAGCTGCAGATCTCTGAGAAGGGGACCCTACCCACCGATGCTAATGTCTCTGAGGGGGTGTACTCAGGCCGGCCCAGAAGTGCAGAACCACAAACAACACAACTGAGGCAGCAGCCGACCTCTGCTGCTGGGGTGAAGACCATCACTAGGAGACTGCTAGGAGAAACTGCAAAAGAGGAGAAGGAGCAAGTCCCTCTTCCTACCCCCGACCAGCCTTCCACATTGGAAGAGTTCTTGAACTCACATTGGCAGAGCCTGACAGGAAGCCCCTGAGTGTGACAGGAAGCCCCTGGGAGACAGAGAAATGTGAGTGCGGAGCCCCAGCCCCCAGCATCACAAGGCAGACCACGGATGGGTGAGTTTGGGGCTGAGACAAGAGACCCAGTTGAAGTTCAAGGTAACTAGGGCAGTGTCAGCCCTGACAACAAAGGAAATTCGGGCTGGAGACCCAGTGAAGGATGTAAGGAATAAAGAGGAGCTGCCTGGGCGTGGGAGGAAGGAGGTGAAGACTTCAGAGGCGACTGTGGGTGAAGTCTAGGGACAGTGAGAGTGAATGGTGAACAGAACAATGAGACGGGGGCAGGACCACTCTGGCCCCAGTGTGGCTGTGGACACACTTGAGACTGGGTGAAGGCCCCGCGTTGCAGTGAAGACACCCGCAGGTTGTTGGAAATGCAAAGCTTGGGAGATGGATTGTGGCACGTGAAGTAACAGCAAAGGTAGCAAGAGTAAATGGGACAGAGTGGATGGGGACTAAGGATGGATGCACAAGAATGTCCACATGGGGGAGGGGGAGGAGCAGCGGGAAGACCAAGCCAGTGCAGGCTCACCAGGGCCAGAGGGCTGCTCTGACCCTGGTGGAGGAGGAGGGATGCTCCTTCACGCTGACATCTTTCAGAGACGTTAAGGAGCATGAGGACTGAGGGAAAACCACTGAACTTGGCAATTACGAGGTCACAGGTGACCTTGCAGATGGCACCCTCTCCATCAAGCAGTGCACCCGTCGTCCCCTGTCCCCACCGTCACCCCTGGGTTCAGCTTCCTCCAGGGAAGTCCTCCCTGCTGACGAAAGCCCTCATCAGCTTCTCTCCTCCCTGCGCCCTCAGACACCTTGGTTCTCAGCTTGCATTATTTGAACTTGCACTTGTCATCTTGTTGCTCTGCAAACGTGTTTATCGGCTGGCTCCCCTTGCTGCTCATGCTCAGATCCTTCCTTAGCCGACACTGGAGGTTTTCCAGAAGTATGGGGAACTCTGACTGACAGTTGGAAGCAAGATATATGAAATTAACCAGAACAAATCTGTGGGGAATTTCACAAGCGGGAGGAGTCAATTTCCAACTGGATGCAGAAACAAAATTGAAGTCGGGAGGGTGGATACAGTCATCTCCTGAAAGGCTGCAGGGATGAGGACCCGCAAGGGCAGTTTAGAAATGGGCCAGAAGGGTCCCTGAGCTCTAGGAGAGGGGTGGACTGGCAGAAAGAGTATGCTACTGGAATCCTGGGCAGATTACTTAGCTCTCTGAGTTTCAGTATCTTCATCTGTCAAGTAAGGGGCCTGGGAAGGAGTGAATGAGTTTGTATCAATGCATCTATAATGGAGGCTCAACCCATGTTGGTTCCCTTCTAAGAAGTGGTAGCAGATAGAAAAGCAAGACCTTACTAGCTCATTCAGACCCAGAGAAGTCAACGTGAAAGGAAATGTCACAAGTAGTCAAGTAGTTGTCTCACATGAGGTGACAGAAGTCAAAACTGAAAAGTGAACAGAGCAGCAAGCTATCCAGGAGTCAAGTAAAAGGAACGTTGAGCCACCCATGATGTGGATTAAGGTGAGGATATGACATCAAAGGATGCAACTAAGAAGGCTGTGAGCTTGATGGCGATTTTGCTGAGGATCAAAGGGGTGAGAAAGCAGGAGACAGGTGTTCCGCCAAGGTGCTGGGTGATGGAGGGAGAGTCAGTGTGAAGCTCAATGTGGAAAAGATCTTGCAAATGAAAACAGCGTGGTATCAAAGGAGGCCACGCAGAGCCACCAGTGGGGGTGTTGGGAGGGCACAGGGGAGTGAAGGATGAGCCCTGAGAGTCTCTAGCACCCCTGGGGGCCCGGGAGGAACTCCAGAACAAATTGCCCCTGCCACCTTGTGGAAGGTCCAGGTCTCAGACTTGAAAATGTGACATTAACTTTTAGTTTGGAGGTACCAATTTATGGGGCTGTCCACTGACAAAGTTGAGGAGATGGACCCGGTAGGTATAAGATAGACTTAGAGGAACCAGTGGCTGTTGCCAGAGGAACCAGTGGCTGTTGCCAGTAGACTTGGAGGAGAGGCCCTGGGAAGATGGGTCCACAGTGGTTGCAAATGGGTACCAGGAGGTGGAAGTGGAAAATGTCCTTTGGAAATGGGTTTCAGGTGGCACATGTAGTCCCTGACTCTCTGTCATAAATATGGTCCCACCTAACTCTCACCCCCTCTGCCCCTCAGTAATTATGCAGGATTCTAAGGATGAATGCTCTAGCTCAAAGTGGTTTAGTCACCTGAACCCGTAAGTCTGTGCCTGGTCATACCTCCTTGCCTTCAAGTGTGTTAAGTCACTTCAGTTGTGTCCAACTCTTTGTGACCCTTTGGACTGTAGCCCACTAGGCTCCTCTGTCCATGGGATTCTCCAGGCAAGAATACTGGAGAGGGTTGCCATGCCCTTCTCCAGGGAATCTTCCTGACCCAGGGATTGAACCCATGTCTGTTACATCTCCTGCATTGGCAGGTGGGTTCTTTACCAGTAGCGCCACCTGGGAAGCTTTTTACCTTCAAGACTTCAAAGTAAATTCAAGTTTGTAAGGAACAGGTTTTCCCCATCAGGTATGTTTCAGTGGAAGAGTCTCAGTTCTGTTTCCAGTGCTCAGAAGCTCTCCTTCGACTCTGTTACCTTCTGGGTCCGTTTTTGCAGATGAAAGGATTAGCCCGGAAGAAATGAGGCTGGTTTGGAAAATGGGTCTCACAGACCCATTGCCCTGCCAGCAACCCCAGGGCAATTTCCCATGAGAATCAGGCACGTTTTCTCTGAGAACTCATTGAAGTTTTTCGGTTTCCAGACTAAGTTTCTGGAGTGGGAGATCCTTGAGTCAAATCAGCGTGAAAGCAGTGTTTTTCTTCTACTCTGACCTCACAGGAGACCCCACCGTGGGCAAGACCGCCCTGGCACAGCTCTTCCGCAGCGACGGGGCCCATTTCCAGAAGAACTACACCCTGGTGAGATGTGGGTGTCTTAGGCCTGGCAGAGGCTTAAAGAGAAGTGATCAGATAACCCTAAGGGAGTGACTTTCCCAGTGTCCTTAAGAAACCCTCAGAGACCTGACGAATGGCCACAAGCCACAGGGTGCAGAGCCGTATGGAGCAGACTAGCCTGTGGTCAGCTGGTCACCACATACAGCTTGCTCGTGGGCAGGGGGTTGGACGAGACTAGGTCCTCTCTGACTTATGCACAAGAAGTGAGCCCAGAACACACACCGGAGCCAGGGACACGCCTCCCAGGGTGGGGTGCTCTTCCTGACAACACACCCCGTGGGGCCCCCTGACGTGTGTGTTCTTCCTTTTCCTCCGCAGACAACAGGGGTGGATCTGGTGGTGAAAACAGTGCCAGTCCCTGACACGGGGGACAGTGTGGTGAGTGGTCCCTTTGCTCCCCCTGAGGGAGCTCAGTGCTGCCCCAGCTCTGCCTGCGGACTCCGGGGGTCACTGTCCTCCACTCTGGGAGAGAAGCAGCGCTATCCCTGGGGAACAGTGATTTCCTAGCTCTCACCTTCTGAGGGAAGGACTTCAGTGGAGAGACATAGGGCAGCTTTTTTTTTTTTTTTTAATTGGATGTAGTTGATAAAGTTGTATTCGTTTCAGGTATACAGCAAAGTGAATCAGATATATAGATATATATATATATATATATACACACACACACACACACATATATATCTCAGTAGTTGCTCAGTTGTGTCCAAGTCTTTGCGACCCCATGGACTGTAGCCCTCCAGGCTCCTCTGTCCTTGGAATTCTTCAGGCAGGAATACTGGAGTGGGTTGCCATGCCCTTCTCCAAGGGATCTTCCTAACCCAGGGATCAAACCCAGGTCTCCTGCATTGCAGGCAGATTCTTTACCATCTGAGCCACCAGGGAAGCCCCCATATATATATGTGCGTGTGTGTGTGTGTTATATATATACACTCTTTCAGATTATTTTCCCAATGGGCCATTATCGACTATTGAGTGGAGTTCTCTGTGCTATACAGTAGGTCCTTATTAGTTATCTGTTTTATATATAGTAGTGTATATGTGTCAATCCCAATCTCCCAATTTATCCCTCCCCCTGCCTGCCCCCTGGTAGCCATAAATTTGTTTTCTATATCTGTAACTTGATTTCTGTTTTGAGGATAAGTTCATTTGTACCCATTTTTTATAATCCACATTTAAGCAATATCATATGATATTTGTCTTTGACATAGAACAGTTTTAAGTAGCAATAGTTTTATTAAGCAAAACAAGAGTATCCTCTTGAGAAAGAACAGGTTGTTTGGAAATCAGAAGCAGCCCCTCAGTGGTGTACAGTTGGGGTCTTTAGAGTGGTGGTCCCTCCCTATGCCCTGCATCATCTGACTGACAAGTTGATTGACAGCTTTAGGTTCTAAGAATTTTTCTCCTCATGCACAGTCACCCATAAGCACCCAAGTGTAACCCACAGCAGGGGAGGGGGCAGAAAGTGCAGTGCTAATTTATTACAAATACAGCATAATGAACCCCTGGTTACTTTGAGTCACCATTTAGGTCTTGGTGTGCCTGTGCCAACCTGTGCTGGAGGTTTTATCTTGCTTAATTTTGCTAAGGCTGGAAATTTAGCAGTAGTCCTTGACTAGGAGAGGTGGTCAAGGACTAGGAGAAGAAGGATCTCTGGGCATGCTCTGGTCACCAGTGTCCAGGTGGGAGAAGGAAAGAGGATCATGTCCAGGATGGAGCAGGACCTGCTCACATCTGACTAGCTACCCAGTAGTGCCAGGACTTGGTCTAGACCTGTCTGAGCATTTGGGAACAGAATGAGAGGGACATGGGAAGCACTGTAGGGAAGGGATGAAGAAGAGGAGGTGAGGCCAACAATTGCCAAAAGAAAAGAAGACTGGGAGCTCAGAGGTACATATTTCAGCTGTGACATTGCCATGGCCAGGTTCCCTCCTGAAACAGTTAATTGTTGTTGTTCAGTCACCCAGTCCTGTCCAACTCTTTGCAACCCCATGGACTGTAGCATGTCAGGCTTCCCTGTCCTTCACTATCTCCCGGAGTTTGCTCAAACTCATGTCCATTGAGTTAACAACCAGGACCTAATTATATGACTGTCTCTACCACACCATAGTTTTGTAATGATTTGAAGAAAAGAATAAAGCAATATCCTGATTTTCAGTTAGCAAAAGTGAGGGGATATTTTGTAACAGTATTTGGTGACTTGGGCTGCCATATATTACGTTATTAATAAATAGAAGTCTATATTCAGTTAATAAAATCTATAGAGAAAAAGAAGAGGAAGTGAGAAAGACTGGACTCTGGACCTCACCCTTAGAACTTCCTGAGTATCAAAGTTCCTAACCCACATCTCTCTGTGGTAAAGCTCAACCCTTGAAATTGAATTCCAAGCTGTTACGTTTGCCTGTGGGCTTCCCTGGTGGCTCAGTGCTAAAGAATCAGCCTGCCAATGTAGAAGATCCCTGGGTCAGAAATATCCCCTGGAGAAGGAAATGGCAACCCCCTCCAGTATTCTTGCCTGGGGAATCCCATGGACAGAGGAGCCTGGCGGGCTACAGTCCGTGGGGTCACAGAAGAGTCAGACACGACTTAGCAACCAAACAATAATGTTTGCATGTACTTTCCTGGAGAGAAGGTTTAAGAATCGCCAGATTGTCAAAGCAGTCCATGAGCAAAAAGCAATTTTAAGTACCCGAGATGCAGTGAGAAGGGATAAAATGAACGCAGCTATCGCCAATGTGCAAAGCAGAGGATGCTGCTGACCTTCAGACAGCGTGTGCTGGTCACCAGAGCCAGTGGGAAATTACAGGGACACTGGGGGAGACTTCCTGGATGGCAGCAACGGGGAGGGGCTCTCACCTGTGCCGGCGAAGGTTGGGACACGGGCAGGAAGGGTCATCCTGAGCCCTCCGCCAGCATCAAGCCTCAGCTGTCCAGAACCCTGACAGACTGTCCTACTTTAAATGCCTTCCCCAGGCCTCCTCCGTGACCTCCTTTAAACAGGATCGTTTTTCAAGATTTGAAAATCAATTTGGTTAACAAAGTGCAGAATGACCTTTCGGAAACCAGAGCACTTGTCAGCCTGTTTAGCATTCTGTTCTGCCAGGTGGGGAGTCAGCTTGTTCCTGGTATTTTTGCACTCAGGGTTAGAAGAGGTGAGACGCCACCCAGAAGGGGCTGCTTGGGGTGGGAAACAATTGTACCTGAGTTCGTTCCTCTTCTCATCCTCTTCTGCCTGCAGAGGACAAGAGATAAATGTATGTGCACATGTGCATGCATGGATCACCCTGAAGGTAAGCAGGAGTCCTATCCACGTGTGCAGCCAGGGGTTTCCTCAACTTTCTGAGACCTGCCTTTCTGATTCCAGGAACTCTTCATTTTTGACTCGGCCGGCAAAGAGCTGTTTTCTGAAATGCTGGATAAATTGGCAAGTATCAGTCTTTTTTCTAACCTCCGCCTCCCTCCAAAGATTTGCCCCTTAACAATGCCACTGCACTCCAGTCGCCAGGAAAGGTGACCGTGGCAACACTCTTTAAGGGTCATTCCTCCCAACCTTGGGGCTTGTGGCCCCTTGGCAGGTAAAGCAGCTTTTGCATGTGATTTGTGATTGCCCTTCCCCCCAACTCTGGACTAGCTGGGCTCCCAATGTGCCAGAGTACCCTCCGACTTGGTGACCCTCTTCTCTTAGGCAACCACCTCCTACGGATGTTTTTTTCAGTCCTCCTCCTGCACTAGTAGTAAAGAACCTGCCTGCCAATGCAGGAGACTTGAGAGACTCAGGTTCGATCCCTGGCTGGGGAAGATCCCCTGGAGGAGGGCACGGCAACCCACTACAATATTCTTGCCTGGAGAATCCCATGGACAGAGGAGCCTGGCATATAGTCTATGGGGTCACAGATTCGGACATGACTGAAGCAGCTTAGCATGCATGCTACCTCCTAGGCCTGGAGCAAAGATTTCCTTCCCCACTAGGGGGTGCCCTCGAGGTCCCATAGCCTGACTCCCCTTCCAGTTCAGTTCAGTTCAGTCATGTCCGACTCTTTACAACCCCATGGACTGCAGCACACCAAGCCTCCCTGTCCATCGCCAACTCCCAGAGTTTACCCAAACTCACGTCTATCGAGTCGGTGATGCCATCCAACCATCTCATCCTCTGTCATCCCCTTCTCCTCCAGTCTTCAGTCTTTCCCAGCATCAGGGTCTTTTCAAATGAGTCAGTTCTTCACATCAGATGACCAAAGTATTGGAGTTTCAGCTTCAGCATCAATCCTTCCAATGAATATTCAGGACTGATTTCATTTAGAAGGGACTGATTGGATCTCCTTGCAGTCCAAGGGACTCTCAAGAGTCTTCTCCAACACCACAGTTCAAAAGCATCAATTCTTCAGCACTCAACTTTCCTTATAGTCCAACTCTCACATCCATACATGACCACTGGAAAAACCATAGCTTTGAATAGACAGAACTTTGTTGGCAAAGTAATGTCTCTGCTTTTTAATATGCTGTAGGTTGGTCATAACTTTTCTTCCAAGGAGTAAGTGTCTTTTAATTTCATGGCTATAGTCACTGTCTACAGTGATTTTGGAGTCCAAAAAAATAAAGTCTGTCACGGTTTCCATTGTTTCCCTGTCTATTTGCCATGAAGTGATGGGACCAGATGCCATGATCTTCATTTTCTGAATGTTGAGTTTTAAGCCAACTTTTTCACTCTCCTCTTTCACTTTCATCAAGAGGCTTTTTTGTTCTTCTTCACTTTCTGCCATAAGGGTGGTGTCATCTGCATATCTGGGCTTATTGATATTTCTCCCAGCAATCTTGATTCTAGCTTGTGCTTCATCCAGCCCAGTGTTTCTCATAATGTACTCTGCATATAAATTAAATAAGCAGGGTGACAATATACAGCCTTGATGTACTCCTTTTCCTATTTGGAACCAGTCTGTTGTTCCATGTCCAGTTCTAACTGTTGCTTCTTGACCTGCATACAGATTTCTCAGGATGCAGGTCAGGTGGTCTGGTATTCCCATCTCTTTCAGAATTTTCCACAGTTTTTTGTGGTTCACACAGTCAAAGGCTTTGGCATAGTCAGTAAAGCAGAAGTAGATGTTTTTCTGGAACTCTCTTGCTTTTTCAATGATCCAGCAGATGTTGGCAATCTGATCTCTGGTTCCTCTTCCTTTGCTAAAACCAGCTTGAACATCTGGAAGCTCACCTACTGTTGAAGCCTGGCTTGGAGAATTTTGAGCATTACTTTACTAGCGTGTGAGATGAGTGCAATTGTGCAGTAGTTTGAATATTCTTTGGCATTGCCTTTCTTTGGGATTGGAATGAAAACTGACCTTTTCCAGTCCTGTGGCCACTGCTGAGTTTTCCAAATGTGCTGGCATATTGAGTGCAGCACTTTCAGAGCATCATCTTTTAGGATTTGAAATAACTCAACTGGAATTCTATCACCTCCACTAGCTTTGTTCATAGTGATGCTTCCTAAGACCCACTTGACTTTGCATTCCAGGATGTCTGGCTCTAGGTTGGTGATCACACCATCATGTTTATCTGGGTTGTGAAGATCTTTTTTGTACAGTTCTGTGTATTCTTGCCACCTCTTCTTAATATCTTCTGCTTCTGTTAGGTCCATACCATTTCTGTCCTTTATTGTGCCCATATTTGCAAGCCCACCCCATCTAGGTTTGCTCTGGGACCCGCCCCTGCTGCCCAGGCTCCTCCAGCCGGAATAGCCTTCCTCTTAGGATCCAGTTTGCTGTACCTTCCAAGGTAACAGTTGTGCTAATCTGGGCCAGTGAGCTAATTAGAAGGTTTGAGATCTCCAGAGCCCCTGCCTTTCCAAGAACAGCTACATTTTAATAGAAATTTTTGCTGCCCCCCTCCTTTTTTTTTTCTTTTTTTTGTCTAAGAGAAATAGATCTAGTGATGGTAATTTCACACAGGGCTGGCCTCATGCATGAGTTCTTGGTGTTTTACCACGTGCCTACGTAATGGCCAGCACTGCCTGGCGGAGGGGATAAAGTGTCTGGGGACATCAGGGCCGCCTGCTGCCCATCCTGGGTCTGCTCACTGAGGCCTGGAAGAAGAAGGTCTCTCCTGCATGCTCACAGAGGTGGTCAGTGTGGCTTCAGCTAGACTTCTTGAGTTAGTCTGTGAAGTGAAGGTGTAAGGGCATCATCAATTTAGTCTAAGTTCCTCCCATCCTAGAGGCCTGCAGAGCCAATTCCAGGCTGACCTTCCAAGGACAGCTAAAAGGAAAAGGCTTCTCCCTCACACCTTGGGAGGTGATAACACCTTAGAAATAAACCGGTCTCTAATTGTGCATAATGGGGGTCCCCAGAGACCAGGACAAGTATCAGCACGGTCCCATAGCCTGTGCCAGGCAGCAGGTTGGCCCAGGACTCTGAGCAGCCCCAGAAGGTGCCGGCTCCTGAGAGCTTAGCCTTGGTTCTTAATTGGGACCATGAACCCTGTCCAGTGGCCGATCTGGTTTGGATTAGGGCTGACATACTGCTGGAGAAGCAGAACATACCCTTTGCATTTTAAAAAGCTGACCCTTATTAAGAAGATGTTAGCAAACCAGCTTCCAGCAACTGGCTAATGAAAAAAAAGGATGCGCTTTCAGGCCTGCAGAGCAGAAAAGCACATCAACTTGCATAAGAGTGGGCCCTCGATGAGAACAAGTAGCAGAATGAGTTCATGGAACCGAGGCAGACAAAGTGTTTCTGGGTAGAGAAAGGCATCAGCTCCACCCTGGTGTTTGAATCCCATGTGACCTGGGCAAGTCAGTTACCCACTCTGAACTTACTACCTTCAGCTACATGGTAGGGATCTTCAGACCAGCCCTGCAGAGTTGGGAGGTTTCATAGTGACACACAGAAAATGCCCAGCAGAGAGCCTGGCATGGATTCAAGCTCTCGCCATCATGGTCACTGCGCCTAGGCCTTCCCATTCATACCTGTGGATAAATCGTTTTCATCCATGGGTGTGGCTCAGTTTTCTGACTCATATCCCCTTTTGGATTTTTCATTTCCCTGCACTCACGTGTCCCTTCCCTTAGAAGGCCACATTGCCTCCCCGCCTAGAAGTCACTTTCTCTGTCAGTGACGTGTTCGAATCCTGTCTGCCTTGCCTAGTGGGAGAGTCCCAATGTCTTGTGTCTTGTCTACGACGTGACCAACGAGCAGTCCTTCACCAACTGCAGCAAGTGGCTGGAGAAGGCTCGGTCTCAGATTCCAGGGACCACCCTCCCAGGTAAGAGCTGCAGGCATCCAGGGTTTCCAGCAGCTCCTCTGTCCTTCAAATTCAAGGGCACAAGGTCACTGCAGAGGTACCTGTGGGTGCAAAAACAAGATGCTCTGGGCTTTGGGTGTAGCAATCTGGACTGTACCCTGGCTCTGCCCCTTCGGAGCCCTTGCAACCTCAGTAAGTTGCCACACCTCTGAGTCTGTAAAATGGACCTGGTGATGCCCATCTGGCAGGGTTGTGGAGCAACTCAAACATACTAAGGGGAAGGTGTTGGGATATGAATGCGAGTTGTTTCTGGAAGGCTCACCCCAGGGAAACAGCCCTCATTTTCTCCTGTATGTGGGGCACCAGGAAACATGCAAGGCCCGCTGTCACTTCTGAATGCTCTCAATCAGTTTATTTCTCATCCCTATGTGAGATCAACAAATTCTCCTCATTAGAGACCAAGGAAAGCAATCTCCAGAGGCAGGCTCAAAAATTAGCTGCAGCGGATACAGCTGGCAACAGAACTAAATTACCTCTGCATCCCTGACTCCAAGCCCAGCCCTCAGATTAGTATTAATGACCGTTTTGAAAGTTTGCTCCATGCGCTAGAAATGATCACAAATGCTCACATCGGTTTGGTCCTTGCCTTCACAGCACTCGGAGCCTTAAGGAGACAAGACAGGCAGGTACCTTCAAGATCTAGAAAAGGGGTTGAACAAAAACTGCAGGTGGAAGGGCATGCTGCCCCCTCTGCCTCCGCCCCTGGGGCCCAGCGCAGAGTCTGCTGGTGCTCACCACCTGGGGTCAGACGGCCTCTCTCAGATGACATTTCACACCCCTCAGAAGTAGGCTGCTTGCTGTTTTTTCTCTCCAGCTGTCCTCCCAGACAGCCATGGTTATAATGTGATGCTCTGATTGTCTCTTTCGAGTAGGTGTGCTGGTGGGGAACAAGACAGACCTGGCGGGCAGGCGAGTGGTGGATGTGGCCCAGGCCCAGGCGTGGGCACTGGGCCAAGGCCTGGAATGTTTTGAAACATCCGTGGTAAGTACCGCTGCTTGCGCCATAGCCCCAGTCTGCAGCAGGGCCTTGGCTGGAAGCAGTTTTTCACGTGACCTTGCATGCATCAAGTTGTTACCACACCATACGCAGATTTGGAGCTGATGTTACATCCTTCGCCTGAGATCTCGTCTCAATATAGCAAGAGTCACTCGTGGTTACAATGAAGCGGATCAGCCAGCCAGCCCTGGGAAAAGCTGGATACCAGTTAGTAAGGAATACAAACGTGTTGTGTCCAGCCACAGTGCCGCCGGACGTCTGCAGGAGGCACGTGGTTATGGCATTGTTGGCACATTATTTTATAGGCCCTCAGAATCAGTCCCCTGATCCAGGAGCTGTCCCACACTTCCTACTTCCTGATGGGGTGACGATGCACCAGGACTGGGACCCCCGACTTCTGGTTTCCCTCACTGCTTCCAGTCGCCACCTTGCTGCAGCCCCAGAGTGACTCCAAGCCACAGGAGCCCTCAGGAATTGGGACAGAGTGGTTTGTTCCCAGCACTTTCAATGCGAGATATCATGATTTTGGCGTGTTCACAGTGTCACATGAAGCCCCTCCTGTATGGGGAGTTCTGAGTTCCCAGCCTCCCTGCAGCCAGGGTGCAGGCATGTGACCCAGGCTATACCAGTTGGATGAACGTTTGTGCGATGATGGCAGGGAATCAAGTGAACACTGCCCCCTGCAGGAGCCACCCAGAAACATCCACTTCAGAGCCAGTAGGGGCCAGGGGCCAACCCCTTCCTGGGGCTCCTGGGTAGACTCGCCACGCCTGGCACAGCCTGAAACATCCCTAGTGGTCATTTGGACCTCACTCCCGGCCCTGTGGCCTCTGGCCTTGATTCTTTGGTTCTCTCAGAGAGTCAGTGGGCTACTTAATAAATAGCCCTGAGGTCGTTTTCTGCTCAAACTCCACTTAAGTTACAGGTACTCTTGTTGCATCTACAAAACTCGATGGGTGCTGCTGTTCAATTCCTATATGGCGGTGAACTGTTTTTTTTATTTAGCTACATCGGGTCTTGGTTGTGGTACATGTTGCACTGTCATGCGGATCTTCCATGGTGGTACACAGACTCTCCAGTCGTGGCACGCAGGCTCGGTAGTTGCAGGGTGCAAATTTAGTTGCCCTGTGGCATATGGGATCTCAGATCCCCAACCAGGGGTCGAACCTGCATCCCCTGCATTGCAAGGTTGAGTCTTAGCCACTGGGCCACCGTGGAAGTCCCTGGATGTGAACTTGTTAAACACCCCAAAGCAGCATGCTTTCCTTAGGGAAAGTGTAGCAAGTAAAATCGGGTGCTCTGTCCTCTGATGGTGAATAGAAGCCCTATCTGTGGGCCCCTTGAGTGTTATTTAACCTTTTGTGCCTCAGGTTCCTCACCTATTAAATAGGGATGATAAAATATATTCCTCATTGAGTAATAAATATGAGAATTAAGTCAGATGGTGAATATAAAAACACTTAGCACAAAATCTGGGGCACAGTAAACGCTCTGTCAATGTTAGCTTTTTTTAAGTGTAACTATTCCCCCCAGTAATCTCATTTATACTATTATTACTCACCAAATCTTTGTATTCCTAGACTGTACGGAGGTAAATGTCAGTCTTGCCTCTGGTCCAGTAATCATAAATGCTGCATTAATGAAGTTCCAGTTAGTGAGCTTTTACTGTACGGAGGGTTACCCACGTTGTACGCAGCACGCCTTTGAGCAAAGCAGTAACTCTTCCACCCACAGCAAACAATACTTCATTTTCCCTCCTCCTCCACTCACATTCATGAAATTGCCTCCTCACCCTAATATCCCACGTTCTCTGGAATTCTTGATAGAACTCAGAAATTAACCTTCACTCCCAGCTTTCATCACGAGAGACCACTGGGCTGGACGTTCAAGCTCTGGTCAGGTGTTTACCTCTGCACGATTGAAATGGGCGGGTGTAAATGATGTCTGGGGAGGCTGCGGCTCACACTTGATATTAACCGTGCAGGTTAACTAGTCCCCCCTGAGCTGATGCCAACGAAGCACCACCAGCAGCGCGGTTAAGAAAGCTGTAATTAAAAAGGAAATACAACCAAATGCCATTTGAGACTTAGCCAAGCCCATCTCTTCCTCTCTTCTTACTAAATGCAGCCACAGTTGTCTTACATGGCCATTTGTTTTGTTTTATTTTTTATTGGAGTGTATTTGCTTTAAAATGTTGTGTTAGTTACTGCTGTTTGATTTTCTTTTTTCTTTATAGTTCCATCTTCACAACATACTCATTTTAAAACGGGGGGTTTTGTACCCTTTGATCACCTTCACCCCTTTCTCCTGCCCCCACCCTCACTGCCCCTGGCATCCACCAATCTGCTCTGTTTCTGAATTGTCTTTTGTTAGATTCCACTTATAAGTGACAACATAGCAATATTTGTCTTTCTTGTCTGGCTTATCTCACTTAGCATAATGCCCTCAGGATTCATCCACGTTGTCACAAATGGCGGAATGTCCTTCTCTTTTGTGGCTGAATAATATTCCTCTGTGTGTGGCCCGCATTGCCTTTATCCACTCATCAGTGTACACTTATGTTATTTCTATGTTGTGACTGTTGTCGTGGATGAAGAAATCTCTCCAAGATAGTGCTTTCATTTCCTTGGTTACAGACTCAGAAGTGGGTCTGAGTCTGAATCACATGCAACTCTATTTTTAATTTTTGAGGAACCTCCATCCTGTTTTCCACACTGGCTGCACCAGTTTTCATACCCAGCAACAGTGCACACGGCTTCCCATTTCTCCACATCGCCACCAACACTTGTTATCTCTTGTCTTTTTGATGATGGTCATCTTCACAGGTGTGAGGTGACATAATGTGGTTAATTTGCATTTCCCCGATGGTTAATAATGTTGAGCGCCTTTTCATATACTTGTTGGTGCTTTGAATACCTTCTTTGGAAAAATATCTGTTGCTGATCCTTTGCCCATTTTTTTTCATCATAGTATTTATGTTTCTGCTGTTGAGTTGTACAAATTCTTGTGTGTTTTGGATGTTAATCCTTTATCCGATGTGTGGCTTGCAAATACGTTCTTTCATTCCGCAGGTTGCCTTTTCATCTGCTGATGGTTTCCTTGGCTGTGCACATGCTCGTTAGTCTGCTTTGGTCCCACTTACTGATTTGTGCCTTTGTCGCTTATGCTTTTGGTGTCATATTCATAAAACCATAGCCAAAGCCAGTGTCAAGGATCTTTTCCCCAGTGTTTTCTTCTAGGAATTTTATGATTTCATGTCTGTAATTCATTTTCAGTTAATTTCTGTGAGTGGTGCCAATTAGGGTTCTAGTTTCATCCTTTTGCATGTGAATATCTGGTTTTCCCAGCACTGTTTACTGAAGGGACTGTCTTTTCCCCTTTGAGTATTCTTGACTCCCCTGTCAAATATTAGATGGCCGTATCTGTATATGGTTATATCCAGGCTCTCAGTTCTGTTCCATTGCTCTTTGTATCTGTTTTTAATGTTAGTGTCATATTGTTTTGAATACTGTAGCTTTGCAGTATGGTTTGAACAGGAACTATGATGCCTCTAACTTTGTTCTTTCTCAGGATTGCTTTGGCTATTTGGGATCCTTTGTGGTTCCTCTTTGACTTCCTGACACCCCTCAATATTTGGCATTTTCACACCAAAAAAACTTAAAGCATTTCTTTAAGCAGAAGTTAAAAAATTTTAATGCATTGTTTACTGCTCTAAGAAGTTGGGCAATACTAAATAAAAGAAAGTTCAAGAAAGATCCATAGGGATGGCTTCTCTTGCAGAAAGAAGAGAGGAGGGGAACTGGTGTTTGCACCGTGTACCAGGTGTTTTGTTTTGTTTTTTTTAGAATATAGAAACTTTATTATCTCCTAAGCAGATTAGAGAAGAAAAAAATTATTAATTTGAAAAATGGAGAAACAAATACTTCTCGCTAATGAAACTTGAACAAAGCTTACATTGGGCTTTGAGATGTTAAGTAGTTCGTACAAGGCTACCGCAAGTTGTGGGACATCTACGAAAATTTTATCTCATTGTTATCTTATGCATTCTTGTATACATGTTATAATGAACATTGTAGATATCAATACTACTATATAAACTATATAATTTCTTTGGCAATGACATAAATACACTATTGAAAAGACAAAGACTGTCAGCATGAATTAAAAAAAGAAATCACCAACCAGACTGAACTACGCTGCTGCTGCTAAGTCACTTCAGTCGTGTCCGACGCTGTGCGACCCCATAGACGGCAGCCCACCAGGCTCCCCCGTCCCTGGGATTCTCCAGGCAAGAACACTGGAGTGGGTTGCCATTTCCTTCTCCAATGCATGAAAGTGAAAAGTGAAAGTGAAGTCACTTGTCATGTCCGACTCTTCGTGACCCCATGGACTGCAGCCTACCAGGCTCCTCCGCCCATGGGATTTTCTAGGCAAGAGTACTGGAGTGGGTCGCCATTGCCTTCTCCGAGTACCAGGTGTTTTGCACACATTATCTATTTAGGCTTCCAGCAGCCCTGCTGCTCTCTTTATCTCACTGGTGACAGACTCAGAAAGACTGCGTAGCTTTCTCTGGTCACCCAGCTAACAAGCATAGAACCAGAACTAGAACACAGCCCTGCCCAGCTCGATAACCTTCTCGAAGGGGCTATGGCCTCCCACAGAGCCCACTCTGGGAGTCTCTAGGGGGAGAAGAAATGGCAACCCACTCCAGTGTTCTTGCCTGGAGAATCCCAGGGACGGGGGAGCCTGGTGGGCTGCCGTCTATGGGGTTGCACAGAGTCGGACACGACTGAAGTGACTTAGCAGCAGCAGCAGCAGCAGCAGGGGGAGAATTCTAGGTCAGATTAAGCACTAGTCTGACCCTGCTCTAAGGATTCTTCATGCAAAGCAGACCTACTCTACAGGTGTCCAAAGATGTCCGTGAGACTATGATTTGTCATTTAACAAAAGGACTCCTGTCATTGGCAAGCCCTCCTAGTGCATTTGGAAAATGGTTCCGTTTACATCTGCTACTTCAGGAGCACTCCATGTGTATAAAAAGGCTTGTCTCCATTGAATTCCCTACTTTTTATGTTGCATTTTCCCTAAGATATAGCTTTTAAGAGCTTTCAGGTTCATTTAGAAATCCTCGAGTGTGTGCTTTGCCAGCCTCATTCTCTTCCCATTCGACACTTAACTACATTTTCAACCGAGGTAATGTTTTGCTGTTTGACATGTCCTAGGATGTTACACTCTGTACAACCCAAAGCACCTTGCAGATACAACTGAGTTATTCCTCTTGGTCTTGCTGGAGAGTGACAGCCTTCTGGTCCTTGGTAGTTGTGAACTTAGTATCGACACTTGTCTGGGCCGCCAGCGGTCCTCTCATTCCTCAGCCCCCTCTCCACACTGACACCTCTGGTTCTTCTGCTGGTGACTTGTCTCTTCTACCTTGGGACTTGCCTTCCCGGAAAGTCCAGTAACTTTCTCTGCAGGATCTGGTTTCACATACCTGTTTCTGTCACCCTGTCTGGCAGAGTGGAAAGGCTGCTCTTCTCATACTTGGAGCCTCTGAATTATAGGCTGGGCTCTGCCTAAGCCAGCTGGGCCACTGCACGCCTGGCACCCCAGACCACTGTAGAACAGAGGCTCTGAGCTTGATAACGTCGTTACATACTTTGGTTTGGAAATCCTTCCATTTTAGTGGGACTATTTCATTGTCTCTTCTCAAGACTGCACTTTTGCCAGCAGGCAAGGATTGTCTGAAAACAAGTACTCGTGAATTCATAGTTTGAGCTACTGTCTTGAAAGTAGTGGGTGCTTTCTTCTGCCAACTTATTTCTTTAAAAAAATTTTTTTTAAATACTCATGGGCACACACATAGAGGGTGACTGCTGCTGCTCCTGCTAAGTCACTTCAGTCATGTCTGACTCTGTGCGACCCCATAGACGGCAGCCCACCAGGCTCCGCTGTCCCTGGGATTCTCCAGGCAAGAACACTGGAGTGGGTTGCCATTTCCTCCTCCAATGCATGAAAGTGAAAAGTGAAAGGGAAGTCGCTCAGTCGTGTCCGACTCTTAGCGACCCCATGGACTGCAGCCTACCAGGCTCCTCCGTCCATGGGATTTTCCAGGCAAGAATACTGGAGTGGGGTGCCATTGCCTTCTCCTATAGAGAGTGACAAATGATAGCTAAGTGGAGAGAGTATCATTTTCTTTCCCCCAGAGCTTGTCATGCTCACCCTATAGGGCAGGTTCTTCCCACGGGATGGAGAAAATCTAGGGCAAGTTCCAGAACTTTAATCTCTCAGATAATAAAAAATCCTTGGGGCACCTTTAGTCACAAAATTATTCATTGTTTCAGTTATAAAAGTAGCCAGTCCTGAGTGACTGTCAAAATTCTTGATTTAAAGTCAGCTCCACCCCCTGAGCCTGCTGTGGGAAGCAGGACTGGGCTTCTGCGTCTGTGTTTCTACACCTGTGCTTCCCCTCCAGCTCTCTTTGCTGGGACCTGTTCTGGCCCTTCTGGACTTGCCAGGTGTCTGAGATGCCCTCCCTACCCACATAGGGGGCGCTTGCTCACCTGCAGCTTCCGCCTCACAGGTGACACCTGCTCACCTTTCCTGCAACCTCCGTTCCAGGCCATCCATTGGTGGTGGAACCCATCACCCTCCTGGGGGCTGTCCCTGGGAGGTCCCTTTAGGACAGCTTCACACTGGGTTCCTGCAGGGCCTTCTGCTGGTCCAGGGAAGCACGGCTGCAACCCCAGTTTGACAGAGGAGGTAGTGCAGACAGTCTTTCCTGTCCTGCTCAGCCATCCAAACAGCCAGCCCCAGCCTCACCTCAGTGCTTTCCAAGCCTGGGCCCAGCACCTTCCTAAGTCCCTGGGCTGTAGGCTTCTCTTGGGACCCTCCCACTGACCTCAGGGTGAGGGAAAAGAGAAGCGCCCACATCCCATCCTTGGGGAAATACCACAGCACACACACACCCCCGCCTCCATCCTGCTTGGTCCTCCCTCCAGAGCATGCCATCTGTTGTTTTGCTTTGACCTCTGGGACCTCAGGCAAAGCTAAGTAAGAACGAGTCTCGTTTTGATGTCCTGTCACACAGAGTGAGACTAGCTAAAAGCACAGGCTCTGTGGGAACATGTCTAGGTTCAGACCCAGCTCCATCACAGGCAAGTGTGTGGCTTTCGGCAAGCCATCTTCATCTCTCTGCATTTCAGCTGCCTTCTTGTAAAATGGGCGGAACCGTAGTAGCTGCCCCGAGTGCTGGGAAGAAGAGGTTGGGTCACAGGTCGGAGCGCCTGACGGGAGGAGGGGATGGGGAATGCCAGCTGTCTGTGACATCCCTAAAGCCAGCCAACCCTTCTTCAACTTGTCTCTCCAGAAGGAGATGGAAAACTATGAAGCCCCCTTCCACTACCTGGCCAAGCAGTTTCACCACCTGTACCGGGAGAAGCTGGAGGTTTTCCAGGCGCTGGTGTGAGAGGCTGGCCATACCGTTCCCTGCGGTGGAACCCAGCCCTGGGCTCCGTCTCCTCGGAAGATGGGAGAAGATGGAGCTGCCTGGCACTTCCAGTCTATTGTGACAGCTTTAAATAAAAGGAGAAAATGGAAAAGCAGCAGCTCGTTCCGTTCTTGGCCAGGGCAGCCCTGGAGCCATTTTACACATTGGCCGCTGCTCCCAGAGTAGCACCAGAGCCTCCAGTGGTGGCAGCTGGCCCTTGGGACAGTGGGCATCCTGCCCTCCCCGAAGGACACTCCCCAACAAGAGCCCACCCACAATTTGCCACAGTCGAGATGCTCAGCTTGGATGTTGCCGCCTGGCCGCGAGGCTGATGGCCCTCTCCTTGTTCTAACAGACTCAGCTTTGCTGTCTGTCTGCCCGCTTTCCAGATGCCAGAGCTCCCTGGTGATGACTACTGTCCCTGGCAAAATAGTGCCCTCTGCCGGCCGCCCTGGGTGCCTCTTCTTGATAAAGACCCAGCCCCCTCCCAGCTGCCAGGAACCCTGAGCACCCAGGGAGCCAAGAACGAGGCCACTTTCCTTTAATGACCCCGCCTCTCAGCGAGCCGGGCAGCAGTCGTAATTCTTTGCACTGAGCTTGACTGTTTTCCATCCTATCTCTGCTGCCAGATTAATCTTCCTAAAACACCACTTTCATCATTTCACTCCCCTGATTAAAGACCCACGCAAATTCCTCAGTGCCTCTTACATCAGGGCTACGGGCCGAGGTCTGGTATCACAGCCCACCTCCGACTGTCACCCTCACACCGGAGTCTTGGCTTCTTTCTGTTCCAGTGCCCCAGAGGGTCATAGGCCTCCTTCAGTCCCCCACTGGGTGGGAGTGGAGATGTCCAAGCACTGGCTTTGAGGGTAAACAGACCTGGGTCTGTCCCAGGGATAGAGATGAGAATGGAAATTACTCTCATTCCTGTTTATGACCTGCCATGTCTCTACATGAGCTGAGCATGTTACACGTACTAGCTAATTTAAAATTCACAACGTGGAGTCTTTTTCCCACTTTTACAAATGAGGAACCGAAGTCAGGATCACAGACTCCAGAGCCCAGCCCACAGCGGCCACCCTCTCCTGAGTCCACCTGAGCTTGACCAGGAGCAGGAGGCGGTGATGGCTAGGCTGCCCCTGAAGGTTATTTCAGAATAGCATGTGAAGGGCATCTGACACAGTGCCCACCACCTCAGGCCCCTTCCTCCCCGTCCTGTTACCTCTCAGCACAAACTCACTGTAGCCACAACCGTCCTCCCACCAAGACATCCTTTCAGAGGGTAGGGGCCTGCGATGTGCCGGACATTTCTCTAGGCACTGGTCATTTCAAGCTGTTGGTCTTTTGGCCCATGTTCCAAGGATGGGAAGATCTACAATAAACAACCAAGGAGACATGGAGGGGACGTTTCCAGTTGCTCCAAAATTCATTACCCAGACCCACAGCTGTGGCCAAAGATGCTAAGAAACCCACTTCCTAAAGAGATCACAGAAGGCTGGAGCCAGGCAGCTTCCTCAGGGGTGTCCTGGAGGTGGCAGAACTGGCCCTGCTGCCAGGAGCCACTCCAGCCCCTCAGCTCCTCGTTCTTTCCTGTTTACATTAGAACCTCAAGTCGTTTAGAGGAGGAGGCAGTCAGAGTGGATGGTGTTGGTGAATGGGTACCACTCCCTCTCCAGCCCCACCCCCAGAACTAGGCAAAGGAGACCCCCCCCCCACCCAGGAGAATCCTAAATCCAGACAGAGGATGCTGCCCAGAAGAGGAGGCTGACATCTTGCTCCCCACCTGCATGCTTGCGGAGCTGCAGGAGCCTGGTGCCAGCTGCAGGGATGGGCTGTTGAGGGCGTCCTTGGGGGAGTTTGGCACGCATCCTCTCAACTTGTGCAGGGCTCCCTCCAGGGAGACTGGGGAGAGGGGGAGAAGCCTGCCGGCCAGCAGGGGAAACCAGTGCCCCACCTCCACTGCTCAGGGACCCCCAGGGCTCATGTAGGGAGCCACATGGAGGGTGGGACCCTCCATGTGGCAAAGGGCCCCTGCAGGAGAGGGGCTCTGGCTCCCCCCACCCCACCAAAGAAGTTGGCAAGGGGTGCCTGTTCCATTGGCAGGACTGACCCCTCCTGGGGAAAAGCCAGCCACAGAGGAGGCTCCGCCCCCAAGGAGCCAGACACCCCATCTCCAGAGGGATTTCAGCAGGTAGAACCCAACCAAGGGAGGGCCTGAGAGGAAAGAAGAGGACCCACCCTCTGCCCTTCTATTCAAGTTGCCCCAGAGAGACGGGGAAAATCTTGTGTTCCCCCCGGCATTCCAGAAAGGAGCTTTGAACCAAGACTTGGAGTTTTAAACTGGCCTGGTCTGAGTTTTAATAGCTAGGAGAGCCTGAAATGTGCTGGAATGCCCCCCCACCCGCATCATGAAGACCCAGTGGGAAGCAGGACTTGGCAGAGCGTGTCAGGATGAAGCAATTAGAAAAAGTAAGACGAGTTAGGCTTGGAGCCCACTGACTTGAGATCCCCCAGTCCACTGTGCTGTGCTGTGCTTAGTTGCTCAGTTGTGTCTGGCTCTTCGTGGCCCCATGGACTACAGCACTCTAGGCTCCCCTGTCCTTCACTGTCTCCCAGAGTTTGCCCAAACTCATGTGCACTGAGTCGGTGATGCCATCCAACCATCTCATTCTCTGTGGCCCCCTTCTCCCACCCTCATTCTTTCTCAGCATTTGGCTCTTCACATTAGGTGGCCAAAGTATTGGGGACTTTGAGGGTATAGCAAAAATTCCTCCCCTCGGGGAGCTTACATTCTAGTGGGATGATAAAAAGGTTCACTTGAACAGAGAAGTCCTGCAGTCTGACGGATGGTAACAGCAGGGGGCACAGAGGGTATGCCAGGGAGAGGGTGGCGATAGGAAAAGGAGTCTAGAAAAGATCCTCCGGAGAAGGGGATTTTTCAGCAAGATCTGAACGAGGGCAGAGCATCTGACCCCCTCTCAGTGTGGTTGGTTCATGGGCCCTTTAGAAGTGGAAAGCCCACTTTCCACTTTCTTTACCTGATGACTGATACTGGGACTCAGCTGTATGCATGGACTCCTGGGAGACCTGAAGATGAATGGGACTCAGCGTCTGCCCTGGGATCAACTACAAGCCATAGGAGAGAACGATGAGCCAGTGCTTCACTTCTGAACCCCAGTGGGGCCCCAAAGCACCAGCGCCAGCTCCCCCAGCAATGTGAAGGAGGCGCGCAGGAGCTGAGCACTTCTCCCAGGGTCTTTGAGACATCCCCTCCCCTCCACAGTTTCCTTCCTTCTGCAAGGAGTGGGCTGGGGGCGGGCACCCGGCCTCTTTCTATTCACTTCTGGCTCTGTGAGGCTGACCCCTCTATGGTAACTTTTGCTGACTGCTGCCATCGCTTGGGTTCCTACCAAGAGGGCAGAGAAGCCCAGGTGCCTGGAGGGTGGAAACACAGCGGGGCCTGTCGTGTTTTGGGGTGATCATTTATAAACATAGACCCCAGTTCCAACACGGGCTCTCAGGCACTTTGCCTGCCCAGTCCTTTGTTGGGGTCCCACCATGGACGGGTTCCCCATTCAGATATGGATGGGATGGGAGGCAGCTCCAGGGGGTGTCCCTGCGCCCAGTGGTTCACCCCCTGACACTGACACATGAGCACCAGCCCGTAGTTTCCTATGGTTAGGAAAATGGCCTTCGTTAGACGGTCTTCTGCAAAGAGACTCAGAGAGCAGGAGGCTACCTGCTGTAGCTAAAATACGTGCATTCTGATGCTAAAATGTGTCTTTTTTTAGGTTTCTTCTGTTAAAAAAAAAAAACACACACATTTTGGCTACACCAAGGCTTGTGGGATGTTAGTTCCCTGACCAGGGGTCAAACTCCTGCCCCATGAGATGGAAGCGTGAAGTCTTAACCACTGGATCACTAGGGAAATCTCAGGACGTGTATTTTAAAATGATATATTGAAAATTTTAAATTTCTGGTCCCAAACAGAGATAAAAATCAGCACAAATTTAGTGGAGCCCAGGAGGGGAGCTGAGAATCATGCCAACCCAAATCTCTTGGGGGAGTTTTGTGCATCCTGAAGCTGCAGAGAGAAGCCTTTGGTTCTGCACCTGGATCCCTGGATCCATCTCAGTGCAGGGTCCAGGGTTGTGTACTGGGGATGTCTGAGGTTGTGCTTTCAAGGAGCTCAAGACTTATGGGCAAGAAGTGTTTCCAGGGACCTTGCAGGGAAACACTCGATGCTAGCCAGGGAAGAGCATTCTGGAAAAAGGGAAGCACACATGCAAAGGCACTGAGGCATGAAGCAGGGTCCCCCTTGTGGAATCGTGTGGGAAGCATGAGTGAGGAGCGAGGGGCACCCAGCAGGTGAGAGGCCGGAGAGAAGGACAGAGCAAAAGCATGGCTCATTTATACACAGACCCAGAAGTGGGAAACTGGAAGGTTTTTAACACAGTTGAGTCACCTGGATTTCCACTTTAGAAAGATCAGCCTGGGGGAACTGGAAGAGGGAGTGGGAGAGGAAGTACTCTTAAGGAGACTGGGTCAGAGATGTCCCAGTACTCTGGCCAAGAACTGATGGTGAAGACATGGATACAAGGCTTTATCTACCTCCAGCATTAATAAAAACTTCATATTTTCAGCCCAACTTGGAGCTGTCTTCCCCCATGCCCGCCCCTTTTCCTCAGAACACCAATTGATTTTTTTTTTAATGTGTTATCCTTTATTTACTTTAGAGACAGAGAAAACGCAGAGAGAGTGACTTCTTTGGGTTGCAAATAGTTAGTGATGGAGCCAGGATTAAGAACTCAGTCTTGCCAGCCCTCAGTGGATTTTATGATATTTATGTATACGATGCCCGCTCACTCTTCCGCTCTGCCAGTAAACAGAGCTGATAAATATGAAGAGGACAGCAGCAGAGAGCTCACTTCCATCCTAAAAAGGCAAGAGGACTGGGAAGGCTCATTAGGAGAAAATATTGAACAGCCAGTGTTTGAGTTTTACCTGTGATGTGAAGGGGGAAATAGTGCATTTTTGTACTATTTTGTACAAAAAGCCATTATGTAACTGTTCTAGGGGTGGACGGGGTGCCTCCAGAATGGAGCATGGAGGCAAGTGACCAAGAGAACAAAGACAGTGTCGGTTCCTAGGGGGCAGGAAGCACATTGGATACTGCCGTGGGTCCTCTAGAAGCATCTGCGGTTTAGTGGAAAGGGCACTGGTTTCAGAAGAGCGGAATTAGAATTGCTGCTGTGTGTCTGTAGGCACGGCACTCACCCTCTCTGTTGGCTAGTTTCCCTATTATCAAATGGGGATGATAGCATCAACCTTACCTATTATTGTGTGCAGATTAAGATCTGTAAACCTCCTTCTACAAGGCATGATAAAAAAAGTACAGGTGATTTCCAAAGTTTCTTTAATGGCTTTTTTATGAGCATAAAAGTAATGTATGGAACCTTCCTGGTGATCCAGTGGTTAAGACTTCACCTTACAATGCAGAGGATGCACATTCGATCCCTGGTCCGGGAGCTAAGATCCCACATTCCTTGAAGCTAAAAAACCAAACCATAAAACAGAAGCAATATTGTAACAAATTCAGTAAAGACTTGTTAAAAAAAAAAAAGGAATGTATGGTTACTGCAAAAAAAAGTCCAAAACTACTAAAAAGTATAAAGAAGAAAATGGAAATTACTCCCAACTCCTTCTATCCAGAAATAGCCACCATTAACATTCTGGTGTGTGTACTTCCGTCCTCTTCCCTTTGCTTATAAAAATACATACATTTTTTTTTAAACCAGAAATGTGATAATGCCGTATATGCTATTTGAAATGTTTCTCTTTTTGCTTAAAAATATCTTGTGGACATCATTAAAAAATACAGTTTTATGTGATCATTTTATTTCTTTTTAAATCATGAAAACGTTAGACACAAAAATAAAGACAACAGTGTAATGGACACTCATCTACCCATCCACCAGATTCAGAACCTGTAAGATTTTGCCTCCATTGCTTCATCCTTATCCCCCCTTACAAGCCATTCTCTTATCCAGGGGATCTTCCTGACCCAGAGATCGAACCCAGGTCTCCTGCATTGTGGGCAGATTCTTTACCATCTGAACCACTAGGGAAGCCCCTTATTATTGCTGTAACAGTTTAAACCAAATACCTACCCTCCTGCTGTGTGTCTCTAAACCAATCTCTAGGTCATTATCACACTTGACAGAATTAACGGTCATTCCTCACAAGCACCTAATGCCCAGTCAGGATTCAAATTTCTCCAATTAGCTCCAAAGGGTTCTTTGCCAGTTGGTTATCACATGACCCTTTGTAATGACCCCCTGTAGCTGGAGACCAGGTCTCCAAGTTGTCGCTCATGAAAAGCACGGAGGGCGACATCTTTTTGCACACATTCGTGGACCCCTGTCCAATTATTTCTACAGGACAAATTCCTAGAAGGGGACTTTCCAGGTCAAAGCCTGTGCGTTATTTTTAAGGTTTTTAATAGCATTTGACAAATTGCCCTCCAGAGAAATTGTACCAATTGACACTCCCACCAGCAGGAACTGGCACCCTGGAAGGCCTTGTGTTGTTAATGAAAGGAGATTAAGGGGGGAGAAAGCAGGTGGGGAGAAAAAGGGGGAAAGGAGGAGAGGGCTGGAGTGAGAGCTTGCAGACGGTGCTCTTGGTGGTCCCTGGGGACTAGCCCGCCTGCTCCTGAGAGCAGCGGAGGCAGGCAAGGGTCCCAGCCCACCAGTGACTCAGCAGATTAAGTCCTAAAGCAACGATTCCATCGAGACTGAGAACAAAGCTGGAGCAAAGACTCTTCGATCCATTCTAATTAGGAGCTGCCTTTCCAGAGAAATCAGGAACAGGCTGCCACGGCTGAAAGCAGAAAACAAAAAAAAAAGGAAAAGGAAAAAAAGCAAAACTGCAGCCCAGCTGTGCTTGTCTATTTTCCGAAAATCCCAAGAAAGAGCTCCATCCGCTGTGCGCACAATCCAGGGACCCCGTTCTGAAGGTTATGGAATTCAGTTTGGGCCAAGGATCTCCATCCCCAAAGGGTGGAGGGGGAATACTTTCTATTCTTGCCCTTGCTAACGGCAGAGGAGGACAAGGAAGTGTAGGCTCTTACCCTGCTTCTCCTTCTTTTTTGCTGTTGCTTAAAACCTACAATCTATTTCAGGTTTGAGAAGAGGAACTAAAATTAAGATCACATTTGAGGCCTGGCTGTATGTGCAAAAATGGAGACCAGGCTGCTTCTGGCTCTTGCAGGCTGGGTTACACTGGAGGTTTGGTTTGTAGTCAGAGGTCATGATGCTCTGCTTGCCTTTTGCTCTCCCCTTCCTGTTTGCACTGTGCTCTTCCCACATGGAGTACACACCCTCAAAGAAGGACTGGTTCAAGGGTCAGTGCTAGCCAAGCTCCAGTGACAAAGCTATTCCAACTGTCAGCATGGAGCATCCTAACATCAGGACTGCGGCAGGTTCATGGTTCAGAACTTCCTGGGGTGCTGTTTCATTTGTAAGATAGTGTTTATTTTATTTTTTCTAGTTTTTAAAGTATTTACTTATTTATTGGCTGTGTGAGGTCTTAGTTTGGGCATAAGAGAACTTTGTTGCATCTGTGACCTACTGGCTTAGTTGCCCCAGGGCATTTGGCCTCTTAGTTCCCTGGCCAGGGGTTGAACCGTGTCCGCTGAGGATGCTTAACCACTGAACCACCGGGGAAGTCCCAAGATGGTATTTAAATTAACAGCACGTGGGATCCAGACTATGGTGGATTCTTGCTGGTATCAAAGGATGTTTTCAAGCAAAGATAGAGAAGCAGCTTTATGAATAACATATCGACAATTCACACACATCACCATCTTATTTTGTGTTCCCACTCTGTGAAGCGAATGCTTTGCACCCAACTTCACATGAATGTAACATGACTCCTGGCTGGTAGGAATCACGTCTTGAACCTGCCTTTCCTCCACTCAGGCCTCTTTCCATGGTCTTGGGCTGCCTTCTCAGAATCTGTGAGCCTTGTCTACCCCATGCCTCACCCCAGACTCCAACAGCAGCTCCCTTTCCCAAATGTGCCAGGGCTCAGGAGCCAAGAGGAGGGTCTGGCGGGGAGACAGCCCTGTGAGGCCCTCTTGGTGCCAGGACCCCCAAGTCCCCTTCAAACCTGTTTCTTCTCACCCGACCTTCACACAAGGCAACCCAGGAGGACGAGGCAATCTTCCAGTTTCACCGCGGAGGACACAATAGGCCTGTGACCTTGGTTTTGAATGCAGCTTTCTAGGAACATCCATAGCTGCTTTCGGGGACCTGTGAATCTCAGAATACACCTTGGGGAAGCTCGGGTCCCTCCCAGCCAGCTCCCTTCAGCTGTTCTAACAGCTCCCTATTCTAACAGGCAGAAGGTGATAACAACTCCCAGAAGCAGAGCACGGGGCCAGGCACCTGCCCACGGCATTCTAGGCTCTGGAGTCAAACGGCTCTGGGTTCAGGTCTCCACTCAGGCTGCTTGTCACAGAACAACCTTGAGCAAGTCACTTCACTGCTCCGGGCCCTATAACATCACCTCCCTTGAATGGTTGCTAAGGAATTTCTGAAATGCTTAGCCCATGTTGGGACAATCCCTGTTCAGGCTTTACTGTTATTGTGGCTGCATGGTCCCCATTCGGTGACACTAGTGGTAAAGAATCCACCTGCCAACGCAGGAGATATAAGAGATGCAAATTCGATCCCTGGGTTGGGAAGATCTCCTGGAGAAGGAAATGACAACCCACTCCAGTATTTTTGCCTGGGAAATCCCCTGGACAGAGGAGCCTGGAGGGATACAGTCCATGGGGTCACAAAGAGTCAGACACAACAGAAGTGACTTAGCATGCACACAAGGTCCCCATCCTGAGTCATCACAAGAAGTTGAGTCTGCTGCCCTCCACCCTTCATCCAAAGGAGCTCTGGGGCTGAGAAGCCTGGGTCCCCTGTAAATAACCCCTGGGAAGTGGTTTGCCATGGCCCAGAGAATAGTGGATAGAGGCAGCAGGAGACCCAGGTTCAAGTCCACCTCTTTCTCTCACTGAGAGGGCCTTTGCCCCAGAAGCTTCTGTAATGACAAGATTGGACTAATGATCCCTAAGAGTCTTCACTGTTCTAACTTCTTTGGCTCTCCTTGTCCAGCAGGCAGAGAAGAAGGGCTCAACACACACTCTGGACACAGAGTGGATGCATCTCGATCAGCCCTGGTCTTTTGAGCACCAACCACATGCCAAGCCCTGTTTTAGGTGCAGGATCTTCAAGGCTGAACAGGAAGACTTCCCTGTGGTCCAGTGGCTAAGACTCCCAATGCAGAGGGCTGGGGTTCAATCCCTGGTCAGGGAACTAGATCCCACATACCACAACTAAGAGTTCACATGCTGCGACCAAAGATCCCACATGCTGCAGCTAAGACCCTGTGTAGCCAAATAATTAAATAAAAATGCACATTTTTTTAAAAGTTTGAACAGGAAACATGAGGCTCACCTCATGAAGCATACGATCTAGTAGGGTAGAGAGAGACTAAGCAAATTAACAAACAAGTTGTAAAAGCTGCTTGAAGGAAAAGACTGGAGCCCTCTGAACAAGACTGCAAAGGAGGCTTATTTTAAATTGGGGAGAAGGTTGTCTGGCAAAAAACCCTCTGTTGAAATATGAAGAGATATGAAGGAGTAGGAGTTGTGTGTGAAACAGGGAAATTGCATGTCAACCAGCGGGAGCATGTTCAAATGTCCTGAGGCAGAGAGGAGTAGCAGTTCCAGTCCCTTAGCCCTTCTCAGCAGAGCTTCCTTCTTGGCCCTCACTCTCCCAAGGTTTCCACGTGAGGGGACTCTCACCCCTAAGAGAGTGGGAGGATACCAGATATAGGGGAACAGATGTTCAGGTATGGGCCTTGAGCTAAGGCAGGGGTGCCCACTCTTTCCTTTTGGCCTGGGCAGCCCTGGGGCTCTGCACAGGATGGACCCATCACCAGGCCCATCTACAGGCTGCAAAATCAGGCCTGAGAGAGGCCTCCAGTGGGAATGAAAAACAGAGACAGAGAGAACCATGTGGAGCAGGAGAGGTTCCAAGACCCCCAGACTATAATTGGGCAGGGTGGAGAAGCACCTTCCTCTGCCTGAAGCTCCCACTGCATGGATGGAAAGATAATACAGGAACCGGATGTCCTGCCCCACAGCCGAGCAGTGCACAGCCACAGGCAGCCTACATACCATGTAGCCCCCCAGTGGGCAGAGTGTGCCCATTTGAGGGCTGAGGACACCAAGGCCCAGGGAGGTGAAATGCTCATCCCAGCCCCACTGTCAACCTGGGGTGGGGGAGGCAGAGGAGCCCCTCCCTAGCACCTCCCCTGTGCCTGGCCTCTCCTATTCTTCATCTCTCTTAACCCTCACCACCACCTCTTCAGGTGGGCGTGTTTTGGCTTATTTTTGTTGTTGTTCACTCAGTCATTCCCAACTCTTTGTGACTCCAAGGACTGCAGCATGCCAGGCTTCTCTGTCCTTCACTGTCTCCCGGAGCTTGCTCAAATTCATGCCCATTGAGTTGATGATGCTGTCCAACCATCTTATCCTCTGTCGTCCCCTTCTCCTCCTGCCTTCAATCTTTCCCAGCATCAGGATCTTTTCCAATGAATCAGTTCTTTGCATCAGGTGGCCAAAGTATTGGAGCTTCAGTATCAGTCCTTCCGATGAGTATTCAGGATTGATTTCCTTTGGGATTGACTGGTTTGATTTCCTTGCTGTCCAAGGCAGTTGCTGTCAAGAGTCTTCTCACGTGGCTTATTTTACAGGTGAGAAAACAGGCTCAGAGAGGTAAAGCCAATGACTCAAGTTCAGTCAGAAAGTGGAACGCACCTAGAACCTGTGCTCTTTTGGTCACTAAGAAGCAGGCCAGGTGGGTAAGCAGGTACCCAGGAAGGACACCGTGGGCAGGAATGTTCGAGGACAGCCAGCAGGGAAGCTGCCTTGGAGAAATTGATCCACATAATAAACACTGCAGATTGTTAATCAGCTATACCCCAATACAGGCTTCCCTGGTGACACAGATGGTAAAGAATCTGCCTTCAGGAGACCCAGGTTCGATCCCTGGATCAGGACAATCTCCTGGAGAAGGGAATGGCCACCCACTTCCCCAATACAAAATAAAACCTTAAAAAAAATAAAAATAAACACTGTGGGCTTTGGGAGTTGGAGAAAGGCCCCCCAGGGAGGATGAGGTAGGGATTATGAAGTGGTAGGGGTGGGGGGACAGATAATAGCCCAAGGTCACATTGACAGGACCCGGCGCACAGAAAGCCTTCAAATGTGAGTTCCCTTGACCTCCCCGAGGGAGGTCCTGCTGCCACCACAGGCCACCCAGTGAGGGCCTCCCTGTGCGGTCAGGCACTCCCCTAGGGTGCCCTGCACCCCTCCCCCAGTCTCTCCTGATACCCTCCCACCCTCCAGTCCTGTGTCAGCTGCCCCAGAGCCCCCGGGATCCACGTCCCACACACCCAGCACTCCTGCGAGCCTGGCCCATGTCGCCTCACACCTCACCCTGCTGTACGGCACCCCTGGCCAGCCAAGCTTGTCGCCTTCTCTGAGACAGTAGCAAGGGCAGCGGGACCCAGGGGAGGCAAAGATGAACAAAATGGGACCGGCAGACCCTCCAACCCCGTTCAGACCACGCTCACCATCTGCTCAGCCAGGCTCGGGCCGCACAGGGCACTGGGGCAGAAACAGCCAGCACCAGGCTGGCCACGTGCTGGCCTCCGGGGCCTGCCCAGTCAGGAGGCCTGGCTGGCCTTTCCACTGCAGCTGCCAGCCCTGGCTGGGTTGTAGGGGTGCCAGGCTCCAGCCCCAACCCTCCCCAATGGATGTCCCGGGGGTGGGGGAAAAGAGTGACTCTGTGGCCTGAGTGGGTGGGAAAGGGAATGCAGACGGTGGAGCTGAGACCGAGTGTGTTGTTCCCCCTGAGACAAACGCTGCAGACTAGGGGTAGGCAACAGAGCCCTCTCTGATGCCCCAATACTCCCTGGCCTTCAAGGGGTCCCCCAGAGCTCCAGAGACCCATGAGAGAACTCAGTGCCCCAGAATGACCACCAGAGCCCCCACCCTTGCCCCGGCATCCGCTGGAGCCCCTCTAAACCTGATTGGCCTCCAGCACCATGGTGATACAGTCCGTGCATCAATCAGAACATGTCACCAATCTGCATAAAGCCCTTTGAAGTCCTCCTATGTCCCTAAGTTAATGACCCAAATCCCTATCCTAGCCTACACACCTGTCTCACTTGTCCCATCATATCCCATCTCAGACACACACACACACACACACACACACACACACACCACACTTTGTGTTTCAGTTTCAAAGACCTTCTTTCAGTTCTGTGTTTGCAACTCTTCTGTGCCTCAGTTTCTTCATCTATTAAATGGACTACTTAATAGTGTCTTAGTTTTGGTTAATCCAAAAACAGCCACGGAGACAAATGTTCAGGAGCAAGTACTTATTTTTGAGGTGAACTCCGAAACACGGTGTGGGGGAGGCAGTGAGAGAAGGAGGAGCAATGCTGAGGAAGTGCACACTGATGGGGGTACCCTGTGGCATGGGCCCTCCGAGTCGCCTGGGAGCCTCTGAGAGTCAGTCTCCAGCTGCCTCGGAAATGCCCGCCAAGGGAGAGGAGCGGGGATATTTATCCTCCAATTCCCATCAGTTGTTGGTGAGGGCAGTCCTGGGAAGTGCAGACTCTGGCACATCCAGCCAGCAGAAGCTACCAGCAAGTATGTGAACTGTCCTCACGGGTCCCCTGGGGTAGGCAGAAGCTATCTGGGCAGGGCATTCATGGCTTCTGCAATTTGCGAATATCCCTCTCATGGTGTTGTGCAAACTAACTGACATAATACATGTAAAATGCTTAATACTGTGCCTGGCACATAGTGGGTACTGAGTCTGAGCTATAGTGATACTAATGTCATTTTGTTTTGTCTTGACTGACATAAAGCTCTCTCTGATCTCAGGGCCTTTGCCCAGGCTGTTTCCCCTGCCTGGCACACTCCTCTGCTCATCCTTCTTCTACCTGGTTATGTGTGCCTTTGCCTCAGGTTACAGCCCAAACGTCACCTCCTCAGGGAAGCCCTCCCTGACCACTGGATGATATCAAATCTCTCCCTGAGATGTGCTCAGAGCAGCTACTTCACCTCTTCTTTCAGGGCATTTAATAATGGTGTCACCTTAAATTTAGTTGCATGATTGTAATTCTCTGACTCTCTGCTCATTTCTGGTCTCTTCCACTCAACTGCAAGCTCCCTGAGGACATAGGCTGGGTCTGTTTTGTTCACAGAGACATGTTCAGGGCCCAGCACAGGGTTCCTGTACAGGAGATGCTGGAAAATAAACTGGAGTAGAGAGAGGAATCTGAGTGGGGAAACAGGCGCAGAATGAGTAAAACACAGTGATGTCAGTGCCAGATCAGAGGTATTTACAAAGAGCTCTGGGAGCATGCAAGAAAGACAGGTTCATTCCTTTCTTCACTAACTGTCTCTAGAACATCTATTCTGTGCTATGCACAGACGCTGTCACACCCTCAGAGAACTTATCGTCTCATGGGAGAATGGGGCCACGGAGAGAGATTCATGCAGGGAACAAAGCCGAGGAGGAAAGGAGACACAAAGCTGTGTGCCAAACCCACCCTGCTTCATCTTCCTCCTGAGCACCAGAAAGACTACATTTTCCAGCCTCCTTGCAACTCGGAGGGGTCACGTGACTGTCACCAGTAGAAGGCGAGGTGCAGCACTTCCAGGCCCAGCCTGTTGAAATCTCCCCACAAATCTTCCCCATTCTCATCATAGGCCTACAGAACCCCAGAGCAAGAATCAGCAAACGTTCTCCATGAAGACTAGAGGACAAGCATTTTAAGTTTTGTAGGCCAACCAGTCTCTATGGCAGCTATGTAACTAATGGGTGTGGTTGTGTCCCAATAAAACTTTATTCACAAAAGCAGGTCCTAGTCTGCCAGCCTGTCTTCCAGGATAGTAGAACCACCAGACAGAGGAACTGAACTCCCCTGTAACCAAATAGAACAGAGCTCACCTACCTCACCCCTATCAGCGTGGATGCAATTGTGCTCTAACTGAAAACCTGCTTCCCCTCTTGTCAACCACTCTCCAGCCCTGAGGTTTTGTGTACTCTTGTTCTGTTTCGTGTTCTCTGTTTCCATGTTCAACAAACAGCCAATTCGATTTCCCAGGTGGTCTATGTCATTCACTTTTTATTTCTTTGTCCCCTTCACCCCATTCTTCCTCTTTCACCAGCTTTCTTCCAGGACTTTCTCTCTTCTTTGTTCTATCCATTTATTGTTGTTTCTAAGACTTCCATTTGTTCTTTTCCACATTTTAGTCCCTCTAACCCTGTTACCTCCCCCAGATCTCTTTTGCTAATTTGTCTTCTCTGCCCTGTTTTGGCCTCTTTCCTTTTCCTTGCCCATTTCTCATCCATCTTTCTCATTTCATCCACTCTCACTCTTTCAAATGTGTGAACCTCTGTCTCCCTCTCTTCCCCTCCCAGCTCCTCCCTGCGTTTTCTCCTTTTTTTTCTCCCTCAAACTGGGTTGTAAATGCCGTTCGCCTTGGAGCAGGACACGCTGTAAAGCTGAGGTTCCCAGAGGACCAGGTTGTGATCATTTTATTTTTACAACGTCCTTGGATGGATCGAGGTGTTTGTGCAGGGTGGGGTCGCGTGCTGGGTGGGAGGGGACCAAGACAGCGAATAGCACTTGCAATTAATATAGGTCAGTTGCTGAGCAGTGTCCCAGGGGTCCCAGGAAGAAGAGAACCTCGTCATCTAGGACCGGCTCTGCAGAGGTGGCCATGGTGCTGTCTCCGGGAAGCTGCGAGAAGGGAACCTGGACCCATGGCATGAGAGGGAGACAGGAGGGTTGCTCTTTGGGAATCAAAGGGGCTCCTCCTGCTTCCTCTTGGGTCCTGGGAGCACAGGAGGGCCTTCTAGGGCCCAGCTCTTCAGACAGGAGGACCAGCCCCTGATGACTGCCTGGTGGAGGAAGCAGCCAGATTTCACACGACACACAGAGCATCCATCTCCTGCCCAGCTCCGCTGCTGTGCTCTTGGACCAACTGCTTAACTTCTTTGGTCCTCAGCATCCTCATCTGTGCAATAGGAGAACTGTCACCCCCAGAGCCATCAAGGACTTTTGTAAAAGGGGAAGAAGCAGCATTTCATTTATATCCTCACTCTTCCAGGTCCTTCCAAACTTTGCCACATCTCACCTCCAGCCTAAGAGGCAGCCCAAGTTACCCTGCTTTTTCACAGATGATGAAATCAAGGTTTAAATGTCCTGAGGGCTGAACTAAGTGAGATTAGAGATCTGAAAGGAGCTCTAGAACTCCTCCTGGTTGATAACTGCTTCAGGGGCAGATTGCTTCTCCTGGGCTTTCCAGCTCAGGCCTGGAAAGGGCGGATTCGGGCAGCCTGGGGACACGGCAGGAAACATCTTCATTTGTTTAACTGGAACTGTTGCATCAAGTGCCCATTGTGTGCTGGGCACTGGGCAGGGAACCAGGGATATGATGGTGGGCAGAGCAGACAGGGTACCTGTCCTTACACAGCTGACATTCTCAGAGGGAGACAGACTCCCAGAAAAACCAAACCTCATACACACGTGAAATCACCACAGCAGATTGTGCAAGGTGGAGGAAACAGAGTGTTGCAAGACAGTAAAACCAAGGGACCTAATTTAGAGAGGAGGCAAAAAGGAGCATCCCGAGAAAGTGTGCGTTGCAGTCCCAAGGAGGGGTAGGTGTTGCCCTGCTCATTGCCCTGAGTGAAGAGCATGAGAAAAATATGTTCCAGGTTGAGGAGTGAGCATATGCAAAGAGGCAGGAAAGAGCACAGGATGGTGAAGGAACTGAAAAATGGCCAGGGGCCTGAAGAGAGAAAGCTAAAGCAGGGGCAGCAGCAAAAGGGGGGCCTAGGGGCACAGGCGAGGCCATGTCACACAGCAGACTGGGGACCTAGTTTTAAGTAAGGACTTGACATGAACTGACTTCCATTTCAAAAAAAATCCCTCTGGTTTCTGTGCGGAGAAGATACCACAGAGGAAGGAGTAAGAGCAAACAGAAGACCCCTAAGAAACATCTAAGCAAGAAATGATAGTAGCTTAAATAAAGAAAATACTCAGACCTTTACAGTGTGTAAATCTCTCTCACTTGTCCCTGGGAGATCAACATGATTGTGCCCATTTGACAGATGAAAAAATTGAGTCTTCAAGAGGTTAAAATGGTTCTATAACATGACTCATCTAGTGAGTGTTAGACTCTGGATTGTAGGCTCATGTATTCCCAGGCCCAACCCAAACCTCTTTCCTTTCTATCATATGGTCCTAGAAGAGTTAAAGATGTATGCCAAATGAGAGTTCAAAAAAATCAGTTGTGGGACCTCAGAAATGTGCCATCTGTGGGCATCCTCCTCATTATTTTCAGATGTTAAGCTTCCTAAGTCTTCCTAAATCTTGATTTAATCTGTGAGATGGGGACGATGACCTGCCCTTCCTTCCAGGGCTCTTATGACAATTCAGTGATAATGGAGATAAAGTATTTAGGAGAAACTCTGGCACACAGTAGGGACTCCATCACTGTCAGGTTGTCAGATCTCCTTCCCTTTGAAGAGGACAGAGGGTCCAGCCTACCCAGCTTCAAGAGCTGGTGGCATATGCCCACTGTCACGCCATTGACTGTGGGTGATGAATTTGACAATCAGGCACGCGGCATGCCCAGCACAGGCTCTGAGCACTGGCAAGAAGGCTGAGTCAGTCCTCTGGGTGAGTCCCCATGCTCTGGCCATGAATTTATAGAGGAAGAGCCAGTCACACAGCTGCCCTCTGGCCAGGATATCTCCGCACAGCTTCCAGAAGCAAGACACCCATGGCAGATTCCCGATTCCCATCTCCTTCTATCCACATGCCCAATGCAGCCAACCGGCAGATCCTTCCTGGGCCCAAGAAATGTGAGCATATGAGAGCAGGAAGCTGTCCCTACCCAATGTGACTTCCTCATTATCACATGATGAATCCAGGCTTCCATGGAGCCTCACTCCCCTGGAGAAGGGAATGGCAACCCACTCCAGTATTCTTGCTTGCAGAATTCCATGGACAGAGGATCCTGGCAGGCTACAGTCCATGGGGTCACAGTGAGACACGACTAAGCAACTAACACACACACACACACACACATACACACGGAGCCTTACAACAGAGTCTAAGGCTACAGGCTAGGTCAAGGGCTCAAAGCCACTTGACTCGCCCTGCTTTCTACTTCATACTCCTCATCCATGACACCCTCCCTCTCTCTCCACCCCCACCCCTGTCCAGAAGAACATCCCCCTACCCCTAACACAGAGCCAGGGTCAGTGACAGCCAGGTGAAAGGAGCCTGTGTCCCTGGATGACCAGAGCGAGCAGAGGTCTCCTCCCCCAGTTACTGAATGGACCCTGTGCAAGTAAAAATGTTCTCTTCTGGGCCTCTGTAATAACCTAGAGGGGTGGGAAAGTGGGGGGATGTGGGAGGAAGATTCAAGAGGGAGGGAACATATGAACGTCTATGGCTAATTCACGTTGCTGTACAGCAGAAATCCAACCAGTGTTGTAAAGCAATTATCTTTCAATTAAAAATAGAGAAATTTTCATAAATGTTCTCTGTGCTAAGTCACTGAAGTTTGGGGGGCTGTTTCTAGAGTTACAACCCCCTCACTAATCCTAGTAGCAACTGCAATCAGAGGCTGCAGAGTCAAAGTTGGTCAAGGAAAGTGGGTAGGTGAACAGAAAGGGGGTCAGGGAGGGGATCCCGGGGAGCATGGATGCTTATGGGATGTGCAGGAGATGAGCCGCCTGCAAGGGAGGTTGGGAGGGAGGAACCCAGAGGTAGAAGGAAACTTCTAAGGGAAGCAAAAGGTTTTAGGAAGGAAGAAGCATCAGAAGGTCATGCTGCCCTGAGGCCAGGGATTGAGGTTTGAAAGTGTTTGTTGGAGTTAGTGACACAGAAGTAGCCACTGTCCTGGCTGAGAGCAGGTTAGTGGAGGGATGAGGAAGTGGATCTGAACTGAGACAATCATTGAAAGCCTGGCTTGAAAGCACTAGCTGCTGAGGGAGACAGACTGGCAGGGGATTTGGGGGTGGTCTTGTGCTTTAACTGGGGCACATTTACATGCCAGTGAGCAAGAGTCAGCTGGAGAAAATGGAGGTGTCGTTTAAGACGCAGGCTTCATTTTTGCTGTATCTGTGCCTTTCATCTCAGGCTGCCTCAAATCCTATTTGAAAGTAGAGTATAAATAAATGATCAAATAATAAGACATTGTTCATCCCTCGCCAGCTGGTGACCTTGAAAGGGTCTTCAGAACTGTTTTTATCCTTATCTGGCTTGTTTTGCTCCATCGTTTGCAGCAAACAAACACTGACCGGGCCACCACCACATGCCAGCCCCTGGGCCAGCTTGGGATACAGGGCCAAGAGCTCAGCCTCTGCCCTCAAGGAGCACACAGTTTGATCGTGCAATGGCCATAACCCCAGGTGACAATGAAACATGAGCCTTGAGAAATGCACTGGAGGTACAGAAGTCATTCAGGAGAAGGAAGGAGTCTCTTAGGACTTAGGAGAGTAGGAGGATAATAGAGGACCTCAGGGAAGAGGCAACACCTAACGAGGACTTTGAATGACACCCAGGAGTCCATCAGGCTGAAAGAGGCACCATATGTGCAAAGGCCCTGAGGTATGACACAGCAGAAGCATTACAAGGGCTTTGATATTGGAGGAGCCTAAAAATGAGAACCAGAGTAGTTGAGATGAGCTTGGAAGTGGAGGCATGAGCCAGATCAGCAATTTCCCCTGCAGGATCACTTATTTCCTGGAGATTTTAACAATACCTCGTCCAGTAGAATGAACTGATGCTCTCAAGTCTCCAGTTTCAGGGAGAAAGTTAAGGATCAGAGGAAAGGTATAGGGATTCATTTTTCCCTTCTATCCTCAATCTTTCCCAGCATCAGGAACTTTTCCAATGAGTTGGCTGTTCAGATCAGGTTACAAAAATCCTGGAGCTTCAGCTTCAGGATCAGTCTTTCCAATGAAGGTTCAGAGTTGGTTTCCTTTAAGATTAACTGGCTTGATCTCCTTGCTGTCCAAGGGACTCTCAGGAGAAGAGTGTATCAGAGGATGAGATGGCTGGATGGCATCACTGCTGCAATGGACATGAACTTGGGCCAACTTCAGGAGATGGTGAGGGACAGGGAAGCCTGGCGTACTGGAGTCCATGGGGTCACAAAGAGTCAGACATGACTGGGCAACTGAACAACACGGATTCATTCATAGAGGGGCCAGTCTGTGCTAAGCTGTGTTTCAGAAGCAAACAGGCAAGAAGCTTCACCCTGGAGGAGTCAACTTGCTGGTCTCAGGAGTCAGACATTAAGTGGCAATCCTAATTCACCTGAAGTAAATTGTATAAGATGTCAGAGGGTAATACTTGCAATGAAACCAAGAAAAAGTAGGACAAGGTGAGGAGGATTGGGAGTTAGGGGTGCAGATGTGAGTGATGCGATGGAGTATGGCCAGGGAGAAAGGGGGCTGTCCAGCAGAGACACAAAGGAGATGCGGGGTGAGCTATGTGTGTATCCAGGGCAAGAAAAAGTGGCCAGTGCAAAGACCTTAAGGCAGGAGTAACCTACCCGTAGGGCTGAGTATGGAAGACAGCCGAGGACTGTGAGATGGGAGGGGAGGTCATTGGCCCTGGAGCCCACTTCAAATCTTTGATTTTACGTGGAGTGAAATGGGTAGTCACCACCCAAGCTCGAGCAGAGAGACGACACAGTCTAACTTATGTCTTTGAAGAAATCATTCCAGCTACTGTGTTGGGGATGATGGAGATAGAGGCACACTGGGAACAGGGAGATCAATCAGGAAGCTAATGGGATGATCCAAGCAGGAGAGGATGATGGTTCAACCAGGGTGAAAGCAGAGAGAAGCGATCGATTCTGAATATAGGATTTCCTAATGGATTCGATGTGGGGTCTAAGAGGCTGGACCAGCAGTGACTCCAGGGCTTATGGACAGAGCATGAGAGGATGGAGACATTAGGAATCAAGGTGAAGGAAGCTGCAGGAGAGGCAGAGTCGGGGATGGAGGACACCCAGGGTTACTGTATGGAGTTTGAGGTGTTGGCCAAGTAGCCCAGTGGGAAGATAAGCCTGTGGGAAGGAAGGGTCCAAAGTGCAGGAGACAGCTCCGACTGGAGGTGGCGTCAACCACAGATAGAGGGCATTGGTGAGGAGAACACTTTGTCCCCATAAGATTCAGATGTGATCCAGGGAGGAAATGAAGTCCCCGTTGGTATCACAGAGTCAGGATGATTTTTAACAAGAAAAGGAATCAAAACTGTATTAATAGGAAGGTGTATTTCTAATATAGCTTAAACTGCTGTCTATAGACAGATGAAATACTTCCTTTGCCTTAAAGGAAATCAGAAGAAACCACTGCTGAGGGAGAGACCCCAGGTGGGAATCAAGCACCATCACATCTCCCCAGCAACATCCCTCAGCGTCAACTTACTCATCTACAATATGGGCATACGCCTCCTCATAGGAGTTTCTAGGAAGAGTAACTATGACAATGTATGTTGCCATTAATTTTATGATTAGCACTGTCCTCTCATTAAGGGTCTGGCACATAGTAGGTGCTCAGAGCAGCAATAATCGCTGCTATTAATAACCACACTGAGGATAATGTTGGTGACAGGGAGAAGGGTGAGTCCCTGCCTTCTCAGCTGGGTCTGCCCCAGCAGAACTGGGGGACAAGACAGTCAGTCCACAGCCTGGGGCCCCTGGAACACAGCAGCAGAGCCAGCTTCCTACCAACATGCCCACCTGCCAACCACCTGAACCCACTGCTTCGCCGTAACCCGGTCCATTAATGCCAGCTGTGGTGAGCGGTCATCTGATGTGACACAAGCATCTGCCTGGTAGGAACCGAACCAAGATCTGTCAGCTGAGCCCGTGGGAGGCTCACCAACAGCCCCAAGGCCTGGGAGGGCCAGGCGTGGCCTCACACAGACCAGAACCCGAGAGAAGAACAGTAATAAAAATGCCAACGGGCATTTGCTGAATGACAGCCTGCACCAGGCCCCGTCCTGAGCACTTTATAAGTCAGACCTCATTGAGACACAGAAAATAGAGGGGTTCAATCAGGCAAAGAGGGCTTTCCAGGTGGCTCAGAGATAAAGAATCTGCCTGCCAACACAGGAGATGCAGGTATGATCCCTGGATCAGGAAGATCCCCTGGTAAAGGAAATGGCAACCCACTCCAGTATTCTTGTCTGGGAAATCCCGTGGACAGAGGAGTCTGGTGAGGCTACAGTCCATAGGGTCGCAAAAAGAGTTGGACATGACTTAGTGACTAAAAGGCTTCCATGGTAGATCAGCTGGTAAAGAATCTACCTGCAAGGCAGGAGACCTCAATTCAATTCCTGGGTCAGGAAGATCCCCTGAAGAAGGGATCAGCTACCCACTCCAATATTCTTAGGCTTCCCTGGTGGCTCAGGTGGTAAAGAATCTGCCTACAATGCAGGAGACCTAGGTTCGGTCCCTGGATTGGGAAGATCCCCTGGAGGAGGACATGGCAATCCACTCCAGTACTGTTGCCTGGAGAATTCCCATGGACAGAGGAGCCTGGCAGGCTCTATAGTCCATGGGATTGCAAAGAGTCGGACACATATGTGACTTCCACTTTCACTTTCACTTTAATGACTAAAACCACAACGGCAATTAGGCAAAGAGTCAGACCCCTAACACCACAACACTTAGGGTATCAAACAGTATTATTTGATTGCAAGCAATGGAAACCAACTGCGGTTGAACGGAGCAAATAAAATGCGGAGTGGAGGGGATTTAGTGGAAGGCTAGATTGCTGAACTGTTAGGTTAACTAGGGTCCAGAAAGGGCTGGAACTGCAAAGGTTTCAGCACCCAGGAAGACTGAGCTACTCAACAGCTCATCAGACCAGTACTGGGATAAATAGACCCAGCTCTTCTATATCGTTTGTCTGCTTTTTTTTTTTTTTTAAGGCTGGAAGCTGTTTGTCACTGCACCTCTGTTCTAGCCTCAAGATCTGGACAGAGGATCCTACAGAGTTGAGTTTGAGTCGTGTATCTAAAGGAGGGCAGCTGTTGTTGTTCAGTCACTCAGTCATGTCCGACTCTTTGTGACCCCATGGACTGCAGCATGCCAGGCTTCCCTGTCCTTCACTATCTCCCAGAGTTTACTCAAACTCACGTCCGTTGAGATGGTAATGCCATCCAAGCATCTCATCCTCTGCTGCCCCTTCTTTTCCATTCAGTCTTTCCCAGCATCAGGGTCTTTTCCAGTGAGTTGGCTCTTTGTATCAGGTGGCCAAAGTATTGGAGCTTCAGCATCAATCCTTCCAATGAATAGAGGCAGAGGGCACCTGAATTGATAGGGCCCCCAAAGAGTGTACCCAGTGGGAAAGAGTATATTGCTCTCAAAGAAATAAGTGTGCTGTGACCAGAGAATGGGGAGTTGATTCTGAGTGACTCTAAGTAACCAGCACCTACCCCTTCTGGGCTTTGAAGATGGGCAGACCTGGATTCAAATCTCGCTTCTCCCATATGCTGCCAATGGCAGTTCAGGCAAACCCTTTTGGTTTTGAGCCTTGGTCACCTCACCTGTAAAATGGAGATAATGAACCCACTGGGAGGGGTGTGAGCAGCATCAGCAGATAATGCTTAATCAAATACCTGAGAGTACCTGCCTCAGTCTGGGTGCTCCATGAATAGGACTGTGTGTAACAGGATACCACGAGTCTGGGGACCCCCCAGCCCACCTCTCCTCCTACTGGTGGGCTCCAAATGAACATATGACTAAATTCTCCAGGGCTGTCTCAAAAACAGTCTGATTCTTGGAGTCCTCAGACTTCGCATAGTCCCAGCGGCAAGAGACACCAACCTGGTAGGGTAGCATTTCCTAGTGAGAGATGAGAGGGAGAAGTCTGGGCTTGGAGTCCTGAGTGCAGGTGCCTGAAACTGATTCACCTGCCCCTCCCTGGGTAAGCAAGTCTCCTCCTCTTACTGTTATGAGCCATCGAACCTGCCACACATCTCGTGCCTCCAGGTTAGACAGCCCCCAGGTGCATGAAGAAAGGGACAGAGGAGATGGCAGAGAGGAGAGTGCCCAACGCTGGGTGCAGCAAAGACTCTCAGGTATCTGTTGGCTTGAATGGACATCAGAGTGGGTGGGCAAGTCAATGTGCTAACCCACTCCCATGATCCAGAGCCCTGAGATTCTGAGCTCTAAGACAGACCCCCAGTTGCCGGGGAGAACAGAGACAAGGAGGGAAAGTCTTAGCCCAGGTTGCATCTGACCAGCACCTCCTCGCTAGAGAGCCTGCCCTTGGGTACCAGCCTCACAAAGGGAGCTGAGCTACTGTGCATTGGACAGAAATACATTTGGATCAGTTCTAATGAGGTGGATGAAACTGGAGCCTATTATACAGAGTGAAGTAAGCCAGAAAGAAAAACACCAATACAGTATACTAACACACATATATGGAATTTAGAAAGATGGTAATGACAACTCTGTATGCAAGACAGCAAAAGAGACACAGATGTATAGAACAGTCTTTTGGACTCTGTGGGAGAGGGAGGGGGGATGATTTGGGAGAATGGCATTGAAACACATACAATATCATATAAAAAAATAAGAATTTACCTTTAAAAAATCATTAAATATATACTTTAAATGGGGAAAAAAAAAAAGAAATATAGGCAAAATCATGGTGTGTGTGTGAGTCTGTGTGTGACAAACTCACCATCTCTGGCACAGGGTTGTCTGCAGAGGGAGCAGCAGGTCTGAGCCACCCAAGCAGACACAGCCCACTCTCCATTTGCAATCATGCAATCACAAGATGAGGTGATGTTCAGACAATGCACACACACACATGCATATGCACGGGCACACAAACACATGCATGGGCATGCACACACACACACACATACGCATACACACACGACCCAAGGGGGAAGCACCAAATTTCATATGAGATTGACAGTTTAAAATGAACAAGATTGAGTCTTAATAACCAAAATTAAATTATTCTTTTTAATAATTCAAAGTGATTGGAAAGTTATGGAATGGGCCTGAAGTGTCTCCTGAAGGAAACCAGCAAGAAAGATGAAGCTCAATAGAGCACAGTGGGAGCAGTTATTAGAAAAAAAAAAAGAGTACAACCTTTTCTGCTTATGTGGCAAGCCGAAGCTCCTCACACAAACCAGCTTTATTCATTACTATCACTCCATTTCAGGCCGGGAAGCTTTCTTGCAATCCTCCCAGTACACGGATGAAGCCTCCCTGAACTTGGGAAGCTGAAGTGTAGACCACAAAATTGGTGATTACGCTTTCTCGCTACAGTCTAGCTGTTTTCATATCGCAAAGCAAGTTTACCGAGAAGTTCACTTGTCTAAAAGGTCTAAAGAAACTTCTATAACCAAAGTACAATAGTCCTCTCTTTCTTCCAATATGCAGTATAATATAATATTATTCCTCCACTATTCCCAGGCCTTTCCATTTCCTCCCAAATTAAGTGTAGCATGAGAAGGAACTGGGGACTTGGAGAAAGCAGATGCAGATTGGAGGCTTAGTTTTGCCACGTACAAGCTGTGTGACCTGGGAAAAATCACTGCCCCTCTCTGATCCCTGAGACCTCACCTGCCATGATCATAATGCCCAACTCAATGAGTCTTTATGAAAAGCAAATGAAAGACTGTTCGAGAAAGCCCCCAGTGCATGGTAACCTGTTAGACCTGTGAATTACCAACTTTAGAAACAGTTTCAGGACTCCAGTTTCTCACTCCCAACCAGAAATCAGATTTGATACTGTAGAAATCGACTCATTCATTCATTCAAGATCAGTGGAGGCAACTGACAGATTTTACCCCCATCTCCTAAAGAAACAAAATTCTCCCCATTCAACCCTAATAAAAGAATCTTTCAGTTTTTTTTTATTTTGCAAGCCCCTCTTTTGTGCCTGGCTCCTACCAGCTGTTTAGACACCCTGTTCTGGGGACCCCTGTGATAACAAATACCCCACTTCCCAGTGAATATCAGCAGGGTTGCTCCAACAGCATCTCTGGGATCTGAGCTCAGATCTGTCTGCTCTGAGCCCAGGAGCGCTCCCTCACCTCCCTGGTCTGGTTCCAGACGTTAATAGGAGGGCGAAGTTCTCCACTAGCATGATCGTGCTCTCTCTGAAACGGACTCTGCTCAAAGGACGTACCACTCAGACATTTCCTCCGGTTACTGCAGAATGAGTCTTCCCCATTCACTGATTCTCCTGTCCATGAATCAAAGGTAGACTTTTTTTCCCCTGCTACCAGCCTGGAGTTTCCGATTTCACCACTAGCTCATTGAACGGTGGCAGCGTTCCCAAGTCTCATTCAGGAAGACTCCATCTTCTGCAGGACGCAGAGGGAGAGCAAGGAGGCAGAGCCCAGGGGACTAGAGCAGAGTCAGAATCAGACAATCCCCCCAGGGCCACCCCAGACGCAGAGCCCAAGTGTGACTTGCTCAGCTTCCACATCCTCATCTATGAGTCGAGGGTCAGCATCCCCAAACCCCAGCAGACATTTCACGATGCATAGGCTGTAAAGCACTAGAGGAGAGTGTGGGATAGCTATGTACCGAGTAGGATAAAGGACTTCATATGCTGTGAAGTACTATACCCATGTCAGACATTAGTGCTTTGGCAAACCCTGGGATACTACTGCATTCTGCCTTTCATGATGTCAAGAAAATGCTCCCAGTAAGGACTCAACCTGTGAGAGTGAGACAGCCGGGTGATGTAACTATTTCAATTTTGAGGTCAAAAATACCAGGGAGTGTCTCTGGAGGCCCTTGGATCCCCTACTGTAAGTGTTGTTATTAAATTAGGTAATAATAATGATTATGATTACCATTTGCCCTGCTAAACACTGTATATGCTTTGTCTCATTCTGTTCCTACAGCAACACTGCTCTAGAGGAAGTGGCATCATCCTCTCCATTTGACAGATGGGCAAACTGAGACCCGGTGAGTGAGACAACTTGGCCAAGGTCACAAAACTAGGGCATGGTGACAGACTCAGAGCAGCTGGCTGGCTCCAGGGAAGCCCCCTTAACCTCTGCCTGGTGTTGCAGAACAGCCTAGAGAATGAGGTTCTCTCTGCTTCCTGTATCTTGGCTTGGGGGACCAGTGTACAGCTCAAGTGAAGTACAAGAGTTTTGGAATCCTGACTCTGCTGTACCTGGGGCTGGGCTGCAGACAGGAACAGGGCTACAGTGACCACAACAGACGGTGGCAGTGGGCTGGAGAGGAAGATGCGTACTTGGGAGAGGTTAAGAAAGCCCTGGATGCTTCAACAGAAAGAGTCCAGTCACATGACACTAGACAGCCTAATTCCATGTCACTCTCTTTGGCATCCTCAAGGCACATGGGCACAGGTAAAGCATAAAGTCCCACAGCCCTTGGAGCCTGTTGAGTGCCCTTTAACACAGGTTCCCAAACTTCATCTGCCACTGAACCCTCGTGTTGTCACTTTCATTTGGCACCCTAGTTAACGTGCAGTTCCACAGAACTTACTATGAGGAAGTAAACTATGGGAATAGACTACTGAGCAGAGTGAACACATCGTTCCAGGCACATGCTAAGTGTTTGTATGAATGCTTGTTGGATGGACTGACGGGCACAGGTGAAGTCACTGATCACCTGCTGCTGGGTCCAGGGCCCTGTGAGAGGCTTTTTGCCACCTCCTCCCCTCTGGATCTTTTTCACGTGGCATTCATTCATGGTGTGCCATTAGATGTCTGACATTAAGGGTAGAAAAGTCATTTTTGCACCTGGGATCTATGTTCTGAGAGCTGGGGAAACAAACCCAGAAGGACCAGCGATTTGGCCAGAGACACAGGGCAGAGCCCACCAGGTTACTCTCTCCCTGAAATTCACTGTGATTTTTACTTCTAGGAATCTACCTAAGACAAAACCCAGAAACCATTTATGCATGAAGATGTTCATTGTTGTTGTTGTTCAGCGGCTAAGTCATGTCTAACTCTTTGCAACCCCATGGACTGCAGCATGCCAGGTTCCTCTGCCCTCCACTATCTCCCAGCAGTTTGCTCAAGTTCATGTCCATTGAATTGGTGATGCTATCTAACCATCTCATCCTCTGCCACCCCCTTCTCCGGTTGCCTTCAATCTTTCCCAGCATCAGGGTCTTTTCCCATGAGTCAGCTCTTCGCATCAGGTGGCCAAAGTATTACAGCTTCAGCTTCAGCACCCGTCCTTCCAGTGACTATTCAGGGTTTATTTCTTTTAGTATTGACTCCTCAGCATTAATTATAATCATTTAAAATGCAGACATCCTTCTTGTTTTGAGTCATTGAGAATTAATTTATTTTGGTCTCCTATCACTGTGATTTTAGAGATTTTCTAAGCTTATTTTAAGCTTTTAAAGATAAGACAATGGCTAATGAACTCCCTTGAACTCATGTTAAATGTTTGTAAACTTTACTGTGCACTCTCACTTATTATACACAACATTTTTCTAAGTTGATGTAGAAAATTATTAACAACACAAAAAAAGAAAAGAAAAAACTCAAACCTAAAAATTAAATAAATAAAATGGAGACATCCTTAATGCCAACAGTAGGGAAATTAATCACTTTTTTTTTTCATAACTACACATATCCTAGACTTCAGGTCCTTAACCTGCTCTCTTCATTTGGAAGACTCCTTGCCATTTTAAGGATCTATGTTTTTGCCTAACATTCCCTTCCCTTTTTCTCTGTCTGTAATCTCCTATCCACCTTTCAATGCACAGTTCGGGGACTTCCCTGGCAATCCAGTGGTTAAGACTTGGCACTTCCACTTGATCGCTCTTCAGGGAACTAAGATCCCACATCCCCCATAGCATGGCCAAAGCACACACATACACACAGCTCAAAATTACCTACAAAGATGAATAGAATTATCTACAAAGATGAATACCTGCACCTAGCTCAGACTTGGCAGATAGACAGAACTGCTCACTCAACCATATATTGAATGAAGAAAGGGGCCATCTCGTAAAGCAAAGCCTAATAAGTATGTCTCTTGACTCTATCTAGAACTGTTTTTTTCTGACTTTTTTGCCCAAGACCTAAAACCAAAAGAAAAATTCTAGTGTCTAAATTTATAGTTTGGCATAAACTTTCCACAAATTTTTGGCCAATTCACCATCTTTTCAGAGCAGCTTTCCCCAGTACCCACTCCTCTGAGCGCGGCAGCCTTGTTGAAACCATGACAGAGGTGGTCCAGGTCACAAAGAGGTGTTAGAGCCAAAGGATCAATCCAGCAACCAAAAACTCAAGATGACTCAATATGACTTAATTATGTTTCTTAAACACTATAAAAGGGACACATCATTTGCCATAATATTTCTTAAAATCCACTTTTCCATTCCCATCTGCCTCCCTCATGCCCCCTGAAGTTCATTCAACAAACTTTCCTCCAACATCAAGAAAAATTGCCTCAGAATCCCTAGTGGATGGCTCCTTGTCCATTTCCCTCCTCCCCTTTATTGCAGTGTGTGAAGTGCTGCATGCTGAGTCATTTAGTTATGTCTGACTCTTTGCGACCCCATAGACTGTAGCCCACCAAGCTCCTCTGTCCATGGAATTTTCCAGGCAAGAATACTGGAGTGAGTTGCAATTTCCTTCTCCAGGGAATCTTCCTGACCCAGGGATTGAACCCACATCTCCTGTATCTCCTCCACTGGCAGATGGGTTCTTCACCACCGCACCACCAGGGAAGTCCCACAGTGTGTGAAGGCTTCACTACAAATGTGTGTATCACCAGCATTTTTCAAGGGAAACATTGTGTTTGGGACATTTTATCTACAGAATCCTTTGAACTTGTTGTCAGATACCTGCAAATTCAAACTAGCAGAGATCATGCAAAATATTAAGTACACACAATATGAGTTTGATGCAAGCAGTTATCACCATCTGTACTCTGAGAATCTGCCTTATGGATGCTCTTCTGACATTTGAACTGTTGGGCCACAGGTAAATTCAACTTATCAGAGGTCATCAATGCCTGCTTCCCACCCTGGTCCCCAGAAAGCAAATAGTTTTCTGTCTACTCCAGCTATCAGAAGTCACTAACCACTTACTTCCTACGCTCCCTGTTGATCTGGCATTTTATGAGCAGCATGGATCCATTGGAAAAGTGAATTATCCCCAGTTAGCAACTAATAATAAGATAATAACGTTATAACCATCCAAAAAAGTGTGTAGGAGCTGGAGAAAATGTGGCAAGAGCAGAAAAAATTGAATCAAGTTATGCAAAAAAATATCAAAAGTGGGTGACTTTGGGAGAAGGCAAAGAGCGGTTAATTTGCCTTTGGAATTAAATTATCCTTCTGTTATAGATGAATTTAGCACTGCAAAATGTAGGAAAATGTATTTAAATGATCACTGCGCTAATAAATCCAATAAATCATTTTGATCTTACTGAGATATTTTAGCTCTTTTGTTTGAACCTATAAATAGTGTTTTACTACAGTCTGCAGTAAGATCTGGTCCTCCACTTGCTTTTCCAGTCCTTGTCCCCATGGGCTGGGCTCCAGCCCCACCAACTTTCCTATTTTGGTCTCAGATCTTTGCTTTTTCCAGTCCCTCTGCTTGAATGTAAGGCTTCCCTGGTGGCTCAGACAGTAAAGAATCTGCCTGCAATGCAGGAGAGCTGGGCTCGATCCCTGGGTTGGGAAGATCCCCTGGAGGAGGGCATGGCAACCCACTCCAGTATTCTTGCCTGGAGAATCCCTGTTGACAGGGGAGCCTGGCGGGCTACAGTCCTTGGGGTAGCAAATAGTCAGCCATGACTGAGTGACTAAGCACAGCACAATGGCTTGAATATCTGGCCCAGATCTCCACACAGCCTCCCCATCTTCATCCTCACTGAAGAAAGTCCCCACCCTCCGCATCCTCAGTCCCACCTTCTTCCACAAGCAGTCTTTCTCTCTCCCCAGTCTTATTTTATAACTTTCACAGCCCTTCCTGATACATGAAATAACTATATATATATATATATATTCATTTAAAGGTTCATTGGAATGAACAGTAGATGTTGAAGATGTAAAAGTAGGACATAGAGTTTGAGAGCAGGGCCATGGGACCAGATGGCTCTACCACTTACTATGATCCTGGGGAAATTACTGAATCTTGTGGGGCTACATTTTTCTCATCTTGGATGATAATATCTACCTCATAAGGCTTAATATAGACTGAATTGTGGCTCCCCCCAAATTCATATGTTGAAGCCCTAACCCCCAATGTGATAGTATTTGGCGAAGTCTCATGATGGAATTACTATCCTAATAAGAAGAGATCAGGGCTCTTTCTCCCCATCTTGACCCCCCCACCCCCTGTATGGTGAGGACACAGCAAGAAGATGACCATCTGTGAGGAAGATGCTTCTCACCAGAAACCAAATCTGCTGGCACCTTGATCTCAAACTTCCCAGCCTCCTGAATTATGAGAAATAAGTATCTGTTATTTCAGCCACCCAGTTCACGATATTTTGTTATAGCAGCTCAAACTGATCTAAGACAGGGCTATTTTGAAGATTTGATGAATTAATAGATGAAAGGCAATTAGAACAATGCCTGAAACGTAATAAGCTCTGAATGCATTTTTAAAGCATTTTTATTATGGAATATTTCAAATATAGATAAAAGTAGAGAGAATAGCATAATAAATCCTTATTAAACCATCACCGAGCTTCTGTAATTATCAATTCACAGCCAATCTTGTTTCATCTATATTTTCATCCATTTCTCCCACTCTGAGCTTACTTAGAAACAAATTCTAGACATTATATCTGTAAATATTTCAGTATCATCTTTAAAAGACAAGGACTCTTTATTTTGACATAATGAGATAATGACAGTATCTATCACACTGAAAAATAATGAACACAATACCATTGTCACAATCTAAAAATCAAACTTGTGTCTTGTCTTTGGTCACCAGTATATCCCCAAACCTAGAATAAGATCTGGTATACAGTAGGTGTTCAAGAAATAGCAGGGAGCTCAGCTCAGTGCTCCGTGATGACCTAGAGGGTGAGGTGGGTGGGCGGGAGGGAGTCACAAGAGTAAGAGGGCATATGTATACTTATAGCTGATTCACTCTGTTGTATGGCAGAAACCTTTTCATACTGTTCATGGGGTTCTTAAGAGTCCCTTAGACTTAAAGCAGATCCAACCAGTCCATCCTATAGGAAATCAGTCCTGAATATTCACTGAAAGGACTGATGCTGAAGCTGAAGTTCCAGTACTATAGCCACCTGATGCAAAGAACTGACTCATTGGAAAAAACTGATGCTGGGAAAGATTGAAGGCAGGAAGAGAAAGGGATGACAGAGGATGAGATGGTTGGATGGCATCACTGACTCAATGGACAGGAATTTGAGCAAGCTCTGGGAGTTGGTGATGGACAGAGAAGCCTGACGTGCTGCAGTCTTTGGGGTTGCAAAGATTGAACATGACTAAGTGACTGAACTGAACTGATGGCAGAAACCAATACAACATTGTAAAGCAATTATCTCCAAATTAAAGACATATTTTAAAAAAAGAAAAAGAAATAGGTGTTGAATATAGGAATGACATCTCTTTGCTTCATGGATCTCAAATTTGACAACCTTCCAAGTGTCTCAGTATCTCTGAAACTTTCTCTATTTAGTTAGGTTTGTCTACTCTGTACACATTTTCATGTTAACTACTTTTGGACTAAATATTACTATCCAATACCTCTTCTAGTCCTGGTGGTGGATGAATAGGACACATTAGGGAAGGAAAAGATCAGCAACAACATTCAACAAATATCTCCTGTTCGCCAGTGGAATAGCTTGACTCCAAGTAAGTTGCTGAGATCCTGTGTTGACGACGACACCATTGAATAAAATTATTTCAAAGTTGGTGGAGAAGAATGAAGACACAGCAATAACCAGATCCTATGAAGGAGAAGAACATTGGGGAAGAATATGGCTTCTTAGAGATCATCATTAGAACATAGTAAGGCCTCTATAATCAAATCCAAAAGCTGTCAGCGAGGAAGCAACACACAGCCCAGTGGAATAGGACAGAGATCAGAACTGGATCAACGCAGCCACGAGGACCCATTATGTGGAAGAGAAGGCATTTCCGTGCAATTGGGAAAAGGGAGTGATGGTTTAATTAGTGAAACCTACACAACCAGCTAGCTTTAAAACAAAATAACCATTCATCTAGTTGTACCATTGCACATTTAGACCCCTGGTCTAGTATCACGTAGAGGATGTTGCTCCATCATCTCTTTGCATCAGACTTTTATTTATTTACATATGTGGCTGTGCCAGGTCTTGGTTGTGGCATGCGGCATCTTAAGTTACGGCATGCAAACTCTTAGTTGCGGCATGTGGGATCTAGTTCCCTGACTGGGAATCGAACCCAGGTCCCCTGCATTGGAAGCGCAAAATCTTAGCCACTAGACCAACCCAGTCTGGGAATAGGCATATGGGTAGGTACGGCTGTGTGTTTACCTGTGAATATTATCTGCATGCATTTTGTTTATGATTGTATGAACATGTAGAAATCCACAAGTTGTTAACCTGGGGATCAAGGAGCTGGGAGAGTGATCTACATAGGTAGGGAGGAGGGAGACAAGCGAAAAAGAAAGGTCTGAAAGAGAGCTGACATGTACTACTTTATCCCAGTTATGCCCTTTTGCTGATTATTTCCAGGTAAATCCATGTAGAAAGACAAAGGAGAATGTGGGAGAATGGATAACATGAAGATCATGGCTTGTCCAGAGAGAGAAGGGGAGTGTGGTTGGAATAGCGAGTATGCGGAGATGGGGAGAGAGGGACAGAGGAGTGGGGTGGGTGAAAACAATGGAAGAGATTGGAGGACCAGGCACCAGGACTCACAAACTGTGTGTAGACTCCATTACAGGTTTGAAGCAGGGAGATGCTACCATCTCACACCTTTCCTGAGCATTTATGTACCACACAGTCTTGGGCGTGCGATATGAATTAGCCCATACTCTATTGAAGGCATTGGTATTAGTTTCCCCATTTACCAGATGAAGGAATCGAGGCTCCTAGAGCAAAGCATTTTCCGAGGGTCTCTGGGAGTCTAACCCATTCTTCTCACTCCAGACTCCATATTCTTTCCATTACCCCTTCCATTTGGCTCACTCCTAAATAGAACCCTCTTAGCAGAAGGGGTGCACCTAGATGTGAGCCCAGAAGACACCAGAAAAAAGAGCTTAGTAAACACCTACTTGTCACTGAGGCTCAAGCAAAAGGGAGGAGGCAGCTGACCCGCAGAGCCCCTCCCCATCCTAGGATCCTGATTACTTACTAGCTGAGGCTGTGTAGATAGGCAGAGCTGTGTGCCAGTCGTGAATCAGCTATTTGCTGGCTGGCTTGGCATGTTTACCTCCCGAAACTTCGGTTTCCCCAAGGTTTCTGCAGTTTTAAGGGAGAAAGGGGACCTGGCCCACAATAGGCATTTAGGCACCCATGGTTTGTTGGAGAGGAGAATGTTCTGGGAGAACTTGACACTCTGCAGAACCAATCGGGGTCAGTAGACAGAGTCATCTTCCACCCCCATCGTGTATGCTAAGTCTATTCAGTTGTGTCTGATTCTGTGTGACCCCATGGACTGTAGCCCACCAGGCTCCTCTGTCCATAGGATTCTCCAGGCAAGAATACTGGCATGGGTTGCCATTTCCTCCTCCAGGGGATCTTCCCAACCCAGGGATTGAACCCAGGTCTCCTGTGGTTCCTGCATGGGCAGGAGGGTTCTTTACCATGGAGTCACCTGGGAGCCCTCATCAGGCCTGGCCAAAGCAGAGCACCGTGCTGGGCCCCATCCTGTAGGCATTCAGAACCTGGCTACCCAATCCATACCCCTACTCCCACCCCCACCCCCAAGGGGCCCACAGAGCCCCTTCAGCTGTTTTGATCACTTCAGTAAGGAACCAGTTCAGCCACACCTACAGAATTGGTGGTGCTCTTGCAGAACATAACAAATCACTCGTAATGAAAACGTACAAAAGGAGAGACTCCTTGCCCCCAACTCAGTCCTCACGACTTCAACAGCCACCATGACACCCATTTTATAGATGAGCAAATGGAGGCACAGAGTGGTAAGTAACCTGTCCCAAGCTCACATGGCTTGGGAAGAAGGGGTTAGGATTAGGGCCAGGATTCCTGGAGACCTTGGCCCCACGGCCAGCTTGTCAGTCCTCCTCACATTCAGGTCTTTTGGTCTTTGGGTCTACACCTCCACATGATGCCAACTTCTTCACTTGTATCACAGACCTAGAGAAGGAATGATGCCAGGCTCAGAATCCTTTGCTGTGGAGCCACCCTCAGGTGTGACTATGGGCTTCCCTGGTGGTTCAGACAAATTTGTCTGCAATGCAGGAGATCTGGGTTTGATCCCTGCGTCAGGAAGATCCCCTGGAGAAGGGAATGGCAACCCACTCCAGTATTCTTGCCTGGAGAATCCCCATGGACAGAGGAGCCTGGTGGGCTTTTGTCCATGGGGGTCACAAAGAGTCGGAGTCAGACATGACTGAACAACTAACACTTTCACTTTGATAGGTGAAAGTGACTAATGCCCCTTTAAGCCTACAAGGTTGGGAAGTTTTAAAGCCAGGATGGTGAGCTTTGGGACTGCTATTCAATTGAAGGGGCAAAGGTCACCTCCCCCAGGAAGACTTCCCAGCCTTCCTTTTCCATGCTGTGCTCCTGTCACCCCATGGACTTGCCTCTATCACTCCGCATTCAGTCCTTGGTTCCTGCCAATAACAGACTTGGTTTTGTTCATCTTTGTATCCATTACACAGAGCTTGGCACACAGTAGGTAATGTGCTTGGTGCAGAGTTCTCCCTGACCTGGCCCACCTCTCTTTCCAGCTTGATCTCTGCCAGCGCCTCTGGGCACTTGAGCAAAACAGAATTACCTGTAGCTCCCAGAAGTGCACTGTGATTGCAATTAAGCAATCAATTGTGTAATCAATAACTTGATGTCTGCCTCTCGGGCATGTGTGATCCTGATGGCAGAGACTGCACCAGGTTGTATTCACTGAGGTGCCTTAACACATAATAGGTGCTCAACAAATTTCTGTTGATGGAATGTTCACATCTGCTCTACTGTTCCCTCTGCCTAAAAAGCCCTTCCTGGCCATCCATGTCTTCTGCTTCTCCTTCAAGACCCAGTTCAGCTGTCACCACCTCCTGGAAGCCCTTGCTTAATTCCCCAACACCAGGGGAGGGGGCATTCCCTGCCCTCCTGGAGGTGCCCTGAGTGCCTCCCTCCACTTGCAGGCCTTTCTTCACTCCTCTGATTGCTTCTGAGCAGGGCCCACATCTTTTTCATTTTGCAGTTTATTCAAAGCACATAACACTCAGTAGGTGCTCAGCATGTCACTAATATTTATTTACTAAATAAATAAACATTTATTTATTGAATATATTATGGAGGAGGCACTCTAAGTATTTTTTATTTCATTTCATGATCAGAAGAGTACCTTGAGGCTAGCCTGCTGCCCCATTTTCCAGACAGTGCAGCTGAGACTTGGGAGTGTTTGGTCACTTGCCCAAAGTCACACTGCTATGGCATCAGAGCTGGGACCAGATCCGCTGTGGTTCAGCCCTGCCACCTCAGTAGTGCCTCCTTCTCCATCCCCTGGAATCCACATGGGCACCCTTTTCTTTTCTATTTGTTACCTCTCTAGGTTCCATGTTGTCCAGGAACCTCTGAAATGCCACCCTATTTTTCTGAGAAACCTCCAGCATCTTCTTCTGAAGATATTGTCAGCATCCTTGTGTGGAGTTCCAAGCCAGCTCTCCCCAGATGTCCCAGCCAAGTGGTCCCCATTTCCTTCTTCCTCTTGCCTGCATGAACTTCCGTGTCCCTGACCCAGGGGTTTTACTGTACAGTCCATGCTTATTTAACGAGCACCTACTATGTGCCAGACCCCATGTGAGAGGCAGGGAATATAATAGCAACGCAACCAAACCCCTACCTGTACACTATAAATAAGAAAATACATATGTGAGGGGAAGAGGGCTGTAAAGGGTTAAGGAGAGAAATTAAACAGGTAAGAAATGAGGATGATGGAGGAGGGGCAGGTGGGCTCTTTTGTATCCAGTGGTCAGTTGAGCAGACTCCTGCAGGAATAAAGGACTGAACCAGCTGCCAGGAGATGGGCATTCCAGGCAGAGGGATTATGATACAAAGGCCCTGGGGTAGGCGTGGGGCCGTGGAATCTGGCATAGGGGCCTGGTTGGAGGAGAGGGAAGTAGGGAAGAAGAGTGTGAGGTGAGGAGAGGCCGTAAGGTGGCTGAGCCTGGTCACATAAGACATTCAAGACCCGTTCTCTGGCGCCTCTCAAACTTACCCAAATGCACTGCCTTCGTCTCAACTTCTCCATCCACCACTGGATCCCTCCTCCCCTGAAAGCCACTGGAAATCCTTTTCTCCCTCCCCAAGCCTTTAACATTCTGTTTCCTGCTTCTCCTCTGCATCCTCATGTGTCCTCTTTATTTTATTCTGTGACATTATCAACTTTCTATCATGATTTTCCTTGCTGTAGCTCAGCTCCTGGTGAAACCCTACACCAGCCCCAGAGGTGGGGAGTAGGGGAAGAAGCATCAGACTGATTCAGAGCTCAAACTGGGGTTGGAGTCTCCATGAGAAAGCTACTTCTCTGTGGGAATTCTTGTCATGTGCACCTCTACACGTGGATTTTCAGCTTCTGGTTCTCACCAGGTTCAGAACTCACCATGCAGCTCTGCCCCACTCTCCCAGTCCCTCTGGCAGCAGACGCTGGAGGCTCCCTGAGGCTTCCTTGGCTGCTCTCTGCTCTGCAAGGAGTAAAACCTGCCACGTCTTCTAGCATCTCCTTTCGTCCCAGTCCCAGAGCCTGATGGCCCCATAGGAGCCTCTCTGCTGCTGATGCTCCAACCTGGAGCTAAATAGCTAGGTGGGCTGGAAGCTTCTGGTGGTCCATGGTGGGCTGGATGTGGGGTCAAGAGAGCAGACGAGGCCTGGGAGGTGCAACATGGGAAATGAGGCCAGTGCCTGCCTGCAGGTCTGACTCTGGTACTGCCCCACCCTCTGTCCACTCCCGGTCCTCCCACAGCATCTCAGGGGCCACCTTCACCTTTCCCAGCTGCCTCCTCACCCCACCCCACCTGCCAAGTGCCAGCGGCTTTCAGAGACCTGCCCCTACTATTTGCCAAATGCTTATATCTTATTTTATCCCCATGAAAGTGTTAGTCATTCGGTCGTGTCCAACTCTTTGCCACCCTATGGAATGCAGCCCACCAGGGTCCTCTGTCCATGGGACTTTCCAGGCAAGAGTACTGGAGCGGGTTGCCATTTCCTTCTCCAGGGGATCTTCCTGACCCAGGGATCAAATCCCAGTCTTTTGAACTGCAGGCAGATTCTTTACCATCTGAGCCACCAGGGAAACCCCATGACCCTAACCTTATTCATTCATTCAAAAACCATTCACTGAGCACCTACAATATTCCAGGCCCTTTAGGCATTGGGGATACTGCAATGAATGAGACATGTGTGCTCTGACATCCCAGGAGGGTGGGGGGGTGGGGGAAAGATTTCAGATAATAAACAAGAGAATGTCAAGTTGTAACAAGCATGGTGATGAAAACAAAGCAGGTCAATGTCATATAGAGTGACATTTTAAATTATGTGACCAGCAGTGCCTCTCTGGGGGTGATATTTCAGCTAAGACCTGAATGATGAGATAGGGGTCTAGCCTTCAGAGAGGACAGCATCCAACAGAGGGGGCAGCAAGTGCAAAGGACTCCAGGCGGGAACAAACGAGGCATCTATCACCCCATTTACAGATGAAGAAGCTCAGAGGAAGGGGTTAAATAACAACCCGAGGTCACGAGGTCACAAGATCATGCAGCAAAAGTTGAGATCCAAACCCAGGTCCATCTGACTCCATGGCCTATTCTCTTCCCACCGCATTGCCCCTGCCAGGTGAGGACAGCGATTCCCACAGATGGCTCAGCACCCCATGCATAGCATCTCTCTGGACTCACCCCAGCCTCCCTGTCCATCCCCATCAGTCATCCCAGCCTCCTTGGGATTCCTGATCCTGCTTCAGATCTTTGCACTTGCTCATCCTGTTCCCCTGCTTGTAACACCCTCCTCTATTCCTTGACCAACTGTGACCTTTTCTCCTGGCCTTCAACCATGAGCTTGTCACCAAAGCCTTCTGGGACACTAAAAAGTGAAAGTGAAGTCTCTCAGTCGTGTCTGACTCTTTGTGACCCCATGGACTGTAGCCTACCAGGCTCCTCTGTCCATGGATTTTCCAGGCAATAGTACTGGAGTGGATTGCTATTTCCTTCTCCAGGGGATCTTCCTGACCCAGGGATCGAACCCGGGTCTCCTGCATTGTAGACAGACGCTTTACCATTTGAGCCATCAGGGAAGTCCAACAAGACAGAAATAAATGGTTTCTCATCCTGGGCTTTCACAGCACATGCCTGCTAAGTTGCTTCAGTTGTGTCTACTCTGTGCAACCCTATGGACTGTAGCCTGCGAGGCTCCTCTCTCCACAGGATTCTCCAGGCAAGAATACTGGAGTGGGTGGCCATGCCCTCCTCCAGGGGTTCCTCCCGACCTAGGGATGAATCCTGGGTCTCTTGTCTCCTGCACTGGCAGGGGGGTTCTTTACCACTAGCACCACCTGGGAAGCCCATAGCACATGTCTCCTTTTTGTTCATTCATTAATCAAATACGTACTGTGAACTCACTATGTGCCAATCCTTAAACAGAAATTCCAAACCCAGAGAGAAGTGCCCAAGAGAAGAAGTGCGGGACCTGTCAGCACACATAGGAGAGAATACCAGACACCCTTGATCTTCCGGGGCCTCGGTCACACTGCCTTGGAAATTCGCTGTCTGCTCGACAGTCTCCCTGATTTGGGTGTTTTGGCAGATGATGAAGTCGCTCATCTCATCTGCCTCCCTAGCACTTCAGCACATTGCCTGGCCAGAGCAGGCACGTGAAAAGAAGTAATTTGTTTTTATAAGACGGCTGCTCTGTGCTAGGCACTGTTCTAAGTGTTGGAAATATCAATACAAGGAGACCCAGCAGACTGAAATTCCTGCCTTCCTGAGGCTTCGTTCTAGTGAGGGTAGAATGTAATTGAATGAATGATTTCCATTCCTGATTAATTCATTCACATGCTGAGAAGAGATAGAACGGGAGCAGGAGTGAAGAGGCGGTAGTATGAAGCGAAACTGTGCACGTGACCAAAGCAGAATTCTCAATCTCCCCTGCTCCCCGCAGCCCCCACAAGCTCCAACCTACTTTTTCCTCAAAGTAACGCATCTCAGTCGCGTACGCCAATATTCATCAGTTTTCTCCCCAACACCCCCAAAACCCTCATTTCTTTTTTCCCCATTGCCACTTCCTGGTCCAGGCCACCATCATCTCTTGCTTGGATCCCAGCAATAGTGGCCCTGCTGTCTGCCTGCCTCCAGGTTTGCTTCTCACACTTCCTACCGCACCAGCCTCCTCAGAGTGGCTTCTTATGCTTCAGCCAAACTTCCATGGCCTCCAGTGAAAGTGAAACTGAAGTTGCTCAGTCCATGGGACTCTTTGCAACCCCATGGACTGTAACCTACCAGGCTCCTCCCTCCATGGGATTTTCCAGGCAAGAGTACTGGAGTGGGTTGCCAGTTCCTTCGCCAGAGGATCTTCCCCACCCAGGGATCGAACCCAGATCTCCCGCATTGTAAGCAAGACGCTTTACCGTCTGAGCCACCAGGGAAGTCCTACAGGCTCTTAGCCTAAAACATTCCCCATCATGGTCTTTAAATCACTCGGCATCTTTTCCCTAAAACTAGCCAATCCTCTTTTCCCACTTGCACACACTTCTGCACCTTGGCGTATGCTGTTTCCTCCGTCTGGAATGCCCTTCCTCTTTTCAGCTCCCCCGCACCCTCCCACTCCCATCTCAGCCTAGCTGACTTTGAGTTAATCTCAATTTAAATATCCTGTCCTCCCAGGAAGATGTCCTGCACCCGCTAGGTTGGGTTAGTCTCCCTGCTCCATGGCCCCACAGCATCCCTCACCTAACTTCCTCTTCCCTTCAGTGTGGCTCTTCCTCCCCTGTCTGCTCCTTCTGCTTGTCTATAGGCACTTGGAGGGAGGGATAATGTCTATCCTACTCAACTTGTCCAGGAAATCTATTATACATACCTGACACATAGTAGGTACTTGATTTGTTGAATGAATAGATGAACAAATGAATAACTATGAGACTTGGATCTAGTAGAATTTGAAGCAGTGCAAAATGTTCAAATCTCTACTCTTCCACTTAATTTGATATGTGACTTTGGGACTTGATTTATGACCTCTCTGACTTTCTGTTTCCTCGCCTGTAAGGTAAGATAGTGAGCGATAGGCATTTGCAGAGTTGTTGGAATTGCAAGTGTGAGAAATTGTGTGAAAACACCTGGCACCTAGAAGTTACTCCCTTAAATCCTTGCCAAATCTGTAGTTGAGAAGCAAATAACCTTGGTGTGATATCCTTATTCAGAAAGCTTATATCTTGAGTCAAGACACAGAAGTTAAGATCTAGGCCCCCTGTCTGGTACTAGGTTAGACTTTCAGCTCTGCCACTCACTCACTGTCACTCACAACCTCAGGCTAGATGCTTAAACCGTTATGTGACTCAGGTTCCTCATCTGTAAAATGGTTCCTTTATCATAGGATTGTTGTGGACCTCAGCTTAGAGCAGTGCCTGGCATGTTAGCTATGGTCATGCTATTTACACACAACACTAACAACCACACTGTAAGGCCCCTGCCAGTGGTCCTCCTTGAGAGATGAAGAGAGATTTCCAGAGAGGTTAAATGTCTGCCCAAGGTCACACAATGAGGAAATAGCAGCCTTGTGCTTCAAGGCCAGGTCTGCTGTGCCCAAATCCCATGTTATTTCCACTCCATCAAAAAAGGAGCTCAAAATAGGCCTGTGGCATTTCAGCTAATTTCCTCTAAGCCCTCACCAAGTCACCAACTGCAGGCTTACAAAGCTGTTCCCCTAAGAGCATCCATTCAGCAGCTGCTAAGTGTGTGTGCCTGGTGGATCCAAAGCATCTACCAGGCTTTGCACCAAGCCAGTTCTTCCTGGGTAGCCTTGCCTTGTCTGCAGAAGGGACCTCCAAACTAGAACTAGGTTAAGGGGAGCGGGAGGGGAGTGGTACATGAGTTAGATGGAAAAAGAAGCTGGAGACCAATCTGGATGTAAATGGTGGGGAGGATAAATGAGAGTCAAGCCACATTTATTGAATGCCTACTAATGATCAGGTACACCATTTAAAACTCACTGGTATCACTTAGGCTTTATTTATCAAGTATCTATTAAGTATCAAGCCCTGCACTAGATGCCAAAGATATGATGGGGAACAAGACACAACTATTGACCTCAAAGTGTTCACAGGTCAGCACAGGCAGTAGGAGAGCTGACACAGGCACTAAATAAAGTGTTACAAATGGGATGGTAGAATCTGAGCAGGGTGGCAGCTGTAACTGGGAACAACTTAATGTGCTCATTTCACATATGTTAAAACTGAGGTTCTAGGAAGCTGACTTGTTTGGATCACGCAGTTATCAAGTAGCAGAGGCTAGCATTGCTCCCAGGGTGTTCTGTCTCCAGAAGTGTCTGTTCCCTCCACACCATCAACCTACAGCTGTTCTGTCCCCTCTTTCACCTCCTGACTCAATGATTATCTGGCTAGAAGATTAATCAAATGTTTCTAAAGCTGCAGCCACTGTCAGTGGCTAAGATGTTAGCTCCTTCTGTGGATAAACAGAAGCTTTTGAGCCTCTGTTACTAATTCTGTTTGAGCAAAAGATTCAAGGCTTGATCTGAAAAGAATGGGGGAGCGGTAAGAAGGAGGGGTCTATCTCCAGTTTGAAGGGACTTCTTAGGTCAAAAGCAACCAAGATGAGAGACGTAAGTGAGAGCAAGCCTCTCAGGTTCCTGTGGCTACACCCACACCTCCCTCCGCTCCCCTCAAAAGGCCTAGCCTGTTGAAGAGGATTTCCTACTTGCCCCTCACTTTTTCCTGAAGGAAGGGAGCCAAGGAAATCACTCACTTGAACACACTGGCTGAACTTGCTAGAATCCCAGCTGAGTGAGGTCAGCATACCAGTGCCTCTCCCATCCCAACTGCCATCCCCAACCAAAGGGCAAGAAAACAAATGGAGAATCCTCAGTTTGAAAAAGTAGTTCAGGCTATACCCTAAAGGTATCTTAGCAGAGGTAGCTGAAATCTTGGTCCTGTTCTCCGGACACCAGGACCCTCTTCAAGGTGACAGGAGCCCAGTGACTACCCATCATAGGAGTTCTTTCCTTCTGAGAAGGGAAGAGAGAGTGAGAGAAGGACATTTTATGGAGGATGGAGAAACAGGTAGTTTTTCTATACTGCCCCCCGCCTCTACAGTACTGGCCATATCTGCAGAACAATTCTGGGCAAAGGGAAAAACATTAGACAATACCCAAGAAAGTCTGTTTTGAGTTCAGTCATCTTTTGTATACTCTTTGATAATCACCAGATCACTGAGAAATTGTCAAGCAAATTATCTCCAGACAAAAACGGAAGAACAGAAAACAAAGTACAGAACAGGTGAGCTATGAAATGGAAACATCTCTAATTCTACTGACCCATCAGAGGCAGGCACAACTCTCTCTAGACTCCTCCCCCAACAAATTAAAACTGCATCTACATCATGCCTCATGTGCTTTCCCTCCCCTAACAGGGAAACTGATCAGAGAGAAACATAATCACTACCAGCAGGAATCTGATGAGCTTCTTTTTCCAGGGGTCACATTAAGGAAAACTTGCACATATAGAAACAAGAGATGATGCTGTAATTAACCCAAGATAACAGTTCTGCTGAGGAAAAGGGGAGAGTTATAATGTGTTTCCGTATTCACAGCAGGGAGATTTTATCTCTTTCCACCCAGCTTACGAATGACATGGGAAACTTAGAAGGACTCACATTTCACCCATTTCCCCTGCAAACATATTTATCCTTGAGATGAAAATCGTTGCCCAAGCTCTAGCCGCCAGTCACCCTTTTGCACCCTTTTCCATGAATATTCTTTCCAAAATGTCTGCTTGTAGGAGCAAGATCCAGGATTTCTACAGAAAACTACAGAGAGACACACACAGTGCACTGCACATCCCCTGTTAGCCAGAAAGGGACAGAGAAGAAAGAGAAACGACCAAAAGGCGACACAGCGAATAAAACAAAACAGATCCCCCAAACGGCAAAGTGCAAGCGACGATTTAAAAAACACATAGAGACCGTGTTTGTAATTACCCATCCAGGTTATATTTTCAGGGCTTCCAGGCAAAGAACCGGCTGGTTGAAGTTTTGTGCCCCTCTGATTGTGATGGGAGGATTGTATTTGAAGCTCTGGGCACGTAGAGATGGAATGAGAAGGAGGCTGAGCTGGAAGAAACACCGAGGGGGGAGGGAAAGGGAGAGAGTGTGAGAGAGAGAGAGAGAGGGAGCAGAGCTATCTCTAGCTACGCCTTCTCTAAGCTCCGGGAGCCCAGGAGAGCGCTCGTTTCAGGATTTTGGGAGAGGGGTGAAAAGAGGAAAAGGCAGCCCCCGCTCTGCCCCGGCCTTGCTGCCCCCGAGGGCAGGGAGGATTCCGGCCCGCGCCCCCCTCCTGGCGGGCCGCCCTGGGAGCCTGGGAGCGCGCGAAGCCGGCGGCGCAAGGAGCTGTCCAGTTCAGCACCACCCGGTAATGCAGTAGGTGGGAGCGCCTCCTCCGGGGGCCGAGCCGGCCGGGAGTGGGGTGGGGGGGCAGGCGGGCGGCCCATCCTGCAGCAAGACGCCGGCACCCCAGTTTCCAGGAGCTTTGCAGATAGGGGGAGGGAAACCCGCCTCGATTCTCCGGGAGGAACCCCCTCCCTCCCCCACTTCGCCAACACTACCACCGCCACCAACAACAATAACCGCCGCCGCTGCTCGTCCTGCCGCCGCCGCCGCCGCCGCCGCGCCTGCCCGCCCTGCTGCTGCCGCTGCCGCTGCCGGGGCAAAACCATGGAAGGCGAGACCCCCGCACCTGTTCAGCTGAGATCAAGGGCTTACAGAATACTGGGAAGTCTGGTCTGAAACGAAAGCTCCCGAGACCCCCCAAGGAAGAGAACTGGCGAAGCAAAGGATTTTCATGGCGCAGGCCGCAGAGCCGAGAGCGAAGACGGAAGGTTGCATCTCGGCTTTTACAATCTCTAACTGTCTAGGTCCCGACCATGAGAGATTGTGTTGAGAATGCGGCTGTTCCCTGGTTCACTGTGGAAGCCATCTCCAAATTAGCTATCACATATGGAAACTGGAGACCAGAATTTTAGGAAAAGAGATTAAGGCATCTCACTTGGGGGGGTGGGGGGTGTCTTTTTATTTTTTCCTTTTTTTTTTTTTTTAATCACTGCAACTGGAACAGTTTCTGATCTCAAAAGGCAAGCCTCTCTTCCCGTGTGATCTTTATAATTTACACTCTTTTCCGTGAGCTTTTCTTACCTCCCTTTTTTTATATCTCTCCACATCCTCTGTTCACACATATATCCATTATATTAGTAGTGGAATTATTTTTATTTTTTGCTTTAGTACTCGCACCTTCACACACACTCTCCCGAGAACCCGAAGTCGGTTGGGTGTTTATATAATGAAGAATTATGGGGCTGTTTGATCGAGGTGTTCAAATGCTTTTAACCACGGTTGGTGCTTTCGCTGCCTTCAGTCTGATGACCATTGCTGTGGGAACCGACTATTGGCTCTACTCCAGAGGGGTTTGCAAGACCAAAAGTGTCAGTGAGAATGAAACCAGCAAAAAGAACGAGGAAGTTATGACCCATTCTGGATTATGGAGAACCTGCTGCCTAGAAGGTATTTGATTTCCCATCTCCTCCCCCTCCCCACCCCCTCCCCTTCTCACTCCCCCTTCCCCACCCGCCTCCAAATAAGTCCCCTTTACATTCCACCATTTTCTTACTTCACTCCTTCCACCACAGATCAAGGCTGGTTGGGTGAGTTTCAGAGGAAAGAAAATCAATAAGCAAAAACCATACTCAACTCTCCAGCCTCCACCACCCCCCTTTCCTCAACCTTCTTCATTGGAATAATCTATGATATGATGAAAACAACAACAAGAGATTGTTTTTAAAAAGTCAAATGTGCTCCACCTGCTTTGGAATCATTAGGATTTGCCTTTTGATGTAGTATGCCCATCTATGAGGGTATAAAAAAACAATTGCCTCTCTCAACATTGCTCCTCTTTTCGTAATGAAGAATTCCAAAATGTTCTTCCTTTCCCCTTCTCCTCCCCTTACTCCCCAAAAGTCTAAGACACATCATCATCTGCAAATCTCCTTTTTTTTTTTTTTGAAAAAATCTGTTGTTTCTAAGAAGCCTTATTTGGTAAATCCTAATTATTCCAGGATCGCAAGCTGAGTTCAAGAGCATTTCGTAACGTCTATGAGCCACACATATCATTCGAGGCGACTGGCTGAGTGTGTATGTGTGTTTTAACGTTTACAAAGTCTAAAAATACATACGTCTCTCACAGGAAACAAACCCAAGTTCTAATAAACAGCAATTCACTTGCAGGTTAGGCTGAGAACCAATTCACTTCCACGCAGAGTGACATGTCTGTTATTCAGAAGCGTGTAGAGTCAGCATTGCAGCCAGCTTGGGAATCAGACATTGTGCAGGGAGGCCGGGAGGGAGGCGAGAGCATGGGGAGGTTGTGAGGGGACAAGAGGGAGCTGTGGGGCAGGGGGAGGAGTGTCAGCTGTTTACCTTGATCTTGCAGGGTCATTGGGACATGTGTGCCCGTGTATGTGCTGTGGGCAAAGCGGTCCCACAGAGGATAAGCTGGGAGATCAGGGTATGGATGAAAGCATGTGCTTCTGAGACACATTAATAAACACGGGGAGGGGGGCAGGAAACTCCTGCAGGTCATACAACCTGCATTTAGCAACAGACTTTAATATAAGGGGCTGCATGTGAGTGGCTATCTGTGTCTGTGTGTATAAGCTACAGCCACCCATAGAAAGACATACACAGAGAGATACGTGTTTCTGGGTGGAAAGAAAAGCTGATGTGCTTTGCTTCTGATATGAACCAATACGGAGGCCGTTTGAGCAGCGCTGGGAAGCGGGGACTGCAGGACTGTTTGTTAAGCTCAACATGGGATGGTGGTGCAGGGAGTTGAAGCCAGGAGACAGGGGAGAAGAGAGGGAAATGGACTAAGAGGGAGAGAACTGATGTGGTCTCAGAGTCTAACCCAAACTGAGCTCTTTGGGAAATGATTATGCCTGGGGAAAGAGCACCAATTCCGTGCCCCCCTCCCAACAATCTTGGTGCAAATCGTTGAGTGATGGCTGAACATGTTTTGAATAGCTAAGTGACTTCATTGAGCGATGGTCTATTTGACGCATACTGCATTTGGTGCCCTTTCTCAATCCAAACCGCTGCCTTGAACATAGTCTGCAGAGGAGCTCTATGCTGAATACTATATGCTCTTCCCCAGCCAGAGAATCAATATCGGGAAATTAATAGGCACTGTTTTAAACACACCCCTCCTTTAAAAAATGAATAGCCTTTCATGCAGCTAGTCATTAACAGTGGAAAGACTTCCATTTAATTAAACATTTATGGCAGACTTTAATTCCAAAAGAGAAGAAAAGCAAAGTGAATGAGGGTTGCTTTAGGGAACACGATCATAGAAGCAATTTGCCTTGCTTGGATTTCAGTTAGACGGAGGAAGATATACAGCCAAGAGATTAAAGACAGGACATGGTTTTAGAAGAAATATTCCCAGACATTAGTGACTTGGAATAGATATACTTTCTTATCAGGGTTTTGTTTGAAAATTCTTAATACTATGATCTTTTAAACATTTTTCTAATTCCTATAAGGGAAAAGGACTAGAGGTGGCTTGGGATAACTTGTGCGTTAAAAGGCTTAAATATTTTCATTAAAATTCCATCTGTTTGGTGTCCACATCCCCAAATGTGCTGCCCACTCCCTTCAACTTTCCCTCCAAGCTGTAACCCCACCTCGCTCCCAGAATCATCCCTTAAAGGGTTAGTATTACAACATGTCCCAAGGATTGTGTGATGCTCCCAGAAGCCCTGGGTTTGGCTCTTCTCCCCAGGATTGAGGCCTCCAGACAGTGGCAGGTCGGGGGCTGGGCCAAGTTGCCTTGGGGATTGCTGTTCCTTTTCCACTTGTAGCCCAGGCAGGAAGGGTTGGTACTCAGGGCTCCAGTTCAACCTGGCCTTTAATTTCCAAAACCTCTGTCCATATGGGGTTTTGTAGGCCTGAGATGCTGTACCCCCTCCCCTTAGGAAGCTGGGCCTTGGCCACTTAGGATGTGGTTTGAAGGTGTTAAAGATACATATTCTCAAAAACTGCACTGATTTCCGAAGATTATAAGTGCACTTATTTCTGCAGGTTGGCATAGATGGTTCTTGTGGGGCATTCCTGTGCTTGCTGTTTTGAACATTCCAAATAGGATCAGCCTTTATGGAAACCAAGTTGTCTGGTTTTCCCAACCTCTGTTTTTGGTGAGAAACTGTACTTTCAGAAAAGATTTCACATCACCCCTTTGTTATGTTTCCTACTTGTACCCAAAAAGTTGTGAACAGATTTCTAGTCTTCTCCCCAAGATGCTGCTAATGACTCCAGGTGAAAAACCGCCTCCTGTCTTCTTCTGGTCTCTTTGGCTATCTGGTTTACGTTAAGGCTTTTTGTCCCCAGAGATGATTTTTTTCTGTTCACTTCTTGGTGAAAATAAGAATCAGAAGACATTTCCTTGCATCCATGACTGTTTTTGAAATGAATTCGTCTGTTGAGGCATGAGAAGGGGACAGGATCACCTGTTAGGGGCTGACACAGCAGGAGGGGGAGAGGAATCGAGAAGAAATCACAGCCTTTCTTCTCTCCCTCTGCAGAGTGAGCAGCAGGAGTGTCTCTGTGTGTGAACTTGAGACCCTTGGCAGGCTAGTGTCCTTACTGGGATTTGAGGGTGTTGGGGGCAGGTCTGTCTGCTCATGGATCCCATGTAAATGGAGAGTGATAGGAGAAGTTCTTGAACTTTTCAGGAAAGCTACTTTAAGAGCCTCCAAATGGAGAGATGAATTGGCCCTTTCAGAGAAGAATTCAATAAAATCTACAACAGGACACTAAAACAGCTTGTTCCAAGCATGCTGTCTCTGGGCCACACGGTGGATATTAACCTCTGTTGTCACCAAAAGGAATCATCGTCTCCAGGGGCAGCAAGAAATTCACTCTTTGTGTTTGTTCTCTCCTGTACATTTCTCCCCTCTGTCTGGGCTCCATGTCTTCCCCAGAGGATTCCCAGCCCTGCAGAGGAGGAGCTAGCAACAGTACACTGTGGTCCTAACAGAAACACCCCCTTCCTTCCCACTCCCTCTCTCACCCTTTTCCTTGCTGAGGCAGAGCAGTAATCTTTCTCTCCATCCAGACTGTTTGGTTCCCTCTGCTGAATTTCTGAGCTTCTCTTCTTCTTCTCTTCTCCTCCTCAAGCTGCTTTCTCACAGGGGCTCCGCCGTCCATTCTACATCCCCATTCTCTCTGTTCTCTCTGCATAAGAAGTCGCTGGGTTTTCTTGAACTATTTTTTCCAAGTTCATAATTTCATAACGTTTGCTTGGCCTGCAAGGTGGCGAGTGCCCCACACTGGGTTCAGCCACGGCTCTCTTGTTCCACAGAAGGAAAGTATATCTCTTTTATTTTAGGAATGCCAGCTGCCTTTCTTGGACACTTTTGCCTTTAAGGGTGGAAGAGTTGAGTTTAGAAGTTACTAATGGGCCTACATACTGTGTACATATCACTCTATAATTCCCAAGATATTTTGACCTTCTAGGTACTTTGCACACAGTCGGTACAGTAAAAATAGGTATCAATGGATTGATGCAGAAATTCTTAAAATTATTGAAATTAATTCAAAAATCATAAGGACATGTGTGGCAAGTTACTGAGAGAGAGGAAGAGAGGGGAAGGGGTGAGGAAACCAGAACGATTTGTTTGCTCTTCCTAGAATTTCTTTTCTGTTTAATTTTTATGTCATATTGGAGTGTAGTTGATTTACAATGCTGTATTAGTTTCAGGTATACAGCAAAGTGATTCAGTTATACATACACAGATATCCAGTCTTCTTCAGATTTTTTCCCATATAGGTCATGGGATTTCTTTTTTTAAAAGAATAATAATGAGTCATGAATTCATTGTTGTAAAATAAGAACATTCAAAAGGAGTCAGTCACTGGGTTGCCCAGCTACTAATTAGCTAAAGAAAAATTGTCAGTACACTCAGTCTCTACAGGGAAGAAAAAAATAATCCATTGATTTTCTTCCCTTTTCTGTTTAAGGTATGCAAAAGCCTAGTTTGATCCTAATACTCACCAGAACAGACACTTCAAGCAGAGAGCAGACATCAGAGACCATCCCCATGTAGCTTCCCCAAAACCTTGCCCAAAATTCTTTATCAAACTTCTCCACCCAGTTCCCTAGACCTCAAGAACTTTGCCCAAGCTCTTAGCTTCTGACTGGCAGTTTTCCATAAAGGCAGGTCTCACGTTCCTATTCCTTCTCACCTTGTAAGACAAGTCTGACTCCTTTACTGAGGAACCAGCCCTGCAAATCCCAACCCATTCACGCTGCCCTCCTGCCTTCACTTTATAGGTGCTAGGTGTAACACCGCACCACGTAGGCAGAGCCAGAACTTGAATCCAGGCCTCTTGTTTTCATCCTGGAAACTCCAGAGAGCTCTATGCACGGACCCTGGCCTCTGTGGCCTTATGTTCACATTCATTGTCGGCAGCTGATTCTATTCTGTCTGCATCCCACTGAGTATCCTCATTGAGCGCCCGACCCAAGCATGTCAGGACACCGGAGTTCTGACCTGCTGACTCCCTGACATGCTACTCCTGCCGGCTGCCCACACCTTACAAGGTGACAGCTCTGTCCTAATCCCCTCACTCCCACGAGGCCAAGGAGACGCAACACTGAACTTCAGGCTGGACCCACCACATGCTTCTTTGGTTTCGCCCTTTTATTTTGGAAGTGTCTCAGTGTAAACTCTCCATGGGTCTTATGTTGGCCAGCATTTTTCAGAAACTAGCAGATTTATGTTCCCTGAAGTGACGGAAGTTTTCAGAGGCAGCTTTGTGGTGTGTGATGCAGTTGACACAAGTTTGCAGCCACACAGACCTGGGTTCACTTCAAGTGCTGCAGCCTTCTGAGCTGTGCAACTTGAAGCAAGTCATTTTACCTCTCCAAGCCTCAGTTTCCCTTTCCACAAACAGGAAGCCTAACAGCCTTCTCACAGGGTAGCTGGTTGGAATGAAGCCTGCAAATGTCTGTCACCTTCTTTCCTGACCACCTGGTATAAAATTACAGTCAACAACCTCATACATTGTACTGCTGGCTCTGTTTTATTTTACTTTTTTTACAGACTATGTCCCACCTTCTAGCACACCATGAAATTTTACTCATACTACTTGTTATCTATCTGCACCACTAGACAGTCAGCCCCACGAGGGCAGGGATCTTTGTTCTGCCTCTTGCTGTAACCACAGCAAGTATGATAGCACGAGACATCAACCTATCTTAGCTGGCAAATGAAGACGCCACCACCGCCTGCCACAGGATGGGCATTGAGGAAGGGTGGTCACTTCCCATCATCAAAGGATGGTTCTTTAAATTGGACACTAGTGGCGATGGCGGCTGAAACATCTTTTTTTTTTTTTTTTGACATTCTGAAAAATAAATAATAGAGTCAACACAGAAAGAAGAGGGATAGAGGGAAGGAGAAGGAGTGGGAGAGAGTTTCAACACACAAGGGGCAATAACAAAGAAAGATAATAAAAAACAAAGTGCCTGAGAAGGAAGTGCTGGGGCGGGGTGGGGGTGGGGGAATCCTCTAAATAGACACTGGCCACGTTTTCCTCTCTGTTCATCATCCAGAGCGTTTGTCACACAGGTCCTCGGGGAGAGCTTCCCATGAGTGTTAGCTTTCAGGTCAGTGGGGGAGGAGGCTATATGTACTCAGACTGATCATGCAGGAGATTGTTAAATAGTTCAGAATTCAATGGTCACTTTTCGACTTGAATATTAAAAAAAATCTCCCATATTCAGATGAAATACGTGTTTTAAGTTTCCAGGTTAGTTTTCAGTGACAAATTAACCAATTCCTTCATTCATTTATTTTATTGGTTAAATCTTTGATGAGTCCCTGCAACTTGCCAGGTGCTGGGTCAAGGGTTGGGGTCATGGTGGGCAGCAGCTCCCTTCAGGGTCATTGCCCTCAGAGCCTTCTGGAAGAGACAGATGCTATTTCAAAGACTCTCCCAAATATATATATATATACATGTATTCATACATATATATGTATATACACACACACACATATATACATATGCACATGTATGCTAAGTCACTTCAGCTGTGTCTGCCTCTTTGCAACTCTATGAACAGTAGCCCACCAGGCTCCTCTGTCCATGAGATTCTCCAGGCAAGAATACTGGAGTGGATTGTCATGCCTTCCTTCAGGGGATCTCCCCAACCAAGGGATAGAACCTGTGTCTCTTATATGTATGTATTTTACAACTATGATAGTGCTCTCAAGGGGAGTCACATGAGACTGTGAGTTTATGATATGAAGATAGATCTAATCAGAGAAGGCTCCCCTGAGGAAGTGAGATGTAAATGGCTATCTGAAGGATGCATCACTGGGTGAAAAGAGGAGGAAGGAACATTTCAGGTTGGAGGGCAGCAAGTACAGAGAGCAGTGAGGGAGAGAAGGGGCAAGTCCTGGACGGAGGCCAGGGTGGCTGGAGGGTGCAGATGGACATGGGATGGGGGTGGTGATGGTGCTGGATGGAGTTGGGGGGTGCAGAAGGAGGACCCAACAGTGCGGAGCCTCACTAGTCTCGTTAAAGACTTTTGCCTTTTGACTTCTGGCTTCTTGTTTAAAAGCTGTGTGACCTAGAGCTAGTTAATTCTGTCAGTACCTCCTTCACCCCGTCCATCTAAGGGAGCTGATGATGCCTGCCCTAAAGTTGTGAGGATTCGAGCGCCATTCCCTTCTCTTTGTCATGCTCTTCCCAGTGTGGCTTCCCTTGTGGCTCAACTGGTAAAGAATCTGTCTGCAATGTGTGGGACCTGGGTTCAATTCCTGGGTTGGGAAGATCCCCAGGAGAAGGGAACGGCTACCCACTCCAGTATTCTGGCCTGGAGAATCCCATGGACTGTATAGTCCATGGGGTCGCAAAGAGTTGGACACAACTGAGCGACTTTCACTTTCTTCACTTTCCCAATCCCACCCAGATCTGAGTGTGGTGGGCTCTTTGGCCTGAAAACTTATGACAGCCCAGAGAAGGGAAGAAATAGACTGATTCAACTCCAATCAAAGAAATTCAAAATATGCTTAGTGGAGGTGTTGATGGTAGGTGCCAATCCTGCAGTGGACCCAGGGAGGCAGAAGTGAACAAGACCCACCTCCTCCCCTCAGGAGCCTACAGGCAAGTCCCATCAGGAAATCCCAAAGAACAAGCATCTTACAAAATGACTCCATTTCACACAAGACATGTGACATAGCCTGCTGCCACCTCAGCTTATCACCCTCCCACAAACTCAGAGAGATTCCCTGAGTTTCTCTGAGACGTCTCTAGCAATCAGTTAGGATCACTGAGGATTTGAGCTGGAATTGGAATGAGGCTCAGTTAAATCCTCCAGACTTTTTGAAAATAGGAATGAGACTAGAAAGATGCGAACTGTGCTCCCCAAGGCCAAGGAATGCATGTCAGCCCTTGTGGGATCGCCAGTGAGCTCTCTGCCCTCGCCAGGACCCTGGTCCTTTTTCCTGGGGGTATAAAGGGCTCTGATCTCCCAGTTCTGATGCCATCGGTTATAAAAAATGACCTAACTACTTAAACAGCTTTAAGGGCAGGGGAAAACAGATCTAATATAACACCAGTTGAAAACACACTTTAATTTCAGAAACCTTAAAATTTAAAATATGTGCCTTGGAATCAAAGGAAGATGGTATGGCTGCCTTGCTGGCAGAGAGAAATGCAGGCAAGGTGTTGGGAGAGCCCAAGGGACTTCTCCAGTGCCCTTAGTGCCTGTCCTGTGACTCAAGAAGCAGCTTGGAGAAGTGTGTGGTCTTACGAGCACATTTTTTGACAAGGAAAAGGGTGATTCTTGATCTCTGCTCTACAACTGCTCCCTGAGTCCTTGCCAGGTACTGTGTGAGCTGCTAGGACAGAGGCAATAGCACCATCTACCCTCAAGGAACTTCTAATCTAGAAGAGAAAACAGACCAGTGAACAGACAATGATGACGAAGCAGCATGAAGCCTAAGCTCAGAGCGTTCTGGGAGCACAGAGACTGGGAAGAAGGGGATCCAGGGATGACCGGGGTTCGGAAGGATACATGGGAATGTGCTAGCTGGGGAGAGGAAGCGTACCTCAGACAGAAGAAACGGCAAGTGCAGAAGCACAGACACCTGAGCAGCCAGTCCTGTGTGGCTGGAGCGTAGAAAGCCTGGACTGGGGAGTGTGGGGGGGGGGGAGGGTGGGCAGAGGAGATGGGACCCCACAGGGACAGAAATGGCTCTTGTGGAATAGTTCATGTTTCATCATGTAAGGAAAGGGGACCCAGAGAGATGGTAAGCGAGGGATGGTCACAGGTGGCTTTGCTCATTCGTGAGATCGCTGGCTGTTGTGACCCTAATGGATGGGATCCCAGTCCAGTGGAGCTGGTGAAATTTAACTGAGAAGGGCAAGCACAGCAGAAGGTCTTGGCAGAGCCCAGATGATGCACCCTAAGCTAGCTGTAGTGAACAGAGAGAAAGGGGGCACAGAGAGAAGATTGTAAATGATGTATTGAATACAATCAAGGTGCTTCAAGGCCCTGCCTTCCCAGCAGCAGCACAAGCTTTTACTGGGCTGGGCCCTGGGGCTACAGGGATGCAAAAAGTCTCTGATCAACATCACCTTCTCCCTCTAGGGGAGTCTTCCTGATCATCCCATCTAAGGTAGCCTACCATCCTGTTACCCGATTATATTCCCTTCTTCGACAATTTAAAATTGACTTTTTAGCATTTACTTGCTTAGGGCTCTGTGTCCCTCTAGAAGCCTGTGAGCAATGTGAGGGCAGGGGGTGTGTCAGCCTTGGCACAAAGAGTGTTTAGGAGCTAAATGTTGAGTAAATGATTAAGGCAATAGTGTCTACCCTCAGGGACCTCCCATCAGGGGAGGCTGTGTATATATGTGTGTGTGTGTGTGTATGGTCTGCATGCACACACAATCAGTCCTTCCAATTCTTTGTGACCCCATGGATTGCAGCCCACCAGGTTCCTCTGTCCATGGGATTTCCCAGGCAAGAATACTGGAGTGGGTTGCCATGTCCTACTCCAGGGGCTCTTCCCCAACCCAAGAAGCGAACCTGTGTCCCTGCATTGGCAGGCAGATTCTTTACCACTGTGCCACCAGGGAAGGCCACAGGGGAGGGAGATGGACTTTTAGAAACTCCTCTTGACTCCTCCTCTTGACAATCATCTCTCTGAGGTTTGGCTGAAAGGCCCTTGAGAACAGGCAGGGGATTCCCACACACCCCGCAACCTGGGATGCTCTTGGAGCACCTTCGGGGCCACAGCTATGCCACAAAGCTTCCGGAAGCTGACAAGCCACCACGAGCCTGTTCCCTCCTGGGCGAACAGGAGGGAACCTTTTCTCAATCCAAAATCACCTTTTCTCTCAATCCAAATCCTCATATGCTTATTGCCTGGCTCAGAGGTACCAACTTAGCAGCCCTGAGTTGGCCTCAGAAGAGCTGCCTCCCCCTTCTCCTTATGGACACGATATTCACTCTTTCCTGAACCTCCTTGACCTTGGGTAGTCTTCCAGCTGCTAACAAGAATGCTGCAGATTAGGTGCGAGATCGCAGGTGCACTCTTGCCGTGGCCTCAGTGAACGGCTCAGCACCTTGTCTGCCAACCATCCGCTGTGCAGTGTACACACCCCAGCACCAGTCTCTCTCTTGGCCTTTCCATTGGGCAAAACTCGCTGGTGACCAGCTGTTGTTGATCCCTGGACCTTTCTTTATCTCAGTTTTGCCCCATTCTCTCTTCTTTCACTTTCCGGGCATAAAGGATCATTCCTGCTTTTCTGCCACATTTTCCCCTCAAACTGTTATCTCTGTCTGCACAAGTCCTTTTCTTTATCCTTCTTGAATTTTCCCTAAAGCTGAGACCTTTCTTCCTCAATTTTGCAGAAGAAAGTAATCCTGAAAAACAACTCCCTGGCATCATTTTCTCACTAATAACAACAATAATACTAACTAATCATTCCTGCAATGCTTCCTGTGTGCTCAGCATTATTCACATGTTTCCCAGGGCTGCTCTTATTTAATCTTCACAATTCTGAAGATATATGTTATGATATCCACTATCTCCATCTTAAGAGAATCAGAGAAGTTAAGTGACTTGTCCAAGGTCACACAGCAAGTGGCAGAGCTCGGATTCCAACCCAAACCTGTCCAATCCAAAAACCTGTGCACAGCCTTCTATTACACTAATTATATTTACAATTTTCCCCTGGCCCCCAAATCTGTAAATAAATTACTTTGAGAAGTTGAAAACAAGGCTAAGCAGAAATTGCTATTTGTAATTCATGCATGATGAAGTGTTCAAAACTTTGAAGCTTAAATTAGCATATGCTTATTACCTGGGGCAGAGTGGGGAGAAGTGGAGGGCCTGCCAGGTTTTCCCACTGTTTAGAGTACAGAAGGATGCCTCAAAATGCATATACAACCCCGTTTCTAGTTCATGGAGGGGAAAGAGGTGAAGGCACACGTATATTCTTTCTCCCCACCCTTCTGCCTAGAGGGCCATTTCCAACCACATCCCACTTGTCTTCCTTCAGGGCTTAGCTCTGCCACCTCCCACCTTGCTCCCACCTGGTTCACACTCCCTCCCTCTTTCCTTCTTAGGCATCTCTGCATGTCTCCGATGCAGCATCTTCCATCTTTTCTGTTGCCTGTTTCCATTTCTGCCTCCACCTCCAGACCATGAGTCCCCATGTCCGTTTCTTCAACAAAATGTACTCAGTCACGGCTGTGTGTCAGTTACCCCCTATGCTCTGGGTTTACAAAAGTGATCAGATACCGCCCCTGCCTTCAAGGGGCTTATGCCCCAGTGGGGGATTGGAGGACCCAAGCAAGAATACCCAGGAGTGGAGAGATTGTTTCAGGAAGAGATGTGAGAGAGCATGGGGTGTTTGGGGGACCACACGAAGATTCTACTATTGCTGGAGAAACAAGTGTGGGAGGGGAGGTAGGGGAAGGTATTAATACTGAGGTTTGACTTTAGACAGAGACCACATCATAAAGGGATGGTTCACTTGCAAAGAGGTCTAAGAGGAGAATTTTCCCAAGGGAATGATATAATTAGATGTGCATTTTAGGAGGATGGCTCAGGAAGTTGTGTGATGTAAAAATGGGAAGAAGAGGAGGATGGAACAGGGAGTCCAAAAGGAGAAGGCTGCACAGCCCAGCAAGTGATGACACGGGTGACCTCGGATGGGGAGGGCAGGGGTGGGCAGGGGGGCTGGCGAGCAAGGGAACAGACATCAGAGGATCCATAGGACTCAGGACTGTCACTTGCGTTGAGTAAAGTGTGACAGTGAGTGACCTTCACTGAGATGGGGCGAACAGGAGACATTTGCCCCAGGAAGAAGGTGATACCTTTAATTTTGGGTAGACTGATTCCACACCTGTGCTTCCAGGGCCTGGCACATAGTAGGTGCTCGATTTTGTTATGTGTTGAATCTCAGATTCCCCCTAGCATCATCATAATGAACATGATCAGCATTATATTGTAACCAGGCCTGGAGTTTGTGCCAGTTCTGGCATCTGACAGCCTGGGTTCAAATCCCAACCTTGTCATTTACCAGTTCTGTGTGACCTTGAACAAGGAATGTCCCTTCTCAAGGTCAGTTTCTCATGTCTAAGTGGGGAAAATTGTATCTCACGCTTGGGCTGGTTGTGAAATTTTAGTAAGATGCTCCATGCAAAGTGCTTAACAGGCTGCTGGCACATAGTAAACACTCAATAAACCCCAGATGCTGTTATCACTAGGGTGTTTATTATTAATGATACCAACAGTTGCAAAGAGTGACCTGCAAGTGAGTTGTGTTTGGCCCTCAAAATGTTCTACAAATCAAGACTTTTCCTATAAAAACAAAAACAAAAACCTGTCTTTGGCCTCCCTTGAGGAAAACAAAGACAGAGTTTTGTAACCCTGGGCCCCCTTCCTGCTTGGCAACAAACAACAGGAGCAGGGCAGCTGATGTCTCTTCAGATGCGGCAGGTCCTCTGCGGTTCCCCAAATCCCTGCTGCTCCCAAGTATCTTCTGAGGCTACTGGGCTGTTTTGGCCTCCTCTGGCCTCTGTAGGCATCTGAGTTTGTAAAGGCTCCTCTCTGCCAATGGGAAATTACAGGCAGAGTCTTTGTCTTCCAAAAATGTATACAAAACACCACCAGCCTAGGCTGGGTATAGCAGCTAACAGAGTGAATAAAGCCATGCATCTGGAAATAAATGCATAAACACCCAACATTCCCGAGCAGGGCTTGCTGATAAAACTCAGATGGAAGGCGAGCCTCATCTACTTCCCTTTACTCAGCATCTCTAGAAGAAGTTGTTTCTTAAAAAGAGAGATGCTCACCCAGTTCACACCACCCTTGGAGTTTCTGTTTCAGAGGCTGACATTTTCTGACCTTGACCCCAGTTCGGGAAATGCACCCCGTGTACCAACCACGTGGTGTGCTTTATTCAATAACTAAATGGCAGGCGCTGGGGAGACAGTCCCGTGGTCCATGCTGACTGAGGAGAGAGGGGTGGTGGGGGCATTGCTGGAGGATGGGAGATTCTCTGCTTTAAATTTTTAGCTCAGAAGACTTTCTAGGGAAGGGAGGAATGTCACAAGTTTCTTGGTATGAAAAAGATGGTCTAGCAGTTGCTGGGAAGGGACATGAACTTAAAGACGTGCAGTTTGATCTGGGAGAATGCTCAGATCTGATCCTTTCTGACAGTTTTTGAGTGCTGGGCATGTCAGGCTCTGTGCTAATCTGTGGGGCACAGAAACAAGTCAGCTTCTATGGAGAGTGGTCTGCCCGGATTCCCCCTGGCTGACAGCATCCATCCACTTCCTAGTCTCCCTTTCTTCATGTTTTCTGAATTTGTCTACAGTGTATGTTACTTCTTTCCCAACTAGAATGTACGCTTTGTGAAGCCAGGATCTTTTTCTGTCCTATTTTCTGCCATAACCCCAGGAATAAGATCAGCACCCAGCACTTAGTAGGTGCTTAGTTAGGGTTGGTTGGACGATAGAAAACATACCCCTTCTCTGAAGATCAGAAGAGACAAGCCGGTATTGAGACCATTACCAGTGAGCTCAGGCACTAGAAAGGCCTATGTGAGGGCCAGACATAAGAACAACTCTATTTGCCGAGATCTGGAAGGGATCCTAAGGAAGTGCCCTCTGCAGTGGGTTTTGGAGGATGAATAGGAGTTGGCCAAGTAGAACAGAAGAGAAAGGCACAAGGCAGATGAAGGAAATGAAATCACCTGAGGCTGCCTCCCAAAGAGTAAGGTCAAGGAGAGAATAGAGCACTACTGCAGGGGTCCCCAAACTCTAGGATCTAATGCCTGATCATCTGAGGTGGAGCTGATGTAACAATAATAAAATAAAGTCCACAATAAATGTAATGCACACAAACCATCCTCCCCAACCCCGGTCCATGGAAAAATTGCTTTCCACAAAACTGGTCCTGGTGCCAAAATGTTTGGGGACTGCTATACTACTGGGTCTAGAGCAGCACTCCTCAAACTCTGAAGTGAACCTTGATCACCACAGATCTTAATGAAACACAGATCCTGATGCAGGGGTCCAGGTGGGAGCTAAGCCTGTGTTTCTAGGTCCTAGGGTAGTCTCTGATGCCACACTTAGCTTTGGAGCACGGCCAGTGGGGTCTGGTGAAAGTGAAAGTCACTCAGTCATGTCTGACTCTTTGCGACCCCGTGGACTACAGTCCATGGAATTCTCTAGGCCAGAATACTGGAGTGGGTAGCCTTTCCCTTCTCCAGGGGGCTCTGGTGAACATGGGCTAAATCCTACTTCTGCCACTGGCCAACTGGGCCTGTGTCCTCACCTCTGAAAGGTGGATGACAACCTTCCTATCAGGCACTGAGTCAATTCAGACTGCCTGGAGTTGGTGAAGCTCTTAGCTCAGCCCTGAGCACTTCATATCAGTATGTTTCAGGTAGGATTGTCATTAATGGCTAAAGAAGATTGTATGGCAGTGTCAGAGGAAGGGATGATTTTCCTTCTGAGACAATGTTGTTTGAGAGCCGCCTGTGTGGTGGGCCCTGTCCTAAGGATCACTCAGATGTCACCTTCCATAAGCTACGAGCACTCTATAATATGGGTGCCATGTGATCTTCCTTTGCCAGTAAGAAACCAGAGTAAGTGCATTCATTTCCTATTGCTCCTATAACAAACGACCACAAACCTAGTGGCTTAACATGACACAAACTTGTGTTGTGATTCTGTAGGTCTAAAGTCTGAAATTGGTCTCCCTGGGCTAAAATCAAGGTGTCAGCAGGGCTGTGTTCCTTCTGTAAGGGAAAAATCTGTTTCCCTGCCTTTTCCAGCTTCTAGAAACTGTCCACATTCCTTGGCCAGTGGCCCCTTCCTGCATCTTCAAAGCCAGCAGCATCACATAGTCTTCCTCATGTTGCAACCCTCTGATGCTCTTTCTTCTGCCTCCCTCCTCCACTTCTAAGGATATTTGCAATTACATTGCCCAGGCCTGAATAATCCAGAATAATCTCTCTATTAAGGTCAGCTGATTAGCAACCTTAATTCCATCTGCAACTTTGACTGCCCTTTGTCATAATATATGAAACATATTCACAGGTTAGAGGAACTGGGATGTGGACATCTTTGGCAAGTCATTATTCTGCCTAGCACAGGGAGTGGGTGCTTAAAGAAGTCCCCTAGTATCACAAGCTCAGAATGGCTCCCCTGGAAAGAATTTTACTTGCTCTTTATTTTATCTATTTTTGGTTGTGTTGGATCTTCACTACTGCTCTGGGGAGCTACTCTTCATTGCAGTGCACGGGCTTCCATTTTGGCAGTTTCTCTCATTGCAGTGCACAGTCTCCAGGTGCCTAGGCTTCAGTATTTGCAGCATACCGGCTCAGTAGTAGCTGCTTGTGGGCTCTAGAGCACGGGCTCAGTAGTTGTCACACACGAGCATGTGGAATCTTCTCAGACCAGAGACTGAACCCATTTTCCCTGCATTGGCAGGCAGATTCCTATCCACTGCTCCACCAGCAAAGTCCCTGGAAGGAATTTTAGAGCTTGTATCAAGAAGGATTGGATTTGACTACAGCAACAGGAAAAGAAAATTAACAGTGCCTTAAATAAGACCAAAAGTTCATTCTCTCTCAAGGAAACCAGTCTGGAGATATGAAATACAAGGCTGGTCTGGAGGCTCCACAAACGGGTTAGCAATGCAGGCTCCTACCAGCTCCCTGCCCCACCATCCAAAGTATGGCCTTTGACCCCACAGTCCAGTGTGGCTGCCAGAGATCCAGCCACTGCCTCCACATTCCAGGCATCAAGGTGGAGGATGACATCAAGATATAATGACAGAAGTCTCCTGTTACATGACTCATCAAGAGGTTTCCTGGAACATATCACACAACATTTTGGCTTTGGTATTATTGGCCAGAAGTTTGTCATGTGACTACATGTTAACTATAAAAAAGCTTGGAAAATAAATGTTTATTTCAGGTGGCCACATGCCTGTTGAAAAATGAGAGGTTCTGTTACCACCAAAAAAAAAAAAGGAAAGAAGGAAGGCAATTAGCGGTATATCCAGGGAGCTCACCCAGTCCAGACCCTCACCTCATGACCCAAGCACCTGAAGCCCAGAGAGGGAAGGGACCTGGTGCAATGGAGCCAACTAGCAACAGTGCTGGGACTAAGACCCACACCGCCCAGTCCTGGTCCAGCATTTAGCCTCAAGCACCTGGTGGCACCAATGGTAAAGAGCCTGCCTGCCAATGCAGGAGACACCAGAGATGCAAGTTTGATCCCTGGGTCGGTAAGATTCTCTGGAGGAGGGCATGGCAACCCACTCCAGTGTTCTGGCCAGGAAAATCCCACGGACAAAGGAGCCTCATGGGCTATGGCCCATAGTGTCCCAAAGAATCGAACACAACTGAAGCGACTTAGCACACACACACCTAGCACAGAGCCAGGCACATGGTAGGAGCTGAGTTATGCTTATGGAACTGAAGGGACTTTGCTATCCTCTGCACCAAACATTCCCCTCTGGACCACACAGTCTGCTGCCGATGCTTTAGAGCAGATGAAACTCTGCCTTTACAAGGCCCATCCGACCGCATTCCTGGGTCTCTTTATCCTCCTTTCTCCCAGCTTACATCCCTGCTTGTATCCTTGGATAAGCTGTGGGCTTCTCTATCTATCCACAAAGTCACGTGAAAGGGCGGTAGGATTTGGCCAAAGAGAGGCCTCAGATAGCACTGAGACGTGGAGGGCTTTTTTCCTTTTCAGGATTTTCTCTATGACAGGGAGACATCTACTTAGAGATGGAGCTTTATATCTGTGGTGGATTGTGGCAGGAAACCGCTTCTATTGTCCTGGTATTTCAGAGTTTTCTTTTTGAACAGTGAAATGAGGGACGGGGGCTGGTCAAAGCCAGGAGACATGTGGCAACTCTTAACTTTTTCCACGGGCTGTAAACACCAGAAGAGCTCCACTGTCAGGCCCGTGCCACCCCGCCAGTTCAGACAGACAAGATTTGGTTCTCTTTTGTACTTTGTTTTCAAATCTTGGTCCCTCGAAACAGGCAGTAAGGGTCTTGAGACCAGTGTCGGGCTGGCCTCTGTGCACCTTGCCTGGCGTGGTGCCTGGCATGTGGTGGGCACTTGGATAAGAAGTGATTGGGGTTGGGGATTTCCCTGGCTGTCCAGTGGTGGAGACTTTGCCTTCCAGTATGGGGTATGTGGGTTCAATCCTTGGTCGGGGACCTAGGATCCCAGATACCTTGCAGTCAAGGAACCAAAACATAAAACTGAAGCAATATTGTGGTAAATTCAAAAACGACTTTAGGTGCTTGTTTTGGTTCTGTTTCCTTTGAAGCCGTAGGCGGAACGAGCGTAGCAATAAAGTTGTTGGACTTGGAGAGGCTACGACAAGCTCGCCGAGGTGCCTTAATCTTTTTAAAAAAAAAAAAAAAGACTTAAAAAAAAAATGGTCTACATCAAAAAGGAAAAAGAAATGAGGAGTTGGTCGATTAGTGGGAATGAAGCCGCTAAGGCAATGTCTGGCATTGGTGGGCTCTCAGCAAAATTTTTCAGGGAGAGAAGGAAGAAGAGGAAAGGAAGAAAGGACAAATGGAGGAAGGGAAAGAGGGAGAAAGAAATCGGTTTGAGTCTTGGCTGGCTGTGGAAGCAGCGGCTCAGAGAACAGGCGGCTCTCCCAGCCTCAGTCCTGGAATAGAGAATCCCTCCCGGCAGGATGGAGTTCACAGGAGAACCAGAGAACCTGGCCCGGAAGTTCTGTTTCAAAGGGCTTCCTCTCCAGTCCCAGAGCGCTGTGCCTTTCAGGCTTCCCAACGGGCCTCCGCTGCCACGGTACCTGGTGCCAGGGTTACAGAGATGTGGCCAGAGGCAGAATGGATGGGAGGGAGGGCTGGGGCGAGGGAAAGAGGGATGCAGAGCGAAAGAAATCCACCCCCACCCATGCCTGAGCCAATGGCTTTTCCAAGCCCCGGGAGAGCAGGAGACAGGCGTGGGAAGGATGACGGAGGCAGAAGCTCGGCATAACCAGGTTAGCAGGGGGGAGGGGTGAGAACTTGGAAGGGATGCGCCGAGGCTGCCTGGGCACTGGGGCTGCCGTCCCCTCTCGGAGCAGTTGGAAACAAAGGCCACAGAGACCATGGCAGTTGGGCAGAGGGAAAAGGAGCAGCAGCAGAAAGTGGGGAAGAGCCTACCCCTCCCAGGCAGAAACAGACACCCCTCGCAGCCCCAGAAACACTGTTGGAAGGATCACTCAATGCAGACCTGGAGACAGAAGGGAGCTGCCAGGCAGGGGAGTAAATTCTTGTGGACTGAGCGATGAAGCCATAGAGCCTGTGGCCAGGACTCGGGCTAAAATTACAGGCCAGACGACAGGACCATAGGTCGGAGCAGACGACAGGACCATAGGTCGGAGCAGCCTAGGACCATAGATTTTCCCGAGAACCCAACCACTCTCTGCCCTAGTTTCTTCCCCAGTTGACTGGGCAGCAGGATCCAGCAGAAAGGGCTCTGTTTGGACATAAGAAAGGTCTGGGTTTGAATTCCAACTAGCTCTGCATCCCCAGGCAGGATGCTTAATCTCACTAAATCACTGTTTCTTGTCTGCAACAGGAGTAACAATGCTCATCAAGAAATGTGTTGTAAAAACGCAAATAATCTGTATAAAGGATTTGCACACAGAACAGGGACTCCAAAGATGGTGGATGTTGTTTTAAACCGAGATTTCTCATCCTTCAGCACTGGGGGTACTATCTGTATTATTTTTGCCATACCCAGGGACTACCTACATTGTTATGAATCAAACACATATCTTTAAACTGATCCCATTTTAGCCTCATCATAAGCAATAATATCTAAGGAATCACTGGTTAAATACACTGGTTAAAATTTTGACACACATTGATAATACTCTGCTTAAATTCATTTAAACCTTCATCCTTACACCAATGAAATATAAATCCATCTCGATAGCACAAAAGCCCATCATTCACTTTGCAGAAGCACCATTGTGACTAATAAACCATCCACCGTGTTTGAAAGAGATGGAGAGACTGGTGTCCCTCCATCCCCATTACTCATCAGTTTACTTCTTTAGATGATAAACGGGCAGTGGGATGAAAAGTGAAGTGAAGGTCAGGGGCCAATCCACAGAAACTACTTGGACTACAAGAGCTGTTTCTGAGGCATCAGCAACCCTCAGTTCTTGGCTGCAATTTGACCGATTCTTCCATCTTGAAAGGACAATGGTGTGAACAATGGCCCAAGGAAAGAGAGATCTTGAGTGTGCCTCCCCAGTGGACATGCTGGTTTGAGCTGGAGGGTTTTCTCTTGATCTTCCTGCAGGGTTTTCAGGAGATGCCACTTCCCGAGACCACTCCAGTATTCTTGCCTGGAGAATCCCATGGACAGAGGAGCCTGGCAGGCTACAGTCCATGGGGTCACAAAGAATCAGACGTGACTGAGCAACTAACACTGTAACACTACAACAAAGACCACCAGAATGAACACAATTAGCTATTTCCTCTGCATCTACCAAAGGGGAAGGGATTTCTTTTTCTGTGCTAGATAGTTTTTCGAACATAGAAGGATTTGCCCCTGGTATGAAGTACTGTGAGATTTCTCAGTAATGATTATACCCCAGGGCAGAGGTGGTCGGGAGTGGGGAAGAAAAAAGAGCCTTTTAATAATAGTACAAACTATCTCCCATGACTGTAATGGCAGAAGGACTTGGGGAAATATAGGAAAGGTTTGAAATAAGGCAACACGCAAGCCCAAGAGTCTCAAAGGTTAGGAATCCAGGTGTTGGGTCAGAGCAGAGAGACATGACTATTTTCTTCCATATCTTTGGTCCTGACTTCATCACTGTGCTTTATGGGCTTCACATCCCTCATCTGCAAAGCATACTCTGAACTGGAAGCCACGAATTTCACCCCAAGCCTGTTTATTGTGAAGATCCAGCACTGTCTCGTTAGAGCCTCGACTGCTGAGAAGAGACATTTCTTAAACAGTCAAACGAATCAACACGTTATTAGAGATATAAACTAATTTCTGGGTATTAACGTGGGGAACTGGAAATGAATCACAGGGTCTGTGCAGCGAAGAATGGACAGCCCAGGAAAGGAAGGAAGGATGCCTCAAAGGAGGACTAGGGAGCAGCAGGCCTTCCCTTTGGAGGGGCCTGGGCCATCATGAACTCATTGGCTCTGAGAGCCCCCTTTGGGATGGCAGGCGTGGGGGAAGTAAGCGTTCTCGCAATGAAGCTGATGGGATTTTAATAGCCAGACAGATGGTCTGAGAAAAAAAAAGGAAGATTTTTTTTTAAAAAATAAGGGAAAACACTTCCATAGCCTCCCTTCAATTAAAATGAAGTGAGAGCCCTCCGTACTGGGAAGATGTATCACCATTATTAGTGTTGTCAGTTTGGAGGTCTTCTTTTTAATAATTGCATGATTGAGCATCAATAGTAAACTAGGGTAGTGTTTTCAAACAAATTAGAGAGTGAATCTGTCCACTGACTTTGAATACAATTAGTATTATTTTGGTTTCATTTGATCTCCCAGTTTAATAATTATCCCCAATAATTGTGCTGTGCTTGTTTAGGTGATCAAACATTTATCACTTACCGGATTTTTTCAGTGCCCATTCTCTTAATGACTGCAGGTTCTATATAAGCGACCCATGAGTAGCCAGCATTTCTCAAAATCTGTACCACAGAACCTCAGAATAAGAGGAAATAGATAAAAAAGGAAATCTTCAAAAAAAAGAGGGCAGAGAAGGAAGGAAAAGTAGGAAAACAGCATCTATTAAGCACCCTGTTGTGTGCCAAATGTTTTTATTTTATCCTCAGAACAACATGCAGAGTCTTTCTTAAGATCCCTATGAAGCCAGTGAGGAAACTTGGGAGCTGAGAGATTAATACCTTGTTCACAATCACAAAGCTACCAGGTGCAGAGGTGAGAGTCCGGTTCAGAACTTCTCTTTTGCCCTCTTCACTCCAGCATGGGGCTTCCTTCTCTGAGTACCACCAGGCTGTGGGAACCATCCCCATCCATGGAGACAGGCTGTCTCACAGGGCTCCTGCACTGAGTAAAAGGGCAGCAAATTCACTCGGGAATTTAGCCTCATGGTCTGCCTATGTCACTCGTCCTTCCTAAACCAACTATCAAATTCTCCTAATGGCTGAGCATTGTGGAGATAAACTGATTGTAGAGGGAGAGCTGATTCCCAAGAACATGTAACCCAGGCATCCTTTTGCTGTACCAGAAATGGACGCCATAGGGAGAAGAGGAAGTGATATTTCTCATGAAATGTACACGTACCAAGCACACACCTCCCACGCGTTGAACACACTGGGAGCTACTGTATAGACCATATTTCATTCCATTTCCACAACATTTCCTGTGTGGTGTGATTTACCATTGCACAGACGAGAAAACTAATACTAAAAGAAGTCACACCATTTTTTTCTGGCTAATTGTTGGTGGACTTGGGATTTAAACCCTAGTCCACCCAATGGATTCCAAATATTAATGGTCAATTTTACTTCAGCTAGATCATGAATTTTGATAAGACAAAAAGAGGTGGGAGAGATTAAGGATAGGGCCTGAAAGACTGAGAATAAAGGTGACCCAAGGGACCATGGATTTAATTCCTTTCCTGTCTGAAAGCTGACACTCAAATTCAATTCAACAAGCATTCTCACGATGTCACCAATGTGCTCATAACAGGGCTAAAGCAGCAGGAGCTGATCAAAGATTTGGATTTACTGTCTTCTTTCATTTTAGAAACCTTTTTTCTGAATAGAGTTGTACTCTTTCTCCCACATAAAGATAAAGTAATTTAGTTGCTCTTCACCATGGTGTTTTCAAATAGGAACAGTCTGGTATCTCTACTAGGGTGTTGTGAGGCATTTTCTATAGTCTCAGCCGCTGCAGCAATTACTTTAGGCTCTAGAGCTAAACCAACTGCAAATGGTGGTGGAGAAATGAAGAAAAGGAAAAGCAAAAAGTCTCAGAAATACAACCAAAAGTAGAACGAAAATAAGATAGATAGATGATAGACAGATAAATAGATAATTAGATAGATAAATAGAGGAAGGTTTTGAGCTTCTAACTCATGAAGAAAGATAAAAATTCATAAAATAAAATAGTAAAGATAGGAATGATGCTTTTTATTTTTGACTCTTATTCTTTGTAAGGATAAATTCATAAGTAAGGAGGTTGCCAGGAGAAAAGAATTTAAGGGATAAAGATGAGGATTGGTTGTTCATATACGGTGGTGGTGATGGCTGTAGTAACAACGAAGGTGGTGGTGAAGATGGTGGTGGTGCTGGTGGTGGTGATGACAAACGTGATTGTAATTGTCAGGAAACTGGTGGTTACGGAGCTGGTGGTGATGATGGTGATGGTAATAGGGATTGACATCATAACAATGGCTAACATTTGGAACATTCTTCACAGTACCCAAAGCCTTTCAACTTGCACTGCTTCATTTTAGAAGAAAAAACTGTTCACAAGAAGATGCTAGATTTTTCAAAATAATAGCTGTTTCTAATCTTAGTTCCACTCTGAGTGTCATCCCATCTCTACCAAGTCCAGAGAAAAAGGAGTGCAGTGGGCTTCCTCCATCAAACGTAAGTGGACAGTTAGACAAGGATAATCAGACAGTTACGGAAACTAGGGCAATGCTGCAAAAGCCCTCTCCAGTCTTCCCTCAACCAATCGCTGCTACCCCAAGGTTATTCATCCAAATTAGTGCCCAAAATTGATAGTACAAAATGCCCTTGTCACCTGATAGCTGCTTAGTAGCTTTTATAAAATGCATAAATGATTGTGGTCTGGTTCCAGTGGATAAGTAAAAATCATTTGCGATAATTGACACATATTTACTTTTTAATTAGGTAGCAGCTGAGAACGAGGAGTCCACAGAGAGCCATCTCCCGTAACCTCTTAAGGAGTTCTACTGACATAGCGAAGGGAGTATTCGGTGGCTGATGCATTTATTTGCTCTTTTCCACATTTTCCTACAAAGGCCTTTAGCCCCTGACTGTCAGTCCGCCCCACTTGACCGGAACTATTCACCCATCATAGTTTTGCAAAAAAGAAAATTGAAAATGCTGACAGATACGCTGTCAACAGAATGATTTCTTTAAAAATAACCTAATGACTGAATATCAGATTAAGGCACAGGCAGCTGTGTAATTTCCTCTGGCCATGCCAGGTGCCGCAGTAATTGCCGACTCTGGGTTGTGCTACAAACTTTCACTGGGGACATCGGCTGTGTCAGAGGGCTGGAAATCCCGGCAGTGCAATGACCACATGTCCTTGGGAAGAGGAGGTGCAAGGAAATAGGTGACCTGAGTAAGGTTTGAGAAGTGGGAGATCGGGTCACATCACATCCCTGCGAGGGTACCTGGGGAGAGAAAAGGTTGCTGTGCAGAACTGAGCTTGTGTCTTCAGTATTTTTAGAGAAGGGGCTGATGACCCATGTGCAGGAGGAGAAGGTAATGGGTCTGGCTTCAGTCCATTGGGGTGGCGGGTGGGGAACAGGTGTGAATGACTAGCATGGAGGTAGAAATTAGGTCAGATCTGTAGTGTGGGGAGGTGTGGGGGGAATGTTATCGCATGTGCATGGGGAAGGATGGAGGCAAATTGGGTCACGTCTTTGTGGAAATGATGAGCAAATTGGGTCAGAACTGTGGGGGAGAAGGCTCAAGAATTGGGTCGAGTCTTTGGATAGAAGGGGGAATTGGGTCAAGTGTGAATGTGTGTGGAGAGAGGGTAGTGGAAGGTGATATGGAGAACGGGCTGATTCTCCAGGACCCGAGGGGAAGGGGCATGAAGAAGCAGGTTGGACCTACATAGGGTTAAGTCTTGAACTTCTCTGAGTTACACTCATTGCCTCTCAGTTCCATTGACTTCCTTCAAGTAACACTAGACAAAGTAAGGCTTTCCTACTCCAACCCCAAACTGAGTGTCTTGAGTCTCCTCCAAGATAAGGTGTAACAACTCATTCTTCAGCACTTTGCAAGCCAACCCAGATTGGCATTTGGGAAGGCAGCAGTTCCATAACTTCTTGTGGCCTCATTTTACCCAGGACGTAAGCCTAGTGAGCAGCCATCTTCCCTTTGGGTTTTCACTCAACAGACTCAACAGCAATTCTCTTTTTCCCAACCACTGGCATCATTGTATGATCACCCCATGACTCGGAGCCTCAAAATACATTTAATAAATAAGAGCTGAGTAATAAGTTCATTCGAGTGGCCTTCAAACTGGCCATTGTTCAAATCTATGCAGTCATGGGGCAGTCAAATCACAGCAATACTCAAAATTGTACTGAAAAGGAATGTACTTTTATTAATTAACTGTGCTCCCATTGGCTACTTGGTTGAATAGAACTATTCTCAAAGCCAAAACAGAATGTGCAATTCACAGCTCTATCTGCTGTGACACTCTACAGAGAAAATTGATTAAATCCACAGAACTTTATTATGATTGAACAGAGCCACAGGGCTAGCATACACCAGTGTATATTTCTCTGATCATTTCAGCTTCATTTATACCCATGGGGGTTAAGCAGGGTTTCTACAGAAGCGCACAGTATACCCGTGACCTGCCATGTCCCCTGGGGACCTATGCAAGGAGTTATAATGAATCTGCTCAAGGCCACATTGGTTAAATCTGCATTTCAGCTTCTTCTGAGAATTCCCTTCTATTGATATGGATCACAGTGATTAATGGGATAAGCTTGTAATAGGCTTCTGTGGCATATGGACCACTCTGACCCATTGCAGAGGAAGATGCTCGTGTAGGCAGTACAGTGGTGGGGAGACCACATCATTCCCCATGGACCAGAGAAAGCCTCAAAGAGAGACTAAAACATCAATTCCTTCCTATCACCTTCCTATTCTTAAGGTGACATTGGTGGTATTTTGGAATTACCAGAATAGATACCTAACATACACACTTTTAGGTCAAATAATTTGACTCTGGTTTTTCTTGACTCTCAGAATCTTTGGATGTAGAAGGATCTAGTATATTCTGAAAGCCTTTGCCAGGAAATGAAGAAAAAGAAGAACTAAAAGGGAGTCATTCCCTCTGCAATTCAAATCAAACCTTCAGTTTCTTCAGCAGAGTTATTTTAAGTCATTCATTATTATTTTTGCTCTGAAGCGGAGGCTGTTTGATACTGTAAGATTGTTAGAACCAGGGAAAGTAAAGAGGACACTGAAGTATTATTCCTGCTGCAATTTCAGATGAATATGGTGCTGACAGAAGATTTTTTAAATACACACGTGTGTGCACACACACACACACACACACACATACACTTTATATTACAAGAAGCGGAAAGAGAGACAAGTCTCCCAACAGGCCGTGGAGGGAAATAAGGTCCCTGCCATCTTTCCAGGGCGCTCACCCAGGCTGGCCCAGCAGATGTTCCCAGCAGTGGGATAGAAGAGGTGGCACTGGAGGTGAGGGCAGAGAGTCTGGGCTAGAGGCGGCCTGTGTCTTCTACTTCTGAGGGTGATGATCTTGATCGAGGCTCTTCACCACTCCAAGTCTCCATTTCTTCCTCTGCAAAACAGAGGGAGTAGATCCACTTAACGTTTCAGATGTCAACACAAAGCTCTAAGACCTGGCCTCCACAAAGTGGATCTGAGAATCAAATGACTTAAAAGAGGGGCCAGCTGGTGACCTTAGGCCAGTGTTTTAGCCTTGCTGCCCCTCACATTTCTCATTTGCAAAATGAGTGCGGTTGCCGCTTCCTGAGATCCTGAACCAGGATGTATGTCTGTCACATAGTAGGGACTAATAAGTAGCAGTCATTTGTATTAGTTACAGGTGGCAGGTGCTCTTCTAAAGAGAGGGCCATGGTAGCCACCAGAGAAGAATCTGCTGCAGCCAAGACAGTTATCGTAAAAGGAGGTCAAGAGCAACTCTGTGAAAATGCATAAGGGGTGGCAAATATTCTGTCTGGCCTTCCCAAGAGCTAGCATGGGACAAAGGAGTGGAGATACATGGTGGCCTGGTGTCCCAGACGCCGAGTGTGACTGCTGAGCCCAGCCCTGTGGACACAAAGCTCTTTCACCCCTTTGACTCCTAAAATTAGGGGTGTGGCCACGCCGACCTCTTAGGGTCATTGTGAAGACTCAGCTTGATCTTGCCGATGGCGCACTTCCCCATAAGAGCAGGGGCTGCTCCTATCACCCTGCTATTATTGTTGATAGTCACTGTTGTTGATGGTAGTACCAGACTATTAAAACCAGCCTTTCTCAGCTTCTCTCTATCTCTTTCTCAAATATCTCCCTACAGGGAGAGAGGAACAGGATGCTATAACAACACAGGAACAGGTTGAAGGCGGGAGGGTGGCACAGCCATGAGGGAGCCATAAGCTGGGCACTTTAGAGCCCTGACACCACTGTGACAGCTGTGTCTGCCCCTGGCAGGGTGATACCAGAAATTTAAGGTAGCCTTGCAGGTCCTGTGGTTGTTTGATGGGATGTAATTCCTACTACCATTATCCATACAGTGAGATTCACCATCTTGGAAGTACTCCCAGCTCTTTGAAAAGAGTCAATATAAAAAAGTGGAGTGTGTGTGTCATGGGATGAAATTCCCTCCTGCCTGGCTTCAGAATCTGACCAGAGGTGACTTTTAGGGTCTGAGAAGGAGGAGAGGGGAAAGGGCTATTAAATTTGATCACCCATCTCATAAATCTATCCCATCCTCCCACCAAGCCTATGAATAATGAGTGAGAATTTATTGAGCACTAATTCCAGGCACAATTCTAAAGGACTTACTTATGGCACCTCATTTTAATCCTCAGAACAACTTTTTGAGATGCCTATTTAATTAAACTTGTTTTAGAGATGAGGAAACTAAGGCTCAGAGAGATGAAGTAACTTGCTCAAGGTCACACAGCCAATTAGCAGGGAGCTGGGATTCAGGTCTGGCTCCAGAGGGCCCACTTGGGGCCTCTGTGGTCCCCTCTCCCCTGTAGCACAACGCAGCAGGTCAGAGCATGGTGCAATCCAGCTCTTTCTGTGTCCTGCACTAAGGTTTCATCACAGGCATGGTTTAAGAATTAAATGGAACGAATGAGTGTATGACAGGTTTACACTGAGGAAGCAGGAGCTGCAAGAGGTGAAGCTGGTTTTCCACAGTTGCCCCTCCCCCCACTCATAAGTGATGGACCCGGGAACACAGCCGGGCCCAAGCCCACCACTTGACACCATGAGCCAAGACCAACATTTGCTATCCGCGACATTTGCTATTTGCTAACTGGGGAACCAATCAGGCCATCTTTTCCATCACCAGGGCTGACTCAGCCAAACATGGGCACCACCAGCCTCTCTTCTACTTGATCCTGACGGAGGGATGGCCAGCAGCTGCCCCAAGCCCCAGGACCCACCAGCAACCAGGTGCAGTCTGGGAACTCACGTGGGACCCTGCCTGTTACCAGGTCACCCTGTCCCTCCTACTCCTGAGCATGTCCACCTTCTGAATGTGTCTCTGAATACTGCCACCTGTCTCACTTGCCTGAGTGTTTTCATCTCCTGAAAATGAAAAGCAGAGAGGATATAGGCAAAAATTCTGTAAGCTGTAAGGTGTACCACTCATGTGCCGTCAGAGCCTGGAACCTCTGGATGAAGGCCATGCCCTTCTTCTGCTACCTACTCTCACCTTTCTCCAGTCTTTTCAGCAACAGTGTGGCAAAAAGACAGTCTCCCCCATCTGCCCTCTCCCCGGACTTGAGACCCAAACCTCTCTTCTCTCCCCTACTCCTGCCTTTCCATCTGCCTACTCTGCTCTGGGCTGTTCTTTCCAGGGGAATGACCCTTCCACGGAGACAGGTTTTTGCAACATTTAAGAATTTGTAAGAGAGATCAATATGTGTGTCCTGCAGGATGGCTTTCTCATAGACAGGCTACCGTCCACATAAAAGTTTTACCAATAGTTCTGATTTTATTAGAGTTCAGAGAATCTGGCTTCTGGCCTTCTCTCTCCTCTCCTAATCCTTGCAGCGTACTCAAATTGATTGATCCCCTTCTTCTCTTCCCTACATCCCCTTCACCACCCCCGTCATCCTTGCTTCTGCAGAGATTCATGAGCTCAGGCCTTCAATGCACATCTCTTAAGGTCCCTTTGCATATCCAGCCTTATGCTTCGGGACCAGAACAGTCAGCATGGTAGACGTCACTCTGCGCCCACACATCAAGCTTACAGTCCTCAAGTTTGCCTCTCAGACTTCGCTGTATCTGAGTTATTGCGGGGTTGGGTTCAAACACAGATTCAGGTTCAGTGGGTCTGGGGCGGGGCCCTGCTGTAGGGAATCCAGTAATGTACAATGATGGTGAGAACATGGGAAGCAGAGAGTCTGGGAAAGGAGGACTGATCCTGAAAGCTGAAATTGCTTCCAGGTTCAAGGTCAGCCCAACAAGCTGGGGAATCCAACATCTTAAGATCCATCTAATTCGAGTAGCCACAATCTGCACAAAGCCTGGCTGAAGCCAACCTGTGGAAGAACCCTCAGCCCCCTCCCGCCCTATGCAGAAGGTGGTCCCACGTGGTGCCCCTTCCTGGTTTCCCTTCCACGCTTCCTTTTCAACAGGTGTAGCTTCACGGCCTGTTGTCACCTTGTATTTCTTACCTTGTTGTTGTTGTTCAGTCGCCAAGTTGTGTCTGACTCTGCAACCCCATGGACTGCAGCACACCAGGCTTCCCTGTCCCTCACCATCTCCCAGAGTTTGCCCAAGTTCATGTCCATTGAATCAGTGATACCATCCAACCATCTCATCTTCTGTCACCCTCTTATCCTTCCACCTTAAATCTTTCCCAGCGTCAGGGTCTTTTCCAATGAGTCAGCTCTTCGCATCAGGTGGCCAAAGTACTGGAGCTTCAGCTTCAGCATCAGTCCTTCCAATGAGTATTCAGGGTTGATTTCCTTTAGATTGACTGGTTTGATCTCCTTGCTGTCCAAGGGGCTCTCAAGAGTCTACTTCAGCACCACAGCTGGAAAGCTTCAATTCTTCTGCACTCAGCCTCCTTTATGGTCCAACTCTTAGGTCTGAGGGAATTCTCCCTTTCTGAGAATTGGGTGTGTTTCTTTCTTCCGGGTTTTCCAGGAAGCCCAGTAGTAAAGAATCTGCCTTCCAAGCAGAAGACGCAAATTCAATCCCTGAGTCAGGAAGATCCCCTGGAGGAGAAAATGGCAGCCCACCCCAGTATTCTTGCCTGGAGAATCCCATGGACAAAGGAACCTGACGGGCTACAGCCCACAGGGCATAGAAGAGTTGGACACAACTGGAGTAACTGAATGGCAGCAGCAGAAGCTTTCTTCCCATCATTCCCCAGAGCCCTTCTTCATTCCTGTCTGCTGAGGTCACCACCATCTTACTCCCTCCTAGCCCCTCTTCCCATCCTTAACTTCTTATCTCCAGAAATATACCTCTTTTCTCTTATCTTCAAAACACCTGGCCACTTTGCCAACTAGTAGAATTTTCTATCCTCAGCAAGCGGCTGGGAGGAACTAGAGTCCCTCTCCTTAGTAGCAGGAGATCTGAGTCCCAGTGGGCCTGGAAAGGTGACAGGAGCCCTGTCCTTGAGGACAGGGAGGCAGGGGCTCCACGCAGACCCTTACAATCCACAGCTCCAGCCAGATCTGTAACTTAGAACACAGATGTCTTCAGGTGTCCCAGGAAACATGGTCCACCCTCTCCCTTGGTCACAGGAAGACTGAGAATACACATATATCCCAGAATATCCAAAATTTGTTTTACAGAAGGGTGAGATCTTAAGAGAGATTTGCCTTAAGATGCTGGGGAAGGTGACAGTTAGTGTCTGTCTCTGAAACACATCAGCCAGCAATCTCCCATCAGTCAGAACCCTCATCAAGCAAACGCCAACTCCAAGCGATAGGCCTCATGAAAGGCTGTGAGTTATTTAAATGAATCAGCTGCCAATGAGTGGAACAATTATGGGGGTTGACTCCGAGGGGAACAGAGGGGTATTTTTCAATCTGCTTAGAGATTGTCAGATTAATTTTCACTTATTTATTTCTGGCCTTACAGAAAATGTATGACTACAAGGTCAAAATATCTCTCTAGCCCTATAATTTTAGAACTTCAGAAGTTGAGAGATAGAAACCAATAAAGAATATAGATTTGGGGCCTAGCCTGCAATCTGGCTTCCCTGCCACTTGGGCAAATGGTGTAAACTCACGCGAGCCTCAATTCCCCTTTCAGAGTGATGGGTAGGGGAAGACCTGCCTTGGGAGAGTGTTCTGGACATTAAACACATTGTATGTAAAGCCTATTTTAAAAGTTCAGTTATATGGCTAGTATGATAATTATTCTTTGCCTCATAGCCCAGCAAGACTGTCCCGTTATAAAGATACAAGCTTAAGAATAGATCCCTCCTAACAAGCCAACTAATCAGAAAATGCTAAACTGTATAATCTATATTTCTATTTCATATTTAATTTTATTTGTGACTGACTGACTGTATCCTTTGGTGTGTTAGGTAAAATTTGGGATTGTGAAGGTTTGGGTTGCAACAAATGCATTGGCGCTAATATATTAGATTTTTCTTAATTCTCTTTTCACGTTTGCTCATTCATCAATAGTCAATTAGAGTCTAGCCCAGCCCAACAATGCTGGTTGTGGTGTCTGGTATATAGTAGGTGTTTAATAAATGTTTGCTGTTGATTTTTTTAGTATTTATTTATTTGGCTGTGTTGGATCTTAGTTGCAGCATGAGGGATCTTTCACTGAGGCACGCAGATTTCTCTAGCTGTGGCTTGAGGGCTCAGTAGTTGTGATTCAAGGGCTTAGCTGCCCTCTGGCAAGTGGGATCTTAGTTCCCTAAGCAAGGATCAAACCCATATACCCTGCACTAGAAATTGGAAGGTGGATTCTGAACCACTGGACCACCAGAGAAGTCCCTTGTTTTTTTATTTTTAATGAATGAGATCTATAAGGAGTAAGATTAATGTTCTGTTAGATCTATGTTCTGTTGAGGCTAAGAGGCAGAGAGAAATTTGACCCTACATTCTTATACTTTATAAACTCATATGAAAAGAAAGTGATCCTACAAACAAGCACACGTGCACGCTTATGCATACACCCGTGGGCCACCGAACATTAAAGCAGGTGATTTGGACCCCAAGGGCAAGGGGAGTATAGAGAAAATTTTCAGGCAGAGTCTAGACAACGTCTTGGAGGCTGCATCGGGGGTACAGACCGGAAACAGGCAGGCATGGGGGCAGGGGTGGGGGGCGGGCAAGAGCATAGGGAGGCAGGAACCTGGATCACCATAACCCTGGAGCCGGGTCTTGTGCCTGGGAAGAAGCCACGTGCCCTGCCTGACCAGGACAAGGAGTCAGGGTGGGGCCTGGGAAACAAGGATGGGGAAGGAGGGGGTGGTCTGAGAGCCACGCAGAGGTGCCAATGGCCCCGAATCAGTGAGCCTAGGTGCCCCGCCTGTAAACTGGAGATAATGATATCACCTGCCTCCTAGATTGTGCAGAGATCAGAAGAGCCCCAGGGCTACTTAGAACAGACCCCCGGCACCAGGCAGGAGCTGGGGCACTGGCTGTTTGGTGGTACAACCCAGTTTCCTCCTTGAAGTTCTTGAGAAGTAACAGCGTGGATGAACTGTTTTAGGAAGCCGAGTCTGGCAAAGCAAAAAACCAAGATAATTACCAGATATTTAGGCCAGAGGAGAACTGATTAGCATAGCTCTGTAAGGCACACTTAACAACACCCAGTGACCTAATTTCTCGAAGGAGAAACACGAACCCTCGCTTTATTCCTCTGGGTTCCAGAGGCGATGTGCAGGCAAAGGCAGGCCTCCCTCCCTCCCCCAGCTCATTCGTCTCAAAGGGTTTCAACCAGGGAAATAATCTGAACAGCTTTTCAAGGTTCTGTGCGGACTCAACATTTCCCCGTCACTAAACATGTGCCTACTTTATAATAATAGCAGGTCACGGAGGCCCTTCTGGCCCTCACCCTCTCCTTTTGTAATGGCTAAATCCATTCAGCAGCCGCTGACTAAAGCATGGTGCTAAGCGCTAGGCAGAACAAGGAGTTCAGAATCAGCAGAGCCTGGGCCCTAACTGTTGAGTGGTGGGTGCAGTCATGTGAATGCAATCATGGGGGGACAGGCCAGAACCTTGGGAGGGCTTAGTACAGGCACAATAGAGACAGCGGTGAATTTCAGGGTGGGCGAAAGGTTCAGAAAGTTCTCTCCAAGGTGGAGTGTTAATATTAGTTGCTCAGTCATGTCTGACTCTTTGCCACCCCATGGACTATAGCACACCAGGCTCCTCTGTCCATGGAATTCTCCAGGCAAGAATACTGAAGTGGGTTGCCATGCCCTTCTCCAGAGGATGCTGCGTCTTAAAACTCATTCTGTATTGTATATGGCCAGGGTTAAGGGATCCTTGCAGAGGAAGAAGTACCAGTAAAGCCCAAAGAGTGAAAAAGCAAGGTGTTGGCAGGAGCTATTGGTCATTGAGTCCAGTAGGAAAGCAGGGATGGACAGCGAGGATGTGATACAGAGAACTACATGGGCCAGCAAAGGCCAGATTGCAAAATCCCTCAAATGCCAGGGTTTTCTCTGAGGACAACCAAGAAGTTCCACCCAAGGTCTCTGGAAAGGGTCTACTATACACAGATTTAAAGCAATGAGAGCTCCTCACGTTAATTGAGCATCTCCTGCATGCCAGGCACTGTTCTAAGTGTTTCGTGGTTCATTCAGGCTTCATGACAACCATGAGTCTGGCACTATTTCAGCCCTCACTTAGAGATGGGGAAATGAGAGTCCAGAGTGGGCAAGTAGTCTGTCCAGGGTCACACATCATCGGAAGGGACACACTGGGCTTCCGAACTAGGCAACTTAGCTCCAGGAGCCACATGCTCATTACCCCTCTCTACTGTTGCTAGAAAAACCACTCTGCCTACCTGTGAAGGTGGACACTTGCAGAACAAGCTGGAGGCGGCTTAGACTGAGTCAAGGAGGTGTTTGAAATAAATCCAGCAGGTCACCCAGATCCCCATTATTGCTTGCCTCCACCCACTCTCCTGCCTTTTAACAATTTTCTCCCCATCAGCCCCTCTGTTCCATCCTGGTGTGCTTCCAGGGGGACTTCCCTCCGGGCACCAGCCTGGCTTTTCATGGGGTGCCAGCCTCTCAAGTCACCTGCATCCTCTCATCAGAGCTGAGAGGTATAATCAGGAATCGATTTCTTCTGGGTCTATTCTCTGTACATTTCAACCTCCAACACATGCTTTTCTCCCTGGAAATTCTGATCTTAATTTTGCTTTCTTGTTCTGTACACATGAGGAGTTGATGCTTATGAGAGAACTCTGTTTTATTACATTGCAGTCTTGCAAACATAATCGAATTAGGGGATGCCTTATTTGAGCACACTTCAGCCGCGTTCTGCCTCCCGGATGGCATCGTCCCTCTCAGCTCAGCTTTCTTAGTCGGCTTTGAGCAACGAGTAGAAAGAAAAGGTGTCTGGAATCTAGAATCAGATTCCAGGTCTACAAGCTTGAACAGGCTGACCTCCCTGAACTTAGAACCTTTGCTCAGAAAGTGGGGGTTCAGGTGGCCTCCACCTCTTTTGCATGGTAATGTGGCTTTCATGAGATTAACCCTGTGAAGTTCTGGCTCCTGGAGAGACTCTCCCTCTAGAACACTGGAATGAGTTTAAGTTCTAGGGCAAAAAGAACCTTGGCGATCCTGTCCATTGCTGGGTCCCCAGTGCCCAAAACAGTGTCGAGTGCTGAGTGGGTAATTAATAAGCATTTAAAATGAATGAATGTCAAAATATACCTCTCCATTTCTCAGTATGTGTGTAGGGGGATTAGGGGGAGAGAAGTGACCTTGCCACATTCCTGGCTCTTGAGTCCTTATTGTAAACCTTTTCAAGATCGCCTGGAGGAGGTCATGGCAACTCATTCCACTATTCTTGCCTGAAAAATCCCATGGGCAGAGGAGTTTTGTGGGCTACAGTCCACAGGGTCACAAAGAGTTGGACACAACTGAGCATGGAAGTGACTGAGCTTGCAAATGTATGCTCTCCTGAAACTACCTTGCAATTCCAGGCTCACTAAGTCAGTAGAATGAGGTCCATGTGATATCAAGTTATTTTTTTGGCCACCCTCATGCCATGCCCAGCCATAGGGAAGGAGGCGTGGGAAGGAGCTTTTAGTCAGGCAGTGAGGAGCAGAGCTGTGGGTGGAGACGAGGGTATGCTCCATACTGAACTCAGGTGTGACCCCTTCTGGGCATATTCTGTGCTTGCCCCTGCAAGTGACAGCCTGGTTCCTTCTGAGCCTCTTCGGGGCATTGGTTAGAAGCAGGCCCATGTGACCAAGACCCATGTCCTGAATTTCTCCTGTCTTCCAGCCCCCCACAGATGGGAGCTGGGTTAGAGCTGCCTTGTTCTTGCCCAGGACACAGCAGGTCCCCGTGACGTGGCCCTGCTAGACTCTGAACAGTATCAGACAGTCATCTAAAGCACCCAGGGATGCTGAGGACTGTGAGTGATGCAAACTCTTTGGATGTCTGCTTCCCACAGCTTGCGGGAGAGGCTCCCTTGTGACACATTAATAAAGATTAAAGGTCCCTCTAGTCCCTGTGATCTTCACCATGTCAAAGGGAAAGAGTCATTTTTCTAGCCTTCTCTCTGTCGTTTATTAATATTGCAGGGTTTTGCTCTAAAAAGGAAAAACTCAGGACGCCTGGAGAAGATGGGTATTCGGAGCACTGTAACTTTCGTATCACTTTGTCATTTCATTTCTTGCTTATGCGTGCAGCAGTCATTAGAACTCCAATTTCTCTGACTTTGGGGAAAGCAGGGTTCGCCCAACATACCCCTTGGCATAAAACAAAGAACTTTGGGCTCAGGACCTTCAGAATAGACTGGGTCCACAGAGAGCAGAATTGTCTAAGGTCTCACGCACGAGGGAGAAATCCACCTGTCAACTCCATGGGCTTCCCTGGTGGCTCAGACAGTAAAGAATCTGCCTGCAATGCTGGAGACCCGGGTTCGACCCCTGGGTCAGAAAGATCCCTTAGAAAAAGGGAATGGCTGGTCTATGTTTTCTGAGCACTTCCTCTGTGCCAGGCACTGGAATAAGCCCCTTACAGGGCTTACCCTCCTCATGAGAACTTGTCTTAAACCAGCGAGGAGGTTGGGAACCAGGGATACTTAATTGAGATCTGCTTTTTAGAAAAACTATGATTATTCTAGAAATGCATCACGAGTGTTCAGGATTCATTCCATAACTACTGTGGGATTCATTCCATAACTACTCCATCTCTATGTGATGTCTCACAAAGATACCTCCTGGAGAAATATTGTTATGCCCATTTTCCAGACAAAGAAACTGAAGCTTGGAAAAGTTAAGGGTCTTGCATGAGGCTCCACAGGGAGTGAGGGCAGAAACTCTTCAAATTGAGTCACTCCAAGGTCCAAGCCCATCAAACCACTTTGAGTCCAAGCACAGAAGTTTCATCCTCTGATAAGTTCTGGACTAGGTCCTCCAGACCCAGGGGCCTTCAGTTTTGGTGTCCCTTTCATCTGATGGCATGAAATGGAGTTAGTTCCAAAACAGCTCTGCCTTCCCCTGGGGATGCCATCACCCTTCACGTAGGAGAATTCTGGAATGTCAAGATGAGAGCATCACTGGTTAAGGTATCAGCATCACTGGTTAAGGTAGCTGTATCACTGACTAAAGCAGTAGCATTTCTAGTTAAGGCAATTGCATCGTTGGTTAAGGCAGCCATATCACTAGTTCAGGCAGCTACTCTTAGGAACAGAATTCAATTTTAAGTTCCCCTCAGCCACTTTCTAAGCCCCTGACACAAAAGACCACGCCAAATCCCTCTGACTCCCTTGATGTAGGTGCAGTTTTCAACCCAATTCACAGATGAGGATGTAGGCATTAGAGAAGTTGAGTCCCCTGTCCCAGGTCATTCAGCTCAGAGGTGCAGAGGGGTGATATCAACACTACCCTTTTCCTGCTTCATCTTGTAATTTCCAACTGAGTAGGCAATGTGTTTCCCTCTGAAATATGTTCTCAGAAGCCCAGCATTGAAATTATTCTTTCCCAATTTAATGGAAGGACAGGAGAGAGCCATGCCTAGGCCAGGAATGCGTCCGGTCCACATTCTAGCCCAGCCTCTTGTGTCATTCCTTAACTCTGGAGACTTCATCCAACTTTGTTCTCCAACTATGCACCTGGGAAGGTCCAAGCACGAGGGTGATTGATTGCACAGTCACGGGGCTTAGGACTGAGGAAGATAGTTCCCTATGAAGGCCTGAGTTCAGAGAACACGTGCTGATGCGGATACAGGCATCTCAGCCAACAGTTCCTGAAAGCTCACTGCCCACCCAGCACAGTGAGTGATGTCACCAGATCTCTTTGTGAGGAGGAGAGTATGAGGACATTCCCTATAGTTTTATTTTAAAAATGAAAAAATGGAATAATAATCATTTAAAATCATGTACTTAACATTTAAGAATATGAAGAATAGGATCTACATAAATGGGGGTAAAAAGCAGCTTACAATATAGAACATACAGTATTGTTGTAAAGTATATAAACCATAAATATGCATACATTTTAAAGACTATAAGATAGAAAGCAAATATCAATAGTGATTCTCCCTGGGTTAAAAGTTGACAAATTTTATTTCTTTATGCTTTTCAGTATTTCCCATTTTTATCAATAAACATGCATTAATGTTATATCAAAAATAAATAAATGTTATACATTTTTTGAATCGACAGTTTATTTTATATTTACAGTGATGCGTGACCCCATTGCATTATAAATATCCATTACATTTCCATGCTTTCCTTTTGGTCAAGTAAAGTAATTTTTTGGCACCATCCTACCATCATGCTAGCCATATCTCATTCGGTCTTCATAACCATCTTGTGCTATGACATCTCCATTTTCCAGATGAGGAAATAGAGACACGAAGAGAGTAGGTTATTTGTTCCAAGCCACACGGTGAATGAGAAGCTAGAAAGAGGCCTCAGGGGGCACGAGTGGGAATCAGGATGTGGAATCAGGACACATTGTGATTGATGGGGATATTCCCACTGGGCAACTCACGTCCATGTTTATTTCACAGCCTGCACCTTCCAACCCTGAGTGTACCCACCATGGGGCACCATGTGGGTGAAAACTGGGCCAGCTGGGCACACAGGCCACCACCTCTCTTCGGGGCAAGGTGGCGGGGGTGGGGAGGGGGCCCAGGCTGGCAGAGGGAGGGAGGCCACAGAGCTGGAAGTGGCAATGTCTTTGTTTGTGCGGGAACTCGAGGCCATGTGCTCGAGTCTGTTTGAATCGTGTTGGCAAGAATTCCAGGAGCAGCGTGGAGTTTCCTTGTGATTTTCCAAGACAGAAAGTGAGAATGGGCTGGAATAAAACCAGCAATTGAAAGCATCAGAAGGAAAACAACGCTGAAATGTGGCGGATGCTGATGCGTGCTCTGCATGGAGTGCTGCATCCCCTGGGGTGAGCACAGCTCACAGACTGGGTGGTCGGGGAATGCTGTCTCCACTGGGATCGTCCCCACGCAAGGATGGGAGGGTTTCCTGTTCGATTCAGAAGGGAATTCAGCAAATACTTGCTGAGCAGCCCCTACGTTGAGCCAGGTCCTGTCATGGGCACTGGGGACAAACAACTCAGGTGCATTCCAACCCAGCAAGAGCTCACAGTCTAATGAGGGAGGGTGACACGTTAATATATGATCACATATGATCAAGTGGTACAGGTGTGTGCTGGGTGATGAGAGGAGACCTGGGAGGCTGAGGCTTCTGCAGGTACCAGGATCAGAGTCGTGATGCGATTGTCCCGGTCTGTCACCCAGAGGAGGCTGAGCGGTCAGACCAAGCTAGGAGGTACCGGGGCCACTGGGCCACTGTCCTGCAGCTCCAGTGGCAGGGAGCCACAGTAAATGAGTCAGCCTCTTCTGGGGGACTGCAAACTCAGGCCTCCGAAGGCTAGAGGATCTGTGGGAGCCTCCTCTTGGGGTGGCAGCCTAAGGGAGCAGCAGCAGGAGAGTTGGGCTATTCCAGCTGCTCCCTTTACCTGCTAGATTCCAGCAGCTGACACAGGGGTGATTTGAACACGGGTCCATCTGATCATGAAAGCAAAGCCCACCCCAGTACACCAGAGTTGTCCCCTCACCACTCCCTCCCTGAGAATAACCCCAGGTTCTGCTTCTTCAGTTCCATCCTTCCCCGACCCAGCTGATCTGCTTGCTGCCCCCCAGCCTGATTCACAGGAAAGAACACGGGTTTGGAGTTTGAAAAACATATGTACTCTTACTAGCTGAGCGATCTCAGGCAAGTTACTTTACCCTCTGAGCCTCAGTTTCCCCACCTGTAAGGCAGAGCCAGGAGAGCCCTCTAGGAAGGAAGGCTCCTGAATCAGGTAACATGATGTTCAGGGTGGAGAGGCTTCAGCCATGTTACCTCCCCATCCCCCACTCCTCTTCCAGTCCATGAGAAATGCCTTCAGCATCTCCACTGTAGGTGGGCTCCCAGCCACACATGGCCCCCATTCCCTACCCACTCCCTCATGGCTTCACCCAGCTTGTCTCTGATCTGGGGTCAGAGCTTGTGCCGTGGAAAGACAGGGGATGGCCCAGGATCATCCACCAGAGGACCTTGGTGGGCTACAGTCCATGGGGCCACAGAGTCCAACACACGGCCCCCACCCCCTACTGAGTACTGAGTACAGGACTTTTAAGTGCTCTCATGTGTGAAATTGTTAGTATGTACTGTGTGCTTCTTTCTTCTCATCTTCCCTCTCCCACGTCCCTTAACAGTGTCCAGCAGTCTGTCCCGTGATGCCAAAGATCCCTCCCTTATCCTTTCTGGTCAGGCAGCACGTTCCCTTAATGTCAAGGGAAGCTTCTGCCCTGATGTTGCTTCTTGTCCTGGTTTGAAATTCATAGCCCAGGGCCTGCCTTTCTCCCAATCCAGCTGAGACTGTTTTCCCTTTACCCTGCCCACCTCAAGTTCCCCAGCCATTTTTTCTTCCCTCACGTGGCTTTATGAGGACTTTGTTCATATTCGTTGCCCCTGTATCCATTCGAACAACTTCGGGATTCCCACAAACCTTGCTGACAGCCCTGCTGCAAACCGGTACCTGCTGTAATACTCCGTGGTCATACACTTACCTATGACAATCCAGAAGAATGAGCTGGACAGCCCTCTAGAAATGACAAGTCTACAGATTCATCCTCTGAAACAAAAAGTCCCTGCCGGCCTGCTGTCTCACCAAACTTCTCTGGCCCTCTGCACGCAGAGCAGTTGGAAGTGGGCAAGGACTGGAGGATAGCTTTGTGCCCTCAGGCACCAAAACCATGCCATGATTGTGCCACCTGCCTGGTTCTCTAGGGTCCTGGAGCTCTCTGTGTCAGCTTTTATATGCTGGACTCAGAAGTTTCTACTCCCTGGGTTGTGGCAGAGGAAACACACAAACCTCAGGACCTCCTTCTTCATGACAGCCCTGCCTGTTCACAGGCCATTTTTACCACATCCAGTGGGAAAAAAAAAAAAGTTTTAAGATTTATAAAAATAAAAACTTTATACATGTAAAAAAATTATAGGCAGAGTATAAACCCAGTGTCCAGCCCCATCCAATTTAGGAAACAGAATCTCCATCCAGGGATCTACTACACTCCTCATCCAAGTAGAGGTGATTCCAGCCTCAGGGTCCCCCAACCTGATTTCTAGAGCAGACTTCATACCCCTTCTCCTCCCTGCAGGCAGAGGCTTCCTGAGCCTACGCCAAGCTTCTCTGTCCTTGACATGTGAGCTATGTGTGTCTTCCAGGGCCAGTGTCTCTTTTCTTGTATACCACTGAGTCTAACCACAAAACATCACCTTCACTGGTCTTCATCTCCTACTGAACTGCAGACATGGAAGCCTGGGTTTCCTTTTGCTCAGCTCTCCTTCCATGCTCAGAGCTGCTTGGCCTTTCCAGAAGAAAGCAAAAAGGCAAGAATGAAACCTTCATCCTCAATAATTAAGCCACAGGCATTCCACTCATATACACAATCATCTCTGCAGGATCATAGCAAACATCAGAAACCAAGGCACGTGCCACATGGAAGCGACCACCCATCGCCTGGGAGAGCGCTTGGCATTTATTTCACAGACACAGTCAGGCACTGCTTTGTGTCAGGCACCATGCCAGGTGGACAGAGTGGATAGAGCAAGCACAAGTCCTCACCCTCATGAAGGGCCCTTGTTGTACTGAAGACAGATAGTCCATACACAAATCAAAAAGCCAAATGTAGGTCAGATGGAAGTAAGTGCTATGAGGAAGAATTCAACAAAGAAGGGGTCCAGGGAGGGTGGGCAGAGGGGCTGCAGTTTGACCTGGGGATGCCAAGGGAAGAAGTGAAGGGAAGAGCCACAGTGGTATCTAGACCATAGCCTTGCATGGAAGGAGGAAAAAGGAGGTGCTCAGTGCATCTGAAAAGTGGTTAGACCAGTGTTCCTGGAGTTGAAGTGGACAGGGAGGCTGCAGGGACAGATTGAAAAGACTTTCTTTGACTTTTGTTCTGAGCACATTGGAAGCCATTGGAGAATTTCGAATAGAGAAAGGTCATGATCTGGTTGTTGGGTGGGGAACAGACCCCAGGGGCCAGAGTACAAGTAGGAAAACCACTCAGGAGATCATTGCAACAGTTCAGGTGAGTGAGAATGTGGCTTGGGTTGGGGTGGTTGGGAAGGGGTGATGAGAAGTGGTTGGATTCTGGCTATGTATGGAAGGCAAGGCTCACAGGAATTGTTAGGGACTGTTGAGGTTTAGGAAGGAAGATAGGAGTCAAGGATGAATCTGTTTGGGGGCCAACTTAGTATCACTGGCAGACTGACCAATGCATAGTCTCTTCTTTCCCTGAATCATTTATAAGAAACATATTTACAAGGGCCCAACACTGGCCTGAGCAACTGGAGGGATGGAGCTGCTGTTTCCTGAGAGGTGGGAAGCTGAGGGAGGAACAGATGGGCAGTTGGAGTGGATCGGGAGCTCAGTTGAGGACATGTCAAGTTTGTGACCCCTGATGTGAGGATGTCCAGATGGAAAGGTCCCAAGATGGTGACCATAATAAAATGAGAAAGACAAGAACCAACACACGTAGGGCTTGGGAGGTCCTGGAGGGGAATTTGAATATTTTTCTAGGTGAAATCAGAAACCACATAAGAGTTTCAAGTACCATCTAATTTACTTTCAGAAGACACACTGACTGTGGAGGGAAGAATGGAGAGGTGGGGTGGAGGCGAGAAGACCCAAGGGGAAACCTCTGCAGAGATGATGGGGGTAACAGTGAAGACTATGGAATTGGAGAAAAGGGACAGATTTGGGACAAGATTAGCTAGTGGATGATATATGACTGCTTCTGGAGAGAGAAGAAAGAGGTAAAGATGATTCCCAGAGGTCCATCTTGAGAAAACGCAGGGGAGATGGAGCCAGTTACTGAGATAGCAAAGGGGAAACTGAAACTTCAGCTGGATATGGAAATGTTTTAAGGTGTTACTTGGGTAGAAAATGATAAAAAGGATGTTCACCCAGGGGATCCTGGAGATTGAAGGGTAAAGAAGAGGAAGGAAAAGTGTAGATGATTTGAGGCAGAGGGAACAATGTGTTCCCAGTGTGGACTTGTTTGGGACCTCTGAACAGGCTATGCTAGAATATAAGATGTGAACAGTGGATGACAAGACAAGCTAGAGATGCCAGCAGGAGCCTGGTGAAAGAGAGTCATTTATTTCATGTTACCCAGAGCTATGGGCTTCCCAGTGGCTCAGTGGTAAAGAATCTGACTGTGAATGCAGAAGGAACAGGTTCTATCCCTGAGTCAGGAAGATCCCCTAGAGGAGGAAATGTCAATCCTCTCCAGTATTCTTGCCTGGGAAAACCCATTCATGGAAGAGCCTGGAGAGCTAGAGTCCATGGGGTCAAAAAGAATCAGACATGACTTAGCAACTAACAACAACACAGAGCTATGGGTGTCAAGGACACACTATACCAGTGGATTCTTTGTTATCTATTTCATTGATAAAAAAATCATCATTGTTTGATTGTATGGTATTATATTTTTCTGTTGCTTGATTTGGAAATCATACGGTCTTTTCAAATTTTTTGTTTGCATTTCATTATGGCATCCTGGACACTTGCCATAACTTAATGAAATTATATTATAAAGGGCTAAACTTACACTGGGAAAAGAATTGCATCATTTCTCAGGTTGATACCAAGGCCTCACCAATAGTAGAGATGCTGTTACCCGGGTAATGCACACCTGCCTGGCAACTGGAAAATAGGCTTTTGAGTACATAGATTTCTCCTCTGGCTCTTGCTTTGTTAGATAAAGATCTCAAATTTATCCCAGAGTTATTCGTTTATTCATTCAACAAAAATATTGTAAACCCCTACTTTGCTCCAGGGGAGCCTGAGCTCTGAGGATAGAGTGAGGACCAAAAGACTGAACCAGTTCCTACTGTCGTGAAGCTTAGACACACACACACACACACACACACACACACACACACACACCCCTACAAACTGTGCTAAGTGTTGTGAAGGAAATGTACTGGGAGTTAAGACAGTGTGTAACCAGAGGTTTTGTTGGCCTGGGGAAAGCTGAGCTTTAAGGGTTGATATGGTAATTAGGTGAAAGGTAAGGAAGAAAAGAATGTTTCAGGCAGAAGTAACAGCATCTGCAAAGGTCCTGGGGCAGGAGAGCAAGTTGAGACAATTAAAGACCAAACCCTGATGCTGGGAAAGATTGAAGGCAAAAGGAGAAGAGGGTGGCAAAGGATTAGATGGTTAGATAGCATCACTGACTCAGTAGACATGAACTTGGGCAAACTCTGGGAGATAGTGAAGGACAGAGGAACCTGATGTAGGGAAAACTGGTTAGAGTCCCAAATGGAATTTAAAAATCCCAACACTAGAATATCTAGGAGGACAGTGGTTTGTCTGGGGCTCAAAGTGTGGAATAATAAGAAAATTATCATTATTCCAGATATGAGTTTTACATTTTATTCATTAAAAAGAGGTAATTATTTGCTCCACTTTCCAGACTAAAATTGGCCTCTGAAATTTTATGAGAGTTTTAAAAGCAAATATAACTGATTGCAAATCAATTTTTGTAAAGCTATGGATAAACTTGGCTGAGGAACTGCTAATATCAGCAATAATAGGATTCTTTTCTGATTCAGGTTTCATCGCCACTTGAACAGCTCCCAGACAAGATCTTATGTTCTTACCCTGTGTAGGGCTAAATTTTACTTCCAGTGAATTTTCTTTTTTCAGCATGCCAGAATTGATGTAATTATCTCAAACTTGAGTAAGGAAACAGATTCCTTAAAGTAAATGAATAAGTTTCATCTAACAGTGGCCAACTGTACCTATAAAATAGATATATCCCCATAAAACAGAGGGAAATAGATAATAAAGAAAAAAGCACATATAACCATGGAAAGCTTTACCTGAGATGTAAAACTTGCTATTAGTCATTTCACACTTTTTTTTTTTCCACAAAATCAAGCCCAAGTTAACATATTTTATTCTTTTCAGGATGAAAAATCCAACATATAATATTAATTGTTGGAGATTATATTTGTTTCTGCTTTATTTTTTTCAATCTAATGTTGCTCAAACTTAACCATAAATTAATGGGAGTAGTGTTCTATTGAAAAAAAACTGATTATACAGGAAATTTTATGTAGAAATATGTATTTGGGCCTCTTAGGTTTGGATACACATGGTTGCTTCTTATAATGTTTCCTTTCACATTTGTTTTACTGTGAAAATAGGAGTTGAATAAGGGTTGGGGGTGTGAAAGTGAAAGAAGAAATGCTTTGTGTATTTCTCCCATTATGAAATTCCTGTAGCTCGAGAGATGCAACATCTCCATAAAGCGATTTAACATTCATAAATGCCGATTGACAAAATCTTATCACTGCCATCAAGGAAGAAATATAATCTCCCTCTTTCCCTACCCAATAAGTAAACTTTGAAAACAATTACAAGTACATGGAATAATAACACGGCATCTTGCATTTCTATAGCAACTTTCACTAGAGTATTCCTCAGTATTTTGCAAACAGTAATTAATTAGACCCCCTAACATCCCTATGAGGGAGCCAAGAGATGTGGGTTCACATTGAACAACCCCCAACACTGACTCGCTGTCACCTCTGGGGTGGATGAACAGCTGTTGTTTAAAAATTCTGTAGCAAACAGAATTCAACATTTTAGAAAATTATTGGAGTCAGAATTCCAAGAGGCGACATAAAATTGGATTTGGTGCATGTTTTTTGTCTTGTCGTGTAAATGTGATAAGAGGGATGAGAGCAAGATACTGTTTTCTGTGTTATCTGCCAATGCTGCATCCCCGAAGGCTAGATTTACTTCTTGGCAGGAAGTAACTCGGCCAGGTTTATCATCCCAGAGATGACCCCATTACCAAGCAATTGTGCCTTAAGGAATGCAACAAACTTTCTTAACAAACACATATATAGGACTTTTTATTTGCCAGGCACTGTTCTAAGTGCTTAGTAACTTATAACTCATTTCATCCTCAGAGCAATTCTTTGGGGGATTGTTGTTGTTGTTACCATTTTACAGGTGAGAAAACTGAGGCATAGAGGTTTAAGGAATTTGCCGAGTCACTCAGCATGCGAATAATTGAGCCAACATAGTCTGGTTCTGTGGGGACTGCCTTTACTCCAGCAGTCTCCAACATTTTTAGCACCAGGTCTGGTTTCATGGGAGCTTCCCAGGTGGTGCTAGTGGTAAAGAACCTGCCTGCCAGTGCATGAAACATACGAGACTTGAGTTCAATCCCTCAGCAGGGAAGATCCCCCTGGAAAAGGGCATGGCAACCCACTCCAGTATTCTTGCCTGGAGAATCCCATGGACAGAGGAGCCTGATGGGCTACAGTTCACAAACAGTCAGATCACAACGAGTCAGGTATGACTAAAGTGACTTAGCACAATCACATTGGTTTCATGGAAGACAATGTTTCCTCAGACCAGGGTTGGAGGGGTGGTGTGGGATGATTTCAGGTTGATTTTCATAAAGAGCGCACAACCTTGCATGCACAGTTCACAGTAGGACTCGAGCTCCTGTGAGAACCTAATGCCACCACTGATCTGAAAGAAGGCAGACCTCAGGCAGTAATGCGAGCAATGGGGAGCAGCTGTAAATACAGATGAAACTTGACTCACTCACCCACCACTCTCTTCCCCAGTGTCCTGGTTCTTAACAGGCCATGGATTGGTACCAGTCTGTGGCCCAGGGATTGGGGACCTCTGCTTTACTCTATACTACCTCTCAAGTTTGGTATCACTGGAAGTAAACTTGAATTCTTGCAAACAGACACATTTTCTCAACTTGGTCATGCAAGTTGTATCTTTTTTCAAAAAAGTGTTTCTCTCCCCACTCCCCATCCCTACCCCAATCACTCATCTGGTTACCAGGCATAGTGATTCAGGCAAGAAGCCAACATGAGAAAAAAGAAAAATAAGCTCAGCTTGCTTCAGAACCTTGGAGAGAACCTTCCAACTATTTCCCCTCCCATACAACAGCTCATGAAATCTGACAAGGTTCCATGATAATAGGGTGAGCCTGAGTACAGGCAGGAGACAAGCTAATGGGTTTTTGTTTTGTTTTGTTTGTTTGCTTGTTTGAACTCTTTTCTCTTACTAAGATCATCATTTTAAGACCACAAGATTGCCAGGCCAGTTTAACCCAGGTCATTCTGACCCTGGGACCTGAGATTTCTGATTTTCCCATTCATGGACTATTGGGATGTTTTGAGCTTAAAAGCTGATGAATTTCATACTTAACATCCAATTCTCCCACTGCACATGGATTTACTTCTCTCCTCTTTATTTTTCATCCCCAATCCCTGGCAGGAGACTATCTCCCCGGACAGTTGGGCTTTTGCCCAAAGAACCTTTTATATACTCTTCTAGGTTACCCTGCAGGAAAGGCAGTGAAATATATGGTTAAGAGCACAGGCTCTGAATTTAGGCTGCCCAAAAATTCATTTCAGCCCTGCCACTCTCCAGTTGTGATTTCTGGCAAGATCCTTAACTTTTTTAAGCCCCAGTTTTCACAACTGTAGAATGGGGCCAATGGTGGTCACTGTCACACAAGATTGTTCTAAGGCTTAAATAAGGTAACCTGATTAGATAACGGAATTTATTTTGAGAAGAAATAGGGAAAGCAGCAATGTCCCTTTCTGCACAATGAGATTCATGTCACTGACATACTTTTCCTCTCCATCCTGGCTGTCAGAGAACGTTGAGCCAAAGTTCCCACTTAGCACGGACAACTTTTTAGGACTTTATGAGCCACCAATTGACATTTCTTTTCTTCTCCTCTGGTGCTGAAATTGCCTTCTGACTGACCTATCCTTTTATCCTGATTCTTTTTGCAATTTTATCGTCTGTGTCATTTCAGGTCACGGCATGAGATGGCTAGATAGATGTGAATCATTTGACTATTAGCCCAAGTGAGCAACAAGTTTTGCCTGTTTTGTGAGTTGCTATACTAGAACAGTACAAGGCAATCACATTTGTGCATAATTAATGCTGAGAACAATCCTTTTACTTGGATTTACTACAATCACTAACCCAATAGCTTTGCAGTGGTGCTGGGTTAGCTAGCTGGTACAACTTCACTAATCATCCATGATTTCACAAGCCCTTGCCAGACAGACAAGCTGCAGGAGATGTTTTAGTGATGATGCTATTCATGGTACAGTCTGTCTTTCCCCGGTTGTATAAGGACATTAAATGAGGAAGCAGAGTTGGAGGCTGGTTATGGAAATTCCTCTTTATCAAGATAACTAATATTGAGATTTCAGCTGGAACAGGCCCCTCCCCTCAAAAGCTAACAAGATTTAACCAATGCAATAGAAACAACAGTAGTAAAATTAGTCGCAGCAAAAACATGCCCTTCTGACTCAGAGACCCAGTGTGTGGGCGGAGATGTGCCGTGTCTGTGACGGGGAGATTCCCCTGGGAAGGGCTGGATCCTTCCTTGTGACATAGCCAATGGCTTCAATGCTGCTTCTATTTGGAACAGATTATTAGGCAACATGAATGTATGGCAGGGGTGGGAGCTGGGAGGGGAGAGACATGGCCAAATCCCCATCTACATCATAGCAGCTAACACAGCCTCCAAACCCTCACCAGCTAAATTCAACTCCAACTTGAGGGATGTTTCGTGAGTGCTTACTTTGAGCTGGGGTGGGGCTTCCCAGGTGGCTCAGTGACAAAGAATCCACCTGCCAAGCAGAAGATGCAGGTTCAATCCCTGGGCTGGGAACATCCCCTGGAGGAGGAAATGGCAACCCACTGCAGTATTCTTGCTCTGAGAATACCATGGACAGAGGAGCCTGGTGGACTACAGTCCATCAGCCCATGGGGTTGCAAAGAGTCAGATCCGACTGAGTGACTAAAAGCAGTGTGCTGGGGCTGGGAACTGCTGGATGTGGCACATGTCCAGGCATTTGATTTCAACAGTAAGGACTGGGGAAAATGCTCACACACTTCCCTCTCGCTTCCACTTCCTCCCCTTGGTCTGTCGGCCTTGGTCTTAAGATATTAACACCCTTCCAAGTTGAAATCAGCTTCCCTTCTGATTTCTGGAAGGAATCCAGTCTACCCTCTTCTCTCTCTCAGCAGGTATTGTACACACAGCAATTCCAACCAGGCAGGGGATGGCTCCTCTTTCTCCTCCTTCAGGAAATCTTCCAGTTCTTGTCTTGTTATAAGAATCTCACATTTGAAGTCTTGCTGGGAATAAACACACATTTCTGATAACTCCAAAGATTAAGCCAATGAAATAAAAATTCATTTTTGAGGCATCACTGTAAATGACCAGGATTATTCACGGAAATATTGGCAGTTTGGTAGAGGCACAGCGGCCCTCAAGTTGACAGTAATTTGCTGCAATGTGCCAGGCAGTCCTGAAGTCGTTCAATACACGAGACATCATCAAATACCACATCTGAATTCTGTTCATATTATTAGAATGAAAAGGGTAATGCAATTCAATTGCCTGGAGGATCATCGTACACACAGACATAAACAGAGCAGGCCGGAGGCAAAATTGCTTAGCGAGTGAAGTTGGTCTGCAGAGCCCCTGGCTTGCCTTCCTTTGCCCTCTTAACTCAGGCCTCCCTTTTGCAGGAATCCCCTGTGAATTTAAATCAGTGTGCTGCCCCTCCCATGGGTATTTGTTTTTTTAATGTTCTTTCTATTTTGATAAAGAAGGGAATTAAGAACTCTCATTTATCACAGCACCTACAATGGACCAGGCACCTTTCCACAAACAATGTTATTTTTGGTTGAATATTATGCAATCACTCATTCAAAAAATACTTATAGACTATCTACACCAAGCCAGGCACATGACTGATTACTGGAGATCCAGCAGAGATTGAAAAGTCACAGCCTTTCCCCATGAGCTCTACACCCTAATGGGAAGGAAGAAGCAATAAAATAATGAATGCACAAACATTTGTCAGAGGATGATAGGTGTTAGGCAGAAAAATAAAGAGTAGAGAATGTTGACACAAGTTCAGTTCAGTTGAGTTGCTCAGTCATGTTTGACTCTTTGTGACCCCATGGACTGCAGCAAGCCAGGCTTCCCTATCCATTATCAACTCCCAGAGCTTGCTCAAGTTCATCTCCATCGAATTGGTGATGCCATCCAATCACCTCCTCCCCTGTTGTCCCCTTCTACTCCTGCCTTCAATCTTTCCCAGCATCAAGATCTTTTCCAATGAGTCAGTCCTTCGCATCAGGTGACCAAAGTACTGGAGCTTCAGCTTCAGCATAAAAATTTAGGACTGATTTCTTTCGGGTTGGCTGGTTTGATCTCCTTGCTGTCCAAGGGACTCTCAACAGTCTTCTCCAACACCACAGTTCAAAAGCATTAATTCTTCAGTGCTCAACTTTCTTTATAGTCCAATTCTCACATTCATACATGGGTACTGGAAAAAACATGGCTTTGACTAGATGGACCTTTGTCAGTAAAGTAATGTCTCTGCTTTTTAATATGCTATCTAAGTGTGTCATAGCTTTTCTTCCAAGGAGCAAGTGTCTTTTAATTTCATGGCTGCAGTCACCATCTGCAGTGATTTTGGAGTCCAACAAAATAGGTCTGTCACTGCTTCCATTGTTTCCCCATCTATTTGCCATGAAGTGATGGGACCGGATGCCATGATCTTAGTTTTTTGAATGTTAAGCTTTAAGCCAACTTTTTCACTCTCCTCTTTCACTTTCATCCAGAGGTTCATTAGTTCCTCTTCACTTTCTGTCGTATGGTTGGTGTCATCTGGGTATCTGGGGTTATCGATATTTCTCCCTGCAGTCTTGATTCCATCTTGTGCTTCATCCAGCCTTGCATTTCACATGATGTACTCTGCATAGAAGTTAAATAAGCAGGGTGACAATATACAGCCTTGACATACTCCTTTCCCAATTTGGAAGCAGTCTGTTGTTCCATATCCAGTTCTAGCTGTTGCTTCTTGACCTGCATACAGATTTCTCAAGAGGCAGATCAGGTGGTCTGGTATTCCCATCTCTTTCAGAATTTTCCACAGTTTATTGTGATCCACACAGTCAAAGGCTTTAGCGTAGTCAATGAAGCAGAAGTAGATGTTTTTCTGGAACTCTTGCTTTTTCGATGATCCAACAGATGTTGGCAATTTAATCTCTGATTTCTCTGCCTTTTCTAAATCCATCTCGAACATCTGGGAGTTCTCAGTTCACATACTGTTGAAGCCTCACTTGGAGAATTTTGAGCATTATTTTGCTAGCATGTGAGATGAGTGCAATTGTGCAGTAGTTTGAACATTCTTTGGCACTGCTTTTCTTTGGGATTGGAATGAAAACTGACCTCTTCCAGTCCTGTGGTCACTGCTGCGGTTTTCAAATTTACTGACATATTGAGTGCAGCACTTTCACAGCATCATCTTTTAGAATTTGAAATAGCTCAACTGGAATTCCATCACCTCCACTAGCTTTGTTCATAGTGATGCTCCCTAAGGCCCACTTGACTTTGCATTCCAGGGTGTCTATCTCTGGGTGAGTGATCACACCATCATGGTTATCTGGGTCATGAAGATCTTTTTTATATAGTTCTTCTGTGTATTCTTGCCACCTCTTCTTAATATCTTCTGCTTCTGTTAGATCCATACTATTTCTGTCCTTTATTGAGCCCATCTTTGCATGAAATGTTCCCTTGGTATCTCTAATTTTCTTGACGAAATCTCTAGTCTTTCCCATTCTATTGTTTTCCTCTATTTCTTTGCACTGATCACTTAGGAGGGCTTTGTTATCTCTCCTTGCTAAAGGAAATGCTAAATGAGATAGGGTGGCCCTGGAAGGCCTCTTAGAGGAGCTGACAATTGAGCAGAGTCCTCAAAGGAGATGAGTGAATGAGCCATGTTGGTACCTGGGCCAAACAGCTTCTGGGTTGAGGAAATGGCAAGTCCAAAGACACTGAGATTCTCCACATGTCCAAATGGAGGCAAGTGGAGAGAGCAGATTGAATATGGGGGAAATGAAGGGAAGCATGATGGAAAAGTGGAAAGAAGTGGATGCCAGACATGGAGGTGCTTGTGGACTAGAATGAGGATTTCACCTGAAAGATGTTGAAAGCCCTTGGAGGGTCCAAGGAAAGGGACGACATTAATTCTCTTGGGTTTTCAGAAGGCTGCTCTGGCTGCTGGGTGGAACACAGCCTATATGGGAACAAGCATAGAAACAGAGACCACTTAGGATGGAGTTGCAGTAACCAGAGGCCCCATCAGGATGAAGTTGCAGTAACCAAGGAAAGAAATGAAGGCAGCCTGGACAGGAATGAACCAGGGAGGTGATGCTAATCAGTCAGAACTTGTCATCTGATGTGTGACTTTTGGTTCCCATTCCTGCAGGTAAGGAGACGGAAGTACAGAAATATAGGTAATTACTTGTGGCCAGTTGGCTAATAGGCAGCCAAACCAAGTCCTATGGGCTGCCCAGCTGCAAAGGTTTGACTCCCTTTAGTCTCTCACAAACTTCTCTGTTACCAGGTGATGAAAGGCAATGATTCTTGGTGAAGACATTTTACTCAATATAGAACAGGAAGAAGAAGGATTTGGGGGAGCTGGGGATTCTTCTGGGCCCTTATAATCTCACCCTAGCCCTTGCTTTAAAAGGGTTCCACCAAAACCCTGATGCCAGGAAAGATTGAAGGCAGGAGGAGAAGGGGGTAACAGAGAATGAGGTGGTTAGATGTCACCACCAACTCAATGGACAAGAGTCTGAGCACACTCTGAGAGATAGTGAAGGACAAGGAAGCCTGGCATGCTGCTGTTCATGGGTGTCGCAAAGAGTCAGACATGACTGAGTGACTGAACAAAAGCAACAAAAAAGAGACAGTAATAATAGTTAACACTTATCAGGCTATTACGATGTACTCAGCAGTGTTCTCTGTGCATCCCTTGTTACTGCAAGTATTCCTCACAGCAGCTTGCACAGAGGAACAATTATCATTCCCATTTTACAGATGAGGAAACAGAGACTAAGCTATGTTAACTGATTCAAGGTGATAGGGTATGGATGTGAACCTTGGCAGCCTGGTTCCCAGAACCCTTACTCTTGAACATCATACTATTTCTTCCTCAAAGAGATATTGACTTTCAAGTACTTTTGTACTGAAATTTGGACTTGGAGACTAAAATTCACACTGCTGCTGCTGCTGCTAAGTCACTTCAGTCGTGTCCGACTCTGCGCGACACCATGGATGGCAGCCTACCAGGCTCCCCCGTCCCTGGGATTCTCCAGGCAAGAACACTGGAGTGGGTTGCCATTTCCTTCTCCAAAATTCACACTAGTGATACACATTTGAGCTGACTTCCACTGACGTGGGCTTGGGGGTCATTGGAAAGTGTCCAGGCAGGGGTTGAATGCCCTTCCTCAGAAATGCTGCCAGGAGTTTCCTGTCCAGGGTGAATGCTGGATGAGATGGCCTCAAGGTCTCCATCCATCTCCAAGTTGCTGATAAATCTCTCCTCATGTATCACTGGCTTGTTCGTCCTGCGGCACATATCTTCCAGATGTTGGGAGAGAAGAATTGAGTAGTCATTAATAAAACCACAGCTGCCAACTCTCAGTTTTATTTGATGGATGACAGAGATATTTCCAACTCATCTTTCTTCCCAGTTTTAAGAGAAGAGGGATAATGAGGTACAGGCTAATGTGGGGAGGACAAAGATGGGAACAGGGTGAGAGCCAGGGAGGAGGAATGGACGGGTGAGTGGGGGATACCCAAAAGACAAGCAGAACAAATTCTGGGAAAAAGAGAGAGTGGCATGTGCCCTTCAGGGAGAGGGAGAAATGGAGAAATGCTAATTCTCACAATACCACAATCCCAGATCCCCCAAGAAGTCCTTCTTTGCTCTCACTCCAAAAAACCTTTCCTTCTTTATCTACCTTTCCTCAAGGACATTAACTCATTTATAAGAGCTTCCTTAATCACCCCGCTTTAGGTAGAATTGACCTAACTCCTCTTTATGCCCTATCCAAGTAATAAAAAACAAACAATAATAACAACATTTTCTCTGTATTTAGCTTTGCTTCTACATATTTATCTCATTCAATTTAGTATCAAAACAGCCCTGCAAGATGCATATGATTATCTCCATTGTACAACAAGATGCTTAGGGTTCAAAGATATGCAGTCACTTGCCCAAGGTCACACAATCAAGGAGCTAAAGGATCAGTGATCCAAACCTGGAGACTTGACTCAGACTTCACTCCAAACTTGACTCAGCCCTTTGACTGCCCATGTTTCCACATCTACAGCAGTCCACCCCCAACTGAGTTACTGAAGTGCTGGCACTTTTTCTCATTTACTTTTGCATCCTCAGCACCCAGTTGGTACTAAGTAAATACTAATGGAGATGACGCACGTATGAATAAATGGATGAAAACAGAGTTACAATGAACTGGCACCTATAAATATGCTCATATGCATTTACATTGTCAGAGACAATGCCAACAGTTTTTGAGAACCATTGATTCATTTGACAAATTTGAAAAGTGCTTATTGGAAATCCACTGCACACTGGGCTGATGAGATTGTGGGGAACAGAACCATCCAGGTCCCTAACCTTGAGTTGCCCATAAAATAAAGGAGGAGAAAGACCAAAAACAAGCTAACAGCCAATGATATCACAAAGGAAAAAAAATATTTGCAAATTGATAAAGAGAGAGTATGGGGGTACAAATGGGAGGGCTGTAGTTAGAACATTCTCTGAGTAAGAAGTACTTAAGGCTGAGTAAGAGTCATCCAGGAAAAAGTGAGGGGAGGCGGAGAGTTAGAAAGAAAATGAGGATAAGAGGACCAGCATCCCAGGAATACTGTCATTAAATGAGACATGTAACCATGAAGAATGTAGTGACCCTCCCCCAACAAATAAGCATCCCATTTGCCACCTCCAGACTTTGGAAGTCTGACTTCCCAACTGCCTTCATTGATTATTGAGCTTTACTGCCCTGCTAAACATGTTTAAGGAAGGAATGAATCCCCATATACTCCATGCCAAAGAGAAAACGCAGGATGGCCTTGCATTGGCCTGCCAGCCTCGTGCCACTAATACTTGTCATGACCACAGCCTCTCATCGCCTTAACAGTAACTCAATTACCAGTCCCTGGGCTCCTTCAGGCACAAAGCCTTTCCCATGGGTCCTCATTGTTTTCCAGAGAAGCCCAGGACACAAGTCAATTTCTTGGCCCTAATGAGAGCTTTTCAACACCTGTCAGTAGCTATCGAACATGTGCTAAGTGCAGCCCTAAGGCCACCCAAGCTGCCTCCCTAGACAGAGGTCCTGGCCAGCCAGGGGGTGCAACGGGGGTTCTGGCATCAGAGCCTCAAACAGCAGATGTTGCCACCTTCAGTGGTGGCCCAATTATGATGTTAGCACCCTGGACATTAATCCCTGGGTCCTTGCCAGCCAGAACCTGCTCAGCTCTCTGCTTTAGTAACACAAGTCCTCTGGTGGGGGCAGGGGGAGGGGGAAGGCATCAAGGAAAGGTCTTGGGAAAGCCACACTTTCAACTGCTCAGATTCAAAGCCCCACTTGTCCTCAGCATCACGTTCAAGGCCTGAAGATGCCCAAGGATTTTAGCAGCATGAATGCCAGCCCCAGTCACCACAAGGCAGTCATCAAGCATTGTTATTGCAACAGAGACCCAGAAAATTAAATGTCTTTCTCAAGGAAATAAAACACATTCACAAGAGTTCCCTGAATACGAATTTGCTTTCCTGAAATCCAGGTTTTTGAAATGTGTTAAATAAGTGGTAAGTTACACAAGAGTAGGGGATATAGCATAGAGTAGTGTGGGGTCTGGCACATCATAAATATTTTTGGCTTAAGTGACTCGCCCTGATTCAAATTCAATATCAGAATTCTGCTCTATGGCTTGACACTGAGTTGTATAAAGGTAGGATATCCACTCTGTATTATCAGCAATAAGTGTTTTTTAGCATCTGGCTCCTCACCATCCAGAACTCCCCAAGCCACCTTTTCCTTTTCCCCGTCTGTATAAGCTATGTAGTGGTGATGGTGCTCAGTCATGTCAAACTCTTTGTGACCCCATGGACAGTAGCCTGCCAGGTTCCTCTGTCCATGGAATTTTTTAGGCAAGAAGACTGCAGTGGGTTGCCATTTCTTTCTCCAGAGGATTGTCCTTACCCAGGGATTGAACCCATGTTGCCTGCACCCCCTGCCTTGGCAGGCAGATTCTTTACCACTGCACCACCCGGGCAGCCCCATATAAGGTACATAGCAGGTCCCAAAGGAACCTGACCTAGATGCAGAACCATGTACAGCATTTTTGAAGTGACTGAGTCTATGAGATCTGGAAGATATGTAGACATGACCTGCAAGAGTGCATTTGGAGGCGGAGGAGTGGGTTTGAAAAGTGAATTCTGAACAGAAAGTACAGCTACGCTGTATCCTATAGCAGGATTGCAGAGAAGGAGGTGGAGAAGAGTAGAAAGAGATGAGGATGGAGAGACAGGCAAGGCTCAGACAGTGAGGTATTCCGTGGGCCATGTGAAGAACTTGACAGTCATTGTGGAGTTTTGGGGGGTGAGGAACAGCAGGAGTGAAATTAAGAGATGTGATCTTGAAGATTGGAAAGGAACCTGGGTTGCAGATGAAAAGCTAAGCCACAGTCTAGATGGAAGGAGATGGTGGTTTAGACCAAGGAGGCAACAGCAGAGATGAAGAGGCGAGCATGGATTTTAAAGATAGTTAGGACCTAATAGATTGGATTTGGAGATGAAAGAGAGAAAGATCCAGGATGATTCCCAGAGTCCTGACTCTCACAACAGGAGATAGTGAGGCAAGAGATGCTGGAAGAAGGCAGCTTGGAGGGATGGAGAAGGAGTGTGAATCATAAGCTCAGGTTTGGGAACACTGAGTATGAGATGTCTTTGAGACAACCAAATAAAGACATCCTGTAGGTAGTGAGAGATAGGGAGTGGAGTTTGGAGAAGTCAGGGCCAAAGTCACAATGTAGGAGTCATTCTGTGCAGGTGGTAATTTAAACTGTGAACTTTGATGGGATCCTGGAGACAGATAACTTCTGAAGAGTATACTGTGATTTACTTAAGCATTCTCCCCGTATTGAACATTTGTGTTGTTTCTGATCATTTGGCATTATAAATGTCCTAGTAATGAGCATCCGTGTCCTAATTTATCACTTTTTCCACATTCTGGGTTAATTTTCTAAATAGCTTTCATTGCTAACATGGTTAGCAATGGATAACTGCTAAGAGAATAAAAATATCATGTGTCCAAAATGAAACAGAAATTCTTCTTTGATTGCCCACTATTTGTGGCAGCCTACATAACTGCTTTCTTCCAATATTGATGATTTATTGTCTTCCCTAACTAGCCCAACCAAAAGTACCTTCTTCCTCTGAATTCTAATGATCATACTAGAGACACTCTGTCCATTCTTGTCCTTCAGAGGCTTGACATTTTAGGATACAGGTACACCTGAAGGGTAATTGTCTTCCACATTATAATTTTCTGTAACTAGAGACCTGGAACTATATTTTACATTTCTTGATATCTCCTTGGGGTCTAGCAAAACCATCTCAGGGTCGACATGTAATGACTATTGTAGATTAACTAACAAGAGGATAGTAAGAACCAATATCTATTAAACCCTTGCTACATACCAATTTCATGCAGCCATGAAATTTTTCCATGGAAGGAAAACTATAACCAGTCTAAACAGCATATTAAAAAGCAGAGACATCACTTTGCCAACAAAGGTCCATATAGTCAAAGCTATGGTTTTTCTAGGAGTCATGTACAGATGTAAGAGTTGGACCATAAAGAAGGCTGAGCACTGAAGAATTGATGCTTTCAAATTGTGTTGTTGGAGAGGACTCAAGAGTCCCTAGGACAGCAAGGAGGTCAAACCAGCCAATCCTAATGGGAATCAACACTGAATATTTATCAGAAGGACTGATGCTGAAGCTCTAATACTTTGGCTGCCTGATGCCAATAGCCAACTCATTGGAAAAGACCCTGATGCTGGGAAAGATTGAAGGCAGAAGGAGAAGGGGGTGACAGAGGATGAGATGGTTGGATGGCATCATTTGACAGAGTAGTGGGGTCTGGCACATCAGACCAATCCCATCATGAGTTTGAGCAAACTCTGGGAGATAGTGAAGGACAGGGAAGCCTGGTGTGCTGCATTCCATGGTGTCTCAAAGAGTTGGACACAACTTAGCAATTAAACAACTACATACCAAGATATTCTGGGAGTTTTCAATTAAATATATATTAACCCTCCCCCAAAAAATCTTTATCTTCATATTTACAAAGGTATTAGGGTAATGATATCTGATATACCAACTAAATACTCAAATTCCAGTGGCTTAGTACATGGAAGTCTATTTCTCACTTGCATTTGTTTTTTTCACACTTAAAGTCCAAAAAAGGCAGCTTTCCTCCAAGCACTGATTGAGGGACACATGCCTTTCCACCTGTGGGTCCACCATCTTCAGCACACGGGACCAGGTTCCTCTGCCTCAAACCAGAAGGGGAAGGGGCATGGAAGATGGCCCAGGAGAGGTTCTAATGGTCTAGGAATGGAAGTGACACACATCACTTTCATCACATTTTACTGGCCAGAACACAGTCATGGGGCCATGCCTAACTGAAAGGAGGGCTGAGAAATGCTGTGAGATTGAGTACTAGACTACAGGGAAAGCAGGTTTGGGTGATCATTGCAGTCTCTGCCAAGCTGAAAGAAGTTAAAGTCCAGAGATGTTAAATAACTTATCTGATGATGCCCAGGAGAGCTAGGTCTCCAACTCCAGCCTGTATAACTCCTAAGTTTATGCTTTTTCCACCACATCCTACTGACTGACAACAATCATTGTGTTCTGTACTTCCAGGGTCTCTGAGATGCATGTATTTGACTCACCTTAGCAATTTTTGATTTCACATATAACCCAACTTCAAATTGCAATGAGTGTGACAGATTCACGTTAAATCCAAGTTTCAGGTGTATCTTGCAGATGCAACCTCTTTTACTTCCAAACATCTTACCAGTGTTCTCCTTCAACGAGTCAATCAACTCATTGACATGCCCTCACATTAGGTAGGCACGTATTCCTCTTCCAAAGTCTCTGCCTTATAAACTTGACATATTCAGATGCTATGGCTTTTATCATGAGTAAATTAAAGCTCTTAAAATGTCAGAATGTTTTTGTTTCATTTGACATTCACCATAGGTCAAAACAGACGTGTCTAAATGGCTGTCTAACCATATTGCTCAGGATGGCTTTTTAGGAAGTCTAGGACATCCAGGAGTATGGTGATCTGAGGCTCTTTAGTATCAGTAATTTAGCATAGTAATTCTGTTTGTATCTGTTCCCATGTAAGCAATTTACAGAATATCCACTGTGCTACAGATCCTGGGGTAGGGAAGCTTAAAGGAATCTTGGGAAGTTTCCCTCTTGCTTTACAGGTATAAACCATAGTATCTTAAAGCTGGGGAAAATAATGACATTAGTAGTAACAGTAGCCATAACCCTCAATGAATATATTCATTCAATAAATATCTACTGAGAGCTGACTTTGTGCCAAATACAGTTACAGAAGCTGGAGATAGATCTGTGGTAAAACAACATCTCTGTTCTCTTGGGGCTGACATTCTAATGGGGGAAACGCACAGATAAACACATAATGCATTGAGTGGTGCTAAGAGCTATGAAGATAGATTAAGGAGAGAGAATGCAAACTGATAAGGTGGGGAGTCGTTGGATTATACAGAGTGGCTAATGATGGTGTCTCAGAAATGATGACATTTTGAAGAAAGACCTGAAAGAAGTGAGATAGTGAGACTCTAGGAAGAGGGCATAGTAAGTGAAGAAGCTTGAAGGGAGAGTGTACTTGGCATTTTCCAGCAACAGTAAGGAGACCAGGTGACCTGGGAGAGTGGTAGGAGAGGTGGCAGAGAAGATTGGGGAAGGGGAGAGATTGGGTAAAGCTATATAGACCATGAAGAGGATGTTGAACTCTCTACTTGCGTTGGGGTAAGGAGACTTCAAGCATTCCACGGTTCATTTGGGGACGATAGGAAGAACCAACAAAGAGCCTGAGAAGGAGTAGCCAGTGAGTTAGGAAGACAGCCAAACAAGAGGGTGCCTGAAGGCAAGTGAAGAAGTTCAAGGAGAGAGTGCAGATCAAATGCCACTGATCGGTCAAGGAAGGTAGGACAGAGACCTAGCCATCAAATGTGACAAGCAGAGGTGCTGAAGAGGAAAACCTGAAGGTGGAGAGATGGAGAGAGAATGGAAGAAAGACGCTCTAGTGCTTCCTCTCTCTTTCCCGCCTTTCCTCCCTCCCTTTCTCACCCTTACCATTTTCTGGGCACAGTACAGGATTTTTCTAAGCTCCCCAGTTTCACTCATAGGACCACTTTCCCCTCTGTTTTACAAAAGAGACTTGGGGAGACACTACAACTCCAAAGTGTGGAAACTGGACTTGGCCTTCATGTATGCCAGATTCCAAAAGTGCCCATCCTTTGTCCTCTCAGCTAGCTACGTCTCTTAGAGGTCATCAGGGGCAACCAATACCAAATGAATTCCCACTTCTAAAAATCGCAGAAAATAGGTCATTCAGCTTCTCTCTGAACACTGTCTGAATCATTTCAATGATTAGCTTCTCTCCTTTAGATTTTTAATTAAAGAGCTTCCATAATCCATCCCTGTACACCACCACACCATGGAACGTGTTCTTCAAGTACATTCTTCCCTTCATTACTCCACCTCCTTGGTTTTTTTAAAAAATCTTATTTGAATAGAAAAGCAGTTCTATTAATAACAACTCTCAGAACAGTGGGAGCAGCGGGGTACTTTGTCCATCTCACATCACAGCCTGATCTCCAGGCCTAGACAGAAAGTCCATGTGCCTGCTGGAGATCTCCACCAGGGGGTCCCACTGGCCCTTCTATCAGTTTAGATGCTTTGAGCTGCAAGTAAGAGAAAATCCAATTGGCTTCACAATATGGAAATGGGCTTCTCACATAACTAGGTGGTTCCAGCCTGTTTGCCTGTTTCTCTCAATATCCTCAGGATGGTAGTGAGACAGCTACAGTGATTTAGGGCTACTGCTGCTGCTGCTGCTAAGTCGCTTTAGTCGTGTCAGACTCTGTGCGACCCCATAGACATCAGCCCACCAGGCTCCACCGTCCCTGGGATTCTCCAGACAAGAATACTGGAGTGGGTTGCCATTTTCTTCTCCAATGCATGAAAGGGAAAAGTGACAGTGAAGTCGCTCAGTAAGTGTCCGACTCTTTGTGACCCCATGGACTGCATTTAGGGCTACACATCCTCAAAGGACAACACCCAGAGAAATCAAGAGGGTTATTTTCAGGTGCTCTTGGGTAAAAACAAGGAAATTGCTTTCCCAGAAGCACCCAAAAAACCTCTCCTCCTATCTCAGTGGTCCAAGTTAGTCATATGACTGCTCTCATGTTAATCATTAGCCAGTGATGGGTTACCTGCCCAGACACATGAACCATCCCTGGAGCTGGGGGTGTGATCAGCTTCCCCTGAAGGACATGACTATATGGATGAAGGGGAGGAAGGCAACTGTGAACAAAATCAGTGTTCAGTGAAGTAGGAGGGAAGGGCTGATACCTGGGGAGCAGAACATGGTATCCATTACACTGGAGTCCATAACCACTCTCCTCCTTCTCAACCTTCCCCATGCTCTACACTGCACTGCAGGGAATGGAAACACCATCCACGAACTGAGAAACCTAGAAAATAAGCGCTCACCCTCTCCTTCATCTCACATGTAACAAATCTCTACATCCTGCATCTTCTACCCACCTAATAGCTCAAGAATCTGCCCACTTCTATTCAGTCCATCTTTCTTCAGGCTATCAACTCTGCCTGGGCTATTACAACAGCATCTTAAGTGGTCTCTCTGCTTCTGCCACATCCTTCCAAACAGACATCTGCTTTGGAAGCACATCTCTCAAAAGATGAAACCAGATAGTGTTGCCCTACTTTGTAAACCCTTCATCGACACACGAGGCTTCAGTGTTAATCTGACTCTCTCATGGGGCCAATAGGATCCTCCATGACCAAACCCTGCCCCTCCAGCTATCATTTGTCCCTTTCTATAAACTGGGGTTTATGTTACACTGAACCATCCATATAGATCCTCAAATGCTTGCCAACCAACCCCACCAAAACCCAAATAACACCAAGTTTCTCTCCCCCACCTCTATAAATGGCTACCATCTACTTGCTGCTTGGACAAAACTCTTAGGAGTTATCCTTGATTCCTCTCTTTCCTTCTTCCATCACAACTCGTGCTTCCATAGATAATGTTGATTCTACCTCCAGAATGTAATCTCAAACTATCATCTTCTGTCCATGTCCACAGCTACTGCCTTGGCCCAGGCCACCAGTAGCTGAGCAAGTGGTCTACTTACCCACTCTCATTCTTTACAAACAATTCTTAAGGTCTTCACCACAACCCACAGGCATTCTGTGATCTGCATCCTGCTTACCTTGACCACATCACCTGCCTCCGCTACCCCTCTCACTCACAGCCCTTTCTTCTGATCCTTGAAGACACCAAGCTTGTTCTCATCCCCAAACCCTAACACTTGCGGTATTCTCCACCTGGAGTGCTCTTCCTCAGGTCTTTGCACTGCTGACTCAGGGTGTGGCCCCCTACATGCCTACCACACTCTCAGGTCACATTATGCTTTCATTCTTCACAGCACATCAATAGTTGAAAGCCTCTTCTTTGTAGATTTGTTTGCTTACTTATTCATTATCTATTCCCCTAGAAGGTCAACTCTCTGAAGGCAGAGACATCATCTGTCTTTTTCACTTAGTTCTTGGGACAGTGCCTGGAACGCAGTAAGAGCTCAATATATGTGCTGAATGAATGAATGAACACATGGATATTCTATCTGACTTACAGTCTTATCCTTGGGCCCCCTTTACCTGCCTAATTCCTTCACATCCTTGAAACTCAAATCTGCCAATCATCAGCTTGTACACATGCACACACATACACACACACACAGAGTTGCCTTTCTTCTATCTCCCACAATAGTAACCAGCATTTGCCTCTAGCACTATATGTAACACCCTGAATTATAGCTATAGCTCCTCCCTCAGTGCTACAAGCTCCTTGGGGATGAATCTATTTCCCTCCATTCTGCATCTCCATCACCCAACTCACAGCCATTTCAGAGAAGGCACTCAGTGACGGTCTAGTAAATGAAGAAAAAAAGTATTCTTCACTAATGGTTAGGGCTTTGATTATTCCTTAAGAGATGAACTTAGACCCGTATAACTCATTTCTCTCAATCAGCCTCCAAGTTTGAGATTTGGAGGAGGAGGATAGCATTCTAAATCCCCTCCCAATGTCCCTTTAAGTCTTTACTCTTGCTGTAACAGGCCAACACTTCTCTGAGTTATTTGGGAACTGGAGTCTCCCTTGACGTTGTATTTCTGATCGGTTGCTATTTGTTTTGACAGCTGTGGGAATTTTTTATTTAGACCAAGCTCTCTCTGGGGTTTAGTTTACTGGATCTTCTCAATCTAACACCTAGAAAGAAGAGAAAATGACTTACCTGTAAATCTTTTTTTATTGAAGGTGTACCATAAAACAGACCTTCTTTCACCTCTCCACTCTCTCCTGAGATTCAAGGATTCTTGGTTTTTATTGTTGTCTTTACCACTCATTTGGAAAGGACAGAGCAGTGGGAGGCTGGAGAGGCATATCAGCTCTACCCAGGAGGGACTAGGGCTCCCAGTCTCTCTGCCAGTGGACCCAAACAGAGGGAGCTTTCAAGGGAGTTCTTGACAGTTTCACACCAGAAACACCAAGCTGAGGAAATTTACTAGATGACACACATCCACAGAGCCAAAATTACAAGCCATTTTTCTTACCTGTCCCTTTTGTTTTATCTCTGGCAGATGTTCATGGGCAAAGCCATCAGTTTTCAATGGGAAAGCAGAACCCTATGAATAAATGAAGACTTTCGGGGTTCCTACAGGGAGAAACTTTTGCTTGGTCATTTTAACTGATGTTACCACTCATAAGCAACAGTGCAGTTTTTAAGGCATTTGTAGGAAAGGAAACTCAAATGAACACCCCCTTTGCCCATTACTCCTGCCACCCACTCCCAACATCCATCCAGACTAGAATGTTGATTAAGGTCAGCAGGAAATTGCTTAATCCTAGCAGTGACTGCACAAGCTAGTCACCAAGTATCTCAAAAATATCTTAGTCCCAAACATCTATCTTTTTAAAAAATAGCAAGTATTATTCTTTGACTGTCTAAGCAGAACATGCTCATTATAAAACTTTAGCAAATACAGAAAAATATAAAGAAAGACAGCTAAAATAATTCACCCAGAATAAACATAGATAACATTTTAGGAAAAGCACTAAATTTCTATGTCTTTTTTTCTGTGAATGAAATATATAGCTTTTTTATTGAGGTATAGCTGATGTACAGTATTATGTAAGTTTCGGGTGTACAACATACTGCTTCACAGTTTTTGAAGGTTATATTCCATTATGGTTATGATGACATGTTGTCTATATTCTTTGTGTTATACAGTACATCACTATAGCTTTTTTTATATATGTAGTAGTTTGTACTTCTTGATTCCTTACTCCTATCTTACTGCTCCCACTCCCCTCTCCCCACTGGTAACCACTAGTTTGTTCTCTATTGTAAATATATATCTTAATCAAGACTCAGATCACATTGGATACATAATTCTATGTTCTTTTTTTTCTTAATATCGTAACAAAACTTTTCCCATCTCCTTCATCTTCGAAAACATGACGTTTAATGGGCTCATTTTCTTTTGCTAGCTTTATAATTCATCTTAGAGAAAATAAGCCCAAAGAAGTTATCAGGTGACAACAACCCAGCTACCTCAAAGTGACAAGTGAATCCAAAATTTGAAAATCAGAATTACTGTTGTTAACTGTTTTCTGGAGGTCTCCATGGCAACTTGCCAATAGGCAAGACCAAAGTGAGTTTGAGGTAGCTAAACCTTATTGTAGAATTCAAAGTCCAGCTGTGGGTCACAATTACCTCTAGATTAGGGGATAATAGGCTGTTTTCACATTCTTTTTTATTCCTTTCTGTACAGACTAAATCTGTTACCACAAGCATGCCTTGCTTTTAAAATCGGAAGTAAACCATAATGTTATTTTCATTTTGGAAATAAACACCACTTAATTGTATATTTACCCTGGTTTTCTCATCCTCATTCTCTCTCTCTCTCCACAAACACACAGCCAGGAGCCCCATTTCACCTCTCATTTTTCAGACACACAACCTCAAGCCCTCTCCCTCTCCCTCCTCCCTCTCTCCCACCCCTCTGGGATTCGGACAGGCAGGAGTGGGAGTAAGGGGCTTCACTTGATCCCTCCGTCTTATCCGAGGGATAAGACCATGGCTCCAATCCACTCATCTGGAGCCTGATGCCAGGAGCCAGTATTGCTCAGCAGAAAGAAGACGAACTTTGATGGAAATAGGCTTTTGATGTCAGAGGGCTGTATCACTTCCTGTCTGTATGGCCCTAATCAAGCCACTTAACCTCTCTGAACCTCAGTTCCCTCATCTGCAAAGTGAGGATAAGGATATCTAGTTTGGAAGATTATGCCACAATTTAATGATGCAATCTCTTTATCAAACTAAGTGCAGTAAGTCAGAGAAAGACATATATCATATGTTATCACTTCTGTGTGAAATCTAAAATATGACACAAATGAGTTTATCTACAAAACAGATTCAGAGACACAGAGAACAGACTTGGAGTTGCCAAGGAGAAGGGTGTGGAGGATGGATGAAGCTGGAGTTTGGGGTTAGCAGATACAAACTGATATGTACAGGATGGATAAACCAGGTCCTACTGTATAGCACAGGAACTATATTCAATATCCTGTGATAAACCATAATGGAAAAGAATATAAAAAAGAATGTATGAATATGTATAACTGAACCACTTTGCTGTGCAGCAGAAATTAACAACATATTAAATCCACTATGAAAGTGAAATTGTTAGTCACTCAGTCGTGTCCGACTATTTGTAACCCCATGGACGATAGCTCACCAGGCACCTCTGTCCATGAAATTCTCCAGGCAAGAATTCTGGAATGAGTAGCCATTCCCTTCTCCAGGAGATCATCCCAACCCGTGGATCAAACCCAGGTCTCTCACATTGCAGGCAGATTTTTAATCATCTGAGCCACCAGGGAAGCCCCAAGTCCACCATACTTAATTTTAAAAACCTCTGACAAAAGCTTGCAGCAAATAAATGCCCTCATTATAGGTTCACTGATCATCTCTTGGGCCTTAGTTTTACTCTAAACTTGTCCATCCTTCCTCTAGCCAAGGCTGAGCCCAAGATCACCTTAGCTAGAGCTCCTAATCAGTCAGGATTTTTCTGCTTGGAAAACCAGATACCTTTTTTTTAATTTAATATTTATTTTTATTATTTTACTTGGCTGTGCCAGGTCTTAGATGCAATATGCAGGATCTTTAGTTGGGGCATGTGGGATCTAGTTTCCTGACCAGGGATCGAACTTGGGCCCCTGTGTTGGGAGCTCAGAGTCTTAGCCACTGAATCATCAGGGAAATCCCAAAGGGATGTGTTTTAACATTGGAGCTGGAACTCTCACAAAGGGCTGGGAATCAGGTTTTAGAAGCAAAATATGACTTGACTCTTAAGAAAACTCTCTCTCGATTGGCTGAGGTTCTCAGCTTGCCTTTGCCATGAAATCCACAAAGCTCTTCCATAAATATTATCTTCATTCATAAAGAACAGAACAAATCAACAAAGCCCTGACATTTTATCCAGTTGAATAGTAAGAAAGAGGAAGAGAGGTAAAGGAGGAGAAAGAGGAAGGAAGGAGGAGGGGAAGAGAGGAAGAATGATACGGATTGGATGAGTCTTTAAAAAGACAAAAATGTAGAGAGAGAGAAGAGAAAGAAGCAGCCGCATGAGAAGGAAGTGGGTCGGTGCTGACATCCTTTGCCTAAAGAGCAAACTGGGGCGGCGCATTCACGCGACTGGTTCAGAGCTTAAAACAAGTCAAGATGAGAAATAGCATTAGAATTTGGAGCTTTTCATTGGTCTGCAAGTGACACGGATTTTAAAGATGTCAATGAAAATATATAACCAGATTTTAAGACAGTGTGCTCACTCTGCTACATTTTTCCTCTCTGTGACTTTAAATTCCCAAGCAGCATTGCCTGTAACTGAGGAGCATTTGTTTTCATTGCTTGCTTTTCTCCAAGAAAAATGACTAGAGGTAGAAAACCCCAGATTGTCAAATTACTTTCAGAAGGTTTTACTAGAAATTATTTTTTTCAACTGTAGTTAAAGATAAACACAATGTCTCCGAAGCTGAGCTATTTTATCAAGTCAGACAAAACAGAATACAGTTCCTTTTTAAGAACCCAGATTAGCTGCTATCGTGGGTGATTATCTGGATGTAATATGCTACCATGTGCAGAGTGGAACAGCCTACTAGATACACTGAAGCACCACTCATTCGTTCTACAGTACTGACTGAACACAGAATTTGTGAGTAGCGCTGTCTGGCCCCTGGAAACACTGCCCAAGGCAGAGAAGGGGTACTGGTGTCCTCCTGGGGGGACCCTGTCCTCCAGCATGGGGGTGGGCAGGTATACAAGCAACTGGAAGGCAGGATGTGATCTCCAAATTATAGAGCCAAGAAGAATCATCTCATCCAAACTTCATTTAAAATGAGGCCCAGAGAGGGGGAGTGACTTGCCCAAGGTCGTACACAGTGAGTTGCTGGGGGAGTCAGAGTGAGTTTTCAGACTGAATAGCTAGTGTTTTTTCCTCTATATAAAGAACAAGTTTGAGTTTAATTTTTGAAATGTGCTACAGTTCCCACATCTGGGATTGTGCAAAGTCTAATGGAGTTGCAGGACCTCACTTCAAAGAATGTTAGATCCAGAAGGGACCCCAATGATCATCTGGCCCTGGGGTCCATGGTCAGGAGAGCAACTCAAACCAGAGCTACTAAATCAGTCTGGGGGTTGAGTGTCTTTGCTGCTTCTTAGTACCTTGAAGGTGCTTATCAGATCTTTCCTGGGACACTAAGAGCAAATTCAGAGAGGGACCGGCACAGTGAAGGGACAACTAGAAATCAGGAGAAAGAGGAAGAAATAAACACGGAGAGACGGTTTAGGGTGGTAGTCACTAACATGGGCTTTGTACACAGACAAGCCTGAGTTCAAGTCCTGGCTCTGATCCTCATTCTGAGTGGCTTTGGATGAGCAGCTTGACTTCCCTGGGCCAGTTTTCTCATCTAAAGAAGGAAACCTTTCCATGCCCCTCCCTTATAGGCTCTCTACACAGGCTGAGAGAGCCTACAGGAATGCGTGTGTTACCCAGCAAGTGGGTAAGAAGGGTCATTGCTCCCACCACTGAGTGGGCTGAGAAGGTGCCAGAAACTTCTGCCTGTTTCACAGCTTCACCTTGGCCATCATGCCACCTCCCACACAGATGCCCAGCAGTCAAAAGTACTACATGGTTTGGGAATGATTCATGAGGTGTCTTGAATTCCAAATCAGGAATTCTAGGGAACTTTTGATGCCTGAAGCTTGAGGGAGAGGAGCTCCCAGCTCTGGGGATCACAAAGCTGTAAGAACTGATGTGTCTTAATGATACAGGCTGAGGAGTCACCCGGCAAGAGCAGCACAGCCCTTAGAGACCATTGAGGCCACCCCCCACCCCCCTGCCAGAGGCCAGAGAGGCCAGGCAACTCTCCCAAGATCACGCAGCATGTTGACGAGGCCAGGTAGAGCCTCGGTCTCTTCCTCCTGAAAATAGAGGTAATAACTGGGATTACCAGGAGGACTCAGTGAAATTTTGCTGTAAACCATTTTGCTTATGTCTGGCCTACAAATATCTCAATAAGAAATACAAATATACTGTATTATCCATGATTATCATCAGATTATTGTTGCCATGTTTAGTTGGTTAGTTTGTTTTGTTTTCTGGGGATTTTTGTTTATGCGCTGGGTTTTTGTTGCACACAGGCTTTCTCTAGTTGCAGAAAGCAGAAGCTACTCTTTGGTGCAATGTGCAGGCTTCTCACTGGGGTGGCTTCCCTTGCTGTGGAGCACAGGCTCTAGGCTGGCGAGCTCAGTAGTTGTGGCTCAGAGGTTCCAGACCTCAGGCTCGGTAGTTGTGGTGCATGGGCTTAGTTGCCCAGCGGCGTGTGTGATCTTCCCAGATCAGAGATCAAACCTGCATCCCCTGCATTCGCAGGCGGATTCTTAACCACTGGACCAGCAGGGAAGTTCTTCCCATGTGTTTTTAAGCAACTCCCCTAACTCTCAGTCCAATACCCTTTCTGTGGCTGGAGCCTCACTCTTTCAGTCTTTCTGTACTAACTAACAATTAGCAAAGTCAGTGACAAACTCTGGACCAGGCACTGCCATTCTAAGTCACTTGACTCTCACGGTGAACCCTGTAAGGTAGGTCCTCCTAGAACCCCATTTCTCAGACTGGAGACTGAGCACAAGGTGGTTACGTCATCTGCCCAAAATGACTCGACCAGGAAGGGCACAGCTGTGATTTTTACTGAGTTGGTCCAGCCCCAGCATACAAATGCCAAATGCTATATCACTTACCACTTCAAAACCTTCTCCAAATTCATGCCTCTGTGACTTCTCCACATTGTAAAGACTGAATAAGGAAGATGCCTTGCCTTTGAAGTAGCTTAGTGTCAGAGCAGGGCTGGCACATAAGAAGGGTCTACAAATTGTTCATTCTCCCCACTTGAGTTCCAGAGATGAATTTCTGTTCTCACTGGGCATTTTTTTGGCACCAGCCCAGTTCTATAGCTTGTATCTCTATACATTGCTAACAGTGCTTTTCCTCGTTAGGGACAGGCCACCAGCATCTGAGATTTTCTGCCTTCATCCCAAACTCACTCAATCAGAAACTCTGGGACTGGGGTACAGCACCCTGTATGTTGACAAGCCCTCCAGGACATTCTGGGACACACAAAGGAGAGCCACTGATGGTGTGATTAGTACCATGCCTAGAGTGTACCCAGTGCATAGCAGGGATTCAGGAAACATAGGCTGAGCCAGCCGGCAAGCTCTGAATCCCCGCCTCCATCCATTAGTTAAGCAACCGTGGGCAGGTCACTTCACTTCTCTATGTATCAGTTTCCCAGCTTCCAAACAGGGAATGGTAGTAGAGCCTGCTTTGTAATCATTGTTTGGAAGGTTAAATGAGATCACAGGCATAAAGTAAGAGTGAGCAGCAGATAGTGAGTCCTCAGTAAATGTCACCCGCTGTTTAATTGCTGTTGTCGTTGGCAAATACATGAACCAACATGCATATTTAACAGGATGGAAAACAGTGTAGCTTGCCTCGCAAACCTGCAAGTTTGTCTTAAATGGCTAGAGTACTAGTTGTCTCTTTAATTCAACTCCATTCAAGAAATAGTTACTGAGCATCTATTATTTGCCAGTATCTTTTTGTTTCTGTGATGCCTGGTTGAAGAAGACACTGTCCCAGGAGATAAATGCAGCTGCGCTGCGGGAAAAGCAGAGGGACAGGCATGTGTCCTAACACCCACAGTGCATGGAGCAAAAAGGGGAAGCTCCTGTGGGGCAGGAGGTGTGTGCATACGTGCACATGCCTGCACAAACTCTACTTAATCTTCGACATTTTCAGTAAAAAGGACATGGGGCACTAGTAATAGAATTAATTCTCTTCTTACTTCCCCTTTGTCTATTTCAAGAATGATTTCAGTACCTATGCCGTTCAGTATTCCTCATTAAGTTTAGTCCAAAAAAGTCATCTTTGCCCTCAAATTGCTCCTACCTCATAAGATGTGAGACTCTTAAAGATAGGGCTTCCCTGGTGCCTTAGTGGTAAGGAATCTGCCTGCCAGTGCAGGAGACATGGGTTCAGTCCTTGGACCAGGAAGATCCTACATGCTGTGGAGCAACTAAGGCCAAGCGCCATAACTATTGCACCTGTGCTCTAGAGACTGGGAGCCACAACTACCGAAGCCAAGGCACCATAGAGCCTGTGCTCTGCAACCAGAGAACCATCGCAATGAGAACCCCGAGAAACTAAGGGAAGCCCCCACTCACCACAACTGGAGAAAAGCCTGTGCAGCAATGAAGACCCAGTGAAAAATAAAAACTTTTTTTTTTTTTTTAGAAAAGTCTTAAAGATAAAACTTATGACCGGAACAAACAAGCACAGACTTGGTGGCAAATCCAGCAGCCAGGAGTGGACTTGATGAAGACATCTCTCCCTCTCTCTCTCTCTCAGCTTCTGGAAGTAGGGAAAACTTCCTAGAGGAGGTGCAACCCAATTCAGCCTTCTTGAAGGATAAGGACTGGAATAGCAAATACCATATTCCTCCTTTCTGGAGCTCTTACTGGCCTCTGGCCAGGTGCAAGGTGGTGAATGATGCAATGTGATCCTGCACTGGCTCAAGGACTCAACGATACAAGACCAAACACTGAGTATTTAATATAATGCCTCATATGAGTTCCATAACAAACCCTGTAGGTGGCCACACAGTACCAACGGCACCATTTTACAGATGAGCAGAAAGAGGCACAGAGAGGTTAAGTAATTTGCCCAAGGTCATACAGCCAGGAAACGATGTTGCTGGCATTCAGATCCGAGATGCCTCCCTCCTAAGTCTATATTACTTTCAAACAGTCCACCACATCATAGAACAAAGGAACGGGCAGAAGAAAACAGAAGAGATTTTGTAGGTAGCAATTGAAGGAAAAGGGAAAAAAACTTCAGTATCTTTTTCCTCCGAGGGCATCCGTGGGAACACACTTCTTCCCATACTATAAGCCTCGCTTTGCAGCGAGAGTTGTGCCGTCACTTGGCTGAGAGTCATTCAATTGCCTCCCAGAGGACCACCTGCCTTAAGTTTTCCTGCCAGTAAGAGAATGCTTCTCTGAGCCACTTACTTTCTGCAAACAGATTTGGAAGATTTGTGCTGAGAGGTGACTGTCCCATCGCTTGTCTTTGCTCATCTAATCTGAGGACAGTCACAGAGGGCAAGGGACGATTCCCCAGTGTAGTATTGCCTAGGCTCACGGTCCATGCTCTGTGTATGTGTGTGTGTATGTGTGTGTGTGTGGCCACATGCTTATGCATTTTCTAGTTGATGATAATCTTTTAAAATCCACTTATGCATAACTGGCTTATACGGATCTTTGAACACCATTCAGTGCTGGAGCTTGCCTTTGTGTTCACGCAGAGCAACCACCCCCAAGTGACAGCGTTTAACTTTTAACAGGTTGATAAACATGTCCAACTGCCACTGAGGTGGCAGGTATGTCCCACTTTCAAGTGACAACAATCGGCCCTTGGGTTGCAATCTTTTACACGACAAAGATTGAACTTCTCTCTTGCTGTGGTTGGTGGCAGTGGGAAGTCAGACTTGTAGAACACCACTTTCACCTCTTAAAATATTTGATAAATTTAATTTTACATCACAAAAGTAGTAGCATTCAGCAAGGAATTTACTGCCTTAATTGTCACAGGCTAAGGAGAAAACAAAGAAGCAAAAGTGGATGACAGGCTCCTGTAAACTGAGGTCAAATGACATGTTGGCAGGGTCTTTTTTTTAAGTATAGTTAACTTACAATGCTGTGTTAGTTTCAGGTTTACTGAAGCTAATTCTACTCAGTACTCCGCGGTTACCTAAATGGGAAGGAAACCTAAAAAAAGAGGGGATGTATGTAAACATATAGCTGATTCACTTTGCTGTACAGCAGAAACTAACACAGCATTACTTGGCTGTACACCCAAGTAATTCAGATAGTTATAATCAATGTATATATTCATATGTTTGCATACATATTCATATGTATCTTCCTTTTTAGTTAGTAGTGGTATTTATCTGTGAGGGTCTTGAGATAATTCAAAGTGAAAACATTGGTAGATAAACAGAGTAATCACTTGGCATGTATTGGCCAAAGCATAATGAACTCAAAAGAGGCTCCAGGAAAACAACATCACTCTTCACATTAAATCAATGTTGTTCATTTGAATTCGATTAATACTGCCCTTCTGTACTTCCTTGGTAATTTTGTTTATGGTTTATAATTGTATAAGAGCAATAAGCTCATATGCTGTGAGCATAAGACATTTGTTTTACATTTTAAACATCAGAATTTTTAAAAATCTGTCAACCTACAGAGCCATAAGAGTTATATTCATTTGACACAGACATAGAGAACAAATGTATAGACACCAAGGGGGAAAGGGAGGAGGATGAATTAGGAGATTGGGATTAACTTATATACACTGTTGATACTGTGTACAAAATAGACAACTAATGAGAACCTACTGTATAACACAGGGAACTCTACTCAGTACTCCGTGGTTACCTAAATGGGAAGGAAATCTACAAAAGAGGGGATGCATGTAAAAATAAAGCTGATTCACTTTGCTGTTCAGCAGAAACTAACACAACCTTGTAAAAGCAACTATACATCAATAAAAATCAATTTAAAATAAACAATAATTTTTTTAAAGAATTATATTCACTTAATACCCCCCTAAACACTACTCAAGTTTGAGAAATCATGATGCAGTGGGTTGAGCATAGAGCTGGGAGTTGGACAGGACTGGGTTTAAATCTTGGTTCTGGCCCATGGCTTCAGTGTAATCTTGGGCAATCCCTTATCAATCTTTCTGATTTCCGAATGTTTGGTTGCGAGACTTTTAAAAGATCTTTTATGGAAAGTGCCAGGCGTGTAGTAGGCACTCGCTAGAAGCGAATTTCCATCCCTTTTCTCTAAGTTCTCTCTGCATGCCATTTTGTTGTTTCTCTCCTTCTTTCAAAACTGGAGGCTAGTTCTGGGTGAGCAGCCACATCCACTCTCAGAGACACCCCTTGCTTTTTCACGCCCACTTCACTCTTTCTGGCTCGTCAGGAGCAGGGCCAGGCACGCATCAGAGGCCAGCAGAATGGCAGAGAGGTGGAGGGGAACCAAGCACATATAGCCGCCACCTGTCTGCCCAGGAAGGGGAAAGCCAGTCACTCATGTGAGGGCAGAGAGAGACCTGGCAGCAGATCGGGGCAGCCTCCAGCCTGGGATGTGGGCAGGAGAGCAGCTGCCTCGGAGGGGCCCCTGCAGGCACGCTTGGCTGCTTTCCCCCGGGTTCCACCCAGGTTCCAGGCCAGCTGAAGTCACGGCCATATGGCAGCAGGCTCCTCTTTGGGAAGAAAGGGGAGGTCAGTGCTTCCAAGACCCAAGGGAGCAAAGTCACAGAGGAGAGGCTGGCAGTGTCCCGGACCCAAGTCCTGGAGCCCATTCAAAAACCACCAGGTGTCACCAGCACACAGCTCAGACTTCAGCATCCACCCCTCCCTTCTGCCCTCCCTCTCTGCCTAGGATGGAGTGTGTGTGCGGGTGTGCTCGGTCATGTCCGACTCTCTGTGACCCCAGGGACTTTAGCCTGCCAGGCTCCTCTGTCCATGGAATTTTCCAGGATACTGGATGATACCAGAGTGGATTGTCATTTCCTACTCCAGGGGATCTTCCTGACCCAGAGATGGAATCCCTGTAGCCACATAAAATCAGAAGCAGTCGCTCAGCATGTGTTAATTTGTCAGCTACTATGATCAGGTGGACTCTGCAAGTCATGTTTGTACTCTTGGCAAATGGCTAAAATGTGTTGGGCTTCTGAGTTTTAGATTGATGACTAACTGAGTTACTAGACTCTAGAATGGGGCAGGTGTTAAACATAAATTATCTGGATGAATCTTCTCAGAAAGCCTCAAAAGCAGAAGCTATTAATCCATTTTACAGGTGAACAAACAGGCTCAGAGATGCGAGGAACACAGAGTTCAATCCTTATCTGATTCCCACGCCCAGCTCCTTCCCACCACACACATTGCTTTTTGAACTGAAGAGGGATGGGAGATGGATGTTCTGTGGAACACCTACTAGATAACAGAGATAGGATTCTGCACAGATTTCTTCCTTTTACCTTCATAATGAGCCTATGAGGTAGATATGATTACACACCTTTTTTTGGATGAGGAAACTGGGCCTCAAATGAGTTGTGAGTGATAAAACCAAGATTCACACCAGATGTGTTCACTTCCAAAAGCCGTGAACTTCCATGCACTTATGGCTGTGAACACATTCATTCAATTCATTCATTCCACAGAACACCTGGTATAAGCCAAGGCCCTTGCTGTGCACTGGGAATATATGGTGAATAAAACCTCTGCAATACCTGCTCCAAGGGTGGGCATCATTTAATGAGGGAGACAGGAAGTAAACCAAATCACAGTGCCTGGCAACAAAGACCCTTGCTGCCAATCTGGCATTGATCCAGGAATAAGAGAAGGCACAAGAGAAGTTGGGAATGGAGAAATCAGTTCTGCCCCCAGGCACCAGAGCCCGCTCCCTCCCTTGCAGTAGACCCAGGCCATATGTCAGTGCTGCCAATTCCACATCACAACTGGTAATGGGCAAATGGATTGTTGCAAACCACAGAAAATCCCCAAACCTCATTTGAGTCAATAGTTGCAATCTCTTCTCCACAAGCCTTTCACTGGCTCCACTAACTCAGCAAAATTGATTGTGGCTTCACAGTCTCCACTACCTGTTATCCTCAATACCCTGCTGGCTCCCTGGGGAGAGCTGACATGGTGCATGGGCATATCTGGGGATTCAGGAAGGTGGGCAGGCAACCTTTCACCTAAGGACATGAGGGTAAGCACAGCAGCTTTTTAAGAGGCAAGGAAATAGGCCAAAGCAGCGTGTCAAGATGGTGTGGGAAATGCTACCAAATGGATGAGCATGGAAGGCTGTAGGAAAGGAAAGAGGGGTCAGCCCATTCTCTGGGGTGGTGTGTAAGGAGGAGCAGACTTCAAGGAAACCTTCCTAGAGGAATTGATGAGTAAATTGAGAGCTGAAGCACCGATAGGAGGCATGGAGATAGGGCAGAGAAGAGGGAATTGTAGGGAAGAGAAGGGATGCAGAAAGGATTTGGGGAAGTTCAAGATAGGAGCCGGACAAGGAGTGGCTCACAGGAGGCAGGGCAGCTCAGGGTGGCTGGGCTATGGCTTCTGGAGAGAGGTGAGGCTAGAGATTTAAGAGGCAGTCAGACTGTGCTGAATCAGGGAGGCCTTGACAAAAAGACCCATCCTGTAGGAATAGGGAGCTGAAGGTCTTCAAGCAGAGAAGGGAAAGCCCAGATTTCACCTTTGCAAATCACAGTGGCTACAGAGTGGAGAGTAGATTGGAAGTGGTTGGATGTGAGCAAGGTGGAGGGTGCTGTGATAATGCACAAAAGTCAGGAGTGGTCTGGACTGAGATATGAATGATTCAAGATGTTTTAAAGAATTGGCAATTAGGTGAGAGTGAGGGTGGAGAGGTAGAAATCAAGGATGACTGATATTTGCAGCTTGGGAAAACAGCTGGATGAAGGGCATGGTTTATCCAGAGAGAGCCTCTGAGAAGAGGGTTCAAGTTGATGTGTAGATATCTGTGGGATGCTTGTCAGAGGGGAGAAGCCAGTGCACCATTAAGTCAGAGGTAAAAAGACAGTTTTGGGTTAGACATAGAGATTCATGGATCATCAGTATGCAGATGAAAATTGAAGCTGTGAAATGAGATTCTTATAAGAACTTACATAGAATGAAAAGAGAAGAGGGTCAAGGGGAGAGCCCCAAGGACACCAAATGAATGAGATAATCAGCGGAAAAGGAGCTTGCAAACGAGTCCGAAGATGAGCAGGAAGAAAACCAGGCAACTCTGGGGTCTGAGGCATGAAGGGAAGAGGATGTATCAGGGGACAGGAGCACTCAGCTGGCTCAAATGATGCCAACAGGGCACAGTGGAGGCAGGTGGGTAGTGTAGGGACATGTGTAAAAATTCCTCCCACGCTAGTGCTTAAGGAAAAAAAAAGGTGTTGGAAACCTTTGTACTCTACTTTTTTCATTACCCTCTGCTCTGCATAAAAGTACAGGTGTAAAATACAAGATTAATTTAGTGCAGTGTTTCCCAAAGGACAATGCAAAGAATCTGCACCCGAGATGAAACACACACACAATTTTTGGAAAGGTTGTGCACTGTGTTCCCACAGGTGAGTCTGACAATGCAATTAGCATAGTAAAGGCTCAGAAAAGCCCTACAGTAAAGAAACCTATTTAACCTCATTTAGCCCAGAATTGCTCCAGCTTAATGGAACCATCATGGTGTATCCCTTACTAGCATCTCTTGGGCTGGCAACAGCAAAACACACTTTGGAAATCACAATATTCATGCATTTCTAGCTGATGAAATGTCTGCCATCAGTAAACCACAGGTTAAAAACTTTGTCTCTCATGAAATAATGCCATTTGCAGCAAACATGGATGGACCCAGAGATTGTCATCTTGGGTGAAGTAAGTCAGAGAAGAAGTATCATATGACATCTGTGATATGTGGAACCTAAACAGAAATGATACAAATGAACTTACAAAACAGAAAGAGACTCACAGACTTAGAGAACCAACGTATAGTTGCCAGGGGGAAGGATGAAGGGAAAGGATAGTTAGGGAGTTTGGAATGGACAGGTACACCCTGCTGTATATTAAATGGGTAACCAACAAGAACCTAGTGCATAGCACATGGGACTCTGCTCAGAGTTATGTGGCAGCCTGGATGGGAGGGGAATTTGGGGGCAAATGGATACATGTTTATGTAGGATTGAGTCCTTTTGTTGCCCACCTGAAACTATCACAATATTGTTAATCAGCCATACCCCAGTGCAAAATAAAAAGCTTGAGAAAAAAAATCCTCTCCCAAGTTTAGGATGAAAAACTTCCTTGATCTGAATTCCTTCAGTATTCATTGATCTGAAATTTATTGGATACCCACTAAGTTGCAGCATAGCCTGAAGGATAATGGACATGGTACATTTGGGGAAATGAAGATTGGGGAGACATGGGGGAGGGCATTCTTTCAGCCTGCATGCTTGTGCTGATTATATCACAAGCCAAATAAACAGGCAGATGCAGACCAGTTGGAAAGAATGAGAAAAGAAGCATCACCATGAGGTGGCCTTCCCTTCTCTTAAAAGCTGTGAGGTTTGGAGGACCAAAACCAGGATAAACCATTGATAAATATGATGAAGTATACTAATAAAGACCATTTTCAAAAGTGGTTGTAAGCTGCTACCATTTATTCAGCACCCATTCTGTGCCGTGTATTTACATGATAATAATATAGTAACATTTACTGAGTTCCTACTCTGCACTAGATGTTCTCCTCAGTCTATTAGCTTATTTATACTTCTAACAACTCCACAGATATTCATAATATCATTTACCAGATAAGGAAATTCACTGAGAGGTAACATTTCTTGCCCAAGGTCATCATGGTTAGTAAGTGGCAGAGCTGAGATTTGAACCTAGACAATCTGCTCCAGATATTATACTCTACACTCTACATCCTTTAAAAACATCCCATTGATACTTGAACTTAGATTGCTGGAGTATGAATCTAAAGTGCTAATCATTACACCCACCCACATTGTTTACATTCTTTGATTTTTTACAACAATGTTTTGATGTAGGTGTTATTAACCCCCTTCACAGAAGAGGCTCAGAGTGCTAACACAGCTCATAGCTGGCAGTGCAGAAGCGACAGAATTCACTGAGGTCTGACTCTGAATCTCCTACTACTAGGTCTATAACCTCTTGCCACCAAGACTGCTGCCACTTTTAAGGCTAGAATTGGAGGGAGGGGCAGCATGTTGCATGACTACCGACTATGGTGCTGGAACAGCATCTTGGTGACACCCTGCGTCAGGCTCCCTCACTTTAGTAGCTGGTTGCAGGAGCAGTACAGGAGATCCTGAAGGACAGGCCAATGTGGCCATGGCAGTGGAGAAAGGGGGAGTTGGGGGTGCTTAGACAGCATTTGGGGAAGGCAATGGCACCCCACTCCAGTACTCTTGCCTGGAAAATCACATGGATGGAGGAGCCTGGTGGGCTGCAGTCCATGGGGTCACTAAGAGTCAGACACGACTGAGCGACATCACTTCCACTTTCACTTTCATGCATTGGAGAAGGAAATGGCGACCCACTCCAGTGTTCTTGCCTGGAGAATCTCAGGAACTGGGGAGCCTGGTGGGCTGCCATCTATGGGGTCGCACAGAGTCGGACATGACTGAAGCGACTTAGCAGCAGCAGCAGACAGTGTTCACGTTACTAACTCACATTCAGTTCAGTTCAGTTGCTCAGTCATGTCCGACTCTTTGCGACCCCATGAATCGCAGCACACCAGGCTTCCCTGTCCATCACCAACTCCCGGAGTCCACCCAAACCCATGTCCATTGAGTCAGTGATGCCATCCAACTATCTCATCCTCTGTCGTCCCCTTCTCCTCCTGCCCTCAGTCTTTCCCAGCATCAGGGTTTTTTCCAAATGAGTCAGCTCTTCGCATCAGGTAGCCAAAGTATTGGAGTTTCAGCTTCAACATCAGTCCCTCCAGTGAACACCCAGGACTGATCTCCTTTAGGATGGACTGGTTGGATCTCCTTGCAGTCCAAGGGACTCTCAAGAGTCTTCTCCAACACCACAGTTCAAAAGCATCAATTATTCTGTGCTCAGTTTTCTTTATAGTCCAACTCTCACATTCATATATGACTACTGGGAAAACCATGAAGTGAAGTGAAGTCCAGTCGTGTCTGACTCTTTGCGACCCCGTGGACTGTAGCCTGCCAGGCTCCTCTGTCCATGGGATTCTCCAGGCAAGAATACTGGAGTGGGCTACCATTTCCTTCTCCAGGGGATCTTCCCGACCCAGGGATCAAACCCAGGTCTCCCACATTGGAGGCAGATGCTTTAACCTCTGAGCCACCAGGGAAGCCATAGCCTTGACTAGATGGACCTTTGCTGGCAAAGTAATGTCTCTGCTTTTTAATATGCTGTCTAGGTTGATCATAACTTTCCTTTCAAGGAGTAAGCGTCTTTTAATTTCATGGCTGCAATCACCATCTAAAGTGATTTTGGAGCCCAGAAAAACAAAGTCAGCTACTGTTTCCACTGTTTTCCCATCTATTTGACATGAAGTGAGACCACAAGTATAGCTGTATCAGTGTGTGCATGCTAAGTCGCTCAGTCGTGTCTGACTCTTTGCAACCCTATGGACTATAGCCCAGCAGGCTCCTCTGTCCACGGGATTCTCTCAGCAAGAGTACAGGAATGGGTCACCATGCCCTCCTCCAGGGGATCTTCCTGACCTAGGGATCTAACCCACATCTCTTACGTCTCCTGAATTGGCAGGTGGGTTCTATACCACTAGCACCACCTGGGAAGCCCAGCTGTATCAGTACGTATCTGCAAAATGTGAGCCCTGGCTAGGATCAAAAACATGATTGTCAACCAGTGTCCAGCAGCTGCAACCTTCTCTGCCCCTAGGGTCAGGGGCCAAGTGGACTTGAAGGCAGCTCCCCTGTTTAAGGACTCCTCACTTGACTTGGGGTTATAGCCTTGAGGTTCACACAGGTTAGGGATCCTTTGCATCATTCTATGGTTATGCATTCCAACCCCAACCCTAGAAGATGTAGATTTCCACCCACTGAGTGAGCTAAGACCCTACATTAGCTCTCCTAGAGCTGCAGAAAGCAGTGCCCTTGAACTAGAATCTGCAGACAGCAGGCCTCAGGCTCAGAGGAGCCATTGCAGCCCATGCAGCCCCTCCATAGTGCCGGAGATTTATCAGACCAGACCCTGAAATGGGTCCTAATTAAAGGCCCTGCAAAGCCCTCTGTGCACTGTGGCTCTAATTAAGTTTTGACATTATATCAAATTGAATCCTTTTATTAAACATTTATCTTCAGATTCCAGAGTGTCACAACACCACATTGTTTTAAGTGACAGAAAGGCAAACAGCGTTTGCCTTCCCAACAGCAATAAAAGTGCTCCTTTAGCAGCCAACTGTGGTCAGAGGCACTGGCAGGCAGGGCAGGTCTTTCCAGAGTCTGTTCGTGTTCAGCTGGGGGGAGGGGGACAGAGGTTTTGGTGGTCCCCCCAAAAACTTGCTTCATTTCTTCAGCTCACACCTGGCAACTGGTACAACCATCTCCACCTCCCTCCTGATCTCCCTCCTCGCTGAGCTGTGTGGATCAGCTGCAATTCCTCGCAGTAATTTTCCTTGTCCCTCAAGAACCCCTTCTCTCTCTGGGATTGTAGTGAAGAGGCAGAAGGCAGCCTGGCTGTCTCTCAACTCCTCTTTGAGCACAGCCTGGCTTTGTGGGGCTGGTCCACCAATCCCCCAGACTATGAAGGCTTCACAGCAAAGATTCTGATTTTTCCATCCTCATCTGCTAGCAGAGTGCCTAGCTCACAGAAACCTGACAACATGTTTTTAATCAATCAATTAATGAATGAATGAAGACCAAGACTAGCCCTCAGCTTTGTAGTTTTGAAAATGCTTTTTTGAAGTTTCCCCAAAGGTGAGCGAGTTCTGTGGCAGTGAATCTTGTCAGTTAGACTCATGAGAGATCCACATCTCTATGTCTACAAATGGCTCCTGGCAGGATTCTCTCCTGGGGAGAGGGACAATTCTGAGAAAATTCACCAGCGCTGTCGGTAACTGGCCTGTCTTCCTATCTGGATGACTGGTCCAGATCTATGCATGCATCTGGAAATACTAAGACTCACATTCTACTCATTCTCTTTCCTGTTATTATGAATAACGATGACAATAATAATAACAGGTAATGTGTGTGGAAAGCTCAGGAAATGCACTATTCTAAGAGTTTTATGTGTATGTTCACTTATTCAACTCTCATAAGAACCTGTGAAATCAATGATGTTATCCCATTTTAAGGTGAGGAGACAGAGGCACAAAGCCCTTAGGCAATTTGCCCAAAGCTCCACACCCAAACAGTCTGATACCTTCAGTCTTGCATTTCCATTTTAAACAGTAGCTAATATCCGAATCTGAATATTAATTAATGAACTAATATTACTAATAACTCAGCAAGCCTCCAGTTTCTCATCTATAGAATAGGCTCATTAATAAGATCTACCCAAGGGGTTGATGTGATCATTGAATTAGGTGAGATATAAAGTATCGGCACAGAGGGGATTTTAAATAAACATTAGAGAGGCTCTCATATCCACTGAGAGAGAACGGAAAGTGTGCAGTTAATCTCGTCCTCAGTGCGTGTGGAACGCTATTCAGAAAATGACACATACACTCGTGAAATTTGAAATGAAAAGACAGCAATACAAGAGCTGTCACGAGGCAGCCTGTGGTTAATTGCCAGATGAGTGATCTTGGAGGTAAACGCAGAGTTGAAAAGAAGGATAGACAGCCCTAAGCTGTGGGATCAGGGAGGGCTCCATAAATCCTAACTTCCAAAAGATGGAAGACCTCAGAAGCGCCTACTCCACCTCCCAGCTAATACACAAGTGCCCCCTTCAACAACCCTAAGAGGCAGCTGACCACCTTCTGCTTGAACCCCTCCAATGACAAGGAGCTCACTACCTTGGGAAGCAGTTCTGAAAACATAACACCCACCCAGGTACCGATCTGACATCTCCCCTTTATTGGGCCAGGCTAAGGGCAAGCTGAAAAACTGAAGAAGACGCTCCCTGAACCTGCACCACCCTGAAGGTGAGCACATCCTGAAATTTGGACCCTAGGCACTTGATCTTAGTCCTGGTCCTACCTGTATACTGCTACCCTCTGGAGTAAAACAGACATTGTTTCAGACAGGGAAGAGAGGAGAGTTTGATTCTGTGAGGAGGGAAATTGTAAGTAATGAGGAGGAAAGAAGAAGGGGCAGATGCTTTTCTTTTTTAATTTGTTTATTTATTTGGCTGTGCCGGATCTTACTGATAGTTACACCAAATGGGATCTAGTTCCTTGACCAGGGATGGAACCCAGGCCCCCTGCATTGGGAGCACAGAGTCTTAGCCACTGGACCACCAGGGCAGTCCCCATATGCTTTTCTGAGTCCAGCATAGCTGGGAGACAAGAGTCAAAGCAGATAAGGTGGGAAGCTCTGGTTCCAACTGGGCATGGGTGGGAATCTGGTCCTAAAGATATCCGCCCTTTGTGCTGTAGGCAATGGAAGACAAGATTTCCGAGTTTTGTGTTTGGCTTGGAAACAAGAATGAAGTTAGATAAGCATTTCCAGGTATACAGATCCTCATCCCATGAAACATGTCCATCCTTGTGGGTCAGTGGCTTGGGTGGCATTTAACCACTTTGGACTGGATCTCTGCCATGAAATTGAATGTACTTAAGCAGATGAAAATGAACCAAAGCGGACTCAGGGAAATTGGTGGTCAAAAATTTAAGGCAGATTCTGCAAAGCAGGAAAGGCCATTGACGTCTTCTCGTTCCTTGGAGGCATCTAGACAATATGTCGGTGACTTCCTGAGATGCTGGCAGGAATGAGGGTCCCTCAAGTGACAGTGCCTGTGGGACACCTCCTGGCAGCCAGGCCCCATGATCTGTGTACACAGAGTAGTGCAAGAAACGCTAGCCCTGTAAAGATTTTTATTTCCTAGCACTTCCTTGGTGGCACAATGTCAAGTACTCTGCATATTATTTTATTCATATTTGCAACAACATAAGGAGAAGATATGAGTTTGAGTGATCTCCAGGAGTTGGTGATGGACAGGGAGGCCTGGCGTGCTGCAATTCATGGGGTCCCAAAGAGTCGGGCACGACTGAGCGACTGAACTGACTGACTGACTGAAGAAGATAGAAGCTTAGAGAAGGGGAAGTGACTAACCCAAGGAGGCACAACTAATGAATTAAGTTAGAGCAGCAGTTTGTCCAGAGAGTAGGAAGCATATGTGGAGGGAGAGTTGCATCTGGCCCCGTCTCATCCCCAGTGGCTGCCTGGGCTAAACAGCCTGCACCCCTGCACAGGGCTCTGCAGCTTACCAAGTGAGTTTATTAGCTCTCAATTTTATCTCATTTCATCTATTCAATCACACCCTCAGGGAAACAGGACTGGCCCATTTCCCCATATTGCAGATAAATAAATCTCAGCTGACTTCATACACACGCAGGTCTCTCCATCATCACTGTCCCCACCCTGCCTGAGCCACCTCCATCTCTCACCTGGACTACTCCTGTTGCAATGGTCCCGGCAAGAGATGCTGGTGGCTTGGACTGGGCTCATGGCTTCCAGGCTTGTCTCTCCAGTCCACGCCCCATGCAGCCACCAGGACTATCATCCTAAATCACAAGTCTGGCCACATCAACCACCTGCTTAAAAAATCCTTGGTTGCTCTCCACTGCTCTAAGTTTATACTTCTAATGGCTTATTAGGTCCTGAATAATCTAACCACAACTACTATCTCTCAAGACTGGTTACACACACACATGCTTATATCCAGCCCGACCATCTGTCCTTCAGACAGACCAAAACTCTTGGTGGCAGGATCCCATCTTCTTTCTTTGGTTAACCTTTGCTCTTCCCCCCAGCACCTCCCTGCCCTTCCATTCAACTGACAATTTCTACTTATCCCTCGTGGCTCATCTGAGATGGAGCTTCTTCCAGGAAGCCTTCCTGACAACTCACCACCACTCAGATGAAATGATGCACCCTCCACCATCTTGTCCTCTGCAGTAACAGTATCACTTAGTGGTTCACCAGAATCCCACTGTTGTTCAGTCACTCAGTCGTGTCTGACTCTTTACAACCCCATGGACTGCAGCACACCAGGCTTCCCTGTCCTTCACCATCTCCTAAAGTTTGCTCAAACTCATGTCCATTGAGTCAGTGATGCCGTCCAATCATCTCATCTTCTGTCGCCCCCTTCTCCTCCTGCCCTCAATCTTTCTCAGCATCAGGGTCTTTTCCAATGAATCAGCTCTTTGCATAAGGTGGCCAAAGTATTGGAGTTTCAACTTCAGCATCAGTCCTTCCAGTGAATATTCAGGGTTGACTTCCTTTAGCATTGACTGGTTTGATCTCCTTGCAGTCCAAGGGACTCTCAAGAGTCTTCTCCAGCACCACAGTTTGAAAGTATCCGCTCTTTGGCCCCACTGCCTGGGGTCAAATCCCCGCTATTTGGCTCACACTGTGAATCCTTCAGTGCATGTCTTCATCTCTCGGTGCCTCTATTTCCACACCTCTAAAGTGGAGAAAATAATAGAGGGATTTTTTTTTAGGATTGATTTTACCTTCGTTTACCTTCATTTACCTCCCCATTGATGTACAGTGTTTAACCCAGCACCTCGCTCCTGACAGTTTCTCCAAGGGGCCCATGTGACCACCCTGCCCTTGCTGTTGTTTTCACCCAGGGCCAGGTACATTGACTCTGTGTCTCAGTGCCTCCTAGACACTGTTCCAGGGGTTTAGGGAGTCCTGCTGTACTGACCCCCTCTCTACCACGGTGCCCAGCTCAATCACTACAATTAATGGGCATTCAGTAGAAATGAGGACTGGCTGAAGCCCTGAATGAATCCTGAAGTCAGTGACTTGCCCAAGATCACGTGGTTAAGACACGGCAGAAAGACGGTGCAAGCACCCGCTGTCTCACCAAGCAGCCCGGCCATCTTTCCACTGCGCCGCCAGGCTCTCGAGATGAATGTAGAGCTGTTGGCACACAACAGTGCTTATTCATTGCCTGCCCACTCCTGGGGTTGACAGAGCCATTTGATCAATCCTGTTCCAGAGGGTCTATGCCTATCAGCTTCCCATCCTCCCTAGGCCTGCCTCCCCCTGGGAGCAATCCTGACACGGAAAGTAACCACTACTCTCCCCAACTAGTCCCGCAGCTTCTTGAGAGCAGGGACTGGGTGATCCATCTGCACCCCCAGCATGGGCCCCAGGCAGTAGCACCTGACACTTTTTGAGAACCTACTGTGTGCCAGGCACTGTGCTAAACCCTCTCAGTGTAGGGTTTTATGCAATTCTCACAGCCCCAGTGAGATAGGTCTACTGTCTCCCCACGTTACAGATGAAAAGACTGAGGTTCAGAGGGGCTTTGTGGTACAACTGGGCTACGAACCCAGGTTTCCCACCTCCAGACTCTGAGACTAACCACTGACCCTCCCTGCCTCTCTAGCAGCAGGAGCTGAACTAAGAATTGTTTTTGAGGATGGTTTCACGGCTTTTGACAACACTCAAACATAAAGGCCTGCTTTATGGAGTACATTTTAGGTTGACTCGTTACCTCTGTGGAGGGTCCTTAACCTCATTGCGCAGGGCTTTCAATCACATGGTGGTACTTGAGGGCATGACGTTTTCCTGTCCCTGGGAGCCTGCTCCAGCGTCAACACTGTGGAGTGAGGGGGCCAGAGATACAAGGTTATGATGAAGGGGCATTGAAGTTCAGAACCTAGATCCTCCCAAGTTCTCATTCTTGGTCAGGTCCACATAATCCACCAGCAAGAGTACCCCTGCCTGCGACACACAGAGCTCCCAGTGTAGGGCCCTGACCACCACCTTGGGGGCCTGTCCACAGTCTCTAAGCATTGAGGATCCTGGTTCACTTATCTCCACCAGGATCCATTCACTCCTCCTGTGTGAGGTCAAACCCACTCTCTTCACCTCCTTCCTGGCTCCCTTGTCTAAGGCTGACTTGCACCCCAATTCTCAGCAATGCCCCTGCCCATGTCTTCCCTTAGTCATGGCCACAGCCGGCACTGAACTGGAGAAAAGTTTATCCTGAACAAAGAGGTTGTGAAGAAGACTGAGACAATTTCTAATTCATCCTTTTATTCAATTATTCTGTAGATACTTAGTGAGAACCTACTCGACGCAAGCACTAAGTGTTCTTTCAGTTCAGCTGCTCAGTCGTGTTCAACCCTTTGCGACCCCATGGACTGCAGCATGCCAGGCTTCCCTGTGCATCACCAATTCCCAGAGCCTGTTCAAACTCATGTCCATCGAGTTGGTGATACCATCCAACCGTCTCATCCTCTGTCATCCCCATCTCATCCTGTCATCCCCTTCTCCTTCTGCCTTCAATCTTTCCCAGCGTCAGGGTTCTTTAAGCTAAGCTAAGTCACTTCAGTCGTGTCCGACTCTGTGCGACCCCATATACGGCAGCCCACCAGGCTCCCCCGTCCCTGGGATTCTCCAGGCAAGAACACTGGAGTGGATTGCCATTTCCTTCTCCAATGCAGGAAAGTGAAAAGTGAAAGTGAAGTCGCTCAGTCGTATCTGACTTTCAGCGACCCCATGGACTGCAGCCTACCAGGCTCCTCCATCCGTGGGATTTTCCAGGCAAGAGTACTGGAGTGGGATGCCATTGTCTTCTCCGCAGGGTTCTTTAAAAAGTATCTAATACTAAATACATATAAAAGACTATTTTAACATGCATGATTACACTGATTGCAATTAGGTTTGGCAACAAGGGTTGTTTTTTAGCTAAAAAAGATAGCTTATTTCTCTCTCATCACCCAACTTTGGAGATATGACGTCTGGGAGATAAGACTCTCCATTGATGGCATGGCCCAGATGTCTTTGATTCTTCCATCATGCAGCTCTCCATCCTCAAGGTTGCATCACAGTCCAAGATGGCAACTGGAGCTCTCTATTCCATGTGCCCAGAGGAAGGGGCTGAGAAAGGCACATGCCATCCCTTGAAGGATGTCGCTCCCTCCACTTCCACTTCCATCCCATTGGTCAGAGCTTGGTCACACGGTCACCTCTAGCTTCAAGAGCAGCTGGTAACTAAAGTCTATATTCTGGGAAGCCACCTGTCCAAGCAAAACATGGGAAGATGGAAAAGATGGGACATTAGGAAACAGCCAGTAGTCTCTGCCATAGTGAGGCACAGAGAACAGCAATAGAATGAAGACCTGTGAACTGACCACCAGGTTAAGAAATGGAGCATCCCAGCACACTGAAGCTGACCTGTCCCCTCCCTTACCCCTTCTCCCTCGGGTCTGGTCGACACCCTCTTGAATTCTGTGTTTATCACTGCTTGCTTGACTTTACAGTTTCACCACAACCACGTGTTTCCTTTGTCTTTCCTTTTTCATTATTTATCTATGTATGGCCGTGCTGGGTCTTCGTTGCTGCACTCAGGCTTTCTCTACTTGCAGCGAGTGCAGGCTACTCTTCTTTGTGGTGCTCAGGCTTCTTACTCTGGTGGCTACTCTTGCTTGGAGCACATGCTCTAGGCACACAGGCTTCAGCAGTTGCAGTTCAGGGGCTCTAGCATGCTGGCTCAATACCTGTGATGCCTGGATTTAGTTGCCATGTGGCATGTGGGATTTTCCTGGAGCAGGGATTGAACCCATGTCCTTAAAAATCTATTGTCCAGTTGTACATGTTTAACTTTGTGTAAATGGAATCATACCATATGTATTTATCCATGGCTTGATTTCTGTGTTCAGTATTTTTAAAATTTTTGTTGAAATATAGTTGACTTACAATGTTGTGCCCATTTCAGATATACAACAAAGTAATTCAGTTATATATTTATATGTATGTGTGTGTGTGTGTGTGTGTGTGTGTATATATATATATATACACATACACACTCTTTTTTACATTCTCTTCCACTATAGGTTATTATAAGATATTGCATATAGTTCCTTATGCTACATAGTAGGTCCTTGTTGGTAATCCATTTTCTATACAGTAGTGTGTATATTTTAATCCCAAACTCCTGATTTATCCCTGCCCCCTTCCCCTTTGGTAACCTTAAGTTTGTGTTCTATGCCTGTGAGTCTGTTTTTGTGTGTGTGCTGCACAGTATCATGTGTGTGGAATTCACCGGTGTTGACAAGTGTAGCTGTAATCTACTCCCATTCATTGCTGAGTCATATCTCATTATATTAATATGCTCCAAGTTATTATCATTCTTCTGATGAGAAAAATGCAAGTTGTTCCCAGGGTTGTGTTGTTTCAAGCACTGCTGTTAGGAACATTCTCATATACACCTCCTTATGTATACAGGCAAGGGCTTCCCAAGGCAAATTTCTAAGGGAAATTGCTGGGGTTTAGGATATACACATACTTTGAGACTGTCAAATAGGCTTTTAAAATATTTATTTATTTATTTGGCTGTGCCAAGTCTTAGTTGTAGCACATGGGATCAATCTTCGATACTCATTGTTTCAGGTGGGATCTAATTACCCAACCAGGGATCAAACCCAGGCACTCTGCATTGGGAAGCATGGAGTCTTAGCCTCTGGACCACCAGGGAAGTCCCTCAAATAGGCTTTTAATAAGAGAGCCACAAAAGATCCTGGTGCTCCAGGGATTCTAATAGTTGGCACAATGTTCATCTGTTCAGGAGAATGGAAATGTATAGAATACTCTCCGCGCACATAGACACACGCACACAGATTCATTTGTTTATTTGTCCATTCGTTCAATAAACACTTGTTGTGTAGCTATTATCATTAATTGTAAGACACACCATCAATGTAATAATGATTCTTCGGGGAAAGAGAGACACACAGCAGTAAATGAACCCATCAATTGTAAGACACATCCCAATTTCACTGAAATGTGCATGGAAGTTCTTAGAATCAAGGAAATTCTGCCCTTGAGGAACTTACAGATTTGAAGCCATTTTTTCCCTGAACAATGATACCAGAGCACAAAATACGATTAAAGCAGATACAAAGTATTCAAAATCAACCCAAAATATAGTCCACCAGGGACCCTGAATCACAACACTGCCTTTGAGCTTGCAAGAAATACCAAGTTTCAGGGTCTTCTCCAGACCCACCAAGTCAGCAACTGGTTTAACATGATCCCCTAGTGACTCCTATGCCCATTAAAACCTAGTCGCACTTCAGAGGGGCATAGAGGAGAAAAAGAGTCTTTCCAACTAAGGGCAATCAAGAAAGGCTTCTTGAAAGAGGTGTCATTTGAAGAAGAGAGAGAAGGAAGGATTACATTGGTTGAGTGCTGCTCTGAGTTAGGGACTGTACAAGGGGCTTTCTCATTGAGTCCTCAGAATTACCCCCACAGGGCAAGAATTTCCTTTTTACAAAGAAGGAAATAGGCACAGAGAGGTCACATGACTTGGTCAGGGCGGCATAGCTGATAGCTAGCAGAGCTGGGCTTTGAGGCTGGGACTCTCTGAGTCTGGGGTCCAGTCTCTTCCCCATATCACACTGAAAGAACTAAAGAAGCAGCTGACAAGAATCAAGACAGGATAGTCTCTGATGGCTCAGATGGTAAAGAATCCGCCTACAATGCAAGAGACCCAGGTTCCATTCCTGGGTCAGGAAAAGCCCCTGGAGAAGGGAAAGGCAACCCACTTCAGTATTTTTGCCTGGAGAATCCCATGGACAGGGGAGCCTGGCAGGTTGCAGTCCCTGGGGTCGCAAAGAGTCGAACACGACTGAGCAACTAATACTTTCACTTTTTCTTCCTCCCAGAGATGTGTGCAAAAGTGCACAGTGCTATACCCAGGACTTCCGAAAGGTGGGCTCTCAGGGCACACCTGGAGACGGATTCAGGAAAGCAGGCAGGCAGGGCAGTCTTCTTACTCCACTCTAACCCCAGCCAACGCCTGCACAAGACCTAGCATGCAGCAGCCATTGAAAACAATTCAATGAATGAATGAATGAATGGGGAGAGAGTTTTTTTTCAAACCTTCCAGCAGCCGCCAGTGCCAGCACTGCTTGGGGGCTGAGGTTCCCAGAGAGGTGGGTGAGGCCGGCCTCGCCCACCCGCCCCAGGGTCTCGTTAATCCCTGCCATCAGGGAGGGCCCTCCCAGCACAGCAAAAAGCCAGGAGCAGAAAAGGTTTAAAACACAGCGCCGGCAGCTCCCACCAAACCCTTCATTTGCTTTACTTAAAAAATTACTTCACCGACTTCCTACCCGTGCGTCAGCCAGCTCCCTCAGCGTGGCCTCCAGGTTCTGAGCTACTCTTTCAGCCTCTCCTGAATATGTGGAAAAATAAAACAGCGCTTGTTCAACCCTTAATGACCAGGTTTATGAAGAGGTTATTGTATCTCAAAGAAACGAGACAGCAGTTGGTGTTGTGAGATATTAATGTGCTTTTTACAAAGCTGATGAAACCTCCTTTTAAACTACTTAATACCTGCAAGCTGAAATTCTCAGACTGAAGCGGGGAATTCCTGGAGGCGGAGCTGTGGCAGTCTAAGACTCAGCCCTTGGCCTTCCCTCCAAGGCTTGGCTTGAGGTCTCTGGGCTCTGGGGTTGGCGCGACATCGTTGGCCCTTCTGGAGTGGAGGTTCAGTAGAGATTTCACAGTTGTTGGTCCCCTTGGCAGAAAAATCCTTTACGGTTCATGGTGGGAGTGTGTGTGTGCTAAGTTGCTTCAGTCGTGTCCTACTCTTTGCGACCCCACGGACTGTAGCCCACCTGGTTTCTCTGTCCATGGGATTCTTCAGACAAGAATACTGGAGTGGGTTGCCCTACCTTCCTCCAGGGGATCCTCCCAAGCCAGGGATCAAACTCCAAGTCTCTTATGTCTCCTGCATTGGCAAGTGGATTCTTTACCACTAGGACCACCTGAGAAGCCCTCATGGTGGAAGAATCTCCCCCATCTCCTCATCCTCCAGAAGCTCAAAGCCAGTGCTTGTGGGGGGAGTGGGCGCTGAGATGCCCCCTCCTCACTTCAGCCTGGACCACAAGCCCAGCAGGATCAGATCCCTGCCTACTCCCCAGCCATCTCCTGCCCTCACCCTCACCCATCCAACCTTCTTGTTGGGATCAATCTTTCTGTAAATCTCCACTCCCATGAAGATGTCATGTCTTTGCACCAGCCAACCCCTCATATGAGACTGCCCTGCATCTGGGGGTTTGCTGGTAAATGTTTACCAGCTGGCTCTCTGTGCAGGGATACAGGACCTTGATTTGTAGTGTTTTCCAATGTCCGTGGTGCAAACACTTGCACTGTGGCTGATTTCAAGCTCCTCATGTGAGTTATGAAGAGACACTAACAATCAGCTCCCAAGATGTAAGCCAGCCCCAGCACAATGCTGCCTCCAGATTTCCCTCTTACCCCCAGCTCTGCCCTGGAGGACTGGCCTGGCGCCCTGAGACACTCTGCCCCTTCCTGTGTGCCCAGCACTCCCCTGACCTTGCTCTTCCCTGACTTGCCTCTTCCTAGAATCCCTTCTCACCCTCCACTGCTTCCTCACATGCCCCACACACACACACACACACACACACACACCCTTACCTACCTGCTTCACCTGGCTGACTCCTCCACCTTCTGAGTCAGGAAGCCTGTGTCAACACTCACGCACGCCCACATCTGAATCTGCAATCCTCTGTGTGTTCTCAGACACACCCTGCTTCGTCAGAACACACATCCTGCTACCCCACAGCACCTCCTCCCTGTCTCCCATAGATGGCAAGCTCTGTGGGGACAGAAAGTTGATTTTTTTCCTCTGTGTCCTCAGCAGATCACACAGAACATGGCATACAGTCTGTGCAACATACACGTTAGCTGAACAACTATGATCCCATAAGGCTTTGTGTTCTTACTGTTGTTGTTTAGTCACTAAGTCATGTCCAACTCCTTTGTGACTCCAGAGACTATGGCCCACCAGGCTTCTCTGTCAGTGGAATTTTCCAGGCAAGAATACTTGGGTTGCCATTTCCTCCTCCAGGGTAGATCCCCTGGTAGATCCCCACTCAGGGATCAAACTCACATCTTCTGCATTGGCAGACGGGTTCTTTACCACTGAGCCACCAGGGAAGCCCATAAGGCCTTGTTGCTATTGTTCAGTCATTCAGTCGTGTCTGACCCTTTGTGACCCCATGGACTCCAGCACACCAGATTTGCCTGTGCTTCACTGTCTCCTGGCGTTTGCTCAAACTCATGTCCATTGAACTAGTGTTGCCATCCAACCATCTCATCCTCTGTTGTCCCTGCCTTCTCCTCCTGCCTTCAATCTTTCCCAGCATCAGGGTCTTTTCCAATGAGTCTGCTCTTCCCATCAGGTGGCCAAAGTATTGGAGCTTCAGCATCAGTTCTTCCAACGAATATTCAGAGTTAATTTCCTTCCAGATTGACTGATTTGCTCTCCTTGCAGTCAAGGGACTCTCAAGAGTCTTCTCCCACACCACAGTTCAAAAGCATCAATTCTTCAGAGCTCAGCTTTCTTTATGGTCCAACTCTCACATCCATACATAACTACTGGAAAAGCCACAGCTTTGACTAGAGGGATCTTTGTCGGCAAAGTGATGTCTCTGCTTTTTAATATGCTATCTAGGTTTGTCATAGCTTTTCTTCCAAGGAGCAAGCGTTTTTTAATTTCATGGTTGCAGTCACCATCTGCAGTCATTTTGGAGCCCAAGAAAATAAAGTCTCTCACTGTTTCCATTGTTTCCCTATCTATTCATCATGAAGTAATGGGATCGGATGCCTTATATCTCTCTAATATAGGATGTGAGATATTACATTCTAGTAAATTCTGTGCTATCTATTTTCCCCCCAAAACTATGCATCCCTGAAAGGCAAGGATCAGGTCAGGTTTCCCTCCACCACCCCAGAGCCAGGCACTTAGTCATCCCTTAATGTCTACCCTGAGGAGAGAGGAAAGATGAACAGAGATGGTGAGAGACACCAGATATTTGAGCACTTGGATCTATCTGTGCCTGAAGCTGAATCAATCCCTGGACTTGATGGCCACCAACCAGAAAGAAATACACCAGAACTCAAGGCTGGCATCCAGAAAACAAGATGATACCCCTCTTCACTATTAGTAGTAATGTCTGCAGACATAGATGTTCTACCAAACTTAAATTCTACCAATAACAGTGTGGTACCACCAGGGTACTGCTTCATGAGCCTAAGCACCGCCTTAGTCAGTCAGACTGAGTCCTAGGCCACAGAGCCCCCAGTGCTCCTGGAGACCCCTATGCTCCAACCAATGCTCACAGCCTCATCATCACCATCAACCTCAGAGACCACTGGGATCAATCCCACTACAGCCTGGGTCCCAGTTTACCTCAGTCATTCCTCACCACTAATCTTCTGTCTCTCAGTTCAGTTCAGTTCAGTCACTCAGTCATGTCTGACTCTTTGTAACCCCATGGACTGTAGCACGCCAGGTCTCCCTGTCCATCACCAACTCCTGGAGCTTGCTCAAACTCATGTCCATTGAGTCGGTGATGACATCCAACCATCTCATCCTCTATAATCCCCTTCTCTTCCTGCCTTCAATCTTTCCCAGCATCAGGGTCTCTTCCAGTGAGTTAGTTCTTCGCATCAGATGACCAAAGTATTGGAGCTTCAGCTTCAGCATCAGTCCTTCCAATGAATATTCAGGACTGATTTCCTTTAGGATGGACTGGCTTGATCTCCTTGCTATCTAAGGGACTCTCAAGAGTCTTCTCCAACACCACAGTTCAAAAGCATCAATTCTTCAGAGCTCAGCTTTCTTTACAGTCTAACTCTCACATCCATACATGACTACTGGAAAAACCATAGCTTGGACTAGATGGAACTTTGTTGGCAAAGTAATGTCTCTGCTTTTTAATATGTTGTCTAGGTTGTTCATAGCTTTTCTTCCAAGGAGCAAGTGTCTTTTAATTTCATGGCTGCAGTCACCACCTGCAGTCATTTTGGAGCCCAAGAAAATAAAGTCTGTCACTGTTTCCATTGTTTCTCCATCTGTTTGCCATGAAATGATGGGACCAGATGCCATGATCTTAGTTTTCTGTCCCTCAGAGGTTAGTAGAAAACTCTCTACACTTAGACAGAATGACTCTTACTCTAACAGAGAAGGGCGAGAAGCATCTGGTGTGGTTCCCTGTGTCAAATCTCCATGCAGACAGGGCCATCATTTAGCTTGTAAAAGACTCATCATCAAAAGATCACACCAATAATTTCTAAAAACCAACCATTGATTTGGGGCCTATTAGAATAATTGGATGAATCATTTGCACGTCAATGTTTAACTTGGTAAGCAGTTTTATAATATGTATTTGATGTATATAGGAAATAAAAGTGAACATTTAGTTTTGTCTTTATATAGAAGTTATTTGGTTTTATCTTGTATATTATAGGCTAGTATTATCTTGTATATTATAGTTTGGTGAAAAAGTAATTGCAGTTTTAGACTGTGAATTTTAAATCATTTTAACTAGGCTCAAGCACATCTTTATTAATCAAAATAGGAACCATTAAAATCAGCACATTTTTGCCAATGAGAAATAAGTTTGTTTATTCCTGTAGCATAAAAATCCATGCTTCGGGATTCGACCGACTTCTGGAAAGCAGTTTCTGCCTCCTGCTGGTTGTGGGAGCATTTTCACTTCAAAAAGCTGAGATGCTTGAAGAAGTGGCAGTCAGTTTGTGAGAGGTCAGGTGAATATAGAGAAAGAAGCAAAACTTGTAGCCCAGATCATTCAACTTTTGACAGCTTGGTTGTGTGATGTGTGATCGGGCATTGTGTGAAGAACTGGGCTCTTTCTGTTGATCAATGCCAGCTGTAGATGCTGAAGTTTTCAGTGCATCTTATGGATTTGCTGAGCATACTTCTCAGATGTAATCATGTCATCAGGACTCAGAAAACTGTAGTAGATGACACAGGCAGCAAACCACCAAACAGTGACCATGACCTTTTTTTGGTACAAGTTTAACTTTAGGAAGTACTTGGAGCTTTTTCTCCATCCAACCACTGAGCTGGTTGTCACTGATCATTGTATGAAATCCACTTTTCATTGCACATCACAATCCAATATAGAAACGGTGCATTGTTGTTGCATAGAATAAGAGAAGATGATTTTTTTTATTTACAATCAGCTCATGAGGCACCCACCTTCCCAATTCATTTCAAATGCTGAACAACCATAGAATGGTCAGTGCTGAGCTCTCCAGCAACTTCTCTTATAGTTGTAAGAGGATCAGCTTTGACGATGCTCTCATTTGGTCATTGTCAACTTCCAATGGCTGGCCACTGCACTCATCTTCCAGGCTCTAATCTCCCCTGAAAAACTTCTTTATCACCACTGCACTGTACATTTGTTATCAGTTCCTGGGCCTAATGTGTTGTTGATCTTGCAAGTTGTCTCCACTGCTTTACAACCCAATTTGAACTCAAATAAGATAATCACTCAAATTTTCTTTTTGTCTAACATCACTTCCCTGGTCTAAAATAAATATAAAATAAACAGCAAGTAATAAGTCATTAGCAAAAAAAAAAAAGCAAGAAATGTGCATTAAAATGATGTAGGCATGTGTGCGTGCTAAGTCACACACAGTCATGCCCAACTGTTTGTGACACTATGGACTATAGTCCGCCAGGCTCCCCTATCCATGGGATTATCTAGGCAAGAATACTGGAGTGGGTTGGCATTTCCTTATCCAGGTAATCTTCCCATCCCAGGGATTGAACCCACATCTCTTAAGTCTTCTGCACCGGCAGGCAGGCTTTTACCACTAGCACCACAAATGAAACAACAAAGTCCAACAAACTGCAGTTACTTTTGCACCAACCTAAATAATTTGTCTGAGCTTTGCTAAATATTTTCAATGGCTTCCCAACCTCCACCTGACCCGAGCCACCCAGTTCATGGTCTTATCCTTCACCCTGAAGTTACCAACAACCATGCCCTTCCACAATCTCAGCCTCTCTGACTCCCTCGCCCCACCCTTCCAGCTTACTCCCCAGAGCATCTCCCCACCCCCTCACCCCCACCAGCAATTCCTTGACCCTCACCTTATGCTTTCAACGCACTGATCCCACCTTCTTTTCACTGGAACCTTTACCAGCTTACAGTCTGATCCGTCTTCATAATCTGGAACAATGGGGGTCATCAGCCCTATTGTTCCCCCTGTGTTGATGTCGAGCCTCCTTCCTCATGACCTTTGCCATGGGCAGAGCTCCTCACGCTGGCTCCTGGCAATAATCTACTCCCTTTCCGCCTCCCCTTCTTGCATTCATCTCACAGACCTTCATCCTGGTTAAAGGCAACCCTCCAGCTGGACTGCCCCATATCCTAAATGTGTTCAGAAAAAAGCACAGAACCTCAGGAGGAACTGTCAGGCCACCAACACATATACTTCATGTCTCAAGCCTAGCCCATTCCTTCTTCACTCTCATGGAGAAAATTTTCACTTCCTTCCTCCCTTTCCTCTCAGTTGACAATTCTGTTTCCCATTTCATTCAGAAAGTAGAAGCAACCAGAAGAGAAGTGTCACAAGCTTCCACCATGCCCACCCATCGCCTGCATCCGCCTCCACACTGCCCGCTCCCCACAGTGCCGTGGATGGACCAGCATCCATGTGAGGCTGGCCTTGCACTTGTGTCCCAGGCCTCCTCCCCCTCACAGTGCTTCTGTATTGTCCCACCCCTCCCCGGGTTATCAAGCATTCCCTCTCCGCTAGAACATTCCCACCGGCATCACTCATGCCTTGAGCCCTCCCCTGACCACAGAGCAGCCAGAGGAGTGGTAGATCCCACACTAGCACAGTTCGGGAGGACATAGAGACATCGAGGGAGGGACAACAAAGGAGACGGTGGGGGCACAGGAGGCTAGACCAGCATATGCAAAGGCCCCATAGAAGGAGGGAGCATGGCGGGAAGGGAGCTGGGACTGCAGGTGCACTGAGACAGAGGTTAGACCAGACGGCGGTTGGGCCCTGTTAAAGATGTTGAAATTTTCCCTAAGAACATCAAGAAGCTGTTGAGCACTTCAAACTGAAGATGGCTTGAACAGATCTGCATTGTCAAAGCTTCACTATGATCATTCTGTAAAGATGGATAAGAGTGAGTACAAAATGGCCAGTGGGGAGGCTACCACAGTCATCTAGGGAAGCAAGGAGGGTGGCCTGGCAGTGGGTATTGCTCTTGTTGGGGAAAAAAAATCGATGGGTTTGAAAGATTCTGAGAGCCAATACAGACAGGATGTCGTGATGGATGGAGCCTGCAGGGAAGAGGCAGAAATGTTGGCAATGATGGCTGGGCTCAGGCTTGCATGAGGCAGCAACAGAGAGGCCTTGGCTGACCTAATTGTTGCCTCCAGAAGACCAGGCTTGAGGGATAGATCATGAGTTCCGGTTTGGACCTGCTGAGTGTACAATGCTTTTAAAACATCCACCAAGAGACATCAAATAGGCAGTTGGATCCCCAGGTCTGGACCTCACAGGAGAGGTCTGGGCTGTTGATACTTTGACACAGCCTCTCTACAAACATCTCTGGAGCCCTTCTCTTGTGCAAGGCCCTGTGCTGGGATCCAGTGGTCCAAAGATGATGGAGGCAGGGGCTGGGGCCAGGGTGTGTGGGGAGCAGCTGCACTAGAGGTCCAAGCCTGAAGGGTGGGGCCCTTAAAAGAGAGACGTGGAGGCACCACCTGTGGTTGGGGGTTGAGTACAGTCCCCAATTTGTCAGGAGCCATGGGGCACTTCAGTACCATTCTCAGCGCCTCACCTCCTGCACAGATTCCTTATAAAGATGCCTGGCACCAAGTTGGTGCTGACGAAATACTTGTCAGACTGAATTGAGAGAAAAGGAAAGTGCTTTGCAAAGTGGTTTTCAAACACACTGATTTGTAATTTTACCAATGGGGAGGTAAATGTTATCCTCTTAGAAGCAGAAATGAAGACTCTTCTCAGGAAAAAAGAGACTGTGGTTGGATGGGGGATAAGTCAGTAGAGGTAGGGGAAGCCTCTGGTTAATGCATCAAGATGCTGAGAGCAGGGTGGGCACATGTTCATGACCACAGAGGAGGGGGAGACAGCAAGGTATGGGGTGGGGAGGGTGCTAAGCAAGACAAGACATGGTCCAGCACACACAGAGAAGATACCTGCCCCACTGGGAGCATTCTGAGCCAAATTCTGTCTACCTGGAGTCCTCATATGCTCTGGGGAATCTCTCTTCTTGCAGAAGTTGGGAAAGGAAGTGAATTTGGCAGAGATACAGTTAAGGGGAGGTGAGGGTTGTAAAGTAAGGATCAACCATCTTCTCTGTTATATGTAGTACAGAACTACCTATGCATGCATGCTAAGTCGCGTCAGTCATGTCCAACTCTGCAATCCTATTGTAGCCCGCCACAATCCTCTGTCCATGGGATGCTCCAGGCAAGAATGTTGGAGTGGGTTGTCATGCCCTCCTCTAGGGGATCTTCCTGACCCAGGGATTGAACCCATGTCTCCTTTGTCTCCTGCCTTGGCAGGCGGGTTCTTTACCACTAGCACCACCTAGGATCCCCAGTGTTACCTATACATATTATAATAGCTAGAAACACAATTATGTAAGCATACCTGTACCGCCCACAATGCAGGAGACCTGGGTTTGATCTCTGGGTTGGGAAAACCCCCTGGAGGAGGCATGGCAACCCACTCCAGTGTTCTTGCCTGGAGAATCCCTGTGGACAGAGGAGCCTGATGGGCTGCAGTCCGTGGGGTTGCAAAGAGTCAGACATGACTGAGCAACTGAGCACATTCTGTATATCCAGCTGTATGATATATCCGGCTGTGTATATGTGTAATAATGACTTAATATTCCTAAATAATACCTATGGTGCATAATAAAACCTACTTTATGGGCTACAAGGCTCAGGATCTTACAAGAAAATAAATTGTTCACACATATTAAGGACTGTATTAATTAAGTGGCATTATCTTCTATCACAGGAAAATCCTGAATGTCAGGGGCTAAATGTAGCAAGGTTCATTTCTCTCTCACTCAATACCCTCAGCACATTTACTAATGTGCCGGGCACTGCTCTGAGCGCTTTAGACGTGTTAGCTCATGTCATCCCCACAACAATCGACAAAGGAAGAATCGCTATGATCTCTGCTTTCTGATGAGGAAGCTGAGGCATCTCTGTGAGGCTGAACGAAACCCAGGCAGGCCAGCTGCAGAACCTGCCTCTCACCCACTGTCGCTGTATCTCCCTGCACAGTTTCGAGTGTCCAGTCATTCAGAGAAAGTCAGGCAACATCCATCGTGCCTGTGCTGGTGCTCGGGACATAATGGTGAATGAAACAGACAAAAGTCTCTGTTGTCATGAAGCAGCCATGCTTGTAAATTCTATTCTCCACATAAGTGTTTATGAAGATCGCATTCAGTAGTTCACTCATTCATTTAGGGATCACTGCTGGGGATCTGCTAGACACTGGGCTAGGGGTTCTCATCTGAGCTGGCTCTCACCTTCTCAGCAATCACCAAGGAAAGTTTTAAAACCAAAAGGTCTTTGTTTGAGCCCAGATTCCATCATTTCCTGGCCATGAGGACTTATTCAGTTATTTGAATTGGCACAGAGACAGTTAAGGGAGGTTTGTAGGGTAAGGATCAACCATCTTCTCTGTAATATGTAGTACAGAATTACCTATATACTGTATTAGCTTGAAATACCTAAAATAGTTATATAAGCACACTTGTATCCAGTCTCCCTGAGCCTCAGTTTCTTCATTTATAAAATGAAGATGCTATTACTCCTCTCACAGGTTGAGTCATACTCCACAAGTCTGGCCAGTGACCCAGGCCTGGGTGGGGTGTTCAACCCTAGGAGTATTGCAGAACTTTCATAGGCTCCATATAGTGAATTCCATGCAATTGCAGATGGGAAAATGCTTTGCAAACTCATCTAAAGGGCTGTGGGAATGTTTGTCAGCCTCGGTCTGGGGTCTGCCCTCTTTGGAAAGCAATCAACTTTCTCGCATGTAAAACACGAGGTGACTCCCAGCCGAGCTGGGGCACAGAGGCAGGCACGCTGGTATTCACCAGTCTCCTCCGTGGCAGTCCCCAGCCCAGATTCAAACCTCCACCGCCCGCCAAGCCTCAGCTAATCCTCAGAAGCCTCGATGCAGAGATGGAAGGCTGGGTTTTGAAGTCTTAAGCCTTAGATCCTCTCTGCAGCACCGCGGGTGTGTGTGTTTTGATTCACTGGGCAGATGTCCAAACAGACAAAGCGATACCTTCCTTGAGGGGGGAGGGGGGAAGTGAGGAAGAGGACTGAGCCAGCTTCAGAAGAACAAGAAGTCAGGAAGAGGCCAGTGGGCACTGAGTCCCTGGAGATTTGGATGTCTCACAAGCACTTTCTTCCCTTGTTTTCCAGGGAACTTCAAAGGTCTCTGCAAGCAAATCGATCACTTCCCAGAGGATGCAGATTATGAAGCTGACACAGCAGAATATTTCCTCCGTGAGTGGATGCAATTTTTTTTATCTCTCTCCTGGTGATGGGTCTTGCCCTTCCATCCTTTAAGCGCCAAAGGCCAGAACTATCTAGAGGTCTCTGTCACTGCAGAGGGCAGGAAAAAGCTGAGCCTTCTGTCTTCCCCCCTTTCCATGGCCAAACCTTCAGGTGTGCTATTTCCCTCTACCCGCAACGCCCTTCCTCCCCTCTTTGTTGGCAAGATCCTACACATTTTCCAGGTTTCCGGTGAAACAACACCTCCTCCAAGAAGTCCTCTATGCCCCTGAAGGGGTTCCCAGAGCCTAGCATCTTTATCATGCTGTTGGGTCCATGTCTGTTTGAGCAACCAGCTCCCTGACAGTGTTGCCAATTCCACTAGAACTCTGATAGAACTCTACCTATCTCATTCATCATTATATTCCCAGCCCAGTGCCCGGCACATAGAAAGTACTCCGTAGATATTTCTTGAACAATCCAATGAGGAGACTCACCAGGCAGTGCCAGACTGGAACTTCTACTGAAACAATGAGATTTTTTTTTTTCTTTCCCCACAAATCAAGTCAAAGTTAAATCCTGATGTAATAGCTGTGATCTTAAATCCACCTGAGACATAGTATCAAGAGAAAGCATTTTGAGACCCAAAGAAAATCTCTCAAGAAGCAGCGAAAACTAACAAGGTAAAATGTTCCAGGAGAAAAGGATTTCCAGAAGAGAGGCTGAGGGTCCTTAATGCATGGGACCACAAAGCCACCCCAGCAGAAGTAGCTGAAAGCTCTGTACGAAGCTCTCAGACAGCACTTCTGAAAGCAGTTTGCTCTCCTCCCAGGAGCACCCCTCCCTGCCCCCGCCCCCACCCGCTCTGCTCCCAAGTGCCCTTCCCAGCCAAAGCCTCCCTCCCATCCCCCACAGCAGTGGTTAGTATTGGATCATTTCTATGAAAAATGTAGGAAGCATTTTATTATATGGATCACCCCTGTCACTTTCAATAATTACTCCTCGCGTCAAACCCAACTCTCAGGTCAGCCTGAAATCTGGGTTTCATTTCAAAGCCCGTGGAACATGAAGCCAGCCAGGCAGCAAGAAAAAGGAAGGGGACATCAGATCACTCATAGGTCTCTTTTTAAAGGAGAAGGGGCAATATCTTACTAGGCTCGTCCTTTCCCTTTATGAATTCCTGCACGACACTGCTCTCAGATGGAATTCCTGAAGGATCGTTTGTTCTTCCTCCGCATTATGAGGTCTGAAAGTGAAAGTGTCAGTTGCTCAGTCTTGGCCGATTCTTTTCGACCCCATCAACCACTCCATCAACCATAGCCCACCAGGCTCCTGTGTCCACGGGATTCTCCAGGCAAGAATACTGGAGTGGGTTGCCATGCCCTCCTCCAGGGGTCTTCCCAACCCGGGGATTGAATCTGGGTCTCTCTCATTGCAGGCAGATTCTTTACCATCTGAGCCACCAGGGAAACCCCTATTACCTGGTCTAGGGCTCTCAAAGGAGCCTGGCGAGGGCATAGAAACAAATTGAGCACCTTCTGTATGTCAGAGTCTGCACTGAGTGCTGGAGAGTTCAAGAGGAATGAATGAGGCACCGTCCGTGGCTGCAGGCAGAGCACAGCCTAGTAGGTGGACCCTCAGAGAAACAGCAGGACTTGGGAGGCAGGGGCCTGCAGAGACGCCCCCAAGAGAGAAGATGGAAAGGGGAGCCACGTGGGGGTCTGCGCACAAAGCCACACTGGCTGAGCCCAGTGAGGGGGCGATACTTTATCAGTCAGATGCCCAGTGTTGGGGCAGGACCCTTGTCTCATTCATTATTCTACCAAGAACAGTTCCTGGAAGATAGAAGGTGCCCAATAAACACTATTTTGAAAGGAAAGACAGGATTCTTCAGCAGCAATTCCTACCTACTCTATACCTTCATTTCCCGAATTTTAAAGAAAGAATTGTTTAGTGTTTGGTTCATTTTGGTGTCTCTAGACAGAAGACTTGAATGCAAATTAGCAGCGCAGGTTTCTGGGAGTCTGACTTGAGTTGACTTAATCCAAAAATATTTTTTAAGCATCTATAACAAATTGGCAAACCTTTTCTGAAAAGAGACATTCCAAGCTTTGTGGGCCATAAAGTTTCTGTCTCAACTACTCAACCTTGACCTTGTAGCACAAAAGCAAACCCGGAAGCAACTGAGCATGGCTGTGTTTGCTCCCGTGCAACTTAACTTCACTTGCAAAAATAGGCAACAGGCCTCATTTGGCAGTTTGTTGACCTCTGATCTGTAATATGCTAGTCTGGGGTTAGACAACAAAAGTAATTATTTAAAGCTGGAAGATGTGAATTCCCATCATTCTCTGTCAACCTCTAACCTGACTGGCTAGAGAAACTAGAAGACAGAAGTCATTCTTCTAGAAAGATTGCCTGCCCTAGTGTGGTGGGCAGAGCTGGTGCCCAGGAAGGTGGGCGGAGCTTCTCCTGAAGATGGGCTTTTGGTCCAGGGAGATGGGCGGGGCTGCATTTGGGTGGGTGGGGCCTGAGTCAACTTACCCCGCCCCCCCCGCCCCCTTCTGGTCTGTTAAACCTTCAGCTCATCTACTACGTGGGTTGACAGGCCCAAGAACCTAACCTAGATGCCTCAAGCAGGGAAAGAAGGTGATCCGGGTGCTGAGGAAGCCTGGTGCCTAACCCAGACTGGAGGCCATCATTCCAAAGTGTTCCCTAGAGAAGGTGGCACCAATGCAGAGCCTTGGACTCTAGAAGCATTCATCCATTCATTCATTCGCTCAGGAGATATTCACTATCACTATGTATAGGGCACTGTTGATGGTATGGGGACTCAGTGTGGACAAAATAAAGAAAGTTAGCGCCTTCATGAAAGTTACACCCTGATGGAGAAAACAAGCAAAAAACAAGGAGCCTGTTATGATCAATCATCTAGACAAGAGATGACAGCAGCTTGAACGCAGGTGGTGGCAGTGAAGGAGGTGGGAAGGGGTCAGAGCCTCAAAATATTCCCAAGGGTCTGCATATAGGATCTTCTGAAAGGTTGCATGTGGATTTCCAGGGACAGGAAAGGATAAAGGATGACTCCAAGGTTTGTGCCCATGGAGGGGGCAGGTTGGGATGGGGAAGGATGGATGCTCAGTATCGGCCACAATAAGTAAAAGAGGCCCACGGACTCCCTGGGGAGGTGACATGGAGTCTGAGACTCACAGGGTGGGACCTGGCCGGAGTCAGGACTCTGAGAGAGGTCAGAATGGGGACGATATTTAGCACCATGAGACTTGATGACAGCACCAAGAAAGTGGTGCAGAGAAAGAAGAGGTCAGGATCTGAGCCCCAGGGTTCGGAGGCCAGGCAGAGGAGGAGCCCCAGGGAAGGAGCTGAGGATGGGTGGCCGGTGAGGTGGCCTGGGTAACCCCTGCCATCCTTGATCCACCAGTTGGATGGAGGATCTGGAGCAGAGAGGGAGGCGGAGGATGCCAGGAGGGCATGACTGGCCAGGGGCACAGAGCTCATCTCCTGGACTGGCAGAAAAGGTGGGACTCACTTGTTTTCAAGCCAGCAGACCAAGCTTCAGGCAAGTTCAACACCACTTGAAGGACGGGGCAGAAGGAAAGCACCAAATTAATATCTGATGGGACAAATGAATGAGTGAATGAATGAATGCTTTTACTGCCCAGTCTCCGTGGGTATTCAACGGGATCCCCAGCTTCTCCACAGCCACAGAGTCCAAGGAGGGACAGACTTAACTGGTCCCAGTCATCATCCCGAGTCATTGGACTTCTGGGCCCCACAAAGGTGCGGCTAATATAGGCCTTGCCCACCTATCACTAACTTACCCACAAAGTCATGGTAACCAGTCTGTTTTTTCCAAGCAGCTCCATGGGGCTGTCAGCTGGGTCTGCTGTGTGGCACCTCCTTAGCCCTCTCTCTTCTTTTTAAATATATATATATATATATTTTATTGAAGTCTAGTTCAGGTGCACAACAAAGTGATTCAGTTATACATATACACATATATTATTTTTGAAGTTATTTTCCATTATAGGCTATTATAAGATATCAACTATAGTTCCTGTACTATACAGTAAACCTTTTTGTTTGTTACATATCTATTTTTAATTAGAAATCTAGCATTCTATTCACACATAAGTCAAACAAGTAGAATCAAAATGTCATAAATTTTTTAGTTAGGCAAAAATTCATATATTTTCTAAAATATATATATTTTTTTATATATGTATACAAAAGTTTTTCTACTATGCTTGATAAAGGCTTGAGAAAGAACATCAAAAAAAAAACAGAAGAGATGGAGAAATTGGAAAACACAAACTAAATGAAATGGGAGCACTGAATATGAAATAGAAAAAGTGAAACAAACTAGGTAAAAGTAGATCATCATATAGTCCAGTTGTCCTTAAAATATTAGCCCTCTCTCTTCTTGCCAAAGCTGCCTACCTCAAGCTGGTGAAGAAGAGGTGGTGGTGACCAGGTGTGACTTCCTGTGACTCTTACTGTGTGTTGGTGTGTCCACGTGTCTGTCCTGTGCCCAGGGGCATGAGTGTGTGCTGTGTGCTGTGTCTTTTGATGCCTTCGTGTCTGTGCATCTGAGCATCTGTCAGTTTGAATATAAGTGCCTGTGTGTATGCGTGGGTCTGCTTGTGTGCACATGGGTCTCTTCATGGTGTGTGTGTGTGAGTGTGAGTGTGTGTGTGTTGTGTCCAGGAGATGGGAGGTGGCCACACAATGAGGCTGAGGGTGTGAGCTGTGGATGGGAAGCCAGACTAGGGCTTGGGGGCCTCAGCTTCACTCTGAGATGAGACCGTGAAAAGGTTCTGAGCAGAAAGGACTGAGGTCCAGGCTAATGGCACTGTTCCGCTTCTCCTGGAGAACTGACTCCGGGGTCTCAGCAGGAACAGGGAGACCAGTAAGAAATGACAGCCATGACCTAGGCCTGAAATACATGGGGCTTGGATCAGGGAGGAGGTGAGGGAGGTGGATGAGAAGGGGACTAGTTCTGGAGCCAGCAGGAATTACTGGCATCCTGCATCGGGGTGGAGTGGGGAGGTGAGAGAGAGAAGACTCAGGTGACATCTAGGTGTCCCGTCTGGGAGATGGTGGACAGTGCAGCCCTCCTCTGAGGCTGGGGATGTGGAGGAGGCTGGGTCGCAGGAAGGTGACCACTCTGTTACAGTCTTCTTTCCCACTGGATGCTGAAACAGCTTGAGGACACTGAAGGGAGTAGCTGCAAATAGAGTTTGCTCCCACCCACCCCGCCCAGTGCAGGGCCTGCCCTCAGTCAGGCCCGGGAGAGATTTGCTGAATGAATATACAAGGAACCACTCTCCCTAGAGCCGCCTAGCACATTCCTCCTCTTCCCAGAATGAGGCTGGAGGGGCTCCAGCCGAGCCATAGCCACCCATCCCAGCCTCAGAAAAGCCCATGCTCTCCCCTGTTCCCCCTTCTCCATCTCCCTCTGCCAGTCCCAGCAGGCCCTGAGGACCAGGGGGCGGGGGGTGGGGGGCACGTCGTTGTGGGGGATACCAGGTGTCAAGGCCTGAGCTTGGGACTTGGAATGAAAGGGCCTGAATTTAAGGTGAGCTCTGCTCTGTGACCTTGGACCAGATACTCACCTTCTCTGAACCTCAATGTATACCAGTCCAGGTGAGGGTGAGGGGCAATTCTGAGGATACCATGAGACAAGGGTTAGGGCGGTGCTTTGTTTGGGCTCCCCAGCTACCCCAGGGGAGTGCTGAGGGAAGTGCACTGCCCCTCCTTGCCCCCTAGAGCTTCGAAGTTCGGGGAGACAGCCTTCCATCTCCAGAAATGCTGAAAGTAGACATGCTGTGAGGGTCACCAACCCCACTCTCCCATTTTACAGAAGAGGAAGACACTGAGGCCCAGAGAGGGACAGTGACCGGCCCCAGCCCAGTACAATTCCTGGGACACGACCTGTGTGTTCAGTCACTCAGTCATGTCTGACTCTTTGTGACCCCATCGACTATAGCCTGCCAGTCTCCTTTGTCCATGGGATTCTCCACTTTCTTGTCTGTAAAATGGGACTGAAAATCAGAACACCGTCTACCATAAAGGGTGCCTGCTAAGTCACTTCAGCTGTGAAGTGACTCTTTTGCCTCCCCATGGACTGTAGCAGCCTGCCAGACTCCTCTGTCCATGGGATTCTCCAGGCAAGAATACTGGAGTGGGTTGCCATTTCCTCCTCCAGGGGATCTTCCTGACCCAGGGATCGAACCTGGGTCTCCTGCATTGCAGGCAGATTCTTTACCATCTGAACCACCTGGGAGCCCTGGGACACCACCTGCCTCCCTGGTTATCCAGGCCACATGTTCCTGTCCACTGCCCGGGAACTGCAGCCCTTTTCAGCAAAATTGTCATGAGGGACGTCCCTTTCAGAGGTCACTGCGGTGGGGTGACCACATCCTGCAGTCAGGAATATCTAAGTTAGAGCCCCTACTAACTCACATCCAGGCAGCCAGAGCGAATGCTTCATGATCAGCACCTCTGCCTCGCACCCTCCGCCCATGGGGATAGCTTCTGTTCTGTCCTGGTTCATTTATTAAAGTACCCAATGCCACCCTCACCACACTGACTTCACGACCTGTACTTTAATAAACATCAGTCTAGGTAACCCCAGGCCCGTGAGAAACAGCAATAATACTCTCTGCCATGTAAGAACTAACATTTCCTGGGGCTTGTGGGTACCAGACATGGTTCTCATTTCTTCAGACGCGTTGACTCATTGCCCCTTATTGTGGCCCTGGGAGCTGGGTGTGTCCTGCAGCAGAGGAGGCCACTGAGCCTCGTGGGGTGGGGGCAACATGGGATGCGCTCAGGCCATCTCTCCTGAGCCAATCACCGACCCCAGAGACCACAGAAAGTCAGAAAGCCTCCACCACCTGCACAGGTGGCCCTCCCAGAGGAAGCTCGCTGGGGTCTGAAATTCCTTTCCTATGTCAGTAGATAGAGCAAATTTTCATGGAACACTTGGCCTGACACACCATACGTTACCCTCATTCATCTCACAACAACCCTAAGAAGTAGGTACCGTTGGTGTCTCCATTACACAGATGAGAAAACTGAGACAGAGAGGCCACACCGCCAGTGGGAGACCAGGGGAGTGCAGGATGGGACCCCAAGCAGCCCACATCAGGAGCCCACGCTCCTAACCACCGCTCTGAGTGGCTTTCCCTCCATCCCTCCCTCCCCTGCCTCTTCCCTCCTCTCCTCCTCTCTCCTGTCACTCTTTCTCACACACTCACTCTCTCACACTCACTCTCACCTGCATTTACAGCAGCTCATCCCCTTTCACAGTCACTGGCTCCTCATCCAGCACAGCATGCAGGAGGAGATGGCGAGAGATGCCCCAGAGCCCAGAAGCTCCACCCAACCCAGCACATCTGTGTCCTGTTAGAACACATCAAATTCCAAAGGGAATAACAGGCATAAAGAGTTTAACACCATGCCAAGAAAATAAGGAGCCCCGGCTTCCCCTATACCTGATCATGATGACTATTTTGATGAAAGGCATGACCAGCACCTGGCCAGCCTGGCTGAATGGTCTCTGATGGAGGTCTGCGGGGCACAGGACCACCAGGGATGGATGAAACCTTACAAGTCATCTGGTCCCACCTAATCAGAGCCAGACCTGAGACCCAGAGAAGGGAAAACCCACAATCAGGCCTCAGGACAAGCCAGGCAAAGAGTGGGCACTAGGCAGAGGTCCGCCCACCTCCCTCCACCCTACACACCACTCCCCTCCTCCTCTGCCAGACTGAGTGTGGAAGCAGGATCCCCGAGTGCAGCCATCTACTTGTCCTCCAGCTGTGCCCACCACAGGACACCATGGGTGCCAGGCTCACAGGGCACTAGATTGGAGATGATCTGTCTACAGAACGTGGCCAAAGAAAGGGTGAGTGAGGGATTTATGGCTGAGCCTACCTGCTCCCAAAGGCTAGATGATATTCCCTTCTGGGTGCTTATGACACTCTTCATTTTCATCACTAGCATAGAAAACAATAATACACTGTTCCTAGTTTACCTAAGGCTCTGTATTTTCAAAAGCTTCCACAGTCTTCTTCCGATTTAATTACTGTCACCCTGTAAGGTGGGGCTTCCCAGGTGGTGCTAGTGGTAAAGAACCCATCTGCCACTGCAGGAGATGTAAGAGAGGAGGGTTCGATCCCTGGGTTGGGAAGATCCCCTGAAAGAGGAAATGGCAACCCACCCAGTATTCTTGCCTGGAAAATTCCATAGACGGAGCCTGGTGGGCTACAGTCCATAGGGTCACACAGAGTCGGACATTACTGAAGTGACTTAGCAGGCACCCTATAAGGTAGACAGATTTCCAGTTTTCAGTCCCATTTTACAGACAAGGAAGTGGAGGCCTCAGCAACACCAAGAGATTGGCCCAAGGTCTTCCCAAGCCAGTCATTAAATACTGGGGCTCCCCAAGCCTCAAGGTGAACCCCCTACTCTTCCATGCTCAAGCTCTGCTGTGCTCACCTCGGAGTCTGACTCCCCATTTACAGCTTCAGCCTACACTGCGCCTCTGTGCCCCAGTCTTACACATCCATCTCCCCGCTCCATGCTCCCCATGCATGTCCCGAGAGCACCTCAGCCTTCATGTGTCCCAAACAAACCTTGATTTCCCTCCTTACCCCTTGATCCTCTCCAAGCCCCATAAGTGGTTTTATCTAACCAGCCAGCAAACTCGAGACCCAGAAGTTATCCTTAACGCCACCCTCTTCTCCACACATATCCATTCATCACCAAGCTTTACTTCACCTCCTAAACACCCCTCAAATGCACCCTCCCCTGCTAGACTCTTTGCATCTGCCCTGGTCCAAGCACCACTATCACTTATGCGGTGAGAAACAGTCCTCCTCCTGATGCCCTATAGCAACCCTGGACCCCTTCCTAATTCATTTGCTTCTGAAAATGCAAATCAGGACTTCCCTAGTGGTCCAATGATTAAGACTCTGTGCTCCCAATGCTGGGGGCACAGGTTCGATCTCTGGTTGGGGAAGTAGGATCCCACATGCCCTGGGTGTAGCCAAAAAAAATATTTTTAATTAAAATCCAAATCAGATTGTGATGGCCCTGCTAGCTTTAAGACCTTTAAAGGCTACCTGTGAGTCCCCGGGTGGCCTGGGCCCGGTTGCTTCAACTCCCTTAGAGCTCCCCAAGGCCCCGCTCTAGGTCTCTGTGACCAGCCCCTTCAAGTTCCCAGACGAGCCATGCGTCTTCCAGCCCTTGCTCATGTTGCATCCTCTCCCTAAAACGCCCTGCCTCTATTCTGCCCACTTAGCTTCCCCTTGTCCATCAATCTCAGGAAAGCCCTCTCCAATGCCCATGTGAGCCATGAGGATGCTCTGAGAGCCGGGGTGCAGTGGTTTGGTGCACAGCCTAGAGTCAGACTCCCTAGGTTCACAAACCCAGCTCCTCCATTTCCTCCCTGAGTGGGCTTGAACAAAAGGCTTAATCTCTCTGTGCCTCAGTTTTAGTCTGTGTGTGATGGGAGTAATTATGGAGTTGTAAATGAGAACTAAGGGTTCACACAGATCCTCAGTGTGTGTGTCCCCAGCACACACTGATCCTTCAGTCAGCATCAGCCATCTACAGATGACACTCAGTTCAGCTCAGTCGTGTCCGACTCTCTGCAACCCCATGGACTGCAGCATGCCAGGCTTCCCTGTCCATCACCAATGCCCAGAGCTTGCTCAAACTCTTGTCCATTGAGTCAGTGATGCCATCCAACCATCTCATCCTCTGTTGTCCCCTTCTCCTCCTGCCTTCAATCTTTCCCAGCATCAGGGTCTTTTCCAAGGAGTCAGTTCTTCATATCAGGTGGTCAAAGTATTGGAGTTTGGCTTCAGCATCAGCCCTTCCAATGAAGGGCTGATTTCCTTGAGGACTGACTGGTTTGATCTCCTTGCAGTACGTTAGCCTACCACTTGCCTTCATGGTGCCATATGGGTAATTTTCTGGCATAGCACTTCATCCTAATTGTTAATTACATGTTCATCTGTGCCATATGTCCTTCATGAGAACTTAAACTCAATGAAGGCATGGACCAGGCCTGATTTTGCACCCATAAACCTTCTATGCTCAGCCTGGAACCAAGCATGGTGACGGCCACATAGTCAAAAGAAAAACATCCCTCCACTCTGGACCACACAGCTTTTCCCTAGTACAGGGCACTATGTGGGCCAAATTGTAATAGGCAGACCAAATCTGGCCCACCATTTTTCTAAATAAAGTTTTATTGGAACACATCCACACTCATTGCTGATGGCTATTCTCATGCTACAAGGGCAGAGTTGAGTAGTTGCAGCAGGGACCTTATGGCTGCAAAGCCAGAAACCTTGACTATGTGTCCCTTTACCGAAATATGTTGCCAATTCCTGGAGATTATTTGTAATATGCAACCAAGACTCATACTGTCATGGGGTTGGTAGAAGGTTTAAGTGGGTTCACCCATGGGAAGTACTTAGTGGGGCCTGGCATGTAGGAAGAAACCCAGAAATGGTGTTGTGCAGTTTCATACTCTTACTTGTAGATCAATAAATACCTGTGCATTGAATAAATAAGATATTCTCTTATCCTCATGATAAGTTTTAGTATTAATAGTAATGCTATTCTTTGGCATTGCCTTTCTTTGGGACTGGAATGAAAACTGACCTTTTCCAGTCCTGTGGCCACTGCTGAGTTTTCCAAATTTGCTGGCAAACTGAGTGCAGCACTTTCACAGCATCATCTTTTAGGATTTGAAATAGCTCAACTGGAATTCTATCACCTCCACTAGCTTTGTTCATAGTGATGCTTTCTAAGGCCCACTTGACTTCACATTCCAGGATGTCTGTCTCTAGGTGAGTGATCACACCATTGTGATTATCTGGGTCATGAAGACCTTTTTGTACAGTTCTGTGTATTCTTCCACCTCTTCTTAATATCTTCTGCTTCTGTTAGGTCCCTACCATTTCTGTCCTTTATTGAGCCCATCTTTGCATAAATTGTTCCCTTGGTATCTCTAATTTTCTTGAAGAGATCTCTAGTCTTTCCCATTCTATTGTTTTCCTCTATTTCTTTGCATTGATCGCTGAGGAAGGCTTTATCTCTCCTGGCTATTCTTTGGAACTCTGCATTCAGATGCTTATATCTTTCTTTTTTTTTTTTAATCTCAGAGAACATTTATGTTTCATATTAGAAAAATTAAAGTAATAAAAATTTTATTCTTCTTTGGTTTCTTTTCTGGATTACATTTTTTAATATAAATTTATTTATTTTAATTGGAGGTTAATTACTTTACAATATTGCATTTAGATGCTTATCTTTCCTTTTCTCCTTTGCTTTTTGCTTCTCTTCTTTTCACAGCTATTTGTAAGGCCTCCTCAGACAGCCATTTTCCTTTTTTGCATTTGTTTTTCTTGGGGATGGTCTTGATTTCTGTCTCCTGTACAGTGTCACATACTTCCATCCATAGTACATCACGCACTCTGTCTATCAGATCTAGTCCCTTAAATCTATTTCTCACTTCCACTGTATAGTCATAAGGGATTTGATTTAGGTCATACCTGAATGGTCTAGTGGTTTTCTCCACTTTCTTCAATTTTGGTCTGAATTTTGCAATAAGGAGTTCATGATCTGAGCCACAGTCAGCTCCCGGTCTTGTTTTTGTTGACTGTATAGAGCTTCTCCATCTTTGGCTACAAAGAATATAATCAATGCGAATTTGATGTTGACCATCTGGTGATGTCCATGTGTAGAGTCTTCTCTTGTGTTGTTGGAAGAGGGTGTTTGCTATGACCAGTGTGTTCTCTTGGCAGAACTCTATTAGCCTTTGCCCTGCTTCATTCTGTATTCCAAAGCCAAATTTGCCTGTTACTCGAGGTGTTTCTTGACTTCCTACTTTTGCATTCCAGTCCCGTATAATGAAAAGGACATCTTTTTTGGGTGTTAGTTCTAGAAGGTCTTGTAGATATTCATAGAACTGTACAACTTCAGCTTCTTCAGCATTACTGGTCAGAGCATAGACTTGGATTACCATGATGTTGAATGGTTTGCCTTGGAAACGAACAGAGATCATTGTAGTTTTTGAGGTTGCATCCAAGTACTGCATTTCAGACTCTTGTTGACTATGATGACCACTCCATTTCTTCTAAGGGATTCCTGCCCACAGTACTAGATATAATGGTCATCTGAGTTAAATTCACCCATTCCAGTCCATCTTAGTTCACTGACTCCTAGAATGTCGATGTTCACTCTTGTCATCTCCTGTTTGACCACTTCCAGTTTGCCTTGATTCATGGACCTGACATTCCAGGTTCCTCTGCAATATTGCTCTTTACAGCATCAGACTCTGTTTCCATCACTAGTCCTATTCACAACTGGGTGTTGTTTTTGCTTTGGCTCCATCCCTTCATTCTTTCTGGAGTTATTTCTCCACTGATCTCCAGTAGCATATTGGGTACCTACCAACCTGAGGAGTTCATCTTTCAGTGTCCTATCTTTTTGCCTTTTCATACTGTTCATGGAGTTCTCAAGGCAAGAATACTGAAGTGGTTTGCCATTCCCTTCTCCAGTGGACCACATTCTGTCAGACCTCTCCACCACGACCCAGCCATCTTGGGTGGCCCCACATGGCATGGCTTAGTTTCATTGAGTTAGACAAGGCTGTGGTCTGTGTGATCAGATTGGCTAGTTGTCTGTGATTGTAGTTTCAGTCTGTCTGCCCTCTGATCCCCTCTCTCAGTGCCTACCATCTTACTTGGGTTTCTCTTACCTTGGACATGGGGTCTCTCTTCACGGCTGCTCCAGCAAACCACAGCCTCTGCTCCTTACCTTTGATGTGGTCAGCTCCTCTCGGCCACCACCCCTGACCTCGGGCCTGGGGTAGCGCCTCTCAGTCATGCTCGTGCACCTTCACAGCCCCCACGCTCGTGCGCCATTGCAGCCACAGTGCACAATTGCACTCATCTCACACGCTAGTAAAGTAATGCTTAAAATTCTCCAAGCCAGGCTTCAACAGTACGTGAACCATGAACTTCCAGATGTTCAAGCTGGTTTTAGAAAAGGCAGAAGAACCAGAGATCAAATTGCCAACATATACTGGATCATTGGAAAAGCAAGAGAGTTCCACAAAAACATCTGTTTCTGCTTTATTGACTATGCCAAAGCCTTTGACTGTGTGGACCACAATAAACCGTGGAAAATGCTGAAAGAGATGGGAATACCAGGCCACCTGACCTGCATCTTGAGAAACCTGTATTCAGGTCAGGAAGCAACAGTTAAAACTGGACATGGAACAACAGACTGGTTCCAAATAGGAAAAGGAGGACGTCAAGGCTGTATATTGTCACCCTGCTTATCTAACTTATATGCAGAGTACATCATGAGAAACGCTGGGCTGGAAGAAGCACAAGCTGGAATCAAGATTGCCGGGAGAAATATCAATAACCTCAGATATGCAGATGACACCACCCTTATGGCAGAAAGTGAAGAACTAAAGAGCCTCTTGATGAAAGTGAAAGAAGAGAGTGAAAAAGTTGGCTTAAAGCTCAACATTCAGAAAACTAAGATCATAGCATCCAGTCCCATCACTTCATGGGAAATAGATGGGGAAACAGTGGAAACAGTGGCTGACTTTATTTTTCTGGACTCCAAGATTGCTGCAGATGGTGATTGCAGCCATGAAATTAAAAGACGCTTAGTCCTTGGAAGTAAAGTTATGACCAACCTAGAGAGCATATTAAAAAGCAGAGACATTACTTTGCCAACAAAGGTCAGTCTAGTCAAGGCTATGGTTTTTCCAGTGGTCATGTATGGATGTAAGAGTTTGACTATAAAGAAAGCTGAGCGCCGAAGAATTGATGCTTTTGAACTGTGGTGTTAGAGAAGACTCGTGAGTCCCTTGGACTGCAAGGAAATCCAACCAGTCCATCCTAAAAGAGATCAGTCCTGGGTGTTCATTGGAAGGACTGACATTGAAGCTGAAACTCCAATATTTTGGCCACCTGGTGCAAAGAGCTGACTCATTTGAAAAGACCCTGATGCTGGGAAAGATTGAGGGCAGGAGGAGAAGGGGACGACAGAGGATGAGATGGTTGGATGGCATCACCGACTTGATGGACATGGGTTTGGGTGGACTCCGTGAGTTGGTGATGGACAGGGAGGCCTGGCATGCTGCAGTCCATGGGGTCGCAAAGAGTCAGACACGACCGAGTGACTGAACTGAACTGAGTAATGCTATTACTATTAATACCGTAACAGGTTAGTAGGAAGTCAGGATAATTCATAAGGAAACTGTGTCTGGCATGAAAGAAAAAGGACATTAAAAATAACAAAAATCACTATCCTTTACTGCCCTCCCAGTATCAGAAACAAAACAGTTATTATCCAATTTAGTTCTTGCAATAGCACGTCTCAAACATTCAGGCACATACTAGTCTTGTTACAAAGATATTGTTAAAATGTGGATTCTTTTCTTACGTATTTTTATTGAAGTATAGTTTATTTACAACACTGTTAATTTCTGTACAGCAAAGTGACTCAGTTATATATATATATGCTTTTTCATGTCCTTTTCTCTTTTTTGGCCATGCTGTACATCTTACGGGATCTTAGTCTGACAACCAGGGATCAAACCTGGGCACTGGCAGTGAGAGCACTTGAGTCTTAACCTCTCGAGAACTAGAGAATTCCCCATATTCTTTTCCATTATGGTTTGTCACAGGGTATCAGATATAGATCCCTGTGCTCTACAGTAAGACCCTGTTGTTTATCCAAAATGCAGACTCTAATTCAGTACAGTTTAACTAGATGGGGTGGGGCCTGAGAATCTGCATTTCTGCTAAGCTCCTCTCATGATGCCCTCACTGCTGGTACTCGACTGCCATTTGAGCAGCAAGGCCTTACAACACTCCTATGAACAGGAGATTATTATGACTCTTCCCATTTACAGGACAAGGAAACTGAGGCTCTAGAGAGGTAAAGACCCTTGCCCAAGATCACAGTTATTAAGTGGCAAAGCCAGGCTCTGAACTTAGGTGTGCTAACTTCAAAATCCCTCTGTGACATTGCCCAGCCAGAATGACCTCCTTCAGAAGACTGTTTCAGTGTGGGGGTCCCTGCCAGCTCGAAACCAGCTTTCTACCAGCCTGGATCTATGTCTTGAGGACTTCAGCCTTCCTAGGCTGGTACTGTTTCCCAGCTGCCCCATCACCTTTTTTCTGCATAAAGAGGCCTCTTCCAAGGGAGGCTGGTGTCTGAGCTGGCTCTGCTGGAGTAAAGAGGCTTCTGTTTGTTGCCTGCTTGCTTTTTTGTTACCTTGTGAAGTGGTCCTGTTTTCTCCACATTGGCTGCAACATAGCAAACGTCTCCTTCCAGCCGGCCCACTCCCCTAACCCAGTTCACACACACATACACACACGCGCACACACACGTGCATGCAGACACACACAGCATCTCATCTCCCTTCACAGCTGGTGCTCTCTCTGCTGGCAGAAAAATGGAGTTGGGGCATCCAGGCTCCCACAGCAGACTGGCTGAACCGGAAACGTCAGGCCCAGGGCTGCCGTGAGGCATGAGCTCTGAGGATGCAGACCTAGCCTGCCAAATGCAGCACACTGCGGGCAGGAAGAGCCTGCTTCCTTGCAGAGAGAAGGCCAGAGATCTTCCTCGATCCTGCTCATCTGAGCAGCCGCTACTGCCCCTTGGAAGTCACCCCAACCTCTCTATCTTTCTTTATACTGTCGTCCCCATTTCCAGCTGGTCAGAAATCATATCCACACAGATAAGGAAAAGCATTAGAAATCATCTAATGGTCCACACCCATGTTAAACATGGAGAAACCAGAGGGGGCAAGGTACCTGCCTCAGCCACACAGCAAGGAGGGGCAGAGCTGGGACCAGAACCCAGATCTCTGAACCCTGCAGGGTGCTTCCTGGGCTCTTTAAAAACCCCAGAGGAAGAGTCCAGGGTATCCAAAAGTTGGACTGATCTGGGCTTGAATCCTGACTTACTAACTGGGTGGTTTTGAGCAAGCTACATCACTTCTCTGAAATTCAGTTTTCTCATCTATAAATTGGGGCAAAAAATACACCCTGCAGAGGTATTATGAGGATTAAATTGTACCATGTATGTTAGACGCAACGCGGTGTGGTTGTTTAATCCATCCTACCTCTTGTGAGCTGGGTCTTCGATATACTCTCGCCATCCTCATGTACTTATGGAGATGGGCCTCCAATTAGCTGTGAATGGGCGCATCTGGCCATGCATTCCTGTATGGTGGGGGTGGGATGTGTCAATCCAATTGGGGATAGAGATATCATCTCAGAAAAGACCTGCAGGAAGAAAGCGTCCACTCAGGTTTGGAGAGGAGGTAGCCCAGTCCTTGCCCGCCGGGGGAGAGGGCTACTGGATTGCAGAGTAACCCAGCTGCCCCTCACCCTCTTGCCCCTGCTTCAAAATGAGCAGCTCAGGTGCCTCCAGCTTGCAATACAGAACTCCACCCTTCTTCAAGTCCCCCCAAAATAATCCATTCATTCAATAGCATCATGAGCATGTAGACTGAAGATCCACCAGGGAAAGAAGGGTTTTATATCACATGTCACAGTAAATGGCCTAAAACTCTTCCTTAGAAAAATTCCTAAAGTTCTATATAGAAAAATTCTCTTCTTCACAGATCCTTTGTGGTCATGCTGCCACCAGAAGGAACAGGGATGGGCCAGTAGGGCAGGCACTTCCCCTCCAAAGCATACACCCCAACCACCCTCTGGACCGAGCTAAAGGGTTCTCAGTCTAAAAGGACTTAACTTCCTAGGTTGCCATTCAAGCCACCCCAATGTATCAGGAAGACATTGTTTTCCTTATAATAGCCACCAGATACCTCTGCCTCCTGCCTGGTCCACACTGGCCGGGACATGGAGTTGGAGATCCTGAGGTCACTCTCTGCCATTTGAATCTGGATAGAAAACAAATATTTTAGTTTCCAGACACACTGCCAAAGACTCCACACCTCTGGGGCATCTTTCAGACACAGTCCCCCTCATATACCTCCAACCACCTTCCCTCCCCTGCCCCAGCCATCTGTGCCTCTCTCTCATCCTCCTCCATGCTGGGGTAAAATATTCATAAAAATATTCTTTTCTTCTCCTGCCTGTTTGTTCATCCTTCCTTCTTGTCTTGAGAGGTTTTTTAAATTTGCTTTTGCTTTTATTCTCTTCTGTTTTCTTTGCAATGTGTCAGTTTCTTCCTCTTTCCGGACCACCTCTCCACATTGATTCACAAGGCGAGCTTGTATAGGGGGCTTTCTGTATCTCTGGCTTTGAATTAGGTATTGAGGACAGAATGAATGAAGAGAGAGAACTAAAAAAACAACTACAATCCTGTCTCTCATGGGATCCCATGACCTATGGTGGATGCATATATATAAACAACTATTTACTATAATAACTATCTGAGCAAGTGTTTACTATATGGTTTCAGAGACCTATCTTAAGTACATTATCAGAATTAACTCATTTAGTCCTCACAATAATGTTAAGAGGCAAGAACTATCACCACACCCATTTTACAGGTAAGGAAATTGAGGCATGAAGAGATGAGAGGACTTACCCAAACTTTTACAGCTAATAAATGCTAAAGCCAGAGTCCAACCACCCAGCTCTGACCACTATGACACACTGCCTTTCTCTGTGCCCCAAGTGCCCCAAAGTGCCGAGGAGAAAGCTAATAAGTTTGCCTAAAGAAATCAGGAAAGGCATCATGGAGGAGGGGACTTTGAGCTGGGCTTTGATGGATGAATAGAAGTTGGCTGAGTGAAAAAGAGCAAGAAAGACATTCTAGGAAGAAAGCTCAGTAAGGCAAAAGTCAGAAACGTGCAATAATATGTCATGGGAAGTTTGTTGTGGCTGGACAGAAGGGAAGGTGGGGCTGGGGAGAGACCAAGTCTCACAGGGCCATGTGAGTCTCATGAAGTGCTGGGGTTTGATCCTTGAAGAAGTGGGGAGCCCCTGTGAATTGAGCAGTAGCATGCTCCCTCTCTCTCCCTCCCTAGTATTGCTAAGCAACCTCCACTCTGGTCCTGTGTCCATAAAACTCACCCAGCCCCCACTCCTGTGAGCTCCTCCCTCTCCTCCCTCTGACACACCACCTCTCATCTCACAGCCATGGCATTCTCTCTCCCCACCCACTGTGTTCTCCAGGGGCTGTGAGGGCCTCGAGCATCTTCCCGATCCTGAGTGTGATTCTGCTCTTCATGGGTGGACTCTGCATCGCAGCCAGCGAGTTCTATAAGACTCGACACAACATCATCCTGAGTGCCGGCATCTTCTTCGTGTCTGCAGGTAAGAGCTGCTGCGCCAGGCGGCCCGAGGCCAGGCCCACCAGCAGGGAGGAGGCTGAGGTTGCGGGGCCTGGTGACTGGAGGGGCCTGGCAGAGAAAGGAGGGGAGAGAGGAGAGGGATTTCTGGACCTTCCAACAGGCCAAGTCGCACAGAAGGCAGGCTGTGCTGGGCTCCCACGCCATAGCCAGGCCTGAGCCCTCCACTGAGTCCACCGGGATTGCCCCCACACCTGACCTTTAGCCCAGTGACTCACCTTTCCCCCACCTCCTGAGAGAAGGCCCCACTCCCAATGCTGGGTCTATCCTCATCACCCTCTTCCCTCCCTGTCCTACCCAGGTGGGAGCAGGCAGGCATTCAAAACCCCATTTCTCAGCACAACTACGTGACAAGTCACACTGGGTTCAGATGCCAGAAGAAGAACATGGGTTGTAGCATAAGCCATTTAATAACGACAACTAACGTTTAAGCAGCACTTACCACATGCAGACTCTTAACAGCTTTCATGTGTATTAACTCACATGTAGTAGTAACTCATACGTATTCATGTGTATTAATCTTCCCCCAACCTAAAAGAAGCAAGCACTATTATTATATCCACTTCACAGATATGGAAACTCAGATGATGGTTACCTTGCCAAAGGCTTTGCATATAGGCAGTCTGGCTCCAGGAACCAGACTTAACCCCTTGCCTGTGGTTCTTATTTAGACTCTAAGTTGTGTCCGACTCTTTCATACCCTATGGACTGTAGCCCATCAGGTCCAGGCAAGAATACTGGAATGGGTTGCCATTTCCTTCTCCAGGGGATCTTCCTGACCCAGGGATTGAACTGCAGTGGCAGGCATTGGCAGGCAGATTCTTTAAAACTGAGCCACCAGGGAAGCCCTAACCCCCTGCTACAGCAGCTTCAAATCCCAATGCAGCCTTAAGCAACTTACTTAACCTCTCTGCAATCTGTTTTCTCATCTGCAAACCCTTTGCAAAGCACTCAGCTGTGAAAGCAGGTAGTAAATGCTCAATAACTAATATTATTATTACTCAGTATATTGTAGAATGCCCGGTTGTTCTCTCCCTTCTTCCCGTATCTGTGATTTTGTTAGCTCTTCCCTTTCTGGCTCTCTCCAAACAGAATGATAGGATAGTAAGGTGATGCTTGCAACTTCCCCTGTATCAGCCCATCCATTCTCCACAAAAACGGCTGGGCCAGGGAAAGCACATCCAGGGGTCCGCCCACCGCCATCCTGCCCAGGGCCTGGCATCCTCCTTGGATACTAACCATCATTATTTCTGCTTTCCCCTCCACCCTGCCTCCTCTCCACACCCATCCCGCCCGCAGGTCTGAGTAACATCATTGGCATTATAGTGTACATATCTGCCAATGCCGGAGACCCCTCCAAGAGCGACTCCAAAAAGAATAGTTACTCCTACGGCTGGTCCTTCTACTTCGGGGCCCTGTCCTTCATCATCGCCGAGATGGTCGGGGTGCTGGCCGTGCACATGTTTATCGACCGGCACAAACAGCTGCGGGCCACAGCCCGCGCCACGGACTACCTCCAGGCCTCCGCCATCACCCGCATCCCCAGTTACCGCTACCGCTACCAGCGCCGCAGCCGCTCCAGCTCGCGCTCCACCGAGCCCTCACACTCCAGGGACGCCTCCCCCGTGGGCATCAAGGGCTTCAACACCTTGCCGTCCACGGAGATCTCCATGTACACCCTCAGCAGGGACCCCCTGAAGGCCGCTACCACGCCCACCGCCACCTACAACTCCGACAGGGATAACAGCTTCCTCCAAGTTCACAACTGTATCCAGAAGGAGAACAAAGACTCTCTCCACTCCAACACAGCCAACCGCAGGACCACCCCTGTATGAAGCCCACGGGGGCCTCGCCGGCGCCGCCCAGAGCCGGGAGGAGGGGCGCGGCCCGCGGGATGGGCCGGGGGGTGAAGGGAGGGTGGGGGGCGGGGACACCAAACCATACCAGGGGGGACAAACCTTTCAAAAGGCAAGCAAAAAAACAAAAACAAAAAAACAACAAAAAAAGAGAAAAACATAACAAGTAAATTAAAAAAAAAAAGAACAACATATAAGAGGAACAAAGGCAAAACAATAAATGTGCAAAAATATAAACGAGGGAAGGAAAAACAAACTTTAAAAAAAAGCGAGAGGATAAAAATTAAAAATAGAAAATAAATCTAAATGAAAATGCATGATTTCCCATGTACCATTATTTTAACATTTAATAAAAACTAATTTAAATGAAAACATACAAGGGAACCAAGATAATATTAAAGCAAAAAAAAAAAAATGAGAAGGAGCAGAAAGGAAGGGAAACGTTCTTTGCATTTATCAGGGGTTTATGTTACTTTTTTTTTTTTTTAACGCAGGGAGAGTTACTTTTCTGTTCCCTTTAACCCCAAGCGGGCTCCGCCTCCCTGGGAGAGTGGGGGAGGTGGAGACTCAGGGGCCCCGGGGCCAGGTTAGCCTCTTGGTCACTGCCAGGTCCCTGGAGCCTCAGGATGGGTGCCCCAGGAACGCTGGGCAAGCTTGGTGGCTTGCGAGCCGGCTCCACCCAGCATTGATGGGGCAATTGTAGGCCTCCAGGTGACCCAAGAGTCCTTGGTCCCTCCTGTCCGAAAGGTGCCTGGAGGGGGGTGCATCTGGGGCTTGCCCAGCCCTGGGGTTCCCAGTCCTTATGGTCCTTAACCCACTGTGATGACTTCCTAGGCCTTGAGGGAAGGGAAGGAGAGGGGATGGCTGCTAGTGGCTTGCTGAGATGCCCGGAAAACCCCGGAATCCTCAGGGTGAGCCTCTTGGGGTCACCACCCCAAGCTCCTGTCCTTGTGGGCAGGAGATGCCCACCCCCCGGGGGGATATAAAGCGTCTCTCCCTCCTCACCCCTCACCTCAGGGCCATGCGATGACCCTGGGGCGATGGCGGACCCCCAGACTCATCGGCCCCCAACCTCTTGGGAAGGGGGCTCACTGACCCTTTGGGGGTCCTTGGACTCGCTGAAGCCCCCTCAGGGCCCAGCGGGTCCAACAATGACACTGCAAAAAGGTTTCTTTTTACAAAAGAAAAAGGAAAAACAAGTGGTGATTTTTTTTTAATAAAAAAACCACAGACTATAAATAAATGTAAATATATAATAAGTGGATTTACTTGCAAGAAAATCAGATAGTATTTTTCTTTTAATTCTTTTCCAGCTTTAAACTGTGAAAACAAACAAAAAAAAATGGGGTGGGGTGGGGGACTTAAAATTTAGCAGGGAACTTGTAAAGAGAAAACAGAAAACAAACATACAAATCCATTTTAAAAAACCAACAAGCTGTTGTGAGAGATGAGAGCTGGGCTTCAAGCAGGAGGGGAAAGGGAGAGGCCCCAGGGAGCCACAGGGGCTGTGACAAAAGATGTCTTTCCTTCCTCCGAGAAAGTGCTGCTCATATGAAAGAGAGAGAACCATCATTGAGAATCTGCTCCACACAAGGGAGATAGCACACCCATTCCCACACTCACACACACACACTCTCACAGTCCTCGAAGCCCAGCAGTGGAATCACTCATGGGGACACACACTCAGTCCAAACCCTTCCATCCAGTTCCCCAGCCAGTAGCAGGATTCAGAGAAGACTGGCTCATGCCCTCCAAAGCCATTGATGACACAGCTCCATACTGGCCTTTTTGTTCATGCACACCCTTTCACCACACCACATGCACACACACACACAATACACACTCACACAGTTTGCATGCATGGAAAGGGCACTAGTCTGGAATCCCGCTCTGGATTCTGGAATCCCCGGCTTTGAGGCTTCCCTGGGCCTCAGTTTCTCCCTGTATAAACATGTGGATTGGCCCAGATGAGCTCTGAAGGCACATTCTCATGCTTGGTGTCCATGACTCTTAAGATCTGCCACCTGCCCAGAGGAGGATGCCAAGGGATGACCAGAATGGCTGCCATCCAGCCCCCAGACATTCCCAAATCATCAGTCAGCCACTCAGATGCTCAGCCACACACACACACACACACACACACACGCACCATATGCCTCCTCACTGTGCTCCCAACCCCCTGCCCCTACATCCAATGTCAAAGCAAAAATACACACGTGAGCAAATGTATTCTGCCGTTCAGACAGAGAGGGAAAGGTCCCAGAGGGCCCCAAAGCCACTCTTTGTTTTGTGTCCCCTTTCTTGACTTCCATAACCCGGTCACAGAGAGCAGAGGGGACTTCCTTGGAGGAAGATCAGCCACCAGGCTTCTCCCATAGTGTTTGGGGGTCAGGGGAAAGGAGTTTCCCCTGAGGTTTGCTGGGACAGGTGAAGGCTGAGAGATGGAGAGCAGAGCTTTACACAGTTGGTCCCAGCGTGAGGAACAACCCCAAAGCTAACCTTAGACTACAGACTAAAGTTTGAGGGTGTCCCATGTTGCTCCCCTTTCTCCCCAGAGCAGCAAGGCCCATTCAGAAGGAAAGAAAACCAATCGCTTTCCCAAGCTTGAATTTCAGCCCAGCCTGCCAGTTACTGTGCTGAAGGCAGGGGCCCCTCCTGCCCCCATCAGCATGGCTTGGTTCGTCTCTTTCTGGACATTGGCCTGGCCTTCTCTTAAGTTGAGCTCTGGGGGGTTGGGGGAATGGCTGGAAAAGCTTCAGGGGCTTGCCCACTCCCAGCTGCCCTTCCCATCCTTTGTCTGGGGAAGGAAAGCTCTTTTCTCAGATCAGTAGCAGCTGGAACCCTAAACCCAGCCTGAGCCACAAGACAGAATATCTGCCCGCCAACCTGGAAGTTCCCTGGAGGCCACGGGGGCTCCAGGACAGAGTCATGGCAGCCAAAGCCAGGGGTGGGGGCCACCCAGTATTTCTCAGTCTGAGCAGAAGTCATAATCGCTCCCTTCCCACCTCAGCCTTGCCCACTGCCCCCCCAGATTCCAAACCTGAAAGGATCAAGTAGGAGAGATAAGGGAGAAGCCCCAAGAAAACAACAAGTGGGCACTGTCCAAAGAGGAAACTTGACCCCAGTTCTCTGAGTCCTGGCAGAGTGTCTGGGATGGCAATCAGCACTTTTTCCTGGGCCATGAGGCCTGGGGCCTGGGTCCCCTTGAAGAAGGCCATGCAGGTATAGGGTGAAAGGGCTAGGGGGCCTGGAGGGAAGGAGCTGGGTTCAGGACCGTGAAGGCGCCACTTGCCAGGGTGGACAATTGCTCATGTCCAGCTCAAACCAGTTCAAGAAACCAACCTCCATTTTATTTTCTTGGTGGGTCCTTTTTTTTTTCAGACTGTTAACAGAAAAAAATTTTAAAAAGCTGAAAACTGAAAAAAGAAAAAAAAAATCCTGGTACATGAAATAAAGATTTTTTTTTATAGCTTGGTCCTCATGTCAGTGGATTTCTTTCATTGCTTTCCCAGCTCCTAGCATCCCATTTAAGATCATTCTAAAGCTGAAATCTGAGAACTCAGATTCTCAGACCTGAGTTGAGGAAGAGGAGGCTTAGAAGCCACACAGTAGAATAGCCCTACTCCCCAGGTCATGCGATTCCTCCTAAATATCCTTTACTGATATTTACACACCTCCAGCAACAGGAGGCCCACCTACTTCATAGGCAGCCCCAGCCCATGCTCACTGGTAAAAGTCTCCTCCCCACATGCATTTCAACCCACCTCTTCCATTGACCAGCAGCAATGAATGAATCCCTTCCCTTTGCAGCACAATAGTCCCTCAGATATTTGAAGGCCGTGAACATAACATCCTTGAGTTTTCAGCTTTAGAATAAATCAGCCTCCATCAACATCCCAACATCACTCCAGGGTTTCAATTTTCCCAGTGAAAGTGTGCAGCCTGGAATGGGCATGACCCTGCCAGTGTACTTAGAGGGTCCGCTGTACAGGGGTGCTCTTCAGAGGGGACTGTGGATTGGGAGACAAGTAGGGAAGGAAGGTCTAGCAGGGGGACCTGGGACTCTCCAAATGTGAAAGGCAAGACGAGATGTGTCTTAGTCTTCTCAGGCTGGTATAACAAAGTACCATAAACGGGATGGCTATTTCTCACTGTTCTGGAGTCCAGAATGTCTAAAATCAAAGTGTCAGATTCGATTCCTGATGAAAACAATCTTCCTGCTTGCGGACGGCCACACTCTCACTGTCCTCACACAGCACAGCCAGCCTCTGGTCTTCTTTTATGATAAGGACACTAATCACATCATGTGGGCCCCACCCTTATGACCTAATCTAAGCCTCATTATCTTTCCCAAGCCCTGCCCCTAATATGTCATGTCATGGGTTAGGGTTTAAATACATACATTTTGCGAGGGACACAAACATTCAGCCTGGGGCTTCCCAGGTGGCTTAGCAATAAAAATCTACCTGCCAGAGCAGGAGACGTGGCTTCGATCCCTCTGTCAGGAAGATCCCCTGGAGAAGGAAATGGCAACCTACTCTAGTATTCTTGCCTGGAATAGGCAAGAAGGGACAGAAGAGTCTGGCGGGCTACAGTCCATGGGGTCACAAAGAGTTGGTCACAACTCAATAACTAAACCACAACAGCAACAAAATGTTTGGCCTATCAAGGCTAACCTAACAGGAAAATTTGACCCTTGACATTAGAGAAAGGCCCCGTTTGAAGGCAGCTCAAAAACTAGTCCACCAACGTCTGGCTCTATTCTAGTTAAACTGCCAGGGTCAATTATTTGAAGGAAGGATGTAAGCACTTCTCCAAATGCATTAAATACATTTTATTTTAGTTCATTTGGACTTTAAAAAGACTGTCGTGTGGAATAGGATGGAAAGAAGTTATTTCAAAATCAAACCAAGATTTTAAACACAGACCAAAAAAGTCCTCTTCTGTTGGCAAATTGTAAAATGCTTCTTCCCCTCCCCCTCCTTACAGGGGTTTCCTGTGCCCACCTTTCTACCACCACCCTTACTGAATTATTATCCTTGACTCAAAAAAATAATAAATGCCATGAAAAACAGGAAAAAAAAAAAAGCTGACCAAAGCTTGTTTAAAATGAAACATTATGATACATTGCTCCAAAAGGAGAAAAAAGCTTCATTCTGTCCTACTAACATCTACAGTGGCAGACCAGAAAAAAAAAAATGGTGGTCTCTTTCATTATAATGGCTGGGATTCACTAGCCTGGTCATCTTAATATTTTCATGTGGAGAGCCAGAAGGGTGATCTATGAGGGGTCACCAGGTCAACCTAGAGACAGCTGTAACAGGATCTTCCCTGGCAGTCCAGTGGCTAAGACTCTGCACTCCCGGTGCAGGAGACTTGGATTCAATCTCTGATTGGAGAACTAAGATCCTGCATGACATGCAGCGTGACCAAAAAATAAAAGAAAAAGAAACCATTATAACAACAAACAGTGATGAGGACCAGGGAGAGTTCCAGACATCAAATCCCCAGTTTGGACACAGACCAGGACTTCTTCATGAGCTTCAGGAGGTAGGGTCTCTGAGAGGCAAGACACTGTCTGAGATGCAAGGGAGGAAGCTTAGTCATTGTACAGCTCTTCTTAAGGCTCAAGAGAAAAGAGATGGCATGCAGAGGTTCTCTGAGTCACACAGACTTAAGAGAAAGGCAGCCCCATAACCTGGGGCCCCGGAAAACTCCCCTTAAGAATTGGTCAAGACTCATGACTCCACTTGGGCCTGGCTGCCAAGCTTCCCACCCATCTCAAGCATCTCCTCCTCCAAGCTCACCCCTGACATTCACTGGTCCCAGGGCAGGAGTACAAATGGCCTCCATACTGTCAGTCAAAATGTTTAACAGCTACAAATCTGACTAACTTTAAAATATGTTCTATCCTTCTATCCTGACAAGTCAATCTTCACAATGACCTAAAATACAAAGTTTGAATTTAGAATTCTAAACTTCCTCTGAATTCTGCTCCCCAAAGTGGTACAGGGGCAAGCCCACCCTGGGTCTGAGCCCACTGCCTGCCCCACTCCCTTCCCTTCCAATCTCCAGCTCCACTTAGTATGCCCGGGGCCTCTAAGGGGGTGCCTACCCCAGCCTGCCCATCCAAGTTCCAGCTACAGTCGCCTGAAACATCGACTCCTTGGGCACTGCTCAGGCCAGTTTTACCTCAAGACAGATGTTGGCCAACCATGGAAGCTGACTCTGGAGACTTTGGATAGAAATTCTAAAAAGCAGGCACCAGAGAAAGAGGGCTACAAGAGAGGTGCAGGCTCAGGGTGAGCACATGGCCTTGGTCTGTGGACTCTTCCCCACCATGGGAGGGGTGGGGTGGGGGAGGGCCAGAGCAAGGTCCCCTAACGCCCCGCACCCCTCACGCCCAGGTCTCGGGGCAGCTCAGCCTCTCTCCGGCTTGTGAATAAGATCTCATGGTCCAATACAAGGGCTCTGAATCCGGGCAGGGCAGGGAGGTGGGGGGCAGGTAAGAGGCCATATAGATCAGAAGACCTATCCCCTGGTGGGGAGGAAAGGCGTTTTAGAGTCCAGAGAAAGCAAGCAATTTCCAAACCAGACCTGCAGAGTGAATTGGCTTCAAGCAGGCTGCCTGCCCTAGAACCTGACTTCTGACATCCCCAGCCAACAGTTGCTGTTTTATTTTTTTTAAAGGGTATTTATTTGTTTTTTAGGTCACATCCTGCAGCACGCAGGATCTCAGTTCCCCAAGCAGGGATTGAACTTGTGTCCCCCGCATTGGGAGCTCAGAGTCTTAACCACTGGACCCGTAGGGAAGTCATCCCAGCCACCCCTTCTGATGGATGCTTGAAGCTTTTTTTCTCCCTTCTCCACTCATACTCCAAGTTTAGAGAACCCTCCCTGGAGAAGTGCTGAGCTCACCAAACTCCAAAAGCCCTGAGAGTGTCTGCAGGGGTGAGAGAAAGCTGCTGTCTCCGCGAGTGTCTAGCCCTACATCACAAGGAGCAGCAGTTTGGACCGGCTTCCAAGCCGATGCTGAGAAAGCTGCCTAGTAGCCAAAGACTGCCCCACTCCCCGGCACACAGGCTCTGGAAAGATGTTGTCTGTGAGCCAGCTTGAAGGGACTCCTCCCAGTCCAGGCTGGAGGAACTGGGCCCTTCCTTTCCCTCCCCCTCACGCTGTCACAGATGGAAATTCCCAGTGTATGCCAGGGCTACTTCCTACAGGCTCAGGCAAACCCACCATGTGCATCTCCTCTCTGCTCTGCATTCACTGACACCACACTGGCACCCTGAGATTGGCTGTGCTGGAAGTATTTACAGCACAGAAATGGGCAGATGCTATCAATACAGACCAGGCAACTTTTTAAAATAGAGAGCTGATTGTCAAACATCACCGTACCACTGCATAAAGCTGTAGCCATGATGTGTGTTTATAAGTTCACTCAAGCACGCCTCTGAGGCACATTCATAGCCCTGACAGTGCACGTGCCTATGAGCATGTGTGCATGTACATATTCTTATGTGCAGGCCTGTATGAGCACACACGAGCGCACAAACAAACACTCACACTTATGGAATTAGATCCACTCACACAAACATATCCATTTAGTCTGCCGCCTTTTCTTAACCACACCTGCCCCGGCAGGTCTTGGCCTTGGTCTCAAGTGTGCAGACACGACCAAGACACAGACTCCCCTGTGGGAAGCACTCAGGAGAGACAGGATCATGGACAGGAAAAGAGAGGCTTGCACCAAGGCGTGGCAAGGGGGGTGAGCTAACATGGGGCGGGCACACAGAGTAGCTGGCGCTCCAGTGAGACGTGCTGCCCACTGCACACACTTCTCTACAGACCTAAGCTTCACACACTCGTAGCCCCACCTGTGCATCTACAGGCACAGGGAAGCATGGAGGTATATGACGTCACAGGAGCCCGCCCCTGTAGGGACTCATGGAGCATATGTGTATGGGAGTGTGTGCACAGGCTCAGAGCATCAGTTGGAACCAGGGAACACCCTACTAGGTGAGATGGCCCCTTTCTGTCACCAGGAGGACCCATCCCTGAAGCAATAAGCCCAGCTTTCCTCTTCTCTCTTTCTCTGTCAATCTCTCTCTCTTTTGACCTCCCTCTCACCTTCTCTCTTTCTCTGGCTCTCCTTCCCTATCTCTCCCTCGCTTTCTCTCCTTCCTTCATCTCCAGCCGAGTTACCAGTCTGGCTCACCTCACCCACACGGCTATGAAAAGGACCCCAAAGGAAATGAGAAGCAAATGGGAAGATCGCCCCAGGCACCTCTCTCCACCTCGACTGCTCAAACCAGAGAAGGAAAGAGGCCCTCAGATGGGCTCTCTGAGGCAGCCCTCTTCAATGAGCCCAACAAGAACAAGAATGTCTGGCATGAGGGGGAAAAGGAGAATGGCTCTTCCCATTCCATTCAAGTCAGAAGTCTGGGATGGCCTATCCTGATGCTTACACAGTTCAGGATCTCACAGGCTAAACGTGTTTCTTTATGTTCCTCTCTCACTTAAAACCTTCAATGCCTCTCCAGTGCCATCACAGAAAAGCCTTTGATGCCCTCTTTGGCCAGCCTCCTGATTGTCTGTCTTGCCACAGCAAACTGGAACTTGGGGGAGCCTACAAGGGGCCAGGTGGGTTTTCCTGATGGCTCAGTGGCAAAGAACCCACCTGCGATACAGGAGATGTGGGTTCAATCCCTGTTTCAGGAGGATCCCCTGGAGAATGAAATGACAATCCACTCCAGTATTCTTGCCTGGGAAATTCCATGGACAGAGAAACCTGGTGGGCGACAAGTCCAAGGGGGTCACAAAAAAGTTAGACACAACTTAGCAACTAAACAACAAAAACACTGGGCCAGGCACTAGCAAATCACATTTTATTACAGCTTAACAATACTTTGGCCACCTGATGTGAGGAGCCGACACATTAGAAAAGACCCTGATGCTGGGAAAGATTGAAGGCAGGAGGAGAAGGCAATGACAGAGGATGAGATGGTTGGATGGCATCACTGACTCAATGGACATGAGTTTAAGCAAACTCCAGGAGATGGTGAAGGACAGGGAAGCGTGGTGTGCTACAGTCCATGGGGTCACAGAGAGTTGGACATGACTGAGTGACTGAACAACGACAAGAAGCAAGTGTTATCACCCCCTTTACAGACGTGGAAACTGAGGCTCAGAGAGGCAGAAAGTTCTGGCGTTTAAGAGGATGAGCTCTGGAGTCACACTGCCAGGGTCCCATCCGGGCTCAGGCCACTTATTGCCAGCACAGCTTTGGGCAAGGTCTCTATGCCTGTTTCCTAATCTGCAAAAGGGAAACAATAATAATGGAACCCAACGCATAAGGTTGTTACATGGAGTTAATGAAAAAAGAGTATTAGAGGGGCTGTGTGCCAGAGCCTCCGACCAGCCCACCCTGAGTTCTGGCTTAACTTCTAATGGCCACACTGTGGCTGCTTTACTCTTGGGCCTGAGGCCTCCTGCAGCCAAGTGCTCCATTCACAAAACCAAATCTGAGTGGTTTAGAGGCCAGAACTGTGCCCCCTGAGTTTTGGGGGGTGAGAGGTCAGGAACCCAGGATAACAGCAGAGGCCACCCCTTTGTGGGGTCAGGCCAGGACCCTGGGGTGAGCAGGAACCCCCCCTCCCCCCGTTGTGGGGCATGAGGTCAAAAGCCTTTTTCCCAGTCTTCCCCGAGATCCCATCTCCCTCCAAGCCCTCTTGAGGCAAGCAGGGGTCCCTGGTGTTCCAGCAGTGTCCCAGGAGGCAGGTGCCTGGCCACCAAGGGCTCGAGCAGGGGCGAGGCGCAACACTATGCAATTCCTGGAGTGCCAGTCAGGATGGAAGCCATGCCCCGGGCCGAGGTTGGGGCAGCAGGTCAGGTGGGCCCGGGCCCAGCCCTGCGTTTGGTGAAGTGATTTGTCCTCAGTACCACCTGACCTCTGCTGGGAGGAGCAGAGTCCAGGAGGAATCCTTGGGCCCCCTCTATGTTCCTCCTTTTACTCTGAGCTGTATTTTTAAACCTGTACACACAGCAGTTCTTCTGAAACAGAGCTGATTTCATCAATTGTCAGTACCAACCCTGTAGAGTGATTCTCCACTGGTGTCCAGACTCAGGCTCTGGTGGATCAAATAAAAACATTTTGTTTTGTTAAAAAAAAAATTAAAAAAGGAGGAAGGGAGGCATTAGAACAATGTCTGGTGCATGACAACAACTATGGAGCACTTCCTATTTAAGTGAACTCAAGAAACAAAGCCATGACTCCAAGGTGTACTTAGGATGTGGCAGAGCCGGGGTTCGAACATAGGGGTCTCTGAGTCCAGAGTCCTCATTGGCACCCACTGCTCTGCCGCACCTCCATCACCTACACACGCAAACGCACACAAACGCACGCAGAGTCACAGGAAACTTCCCAGAGGGCTGCACAGGGCACAGAAGAGCAAGAAGAAGGGAGGGGGCAATTCTCCCTGGCAAGGGCCTGGGGTCTGGGGTGCAAGGATGATGCCTAGAGAGGCTTCACAGTTCTGAGTAAGGACATCCCTTGGGCGCTGAGGCTGAGCCATAACCACCTTCTTCCTGGCTCTGGCCAGCCCAGTTCTCAGGAACACTGCAGGACTCTCTGATGTTTTTCATTTACTCATTCATTCAGCCCCTCTCACAGACTGTTCTATGCACTATGCTGGGGGTAGAAGTGATCAAAAAAGACAGTTTCAGCCTCCTGCAACTCATGTTCCAACGGGGAAGAGGAAAAATTAGCAAGTTAAGAATCAAATAATAATCACAAATCTCTCTGAGACACTGACTTGCAGCTGAAATTTCAAGGGTAAAGAGGGAGGGCCAGGAAAACAGAGGATGGGAGAGAGGGAGAAGTTCTGGGCAGAGGAAAAAAGCATGTGCAAAGCCTCGTGTCTTGAGGCAGGAAAGAACTTCACCTGTAAGCAGATCTAAAAGATGATCCAATTGTTATCCCAGGTGAGCAAGGGACAAGGAGGAGGTGGAAGAGGGGTCAGTCCTCATTGAGCAGAGTTTTAAATTTTATTCCAGGGGCAGTCTTTGAACTGAGCTTTCCATGCAAGATTCACTGAGCCAGAGCCATTGCTAGACACAGTGGGAGGGACAAATATAAGTAAAACAAGTCCCTTTCCTGAAGTTCACAGTTTCATTTGAATTATTTACTTGTGATTTGCAATTTGCCCTTTTCCATTCAATTAACATCTATTTATAAAGCTCTTCCCAAGAGCGGAAGACCTTACACCAAAAGATCCATTAAAAAAAAAAAAAAAAGGATGTTAGGAACTTCCCTGGCTGCCCAGTGGTTAAGACTTCATACTTCCACTACAGGAAGCACGGGTTCGATCCCTTTGGGAACTAAGATCTCGGATACCATACAGTGCAGCCAAAAGAACGAAAAGAAAAAAGAATGTTAAAGGTAGAGATCCAACCCATACAAAGGAGAAGGAAGCCATACGACAAAAGTTCAAGCTTCCTGGCAAGCAAGGCGAAAAGGGAAACATCACAAATTCTGTCATTTTCATAGTCAAAGTCAACACTTCAGTTGCTATAGAGAAGAAAAATTGCTCTCATACTGTCTGGAAAAGAGAGAAAACACACATGAGACAATAAGCAACAGCTCTAGGCTAAAAGCACAGAAGGTCAAAAGATGCTCCACACAGAAACTGAGATGAAAGTCTTCCAATCCTTGCATCTCAGAGCATGCACGCCTTGGAAGGCAGCAGAAAGGGCAGGAAGGAGAGCATGGTGAGTAGAGTTCAGTTTAGTCACTCAGTCATGTTTGACTCTTTGTGACCCCATGGACTGCAGCACACCAGGCCTCCTGTCCATCAGCAACTCCCGGAGCTTGCTCAGACCCATGTCCATCAAGTTGGTGATGCCATCAAACCATCTCATCCTCTGTCTCCCCCTTTTCCTTCTGCCTTCAATCTTTCCCAGCACCAGGGTCTCTTCCAATGAGTCAGTTCTTCGCATCAGGTGACCATAGTATTGGAGCTTCAGCTTCAGCATCAGTCCTTCCAGTGAATATTCAGGACTGATTCCCTTTAGGATTGACTGATTTGATCTCCTTTAGAAATGCCTATACTTGAAGCCGAGCTCCATCCTTCACCAGCTGTGTGATGTGAACAAGAGACAGCCTCCCAGGACTTTCCTAGCAGTCCAGTGGTTAAGAAGCCACCTTGCACAGCCTGGATGGGAGGGCAGTTTGGGGGAGAATGGATACATGTATATGTATGGTTGAGTCTCTTCACTGTTCACCTGAAACCATCACAACATTATTAATCTGCTATGTTGCTGTTGTTCATTGGCTAAGTTGTGTCCAACTCTTTGCAACCCATGACTGCAGCACACCAGGCTTCCCTGTCCTTCACCATCTCCCAAAGTTTGCTCAAACTCATGTCCATTGAATCAGTGATGTCATCCAACCATCTCAACCTCTGTCACTCCCTTTTCCTCCTGCCTTCAATCTTTCCCAGCATCAGGGTCTTTTCCAATGAGTTGGCTCTTTGCATCAGGTGGCCAAGGTATTGGAGCTTCAGCTTCAGCATCAGTTCTTCCAATGAATATTCAGGATTGATTTCCTTTAGGATTGACTGATTTGATCTTGCAGTCCAAGGGACTCTCAAGAGTCTTCTCCAGCACCACAATTCGAAAGCATCAGTTCTTCAGTGCTCAGCCCAATGCAAAGTAAAAAGTTTAAAAACAAACAAAAAGAATCCACCTTGCAGGGTAGGAAACTCGCGTTTGATCCCTGGTTGGGGAACTAAGATCTCACATTCACAGAGCCCACGTGTCACAACTGGAGAGGCCATGTGCTGCAAGAAAGAGCCCACATGCCACTACAACACAGGCAATTGTTTTTAATTAATAATAACAAGCCTTCATTTCCTCATCTGCAAAATGGGTTCAATAATCTCTACATAATAGTGACTAGAATGCTCTGAGAAGACACTGAATGTGAAAGCTCCTAGCACAGGGTCGAGACAGCTGGTACTCAGCAAAGAAGAAAAATCATCATAGCCAGAGTCTGTGGAGCTTTCCCTTGGTGCCAGGCATTCACTGAAGTATTTTCCGTGCTAATGATAAGAGCTTCATGAGGAGATGGATCCTATTATTATCTCCATTTTACAAACGAGGACAATGAAGCTCAGAGAGACTAAGGTGTGTGCCCAAGGTCACACAGCGGGAATAGGTAGAGCCCAGACCATAAGCCCAGCAGTCTGTTGGCTCCAGAGCTCCCATGTTCACCATTTACTTTTCCAGCTGCGATCACCTTGCCCTCTTCTCCTTACCTCCATCCCCCAACACACACTCACTCACTCACTACTGGAGTGCTCAGGGCTGAATGGAAGCCCCTCCCTCCATGATAATCCCTGCCCCACTGGCTCACCTCCCTCTCACTTCCTGCCCACACTCTGCCTCTCCCCTTGCCTTAGTGCTGGTCTGTGGAGCTTGTGAAAACCAGACTAAACTTTCTACCACAGACCAGCCCTTTAGCGTCAACTGCTTCTGCTCAGGGGACTGGCAAAGGGTTAACGGAAGTGAGACTCAAAACTGGCCATGAAGGGTGAGGACTCTTGCCTGGGCTCCTTGACAACAGAGACATGACTCACATTTCACTTGCTTGGCACATGGCGAAACCTAGGAATCTTATAAATCGAATAAAGGCAGAATGAATTGAACTGAGTCGAGCTGAACTGGACTGAAGTGAATTGCAAAGGTGAGTGGATGGAGGGTGGGTGGTAGCTAGAAGGATGGATAGATAGATAGATTAATGGATAGGTGGACAGATGGATGATTGAATAGGTTGATAGATGGAGAGTTGTTTCAAGAAATGGAAAAATTGTCAGATTTTTAGATACTAAAATGATAGATAGATAGATGAATGGATGGGTGGGTGAAAGAAAATTCAGTGACCATAGCTGGTAGGGACAGCTGGTAACTGAGGTAGGAATGTCCCAGGAATGTCTTGGAAACACTGAATGAATCTTTGTGACTGGGGCAGAGGGATCATGCCAGGGAGAAACAGAAGAAGAACACACACCCACATTGCCCTCCTCCAGGACGAGAAGGAGGCACCTGGGAGGTGGCTGTGCGAGCTGTGTGCTCCGCGGCGGCAGGACAGTGAGGAGTTAACAGCAGGACGGCTCCCCGGCCAGCTGCGGCCAGGGTGACACTGACAGATTACAGCGTGTCCTCCGCACCAACACTGCAGCGTCCTCCCCCCGCCCCAACAGCCTAGCTCCAGTGGATCAATACCAAAAGGCACACGCTGGAAATCCACAGCCAGCTCCCTACAAGGCCTAGACACTCTAAAGGACTGAACCGCAGAGTCGAAGGGACCTTCGAGACTGGCTCATTCCCTGGACTGGGCCAGGGGTGCTGTCCCATTCACCTGGGGACTCCCCATCCCATCATAGGGCCAGACAAGCTCAGCCCTCTCCAAAAGTTTGCTGAGTGGATGAGCCAGCCTCCTGGCCAGTGCAGGAGCCCTCACAGGATCCTTTCTGTGACCCACGGCCTCTCAGCTTCTATTTGCTTACCTCCAGCAACAGGAGGTTCTCCATCTCCCCCAAGCAACGAGAGCCTTCTGTGTGGGTCAAATTTGACAATGAATCATCTTCCCCATCTTGAGTTAACCTTCCCTCCTCTTTATTTGTCCCTGAACTGCTATTTCCTACCTCTTCTTCCTCCCTAGTTTCCTCTCTTCCCCTCTCCCAAACCATCCACTTCCTGGGGTGCTGAAGCCACATGATTAAAGAGGGAGGAAAAAAGGAATCTACACGCACCGAGCACCTGCTGTAGGTGAGAGATGTCAGAACCTACACGTGTCATCTCTCATAATCCCTGTGGATGCCGTGCCAGGTAAGTGCTCTTATCCCCATGTCACAGACAAGGACCCTGAGGTTCAAAGAGGTTAAGTAACACACCCAGAGTCACCCAGACACCTGGCAGCAGAGCTGCGGCCTGAATCCAGGTCCGTGGGCTTCCGCTGTGTACTGCAGCAGCCCAGGGGCACACAGTGTGAACGTTTCCCACATCTCGTTCTCGGCCTCAGTTGAGTCTGGAAAGGATTGAACTGGTCCTCTAAACTACTCTCCCTGCACGAGGGAAGGAGAGGGACTCGTCCAGAGTCATAAGAGCTAAGGGGCTCTGCCCAGATCAAGGACTCTCCCCGAGATCATCGCTTCCCTCTATCTGGCCACCACCCAGGACCAAAACCTCCAAACAGCCCTTCTCAAAGAGGGAACCAGGCTCCTTGGAGAAAAGGCTGATGCCAGGACTGGGGAAGGGACAGCACAAGATGAGTCTGGAACATCTTGTTCTAACAGAAAGCCAGGAAGTTACCAGAGATTCCAAGCGCTGGGTCACAAGGCTCCATGCCCGACTAGATGGGGCTCCCAAACAGGAGAGGTGACGATCAAACAGGATTAGTGTCCACATGTGCTACATGTTATTAACATATTACATGCATATTCGTATAACATGTAACATTCTCTCTATATGCTGGCTTCCTACCCTACCCTATCCCCTGCTCTGGGCATGGGGGACACTCATTCAGGTGCAGCCTGGAAACCTCCAGAAAAGGGTCCTGAGCCTCCAGCACATCCCAGCCTGAAAGTAAAAGTGAAGGTTGCTCAGTCGTGTCCAACTCTTTGGGACCCCATGGACTTCCATGGAATTCTCCAGGCCAGAATACTGGAGTGGGTAGCCTTTCCCTTCTCCAGGGGATCTTCCCAACCCAGGGATCGAACCCAGGTCTCGCACACTGCAGGTGGATTCTTTACCAGCTGAGCCACAAGGGAAGCCCAAGAATACTGGAGAGGTAGCCTATCCCTTCTCCAGTGGATCTTCCTGACCCAGGAATCGAGCCAGGGTCTCCCACGTTGCAGGTGGATTCTTTACCAACTGAGCTATGAGGGAAGCCCCATCCCAGGCTGAGCTTCTCCCAAAACTTTCCATTCCCCATCCCTGACCCCGCCTTTCCCTCCATGGTGGAGAACAGCAGGGGCAACAAACTTCTGTGAAGTGCTGACTGGCACTGACTCCTGGGGAGAGAAAGGATTTGCCCAGAGTCCCCTGTGGGCCACTCAGGCCAGGCCTCCCAGGCTCCAGAGCCCAGGGCCTCCCAGGCAGCCCATTGCCAGCGTCTCAACTCTGGTGTGTGACTTGATGGGCTGGAACTGTTCAGGAGTCCGCCCGAGGCCTCACATGGGGACCGTCCTGGCCCCAGGGCCACCTCTGTCCCTCTCAGTGCACATCCAGCCCTTGTGACCACCCCTCCACAGCCTCTCTTCCCCTCCTTGACCCCTATTCAGTCTCTCTTCAGCCCCAGCGGGTCCTCCCTCCCTCATCTCCGTGCCATCACCACATCCTCCCCTCAATTTCAGCCCTGCACCATCACACACACACACACTGCCATCCCTGCCCGCCCTCCTGCCCCCTGCTCAAACTATAATTATTGGGAATGCTCTTCAAGCTCAGACGAAAAAGGATTCAATCCCCTGCAGGCTATTCCCAAGCCCACGCTGGTGATTCACCTGCACTTGTCTTTTCTTACCTTTCATGCTTGAGTCTGGATAGAACATCTCTAGAAGAAAACATCAGAAACTAGTAAGAGTGGTCATCTCTGGGGAGGGAGAACCGGAAGCAAGGATGTAAGTGAGACCAACTTCACTGAGCATCTTTTGAGCTTTGAACCATATGCATAAACCATATAACACGAATGAATTAACTTTACTAAAGGTAACCATTCAAAGGCCAAAAAGACAAACCATGACTCCACCATGACTAGCCCCCTGACCTTGGACAACTGTACTTAAGCACTCCAAGCCTCGGTTTACTCACCTATTAAATGGGAGAGATGATAATATCTGTCTTGCAAGGTAGGTGATAAACCAGTGCTCAGGAAGCACCTAGTACCATGCACAGCAAGCAGGCAGGACTCAGGAAGCATGAGTGAAGGTCTTCTTTTTGTCCACCTTCTCCATGAAACTCTTTATTTTTTTTGACTGTGTCACAGGACCCTCAGGATCCTCGTTTACCAACCAGGAATCAAACCAAGGCCCCCAGCTGGATCGCCAGGGAATTCCCTGAAACTCTGAGCTCTTCAAAGTTGGGAACCACAATGCTGCATTTTGGATCCCAGAGTTCAGCACAGCTCTTGGCATGATGGTTAAAAGCCTTGAAATGTTCCCTGACAGCGACGAGACACAGTTCACTGTCCTCAGGATGGGTTTCATGGTCTCTCTCTGGGCGCACCTCTTACCCATCCTCAAATGCAGTGGTCGATGTAAAATAGATACCTAGAGGGAGCCTGCTGTACAGCACAGGGAGCTCAGCTCAGCTCTGTGATGACCTAGAGGCGTGAGATGAGGGGGGTGGAAGGGAGGTTCAAGAGGGAGGGGATCTATGTATACAAATAGCTGATTCACATTATACAGCAGAAGCCAGCACAACATTGTAAAGCAACTATACTCCAATTTCTAGAAATAGATCAAAAATAATAATTAAAATGATAAGTTAAAAAAATGCTCACTGGCCTTTGACAGTTCTTGCTCCCATGCGCTATCACCCCTGATTCTTGCCTTCCCTCCACCTCCGCACTCCCTCTGCCTGATAATCTACAGACTCATCTCATCCTTCCAGATCCTGCAAAAGAATCCCCGCTCTATGTAGCTTGTCCCCCTGCCCCTGGTGGACTCAGTCACCACCCCCCACCCATGGCACTTGGACCTCTGAGCAGCACCTATCAATCTGTATTGTTCATTTTCTACCCTCTGTCTAGGCTGCTGCCCTTAAAGTTCCAAGAGGACAGGGGCCGTGTTTTTCTTTTTAAATGTATGATAAATTTTCTGTATCCCTAATGTTTAGCAGGATCTTAGGAAATGTTTGTTGAATGGATAAATGAATGAATGAATGAATGAGCCATTCCTGTCCCCTCGGCCACCTGGCAGCTTCAGGGACCCAATTATGGTGAGTCACTCACATCCTGCCCATGGCTCGTGGTGGATGCAGTGACCTCTCTTTGCAGTCTCTTCTACCAGCTCCAGCCTAGAGGCTGCATCTCTCAGCCTGAGAGCATCCAGAGAGCCTTCCAGGCCTGGCCTGGGAGCTGCAGTTGGCCGGCTGTTCGGCACTGCAGCTTCAAGGAGGCTGAGTGGCCTGCAGGAGCCCCCTGCCTCTCCTCTCCCTGCCCCAGAGGTGTGCTGAAGCCCTTGACCAGGCAAAGTCCTAGGAGAGGGGAAAGAAAGGCAGATAAGATAGTCCCTGCCCTCCCAGACAAGTGATGGCAAGGAAGAGAAGAATGCCTGGTCCACCCCATTCAACCTGCCACCTATGATTCATCAAGTGCCTGCCATGTGCTACCCTGTGCCTTTATGCCAGCCCTGCCACCTCTCTGTGCCTCAGTTTCCTCCCCAAACTGAGGGGTAGAGAGGCCACCTCATCCAATACAACAGGATTATTCGGCAAATGCAACGTATGTCAACTGCTCGGTGAACTCTGAAAATCTGTACTCATGCTCAGTCGTTCATCTGTGTCTGATTCTTTGCAACTCCGTGGATTATGGCCTGCCAGGTTCCTCTGTTCCTGGCATTTCCCAGAGAAGAATACTGGAGTAGGTTGCCATTTCTTCCTTCAGAGGATCTTCCCAGCCCAGGGAGTGAACCCGCGTCTCCAGTACCAAACTGAAGCTCTCTCCTTAGCAGCCACAGTGACTTGCACACAGTAGGTGTTTAATTAATAGCTGATGCATTGAAATGCAATCCAAGAGCTGGGCAGGACCTTTCATGCCTTGGGGAGGAGCGCCATCCTGTGGCCAGAACTCAGAACACATGGACTTCCTGGTGGTCCGCGGGGATCAGGCTGAAACGGGACCCCTGGAGGTTGAGTTAGGACAAATACAAGGAAAAGTCAGTCTGACGCCACAGAACAAAGAGAAATTTATTCATCCCTGGAAGTGGTATAGGCTCAGAGTACAATAAACAGGGGCGACGAGAGTCTGAAGCAACACTGGACTATTTCTCTATGAAGAGGTCGTTGGGACAAGCCTAGTCACATTTGCAGGTGGGCTGGCCTGGCCCAGTGAACACTAACCATCTTCAATCTGAGAAGACTTGAACTTGGCTCTGCCACTCACAAGCTGTGTGACCTTCAGCAGACTGCTGCCGTCTCTGGGTTCCAGTTTTCTCATCTGTACAGTGAGATCATAATCCTTGCGCAGGCCAGCTCAAAGAGTTCTTGGGAAGGTCAGATGGGATAAGAAAGAAAAGCACAACTAGTTTATAAGTGGTAAAATCCTGTACAAGTATGATAGATGGTTATGACTATTTCTAATGATCTAACAACTGGCAGTTTATTGAACTTCTCACTGTGCTTAACCCTTTACCATACAATCTCATTTAACTTCCACATAACTCTATAAAATAGCTACTTCTAAGAATCCCATTTGGGGATGCAACTAGAGATGATCATACTAAGTGAAGTGACTCAGAAAGAGAAAGACAATACCATATGATATCACTTACATGTGGAATCCAAGACATTAAAATGACACAGATGAACCTATCTATGAAGCAGCAGCAGCAGCAGACTCCCCAACGTAGAGAACAGACGAGTGGTTGCCAAGGAGGAGGGGGCTGGAGGAGGGACGGAGTTGGAGGCCGGGATTAGCAGATGCCAGCTTTTATATATGGAATGGATAGACAATAAGGCCCTACTTGTCTTTCTTGTATAGAGAACTATATTCAATGTCTTATGATATTTTTAAAAGAATGTATATGTATATATTTGTGTGTCTATAACTGAATCACTTTGCTGTACAGCAGTAATTAACACACTATATCAACCATACTTCAATGAAAATAAATAGAATCCCATTTTTCAGGTGAGAACACTGAGGTTTGGGAAAGCTTGCAATTTTGCCAAAAGACACACTCAACTAGTATGGAGAAAAGCCAAGATTTGAACTCAGCACAAGGTGACCCCCAAATCGAGGTCGTTAGTGCTGTTCTCTCCTAATAGTTTCAGCCACTGACCAGCAATTTCAAGGTTCCCCCAGCTGGCAGTCTTAAAGAAAATTAAGGAATTATTGACATTTCTCCTCTTTTCCCCACGAAATTCTGCTTCATTCCCATCTCTAGCTCAGTACCTCCTTAGACTTTGGCAGCTCCTGGAAGAGGGGAGCCCTGGAGCTCTGCACCCAGAGTCCTGCTCACATTCAAGGTCCGAGAATTCCAAAAGACTCCCATCCTAGGTCTACAGCTGGAAGAAGGCCATGCATGCTGCCACAAGGAACTGGACAAGGCAGATAGGGGATGGGTCCCCTTCAAGGTCTCTGCCGAACAGATGGTGGCAGACCTGTAGGGGGGATGGTGGCTAATTTGCAATAATCGTGATGACCCTCACATGTCAAGAGTCCTCTTGACTTTACAACTGTCTCCCTATTCAGTTTCTCATTATTTGGCCCTCAGGATGCTCCTTTGAGGTCAGAATCCTTAGCCCTTTTTACAGATGAAGAAACCGAGGTTTAAGGAGATGAAACAACTTAGTCAAGGTCATATTGCAAGTAAGTGGCAGAGATAGGCCTCCAGTTCGAGACGCCAGAGTACAAATTCACCTGACTGTCAAGGCCCACAACTATTTTTGGTTGGCAGTCCTGATTCTAGCCCTAGTTGTGCCATCTGCTGGCTGAATGACCTCAAACAGGCCACTTAGCTTTGGTGGCTTTATGTCAGAGATCCCTGCCGGCTCTGCCTGTGTCTGCTATGCCTGTCCTTGAACCATAAAGATGAGGGTGTTCGGCAGCTTCCGCAGCTTTCAGAGAAAAGCAGCTGTGACTTTGCCTCCCCTGGGAAACTCTTCCTGACTGCCCAAGGCTGAGTTATTGCTCATCCTATTCCCACAACACTCACAGCCTTGCACTGTAATTTATCTGCAAATTCCCACGGGGGGCAGGCAACAAACACACATGAACAGGAAGTAGGTCAGATATGATGCAATGGAGAATAGTAAGGAGTGTGGCAAAGCAGAGAATCCCTGGTCTGGGGGCAGCCCCTACTCAGCACCAGCTTCTTAGCTGAAATCTGCTTTATAAATGTTGGTTCAAAACCCATTTTGTTAAGCATTTCATAGGCAATGTAGCCCCTGAAGCAGTCCCACTTACTTCCTCACTAGACTTTGGGCCACTTGAGAGGAAGGCTAGATCACTGAACTCTGAGTGACCAGCTCAGGACCTGGATCGCTACCAGTGACAAGCTATTGCTTTTGAAATGTTGAAAGTACTTGCCCAGTCAAACCCCTGCTGGTTTCTGGTGACTATGCCAGTCCAGCCAACATAGATTAAGTGTTTACTGCATGCTGGGCACTGTTTAAGCACTTTCCATGTTATCTGACTTAATTCTCATGACCTACTTACTATGATTCTGTCCTTTCTACAGATGAGGACGCTGAGGCTCAGATAATCCCATGACTTGCCCAAGGTCATGTGGCTAGCAATAACCTAGGATTCAAATTCAGGCAGTCTATCTCCACCAATGCCTGTGTTGCTGTGATACCATCTTGCCCCATGAGACCCCCCACCTTCATTAAATATATCTTGCAGTTACATAGCCCTGATAATGCTCTCTGGGAAGCTGCCAGGCATGGTTTCCAGTTTTAAGGACAGTGGGAACCACAACAAGTGGCACAGAAAACAACGCAAGCACTGCAGAAACCAAACCTTAGCTTCGCAGAGGGATGCTATCCAACACTACACAGGTAGATCAAGCCAGAACTGGTGTTTATCTCTTTTCCCAGAACACCAAATCCCAGTTCCCAACCAGGGAAAATGTATAGGGCAGAGAGGAGCCAGGAGAAGCCTGGTTCTTGATCATCTCATCGAAACAGTCAAGCACTCTCTCAAGTAGCTAAATGGTTCCAAAGGAAATGGGAGTCTATTTTGTCTCCCGTCACCAGGGCTGCAAATCCTGATATATCTCAGGCCACAGCAGAGAAGTGGATGGCTCAGCACTTGGAGATATGCCCGCACTGGCAGGAAGTGGGGTGGGCGAGTCAACAGGCACCTCTCTATTCTGAGAACTGATCCTGTGATGGGTGAGTGTACATCCAGCTGAGATTTTTAAAAAATAAATAAATTTGAATGCCAGCCAACAGAACCTATAGCGAACCTCCCTTTCTTCCAGTGGACCTGAAACATCCTTTGGGATGCTTTAATCCTTCCAGGTTTTCTATTTTTAAAATTTTGCTGGGGCGACAAGGCTCTTAGGAGGCTGAGGTGGGCTGGTGATTCAAAGGCTTCCCTTCCCCCCAGCACACCCCTACAGGATGATAAAAATGCTGCAATTTCACGGAATCTGCCTTGGGTACCACTTCCCCCACCCTCAGTCTTTCTCATCTGTAAATTGGGGGTAGTGCCTTCTGTATCTCTGAGACCAAAAAGTGTGGTACAAGTTCATAGTTCCTGACCTGAAACACCTGGGGCTCAATGTGCTTGTTAACAGAATTCTGTGGACTTCAGAAAGGTTTATATGGTGAGACTACCATATGTTACACAATATGCCCAGCAAGTTCTGGGGCAGAATCCCATAAACCCTTCATAAACTCATTATTCCTATACAGCAAAATGTTTACATATTCACACTAAGTGGGATATGAACGCCTATAAATAACTTCACGTCCAGGGACTTCCCTGGTGGTCCAGTGGTTAAAACCTCACCTTCCAATGCAGGGGATGTGGGTTTTATCCTCGGTCCAGGAGCTGAGATCCCATATGCCTGGAGGCCAAAAAACCAAAACATAAAAAACAGAAACAATATTGCAGCAGATTCAATAAAAGACTTTTTAAATGGTCCACATCAAAAACAAAAACTCCTTAAAAAGTAAATAACAACATATCCAATTCGTATCAGGTTTGCCATCAGATGCTATCCTCAACTTCATGAGAAAGCTTGTGGTTTTCAGAGCTTATCTGGACCTGGGAACTGTATGAGATGCCAGCCTGGTTTCAGGCAATTCTGGGTGCATTCCAATTGCACCTTTACCAGCTGGCTGACCTTGGGCAAGACATTCCTCTTGACTATATTTCTGTTTTCCCATCTGTAAAACGGGATGGTAATTCCTGTGTTGGTTCCTGGAAGGCACACAAGGTTGCTGCACTGGAATGGGGCTGGCCACACTGGCAGGTCCCCAAAGGAGGCCTTGGTGAGCCCATCGCAGTTCAGGGTAAGTGTGCTAACAAAGCAGGGCTGATGCATAAACAGATGATCTGTCTATTTAATAGAAAGCACAAGAAATACAGCCGCCGGCAAGACCCGGTGCTTTTGTTGGCCTGACCAGCACTTACTTTCCTGCAGTAAAAGCTCTGTGAGGATTTACGATCATGATGGGAGAGAGTCAGAACAAGAGACAGCATTTTTCTGAAGAAGCATCTATCAGCAGAGGCAACTTGAGGGGGCATTCTGGCCCAGGAAATGGGGGTGACACTTTAGCCCCCTGGACACCACCAGCTCTGGCTCCTAGACCCTTCCCCTTCTACATCTCCATTCCCTGTGATCAGTTTCCCATGATAAACCATGGCCACATTCCAGGCCTCCCCTCAGCCAGACTTGTTCAGACACTGTCTGGAATTTGATGTGTCCCCAATTCATCAGCCACATGTTTGCAGACAACCAACTAGTGACTCTTAGAAAAGGTCAGCTGACATCTGCGGCAGATTTTCTGCTCCCATGATGATCACAATAGCATCTCCACATGCTCTTCTAGAATCTTGTGCCTTGACTCTGGACAGGCTTGGGACTCACTGGGAACCAAGGGAGGGATGGAACTGGTGCTACGTAACTTCTGAGGCTTCAGAAGTTACTTACGTAACTTAGGGGCTTCCCTAGTAGCTCAGAGGGTAAAGCATCCGCCTACAATGCAGGAGACCTGGGTTCAATCCCTGGGTCAGAAAGGATCATCTGGAGAAGGAAACAGTAACCCACTCCAATATTCTTGCCTGGAGAATTTCTCCTCCTGAGGATACGGAGGGCTACAGTCCATGAGGTTGCAGAATTGGACACAACTGAGCAAACATACACACACACACACACACACACACACACAACTTCTGAGGCTGGATCATAGAAGGCCATGCAGCTCCCAGCTTATTAGTCAGAATGCGTGCTCTGGCAGTCTTAAGCCCCCTGTGACTAGTCTGACTGGCCTGAAGCCACCATGTCCTGAGGAAACCCAAACTCTCCATGTGAACTCACCACACAGAGAGACCCTGAGACTAAATGGAGAGAAAGAAAAAGGGAATTGTCTAGCCAGCTCCCCGCACCTCTAACCACCTGTCTGAGACACCCAAGACCAGAACCACCCAGCCAAGCCCTTCCTCAACTCCTGACCCACAGAAGCGAATAGAGAATATAAAAGGATTGTTGCCATAAACCACCAAATTTTGGATAGATGTGTTCCACAGCAGCAGGTAACCAGAACAGAGGCCAATTTTATTTCCCTTTCCCCTACGGTGATCCTACCTTCTAATTTGCAAGGAACAGTTCCAGTTTACGGCTTTTGCCTGGCATAAGTATTGATAACAACCCCTTTCTCTCCCCAAAGGGCCCTAAGTTAGATGGTAAATGATATGGTCACCCACATTTGGCCAAGTTCTCAGAGTATACTACAGAGATTCCTTTCACCCAATAAACATACAACCCCAATGAAAGCAGGGTATCTACTCCACAAACACAGCTTTAAGACAAGCCCAGGGTTCCCCCTCCTTTCCACCATATTGCTGTCTCTATTACCTTCCCATGGAGAAATCCTGGAACTGCTGCTGGTATCCAGGACAGGAAGTGTCTGAATCAATCAGAGAGACCAGAGGCAAGAGACATGGGAGGAAGGAGAAAAAGAAAACCCAAACCTCAGGGAAGGCTTTCTGCACCATCCTGTAAAGGATGGAAGGGTTTTCTTTTAATCAATTTTTTAACTAAAGGAAATTGCTTTACAGAATTTTGATGGTTTCTGCCAAACATCAACATGAATCAGCCGGAGATGTACATATGTCCACTCCCTCTTGAACCTCCCTCCCGGGATGGGAGTTCATAAGGACACAAAATTGCTCTCAAATCTTGGGGCAGTCATTTGCTCACGGAGCCAAACACCCAATTGCCCAGAGCCTGTTTCTCCCCACCTGCATGAATGTCTCAAAGAACACTTAGAAAGCATAAGAGATGATTGTTTTAAACACTAGCACATTGCCTGGCATATAATAAGTACTCAATAAATGCTAGTTCCCTTTTTAAAACATTGGAGGTTCCTATTAGACAAGGCATTTGTCTTATCTGAAAGGGACAGGACAGAACAGCACAAAAGGCCAAGGAGAAAAGAGTAATAATGGTGCCTCCTGCTTCTAGACATGACATCAGGGTATGAATATGGAGAGGCCAGCAGGCCTACTATGGATCTCCACTTTTTAGTTTAGAAAATACTTTTGCAGTCACTCACTCATCTAGAAGAGACGTTCTTTGAAGAATCTTACAATGGATTGTTATAAATACAGGGTCCTGCTGCAAAGTGGTGGCTCTTACAATGCAAGCTGAATAAATGATCTCATACTAATTTTGATCTTTTTATACACTGATTAGTCAACAAATGCTTACTGGTCACCTGCTGTATGTCAGACACTGTTCTAGCAACTGAGAACACAGGCCCTTCCCTCACCCCCTCAGGTGCTCCACACATGAGTCCATATTGACCCACAGCTGGCCTGGTCCCAGCATCCTTGTGTCTGCTCAAGAGTTATCTCCCCAGTGAGATCATCTCTGATCATCACTTCTAAAACGGCTGCATCTTCCTCCGTCCCTCCTCACCTCTTCCTCTGCTTCATTTCTTCATAATTGTCATCATGTGCTGAAATATTTTTGCTTCCTTGTCTAAGCTCTGTCTCTGCTTCTAGAGTGTCAGCTCTGGGAAGCAGAGGCTTTGCTGTCCTACCTAGAACAGTGACTGGTGATCCATATTTGGGGAATTGTTGAATGAGTGGATAGGGGTTTTGTGAAAATTAAATGAGAAAATGAATTCAGCACATTACCCCGGGCACATAAATAAGGATTCAATTAATGTCAGTGTACTGAATATCAATAGTAAGTTGTAATATGTGCTACACTATAAGGGGAGATCTAACTTTTGCTGGATTGCTTGGATCATGTCTTTTGTTTTCCTCTTCTTTTTTTTTTTTTTTCCTGTGGGCCCACAGGCCATCTGCTGCAATCTCGCTTTTGTGTCAGAGTTTAATCATCTTTTCCATTTTGGCCGTGATGTCCCTGCCCACCCCAGATGGAGAAGAATTTGGAGAGTCTGTCTTATTCTCAATACTGGGTCCCTGGGCTTAGGTGGGAGATCCTATCTAAATTCCTCCCCCAATGGACACCTTTGCTGCCTCTTTCTGCCTACCCAACTCTTGAGTCTCCACAGGCAGTAGGGATGACCCTCCTTTACATTAAATCAGGTCATGACCTCCCTCCTTCCCTCCCCATTTTAAAATCCCTCAGTAGCTTACTTTTATCCTGAGGATAAAATCCCATACTCTGTTCCATGGCCTGCACATTTCTAAATGGAAACTTCCTTTTTCTGGGTCACACCCAGGCTTCTTCCTGCTTGAGACCTTGCTGCCTGCTGTTCTCTGGTGCCGGGAATACATCTCCCCTACATCTTCACTGCCTGTGTCCACAACCAACCACCCCTCTGGGTAGCCTTGCCCTGTCCTCATTCACTCTCTCGCTTGCCACATGCCTGGTACTATTCCAAGCACTTAAATTAACTCATTTAATTCTTTCCACAGCCCTGTGGCATTAAAAAAAAAAAAAAGCATGATTGGGGCTCCCTGGTGGTCCAGTGGTTAAGACTCAGCACTTTCACTGCTGGGGCCCAGGTTCGATCCCTGGTCAAGGAACTATCCTGCAAGTCATGCAGCATGATTGAAAAAAAAAAAAAAAAAAAAACAGCATGTGAGCAAGAGCAGCTACTGCTGCTGCTACTGCTAAGTCACATCAGTCGTGTCCGACTCTGTGCAACCACATAGACAGCAGCCCACCAGGCTCCCCCATCCCTGGGATTCTCCAAGCAAGAACACTGGAGTGGGTTGCTATTTCCTTCTCCAATGCATGCAAGTGAAAAGTGAAAGAGAAGTTGCTCAGTTGTGTCCGACTCTTAGCAACCCCATGGACTGTAGCCTACCAGGCTCCTCCATCCAAGGGATTTTCCAGGCAAGAGTACTGGAGTGGGTCGCCAGTGCCTTCTCTGGAGCTAGAGAAGAGTGAATATAAAATGGCAGGATATAAAGATGATAGAAAGCTAGGACCAGATAGGTCATAGGAAGACTTTCATATTTTATTCCAAGTATATAATGGGAAGCTACTAGAAGGTTGTGAATAGATTGCTTTGATCACCACACAAAGAAAGAACCCTAGAGGAACACAAGTGGACGCTGGGGGCCCAAGCATGAGGCTGAAGATGGTGAGGGCAAGTGGTGGCATTTACCATGGTTCATTTTTTGTTTCGTTTCTGGCCATGCTGTGAGGTTGCAGGATCTTAGTTTTCTGACCAGGGATCAAACCCACGCCCCCTGCAATGGAAGTGCAGAGTCCTAACCACAGGGCTACCTGCAGATTCCCTCAAAATGTATTCTAAAAGGATAAAGAGGACTTGCTGAAGGATTGAATGCAGTGGGAAAAGGAACTACCAATGATGACTACAAGGTTTTTCAATAAGCATCATCCACTGGGTACCGTGAACAAAAATTAGGGAAACTGGATGATGAGTGGATTAGAAGAGAATTTATAGAAACAGATGCTGCTGTTAACATTTTCATTTTATACATGAATAAGGTTTCAAAGAGATCAATTAACAAGCCCGAGTTTGTCCAACTGGTAAGTGGAATTCCTATTTTCACATACATATATTTTACCCTCACAGCACCTCCTTTTCTCATCTTCAATTTACAAATAAAGAAACTGAGGCCCAGAGATGTGAAGGCTACACTGCTAAAGTGGCAGAGCCAAGAATAAATATCAGCTCTAACAGCAAGTACATTTTCCAATAAAGGAGACAGGCCAGGAGACTGAAAAGGAAGCCTAGGAGACCAGGTAGTAAAGAATCTTGAGGTTTGAACACAAATCTCGTGCTCAGATTCTTTCAGATGTTTTGAAATTCCCCAATACGTGAACCGTGAACTTCCAGATGTTCAAGCTGGTTTTAGAAAAGGCAGAAGAACCAGAGATCAAATTGCCAACATTCGCTGGATCATAGAAAAAGCAAGAGTTCCAGAAAAATATCTATTTCTGCTTTATTGACTATGCCAAAGCCTTTGACTGTGTGGATCACAATAAACTGTGGAAAATTCTGAAAGAGATGGGAATACCAGACCACCTGATCTGCCTCTTGAGAAACCTATATGCAGGTCAGGAAGCAACAGTTAGAACTGGACATGGAACAACAGACTGGTTCCAAATAGGAAAAGGAGGATGTCAAGGCTGTATATTGTCACCCTGCTTATTTAACTTCTATGCAGAGTACATCATGAGAAACGCTGGGCTGGAAGAAGCACAAACTGGAATCAAGATTGCCGCGAGAAATATCAATAACCTCAGATATGCAGATGGCACCACCCTTATGGCAGAAAGTGAAGAGGAACTAAAAAGCCTCTTGATGAAAGTGAAAGTGGAGAGTGAAAAAGTTGGCTTAAAGCTCAACATTCAGAAAATGAAGATCATGGTATCTGGTCCCATCACTTCATGGCAAATAGATGGGCAAACAGTGGAAACAGTGTCAGACTTTATTTGGGGGCTCCAAAATCACTGCAGATGGTGATTGCAGCCATGAAATTAAAAGACGCTTACTCCTTGGAAGAAAAGTTATGACCAACCTAGACAGCATATTCAAAAGCAGAGACATTACTTTGCCAACAAAGGTCTGTCTAGTCAAGGCTATGGTTTTTCCTGTGGTCATGTATGGATGTGAGAGTTGGACTCTGAAGAAAGCTGAGTGCCGAAGAATTGATGCTTGTGAACTGTGGTGTTGGAGAAGACTCTTGAGAATCCCTTGGACTGCAAGGAGATCCAACTAGTCCATTCTAAAGGAGATCAGTCCTGGGTGTTCTTTGGAAGGAATGATGCTAAAGCTGAAACTCCAGTACTTTGGCCACCTCATGTGAAGAGTTGACTCATTGGAAAAAACTCTGATCCTGGGAGGAATTGGGGGCAGGAGGAGAAGGGGACGACAGAGGATGAGATTGCTGGATGGCATCACCGACTAGATGGACATGAGTTTGAGTGAACTCCGGGAGTTGGTGATGGACAGGGAGGCCTGGCGTGCTGCAGGTCAAACTCCGTAGGCTGTTTCCAAAAAGACAGCACAGTTGCCATCGTAGGAAGGTGGTTCCTGAGTCGCCACTTCAGAATCACAACCAATTAAAATGCAGGTTTCTGGGCTCCAGCTAAGCCACGCTGGTATAACAGTCTATGGAAGAGGACCCGGAATCTTCATTTTTCAAATTAGCACTCCAGGAATCTTTGTCAAACAAGAAAGTCTGAGAACTGCGGAGCTATGGTTTGAACACTGGCAGCGACCCCCAAAACTAGTAGTCTGATCTACTCAGGTGACTTTGCACCTCCTGGTCTGTTTCCGAAACCGCTGAAGGCTCAGTGAGTAGCCACAAAAACCTGCCTGAAAGACTCGAACTCCCCCTAACGGTGAAACTCGAAACACACGCTCTTTTAAAGAAGGCAGGAACCGCGGGTCATTGCGGGATACAGAGTGGCCAGAGCGGCCCGCACGGCATTGTGGGACATCAGCCAGTCTCCGCTTCCAACTCCAACTCCAAGGCCGCCACGTTTCATGGAACTTGAAGCTCTCGGAGTGTCGCCGGATGCCCCATGACGTAACTGTAAACATCCTCCGGTGTCTATCAGCCTCGAAGGCTAAATAAGAACACCGCGAAAAGAACAGTGACGAACTTCCGGATATGCCTTCGCTTTACGACTCCTGCGCTCCGCCGTCGAACCGGAAGGAAGCCAAGAAGCAGTTTACGACACCGTCGGTCGTGTTTACGGTACCGGCCGCTGCGCGCGCATCTTTCTTCCTTTCCCGGTTCCCCGGAGCTCAGGCAGTGGCGCGGTATCCGGCCTAGACTATCTCTCACCATCGGGGCCGGTTACGGCCGTTACAGGTAAGCAGCGTATTCCATACGCTTCCGCGGACCTCCAGAGCAGAGTTGGGCTGCGCCTGGCCTTCGGGGGCCTACCGGAAGAGACTTCCGTACGCCCACTCCTGCCTTTCTGTTCCTGCGTTGGGCGGGGCGGGAATCCGCCTTCGGCCCCCAGGTCCGACCCAGTGCGGGGCAGAACCTGTGGTTGAGGTCTCTTTCCCTGGAGTCCGCTTAGCGGCCACCGACGGTCTGTTCTGATGTGAACGTGCCATTAACCCCGCTGAGTCTCAGGGTCTTTTAAAGTGCCCCACGGTTCCCTGAGCTTCTAGAGAGGGCTATTGGGTGTGCCACCCTGAGCGATGTTCGGCCCTGCTCTGAGGAGTTCGGTCTAAATGTTTCTTTTCCTTGCTTATGAATTGGAAGGCTGGGATGTAGTTGGTTGATCTCTGATTTGATACTAACCCCCCAGGAATTGGCAAACGATCTGCAGTGGCTGCGACAACGTGCCCAGTACATGGCCTGCCAGCCACAAGGCTCTCCCTATGACTGTCCTGTTGGTGCCGCCTCATCCTGTATGTGTAGCCAGTACAGCTGTCACTCCGTTTCAACTGAAAGATTTAGTTTCCCCTATTGGTTACATTGTGCTCTGCCTACATTTTATTTTACGCGTTGAAACCCTTCCACCGCTTTTAAAGTGTGTTTGGAGATATCTTATTGTGTTATTGATATGATCTGAAACCCAGGATCTTTTCAGGCTGCTGTCCAGCTGTAAAATAATGGGAAGAGTGTTACGCTTAAGACAGAGGACCCTAGAAACCAAGTCTATCTTGAAATGATGAGATCAGCTGCTTGATTTGGCTGAACTGTGTAGTTTTATATCTGAAATGGGGGCCTAGGGGTTTAGTGGTGTTGCATCTGACATGTTGTAGGACCCTGGTAATATATAAGGGTGTATTGTTTTGAGGCCACCACACTCTCCCTCAGTCTGCTTCCTGTACTGTAATTTAAGTTCAGGTGGGAGGATGGGGCTTCCAGGTTCATGCCCTTTTGGATCACGCAAGTGTCACCTCTAGGAACTCTCCCCATCATGGGAAAATGAAGAGAGTTTCATAAATTTAGTATCCTTTGCTCTTTGCTCCCCAGACTCTGGAAATATTTGTGTGGTGAATTTTACCCTGGGAACTCAGCTTCTGGGCATTTTCAGGGGATTAGAATGGATGATAAATGCATGAGTTTTTGGGTAGGAATTGTTTGGCAGATACCTGTCTGGAGCCCCTGGTTTTTACTCTTCCTGAGAGGAGTACTGGTGTTACACAAAGTGTGTACACACTTTGTTACACAAAGTGTGGACTCTGAAGCCAGTTTCCCAGGGTTCAGATTTTCATCCATTAGTGTTGTGATTTTAGGCGATTTCTTGATATCTCTGTGCCTCAGTTTTCTTATCTGGAAAATGGGGCTAATACTGGCCCTAACTTGGGAGGAGATTGTTGAGAGGAGTTAATGAATTAATGTGTGGAAAGCACTAACAACATGCCTGGTACTCATAATGTTTATGAACATTGGCTGTGTTCAGCCACTTTCATGACATAAGGCTTCATTCAGGTGGCCTCCTCAACCTTCTGCTGGACTTTCTGCCCGACTCTTATGCCCTGCATAAGAATTTGCACTGACAACAGAAAATTGGAAGAACAACAAAGGAAGGTTGCATTTCAGGATATATTCATGGACCCTTGTTTTTTCTCGGCACTGTGTGTAAATGTATTTTTGTAAGACTGAGTAGTAAGTGTCTTGCATTTTACAATGGAACTATTTCCACGTATGTTAACTAATATATACGGTTTTCACAGTGATCCTCTGAGGGGAATAAAACAAGGATCTTATTATTTTTTCAGGTAAAGAGACTGAGGTTTAGGGGAATTAAATATCGTATGTCTGTTGAAGGTGTGAATGAGAACTGGAACTTGGTTATTAAACTCAAAAAAAAGTTAATTACATTTCATCAAATCTGTAAAACATCGCTGAATTCAAGAAGCACAATTTCTTCATGTAACACTAAGAAAGAAAAGTTGCCAGATACGACATGACACCTCATCAATTAGAAGGTGCAGGTTCATTTCAGAGATAGTACAGTAGAAAAAAAAAACAGTGAGATATGATACATAAATCTGGTTAGCAGTCGTCTGAGTTTTAAGTATTCACAGTATTATTTACAGGAAGATGTTAAGTGGAGAGCAGCTCAACAGTTGAGGCTTCTGTTTTGTGTTTTGCTTTTTTACCTTTATCATTCATGTATTAGCTTACCTCAAATGGAAGACTTGTGGGTTTTTTTTTTTTTTTTTTTGAGGCTTTTCTTCATGGAGTTACTTTGTTATTTGTATTTTTAAGGTTTTAAAAGATGGCAAAGTTCATGACGCCTGTGATCCAGGACAACCCCTCAGGCTGGGGTCCCTGTGCAGTTCCGGAGCAGTTTCGGGATATGCCCTACCAGCCGTTCAGCAAAGGAGATCGGCTCGGAAAGGTGCTTGCCTGTCAGCAGGGTCTGAATCTCTTAAAGCTGCAGCTGATGCTCCAAGTTCATTTTAATTTTATTCTCTCAAAAGGATAATGGTTATAAGCTCTGGCTACTTCCAGTAGTCATAGGAGAGCTGGGCTCTTACAAAGCTATCCTGAGCCAGTCTTTCTAACACTTTGTGACACCGTGTCCTCACTTGGGAGGAGGGGGTTTCTGGGTCAACAGAAACTTGCCTGGTTGACGTGTGCTCTCTGCCTTCCCTTGTTGTGCTCACTAGGTTGCAGACTGGACGGGGGCCACATACCAAGACAAGAGATACACGAGTAAGTGTTCTCCGCCTGCCTGCCTACCCAGGTCAGGCCCTCGGTGGATTGTTCGTGTTTCTAGTAACCTCCACCTGAAAGCATTCTAGGATGGGAACGAAATGGTGATAATTCATAATTTTTAGGGGCCTATTATGGACTGTGGAGACAATCCATTTTTTGTAAATAGCCTCAAAAGTTAGACTGTTCAGCATATTATAGTAGGTTTTTCCCCCTACTTTGGGGAGCCATGGCCCCTTTTACAAATCTGGTGAACATATTCCCATTTTGTATTTCATTACTTGGGATTTACTGAGCCTGTAAGGCCAGTCAGTGGATCCCAGTTTTAAAACTCCTGGTTTTAGGATCCTAATAGAAGTTAGTTTTTTCCTCTGTACTAGTCAAGAGAGCTAGGAATGGCTCTCTGGAATACTGAGTCAAAGACGATCTGAAGTCTGAGGTCAGCCAGAAAGCCAGTCCTAGCCCATTAGCCACGTCTGCCTTGGGCGCCAGCTGGTGACAGTGATGACGTGTGTAACCGCCTGCTTGCCTCTCCTGAGAGAGTAAACTGTAACTCCTGTTCTTACAGAAGAAGGCAGAGTGCAAAATGGGCTTGTCTTGAATTCCTCAGACTCTGTCTTGACTTAGAAAGTTCTTTGGATCAGAGCTTTTTAAACTTGAATGTGCGTATTAATCTGCTGGCTGCTGCTACTGCTAAATCGCTTCAGTCGTGTCCAACTCCGTGCGACCCCACAGACAGCAGCCCACCAGGCTCTGCCGTCCCTGGGATTCTCCAGGCAAGAACACTGGAGTGGGTTGCCATTTCCTTCTCCAGTGCATGAACGTGAAAAGTGAAAGTGAAGTCGCTCAGTTGTGTCCGACTCTTAGCGACCCCATGGACTGCAGCCTACCAGGCTCCTCCGTCCATGGGATTTTCCAGGCAGGAGTACTGGAGTGGGTTGCCATTGCCTTCTCCATAATCTGCTGGGGATCTTATTAAAAGGATGGTTCTTACTCAGTGGATCTAGGGTGGAGCTGTGAGTCTGTACATCTAAAATGCTGCCAGTCGATGGGGTGGCTCCTGAGACCACACTGTAAATATCAGGCTTTAGATTACTATGTACTTAAAAAGTTTGTGGGTAGTGTTACATACTGTCACCTTTGCCTGCAGATAAGTACTCCTCTCAGTTTGGAGGTGGAAGTCAGTATGCTTACTTCCACGAGGAGGATGAAACTAGTTTCCAGCTGGTGGACACAGCGCGCACACAGAAGACCGCCTACCAGCGGAATCGAATGCGATTCGCACAGGTAAGTCAAGAGCCAGCAGTCTGACCATCTTGGGGCTGTCACCTGGTGCTAAAAATGGTACCATGTGAGTACTGATGAGGGGAAAGCATGTTACTATGGGTATCCTAATGAATCCCATAATATATTAATGGGCTTCCCAGGTCTCCCAGTAGTAAAGAATTCACCTGCCAAGCAGGAGATGCAAGAAACACAGGTTCAATCCCTGGGTCAGGAAGATCCCCTGGAGTGGGAAATGGAACCCGCTCTAGTATCACGGGAGCCTGGCAGGCTGCAGTCCATAGGGTCACAAGGAGGTAAATACGACTCAGCACAGCTGAGTGAATCCAAGTAGCTCTTTAGTGACAAACTGTGCTAAAGTAAACGGGTACCATGTCCAGGAATGCCTTTAAACAGTTCAGCTGTCTGTTGACCAGTAGCTAGGACATCTGTGCTAAGGATGGCTGTTTGTGCTGGATAACCATGTGCGTCAGTGTCTGTTGCCTCGAATAATTGCTGTGTCCGGGATTTACTGAGTAGATGATCCAGTTGGGCTGCATCTTCTCACATAAAGAGGCAAACTCAGCAACTCTAATAAGAGCCAGTGAACCTGCCTCAGTAAAAGCATGGATATGAGTCTAAGCTAATTCAAGGTACAAACATTTTTATTGTGCTTCAGTACAAAAAACCAGATAACTGCTTTTTTTTTTTTTTAAACAAATTGAAGGTTTGTGATAGCCCTGCATCGAGCGAGTCTTTCAGTTCTATTTTTTCAACAGCATTTGTGCACTTCATGTCTCTGTCATAGCAATATTTCAGACTTTTTTATTATTATCATATTTGTTGTGATCAGTGGTGTTACTAATCGCTGAAGGTGGTTAACATTTTTAGCAATAAAGTTTCCTTCTAATGAAGGTATATACATTGTTTAAGACATAACAGTGTTGCACATTAGTAGACTACAGTATAGTGTATAGTATTTGTAGCATAAATTATAGGCACTGGGAAAGCAAAACATTGTGTGACCTGCCTCATTACAATACTGACTCTATTGTGGTGGTCTGGGACCAGACCCAAAGTATCTGGGAGGTAGGCCTGTGCTTACTCAACCTAAAAACCCCAGGTGTTGATCCTGTAAAAGCACAGAGTGAAATGTGCAACTGGGCTGCTGCATCCTAAACTCACTCTAACAGCATCCCATTAGGCACCACCAATTATCAGCTGAATGTCCCAAGATTTTAACATGATGTTTTTTCCTGATTCCTAGCGAAATCTCCGCAGAGACAAAGATCGACGGAACATGTTGCAGTTCAACCTGCAGACCCTGCCCAAGAGTGCCAAGCAGAAGGAGAGGTGAGTTGCCCATCCTGTTGGAACAAGTTATTTTTCCAGGACTGACCACACTGCTGTCAGGAAGCCAGAGCAGAATAGTCATCTTCTTCCCCAGTATTACGAAAAACCAAGAAGCCTCCCCAAAGCCAGTTAAGCCACTATTTCAGCCCTGGTGTCGTCTTCCAAGAGCTGGTCATGGCAGAGACCATGGACAGGAAACTGCTTGCACTGGTTGTGAGCACTGACTGACACGGAAACAAAGGCAGACAGGAAGTGACCCCAGAGCTTCACCTAGACGCAGGGCTTCTGTGGTGCAGCTCCCGGGGCCCATTCACACCGGGTCCTGTGAGTCCCTGGAGCTGTGTAGGACAGTAGCCTGCCCGAACTGAGGCTGCCAGAGGACAGCCTCTAGAGGTGGAGTGGTATATACTGGTCATATACTGGTATACACTGGCATATTGGGGGCAATATGCCTCTCCTAGCATGTCTAGTGTGTGCTGTTTTCGTCTTGGATTTTGTTTTTTCTTAAGCCTCTACTTTCCTTAAAAATCTGTACTGAAAGCAGTTTTCCTATCTTTCCAGAGAACGCATACGACTGCAGAAAAAATTCCAGAAACAATTTGGAGTGAGGCAGAAATGGGACCAAAAATCACAGGTAGTATATCTGTATCAGAATTCTGTCCAGGAATTTGATTTTTTTGGTTGGTTTTATAACAGCATTATTGAGGTTTTTACTTCTCATACTATACAATTCACCCATTTAAGATGAACTCAGTGGTTCATAGTTTATGCACGGAGTCCTGCAGCCATTACTGTGGTCTGTGTCAGAATGTTTTCATCACTACAAAAAGCCCTGTTCCGGTCAGCCGTTTTCCTCGGCCCTAGACCACCTCTTCTCTGTGTTCTGTCTCTGGATTAATCTCTCCTGGACATTTCATATAAATGGAACCAGAGCAGAATGATCTTTTGTGACTGACTCCTTTCACCAAGCATCATGTTTGCAAGGTTCCTCCATGTGGTGGCCCATGTCAGCACTTCATCCCTCTTTATTGCCATGTTCCATTACATGGATAGACCACGTTTTGTCTGTCTGTTCACCATTGATAGACATCAGGGTTTTTACTTGAGGGTATTGTGCATGGTGCCACCGTGGACATTCCTCTAAAAGTGTTTATGTGGACATTGTGCAAGTAGAAGACATGTGTAAGCCAGAGTAAAGGTGCAGTTGTGGGAGTTACATTTGCTGGACTCAGTGCTTGCTGTAGCAGCAAGAATAACCAGGTAATGACATGGGAGAAATGCAGAGGAGCTGTTAGAAAACAGCCAGCCTGTCGTATGACTGTTCTGGATATATTTATTGAATACAAGCCCTTCATACTGTTACCTGCCTTTTGCTTATGTTTCGCGCTGGCTGTCATTTTCCTCCTCCAACGGTTTTTCCTGACAGAAGCCCCGAGACTCTTCGGTGGAAGTCCGCAGTGACTGGGAGGTGAAGGAGGAGATGGACTTCCCTCAGCTGATGAAGATGCGGTACTTGGAAGTGTCAGAGCCCCAGGACATGTAGGTGGCATCTTTTCCTACTCTCCATCATGCTCTTAATGTGTGTGAATGTTGGTGATGACTGTTGGCCTGAGCCCTAGCATTTCCAAAAACATTGCCTAAGATTAGCGGACGAGCTTAAAAAAAAAAAAGTGCCTGTGGCAGGAAAAGCAGAAAGAAGTTTACTGAAGCTAAAACTTCAGTTCTCTTTCAACTTCCTGGCATTGTGAGCAAAAGAAAAATTAAATTATAGGATTCTTGTTGGGAGAAAGCAGAAAGAAATTTCCTATTATTAAAACTCTAGATTTCTTTCAGCTTCCTGAAATCCTAAGCAAAAGAGAAGGTTGGGTTCTTTAGCTTTTTGGGCAGAAAGAGAAAGATTGCAGTTCTTCAAGAGAAGTGACGCTTTTCCTGATGTTTCAAAGAACTCCTTATCTCAGAAGGCCAGTGGGTGGACGTAACTTAGCGGGAGCTGGAGCATCAGCCAGGAGGCAGCCTCCTGCTGAGGGCTCTGTCACTGCTCCTCTCCCTGTCTCTAAAGTGGGGCGGGGAGTGGTGTCCTGAGCCAAATCACTTGTGGTCACTGTTGGGTGGAGCCACTTCAGGACCTGAGGGGGCATGCCCTGCATGAGCTCTGAGAGTCCAGTCAGAGACTGTTTTCATCTCTCGTGTTAGACTTTTGGATAAGATTTTGGATTCCATGGTGTAACAGAGAAGAAGTAGGTAGTCTTGCTCCCCTTGACTTAGCGTGTGTTGTGTGCTCTCCCCTCAGCGAGTGCTGTGGGGCCCTGGAGTATTACGACAAGGCCTTTGACCGCATCACCACGCGGAGCGAGAAGCCGCTTCGGAGCATCAAGCGTATCTTCCACACCGTCACCACCACGGACGACCCCGTCATCCGGAAGGTGGGCACCCCTGCCCCGTGCCCACCTGAGGGGAGCGCTGCAATACCACTGCTGAGGCCTCAGAGAGAGCAGAGATGTGGCGAGGGGTGGGGGGGTGTATGAACCGACCAGGCCTCAGATGCCCCTGTAGATGAGACTCATGTGAATCAATTTAGGATTAGGTGAAAATGAAGGCACTCTGCTGACCGGACCGTAAGTGTTGGGGTGTAACAGGTGGTCAAGAAACTGCAGTTCCTTGGACCCAGGATACAAATTTGCTGGCTGGCTTGCTGCAGCCTGGCTCAGACAAGCAGAGGTGTAGGTATAGGTGTGAGGGCTCCTTGCAGACAAGTCCTTCACCTCCTGTGAATGGGCAGGTGAGCCCCAAAGTAGCCCCATCTCTCTGCTGTCCTCCTTGCAGCTGGCGAAGACTCAGGGCAATGTGTTTGCCACCGACGCCATTCTGGCCACACTGATGAGCTGCACCCGCTCTGTGTATTCCTGGGACATCGTTGTCCAGAGGGTCGGATCCAAGCTCTTCTTTGACAAGAGGGACAACTCTGACTTTGGTAAGAAGCCTGTCTAGGAACAACACAGAGGCTCTGAGTGTCCTTGTTGGTCCAAAGCCATTCCCAGGTACAGAGAATGGGTAGAAGGTGTTCTGTCTCCCCACGAACACCAACAGCCATGTCAGAATCCCCCTCAGCCTCCTCAGAGATAGAGGAAGGGGCTGTCACTGCAGTACCCCTGTCAGGCAGCAGCATCTGAGTCCTCGCGGCACCCCAGCACCGTGTTTCCACCCATTTGAGTAGCATCTTCCTGACCTCTGTCATCTGTCCATACCCCCTTTAGTATGTACTTGACCTTTTTCTTTGGACTGATGCCCTTTTTACTTCAGCATATTTATGAAGGAAAAAATGCACATGTACCATACACATGTGTATGTACACACACACGTTGAATGAAAACCAGGTCACTCAAAAATAGGTGTGGTTGTGACAGAATGTAATGTTAGTATCTCAGGTTATCCAGAAACCCGCCCCACCCAGCCGCCCTCAGAAGACCCAGGTTAGCAGATGGCGGTCCTCTAGAGGAAGGGCCTATGTCGTTTGAATCACCACATCTCCCTAAGGGGCCCTACGCCTCTTTGGTGACTGTTTCATGGGTGGGTGACCATGCTGCCGATTTTGCAGACCTTCTGACAGTGAGTGAGACAGCCAACGAACCCCCTCAAGATGAAGGTAACTCCTTCAACTCACCCCGCAACCTGGCCATGGAAGCAACCTACATCAACCACAACTTCTCCCAGCAGTGCTTGAGGATGGTAAGGTCCTGGGAGCACTCAGTTCATCAACCCCAGTTGCTGCCTACTGAGCATGTACTGGGTCGTCAGCTCTGGGTTGTGGGATTAGACAGGACAGACGGGGGTCCCTGCTTGTCACAGAGGAGATCTCAGCTTGAGGTTAGAGGTCAGAAGGCCTGACTTTGAGCCCTAGATTCACCACTTTTAGCTTTGTGGTGCCAGTCATGTTTCTTCTCTGAAACTGTTTAGTTGCTAAGTTATGTCTGACTCTTTAAGACCACATGGACTATAGCCTACCAGGCTCATCTGTCCTTGGGATTTCCCAGGCAAGAATACTGGAGTGGGTTGCCATTTCCTTCTCCCAGGGATCTTCCCGACCCAGGGATGGAACCCACATCTCCTGCACTACAGACAGATTCTTTACCCCCTAGCCACCAAGGAATCTCCTCTGTAAAATTAGAATACTTGAATAATATTTGTCTCATATAGATACGTTGTGAAGATTCCTTGAAATATATGACCAAGACAACCTTGTGCACAGATACAGCTGCATTTCTTAGGAGCTGGAGATACAGCAACCAGCCAGCCTAAGTGCCTGCCCTTAGAAAACTTTATAATGGAGGGGGAAAGATCTTCCCTGTAGCTCAGATGGTAAAGAATCTGCCTGCAATGCAGGAGACCTGGGTTGGATCCCCAGGCCGGGAACATCCTCTGGAGAAGGGAACAACAATCCACTCCAATATTCTTGCCTGAAGAATCCCATGGATAGAAGAGCCTGACAGGCTGCAGTTCGTGAGGTCGCAAAGAGTCGGACACGACTGAGCGACTAACACACAATGGAGGAGGAAAGATGGTAAGCTCAGGATACGTACATGTTGTGACAAATGACTGTGTGTACCTTGGAGGAAGACATAACAGGAGGGGGCGCTGTTGCTAGTTAAATAAGAGACTAGAAGCTCGTGTTTCACAAACATGAGCATAGGGTGAACGCGAGCTGTTACCTCTGTTGTGACCCACGGGGTGCTCGCTTGGGCTCGGAAGTGTGCCCAGAGCCCCATCGAGCTCTAGGGACCCAGGCAGGGCTGTGACAAAGGAGAGGTGCCGGGTATGGCTGATTGCCTTGGCAACGGGTTGGCGCTGTCTCATGACACCTGTGTCATTTTTACAGGGGAAGGAAAGATACAACTTCCCCAACCCCAACCCATTTGTGGAGGACGACATGGATAAGAACGAGATTGCCTCTGTGGCGTACCGGTATGCCTCCTCCCTAGTGCCCCCGCCCTGTGTGGGTGGTGCATCTGGACCCAGGGCCTCAGGTGACCAGAGGCACTCCTTCTTCCTTGCAGTTACCGCCGGTGGAAGCTCGGGGACGACATCGACCTCATCGTCCGCTGTGAGCACGATGGCGTCATGACTGGAGCCAACGGGGAGGTGTCCTTCATCAACATCAAGACCCTCAATGAGTGGGACTCCAGGGTGAGGCACGCGGGACACCGTGTCCCGGGCTGGCGCCTGCAGCCTGTGTCTCTCTTCCCCTTGCCTTGCTTACAGAGGTTTTCTGTCTTCTGAATTTTCCCCCTACTTAGTTCCACTTTGAGGAAGAGATCGTGTGTGCGGGTGATTACCTTTCCTTTGTGTTTTCTGTCTCTGTCCGTTCCGGCCTCCCGTTGGCTTCTGCCCTCTGCAAGTGTGATTTCAGTCTCTCCTTATGAGCTGGGCTGGCAGCTCTCCTTTTGGACCTGTTGTTTCACTTACGGCAGCCCCTACCTGGTTTTCAACCTTTTGGCACCCTTTTTTCAACTTTGTCTCTTACTGAACTCAGATTATCCCAGGTTTGGCTTTTCAGGAGGGGCATCTTGAAAGAAATATGCATCCTTCGTTTTTCCTTCTCTTTCCGTTCTCCCAGGCTAGTGTGCCAGGATGGGGCTGTCATCCTTTCTGAAAGTACCTGGCCTACACACCTGAATGTAAAATGTGTGGCCATGCTCCTGGTCACTGGTGTGTAGAATAAAAGAGTCTTGGTAGGAGGACAGCAAGGCCAGGCCTGTGTTAATGAGGGTCCAGTGAGATGGAGGTCAGGGGCCATTGTGCTCTGCCTGCGTTAGAGCCTAAGGATTAGCATTCCGGGCACCAGGTTTCACTCCTCAGGTGTTCTTTAGCTTCTGTCACCTGCTGAGAGCACCCTAGAAGGTTTGCTGCAAACTCAGCTCTGAACCAGTGGCCTGCTCTTAGCCTCTGACCACAGCCCCCCAGGAACATTGTCCTGTGTGACGGCGCCCTCTGCTGCTGCCATAATCTGGTCCTGCACGCTTCTCAGCTGCCTTCACATTTCCTTTGCTGTTTCCCTCCTTTTTAACCCCCCAGTGGCACCTTCTCTTAGGGTCAGTCCCTTATGCAACTCTTTTGCCACATTCACTTCTTTATACTGTGTGTGGTCCACTCAGATGGTCTGCCTATCTTAAGGGACCTTGATTCCATCTGCAGAATCTCTTTAGACACAAGGTAGCATGGAGAAGGCAATGGCACCCCACTCCAGTACTCTGGCCTGGAAAATCCCATGGACGGAGGAGCCTGGTGGGCTGCAGTCCATGAGGTCGCTAAGAGTCAGACACGACTGAGCGACTTCACTTTTACTTTTCACTTTCCTGCATTGGAGAAGGCAATGGCAACCCACTCCAGTGTTCTTGCCTGGAGAATCCCAGGGACGGGGGAGCCTGGTGGGCTGCCCTCTATGGGGTCGCACAGTCAGACACGACTGAAGCGACTTAGCAGCAGCAGCAGCAGTAGCAGCATGATCCTGGGTAGTTATGCTCAGGGTTCCCCCAGACTCTGGGATAGCAGATGCAGCAAGAGCAGGGCCACCAGGGACCATCTTAGATTTAAGCCTAACCCCAGGCCTCTTCCTTGAACTCCAGAAATGATTCCTGAAATCTCTTCTGACTCCTGGTCTATCGTTGTTTTTGTTTTGGAATTTTTTGGTGGTTGTTTTTTCTAAAACACTTTGTCATTCCAGTGTCTTCATTTGTCATTCCCTCTGGCTTGACTGTCCATCAGTGTCATTTCTCCTGCTCTCTTAGGCTCAGAGCCTCAAACATCTCCTCCTCCTCCTCCTCTGCACCCTTGAATTCTGCTGTCAGGCTCAGGCTGTCTACTTGCCCAGCCCTGGGTTTCACTGACATCACCCTAGTTCAGGACCCTACTCATAACGCCTGTTATTTTGCATTTGTCTCTTAACTGACCTCCCTAACTCCCTCTCCATCAGGTCAGACCTACCTGACCTCCCCTCCCTCTGCGGGCTTCCACACTAAACCAGTCTGTCTCTTCCCTGTCCCTCTCAGATCCCCCTAACTCCAGCTTCTGCCAGTATTCTCCACGGGTGAGCTGTCACACTCCCTTGTGAAACTCTTTCTCTCCACACCACATGTGATAAACATTTGTATGGCACTTGTTTCTAACATGTGTGCGTATGTGTCCTGGTCTGGTTCAGACCTTGTAAAGAGAGGAGTTACAGTTTGTTAAGCACCAGCTGTGTGGCAGGCTGTGCAAGAGAGGGATGGATGATGTCTTCCTTCTGCTCCACCTGTGGGCTTTCCCCTCCCTGGTTAAGCCCACTAGGGACCTTCTTCTCTACCAGAGGGGCCAGTAGTCCACAGGCAGCATGGTGCCTTGGCACCTGTAACCGGGGCCCTCCTCCCACAGCACTGTAACGGCGTTGACTGGCGACAGAAGCTTGATTCTCAGCGAGGGGCTGTCATTGCCACCGAGCTGAAAAACAACAGCTACAAGTTGGCCCGCTGGACCTGCTGTGCTTTACTGGCCGGATCCGAGTACCTCAAGCTTGGGTGAGATTCCTGCCCAGGAGCCGGGAGCTCATCTTCGGAAAGGAGGGGTCTTCGGGTTAGGAGAACAAGGCTGCCCTTTTCTCCCTTTTCTTGGGACAAGCACGAGGCTGCCATTTAACTGATAACTCAACCCCAGGCACAGCTGTGCCTCTGTGCCAGCGGTCCCCACCCTAACACTGCCACCCGACACCCCCCAGTTGCGTGTCCCGTGCCACATGGTCTGTGCCGGCGTGCCCCACCCTAACACTCCTTCCCCTGGTAGTTACGTGTCCCGGTACCACGTGAAAGACTCCTCGCGCCACGTCATCCTGGGTACCCAGCAGTTCAAACCCAACGAGTTCGCCAGTCAGATCAACCTGAGCGTGGAGAATGCCTGGGGCATCCTGCGCTGCGTCATCGACATCTGCATGAAGCTGGAGGAGGGCAAGTACCTCATCCTCAAGGACCCCAACAAGCAGGTCATCCGTGTCTACAGCCTGCCCGACGGCACCTTCAGCTCCGATGAGGACGACGAGGAGGAGGAGGAGGAGGAAGAGGAAGAAGAAGGTGTGTAGCAAGCCTCCCTCAGAAGTCTGGCGTGAGCTGTGGGCTGGTTGGGGCTCAAGCGCTGCAGCCTCAGTCCTCTAACCTCAGTGGAAAACTCCAGGAATTCCCTGAGGCTTCACTTGGTATGGCATTCAGTCTAGTTCCAGGAGCCATTTCCAGAGCCTTTAGAGCACATGATGGGGTTGGCGAGGAGAGTTAGGGCAGGAAAGAAATGTCTAGAGGAAGGTCTAGAAGTCCCTGATACTAGCCAGCGGTCCCAGGGAGGAATGATGCTCCAGGTTCATGCTAGGCCTTAAATCGTTCTCTCACTTGCTTCACTGGTTGGTGACTGAAGGAAATACCTGGTAGTCCTCTGAGGATCTGAATGGTTTCACATCTGAGTGAAAGTGTTGAAAATCATAAGCAGTTCACCAGTTTGATGTAACCTTTGTATCTTTCAGAGGAAGAAGCCTAAACCAGACGGTGATGTGGAACTGGCATCTGTGATTGCTTCGAGCCTGGAGGACCCTGAATACCTAGTGGGATGTGTGTCTGATTCTTGCTCTCTGAAGCTAGGCCATTGAAATAAATTCTGTTTAGTCCCTTACCTTCATCTGTGCCTACGTTATGACCGACAGCCCTTCTTCCTTCTCCGAGTAGCCCTTCAGAGAGGGAGGGTGAGACGCAGCAGAGTCTCTCTAGAGTTCATAATCTGGGTTCCCTCCTTTGTTCTCAGCATTAGTGGTTTTACATTCCTGCTAGAAGGTGAATGCCCTTGGGTTTTTTGTTCTTGGAACCCCTTGAAATTATCCTTTCCCAGGGAGTGAGGTCCATTGTGAGGTCCCCATAGGAAGTCCGTTTCACAAGCACAAGCTGGCTACATGCCAGACCCAGCTGCCGCCCTGAGACACACATCACTGTAAAGATGAAGCGCGGGGCAGTCTTTGAAGCTTGAGGTGAGGTCGCTGCTGTGAAGGAGACCGCTTCAGAACATCCTGGTGGATGTTCCACAGGGTGTTGATTGTAATGGTTTGTATAAACTTCCCTGATAGCTCAGTTCGTAAAGAATCCACCTGCAATGCAGGAGACCCCAGTTCGATTCCTGGGTCGGGAAGATCCCCTAGAGAAGAGATTGGCTACCCACTCCAGTATTCTTGGGCTTCCCTTGTGCCTCAGCTGGTAAAGAATCCACCTGCGGTGCTGGAGACCTGGATTTGATCCCTGGGTTGGGAAGATCTTCTGGAGAAGGGAAAGGCTACCCACTCCAGTATTCTGGCCTAAAGAATTCCACAGACTGTATAGTCCGTGGGTTCGCAAAGAGTCAGACACAACTGAGCAACTTTCACTCTCACTTGGCGTGGGCTAGTGATGTGATCTCAAGCCGGCACCCTCAAAGCATGGTGTCATAAACAAATATCTCATCCTGACACAGAACTGTGATGCTGGTGGAAGTGATGCCATTATACAGATGAGAAAACTGGCTCCACTTTTGGGTAGCCGTCCTAAATTTAACAATTTTGATCAAAATGATTGAGCCTCAGAAAGCAAGCAAAAATGTATTGGACTTCATTGTCCAAGTTACTAGGAAAACCGTATTAACGTCTGCTTCTTGGGGAGTTCGGTGTAGGTGGAGTCTTAGAAAATTCACATTATAGTGTGACAAGTGTGGGGTTTCAAGGTCAGGCTGGTACTCCCCAAGCTGAACCCAGCAGAATTATCTGGAACAAGTGGCCCAAAAACATCTTAACAGCAACCTCCACCTGCTTCATGTCTTTCATCTGTCCTCTACTTCCACCAACTTGATGGCTGTAAATAGCCCTGCCTCAAAACGGAAGCATTCTACAGTGCAGGCTCAGCCTAGTCTGAAGGCCCTGCCATACCTTATCAGGCCTAATTTCCCAGTACAAGACAAGACCAGCAGTTTTAAGTACTTAATTATTTGTCCACACCCATTCTCATGATCATCGTAACTACTAAGAAGTTGACCTCCCTAGCTTCATTTTTGGTTAGGTACTTTTGTCTGCTTTCAGTGTTTATTCATCAAATTACTAAGGGCCTCCTCTATGTCAGATACTGATGGAAGCCCTGAGGTCACTATAATGATTAAGATTCATCTCTGCTCTAACAGGAGCTTTTCTCTGATGCTAATAACAGCCTAGAAAAAAATAGATAAGTGGCATTCCTAAGGGTGTACTTAGGTCTGAGAGCTCAAGAAAGACTTTGTAGAGAAGTTTCAGTGATGAAAAGCTGGAAAACCAGTGTTTTTCCAAACTCACCATGGCTGCCTTCCCACTGGAACCCTCAGCCCCATCTCACAGGACTGCTTAACAGCTCTTGAATTTCTTACTTTATTCATAGATGCACTGTGTTCTGTGCAGGTAAATCTCATTCAGGATTCACATTTCACCTCGGGAAAGCCAGCCCCGGTCATCCAGTTCACTTGAATGGGGTGCAGGGTCACCCAGTCATCCTCTATATTGCCTCCACTTCAGCCACAGTTGCTGAGCATGAGCAGTGGATTTGGGCTTAAGTGTCTACACTGCTCTGTCATAGGCCCCTTTGTTTACAATATTACCAATGATAAGATAAAAATTTCCATTTTAAGGCAAGACAAGGAAGGTTAAAACCTCCTCCCTCCCCTTTAGTGTGCATTGTGTTTCCATGTTATGCATTAACCACAAGTCCTCAATGGCAGAAATAACCTGTTCAACCCTAAAGTTCAATTTTTCTTCTGGTGCCAGTCATGGAACTCCTTAGGAGATAACATTCATTTCTCAGTCCTGTAAGGGGTCACAATGACCCACCACTTGCTTTGTTCATGCAGACATCTTTGTTGAACTTTATGTACAATGCCAATGTGCCATTTCCCTTAAAGACAGTAATGGGGGCAGAAAGGACTGGTCAGATGACCTGGGGAGTTACTGGGCTGCACCTAATGAAAGCTCTCAGCTTAAATACTTCCTTAGGAAAGAATGTTGCTAGCTATATTTCGGAGAAGGCGATGGCACCCCACTCCAGTACTCTTGGCTGGAAACTCCCATGGACGGAGGAGCCTGGTGGGCTGCTGTCTATGGGGTCGCACAGAGTCGGACACGACTGAGCGACTCCACTTTCACTTTTCACTTTCATGCATTGGAGAAGGCAATGGCAACCCATTCCAGTGTTCTTGCCTGGAGAATCCCAGGGACGGGGGAGCCTGGTGGGCTGCTGTCTATGGGGTCGCACAGAGTCGGACACGACTGAAGCGATTTAGCAGCAGCAGCAGCAGCTATATTTCACATGTTCTGCCTATTTTACAAGACTTTTTTTTTTTTTTTTTTTTTGAGTTGCTGGTGGTCTTAATTGTGGCACGCAAGCTGTTTGTTGCAGCCTGTGGGCTTCTCCCGAGTTGTGGTGCTTGGGCTCCTGAGCACACAGGCTCAGTAGTTGTGGCTCACAGGCTTGGTTTCCCCAAGGTATATGGGATCTTAGTTCCCCGACCAGAGATGGAACCCATGTCCCCTGCATTGGAAGGCAGATTCTTAACCAGTGGACTACCAAAGAAGTCTTTAAGACTATTGTTTCTTGCACAACCAGATGTGTGACAGAGCCTCCAATAAAAATAATGACTAGGTGACCACAACAAATACACAGTTCTACAAGGTCAATGATAGTAACAGTCTGACTCTAGATAATGGGAAGAAACTAGAGGGAATCATTACCTGAACCATAACAGGCCAGTAAGACAGGAGTTCCAGAGGCTTTTGGCTACTACTAACAGCCCAGTCCAGTAATAACACACTGAATGGCCTATCAATGATTCCTTGCCTGGTCTGGGAATGAGCATTCCTATCACCATGGGCTATATCAGTCACAGAATACCTATTAAACCTTGGTCAAAATTAAGACTGAAAGGGAAGGGACTGTAAAATAAGGAATATAGCCTCCCACCCAGTTCTACAAGAATCAAGTCATTAGCCACTTGATGACCTACATATACCATGAGAGGAATTCTGGATGAGAATTTGGACAAGGCACTTTTGTGCTCTAGGAAAACTGGTAGGACTGGCCTTCAGACAGATATTTACAAGAGAAAAATTCCTGAACCCAGTTTCTTGCATCTCCCCATACTTAAGAACTAAAACCATTAAGCTGTTGCTGCTAAGTCGCTTAATTCCTCCTAAAGAGCAACAACCTTCTACCAAGCCGTGGGCTTGATTGCATATGTCTCTTCATCAAAATCACAGATAAAACTGGCCTCCCTCCCCCACCCCTTCGTTACAGTCCCCAGAGCTGTCTGAAAGACTGTCTCCTAGATTACAGTCCTTTGTTGCTGTTCAGTCACCCAGTCTTGTCCGACTCTCTGCAATCCCATGGAGTGCAGCACACCAGGTTTCCCTGTCCTTCATGGTCTCCCTGAGTTTGCTCAAACTCATGTCCATTGAGTCGATGATGCCACCTAACCATCTGATCCTCTATCTCCCCCTTCTCCTCCTGCTCTCAATCCTTCCCAGCACCAGGGTCTTTTCCAATGAGTCAGCTCTTCCCATCAGGTGGCCAAAGTAGTGTAGCTTCAGCTTCAGTCCTTGCAATGAGTATTCAGGGTTGATTTCCCATAGGATGGACTGGTTCGATCTCCTTGCTGTTCAGGGGACTCTCAAGAGTCTTCTCCAGCACCACAATTCAAAAGGCACTCAGCCTTCTTTATGATCTAACTCTCATCCATACATGAAAAACCATAGTTTGACTGTATGGACCTTTGTCAGCAAAGTGATGTCTCTGTTTTTTAACATGCTGTCTACATTTGTCATAGCTTTTCTTCCAAGGAGCAAGCGTCTTTTAATTTCATGGCTGCAGTCACCGTCTGTGGTAACTTTGGAGCCCAAGAAAATAAAGTCTGTCACTGTTTCCATTGTTTCCCCATCTATTTACCATGAAGTGATGGGACCGGATGCCATGATCTTAGTTTTTTGAATGTTAAGTTTTAAGCCAGCTTTCAGTTCAGTTCAGTCACGTCCAACTCTTTGTGACCCCATGAATCACAGCCCGCCAGGCCTCCCTGTCCATCGTCAACTCCTGGAGTTCACTCAAACTCACGTTCATCGAGTCAGTGATGCCACCCAGCCATCTCATCCTCTGTCGTCCCCTTCTCCTCCTACCCCCAATCCCTCCCAGCATCAGAGTCTTTTCCAATGAGTCAACTCTTCGAATGAGGTAGCCAAAGTACTGGAGTTTCAGCTTTAGCATCATTCCTTCCAAAGAACACCCAGGGCTGATCTCCTTTAGAATGGACTAGTTGGATCTCCTTGCAGTCCAAGGGACTCTCAAGAGTCTTCTCCAACATCACAGTTCAAAAGCATCAATTCTTTGGCACTCAGCCTTCTTCACAGTCCAACTCTCACATCCATACATGACCACTGGAAAAACCATAGCCTTGACTAGACAGACCTTTGTTGGCAAAGTAATGTCTCTGCTTTTCAATATGCTATCTAGGTTGGTCATAACTTTTCTTCCAAGGAGTAAGCGTCTTTTAATTTCATGGCTGCAGTCACCATCTGCAGTGATTTGAAGCCCAAAAAGATAAAGTCTAACACTGTTTCCATTGTTTCCCCATCTATTTCCCATGAAGTGATGGGACCAGATGCCATGATCTTCGTTTTCTGGATGTTGAGCTTTAAGCCAACTTTTTCATTCTCCTCTTTCACTTTCATCAAGAGGCTTTTAGTTCCTCTTCACTGTCTGCCATAAGGGTGGTGTCATCTGCATATCTGAGGTTATTGATATTTCTCCCAGCTTTAGGTTGGCTCAATTAAAGTTCTCCATTTCTTCCTTAGATGGGCAATTAATTGTTAATTGATATCAAGCACATAAAACGGGCTTCATAAATTAATAAAAAGTTTGGAAAGAGCTCATGATTTGGAGTATAAATGGTGGGGGGGGGGGGGCGGTGTGTGTGTTAATTCCACACTCCAGTTCTCAACTCTATGATCTTAATTAAGCAAACCCCCTCTGAGTGCCATTTGGCTAGTCAGCTACATTATATAGGAAACAGCCCCTGCTGCTGCTGCTGCTGCTAAGTCGCTTCAGTCGTGTCCAACTCTGCGCGACCCCATAGAGGGCAGTCCACCAGGCTCCGCGGTCCCTGGGATTCTCCAGGCAAGAACAATGGAGTGGGTTGTCATTTCCTTCTCCAATGCATGAAAGTGAAAAGTGAAAGTGAAGACGCTTAGTCGTGTCCGACTCTTAGCGACCCCATGGACTGCAGCCTACCAGGCTCCTCTGTCCATGGGATTTTCCAGGCAAGAGTACTAGAGTGGAGCCCCCCTCTTCTGATGGAAGATCAAGTCAGTCCTGTTTGTTACTTAGTGAAGGATAGACTGAATCATTGTAGCGAAAACTCCTTAGTTGCCTTACTGGTCCTGGTTTCACCAACTTGGTTTCCAGTTTCAAAGTACTGGGTAGCCAACTACTCCTTTCCCACATTAATGAAGTGTCACGGGGGTTTATCTCCCAAAGTCATCTGCTCCCGTGCCTGCCTTACAAGCATAAATATACAGTTTTAAAGAGCTCCGCGCCCTTGCCAGATTCGATCTTCAACCCTGCCACCACCCTCCCTGCGGGTGCGGGCCGGCGGCACAGCACGTGCGCTTCGCTCGCTGGCATCCTGGCGCCCAGCCCTGGCCAGCCCCGCCCGCCGTGTCGCGCCTCGCCACGTGACCCTGCCCCCTGCCATTGGCCGGGCGGGAGAGGCGGGGCCGCCGCGGAGGCGCGGGCCGGCCGATTGCGGCCTGACTCGGCTGCGGGCTGTCTCCGGAGCGGCTGGGAGGTTCGAGCTCTGTGCGCGCGGTGGGCCGGCGGGCGGGGAGGCGGGAGCTGCGGGCGTGGGCACAGCGCACGCGTGGGGAGCGGCTCCCGGATGCCGCGCGTCTGCAGGAGAGTGGCCTCGCGCGGCTCCGCGGCAGGTGTGCCGGGGCATCCCTGTCACGTGACCGAAGAGGCCAGGGCGCCGGGCGCGGGAGGGGGACAGGACCGTGCAGCCCAGTCCTCCTCCAGGCTGGAGCCGGGAGCGCGGGGGCGAGGCCAAAAGACGTGACTCTCAAGGGTCTGGCCTCGGGAGGCCCTAGGAGGGTGTTGGGCACCCCAGAAATTAGGGGAAATTGGGGAAGATACCCACCCTTTTATTACCATGGCAGTAAGGAGTCCGGCGCCCCTGGGAAGTAAGGTCGTGAGGAAGATGGAGGGGTTCGGGACTCCTGGAGGGAGCCCAGATCCGAGCTAGAAACGATGCAGTCTGGGCAGTTGAGATCAGAGGTCTTTGGGTTCTGGCTGCGCCCTAAATCGCAGTGAGCGCTCGGGGAAGCCCTTGCCTCTCTCTAGGCCCCCAGTTCCTGGCTCCCGTCCCCCAGCCTCGAGGGGCCTAGCTTGGTCCGAGGCCTCACCCCTTTGGTCTGCCGTAGGATGGGCCTCTCCACCGCCGCCCCACTGTGGGGCGCCCCGGGGCTGCTCCTGACCATCGCCCTGCACCTGGCTCTCTACCTGCGCCCTGCCCAGGCCTGGGCGCCCGTGCATCGGGACTACTGCGTCCTGGGCGCCGGGCCCGCGGGCTTGCAGATGGCCTACTTCCTGCAAAGGGCAGGCAGAGACTACATGGTATTCGAACGCGCCCCAGTGCCGGGCAGCTTCTTCACGCGCTACCCCCGGCACCGCAAGCTCATCAGCATCAACAAGCGGTACACCGGCAAGACCAATGCCGAGTTCAACCTGCGTCACGACTGGAACTCTCTGCTCAGCCACGACCCCCGGCTGCTCTTCAGACACTACTCGGACGCTTACTATCCCGACGCCAACGACATGGTGCGCTACCTGAGCGACTTTGCAGAGCGGCTGGGGCTTCACGTGCTGTATAACACAACCATTGCCCACGTCACTGTGAACAAGGATCGCGGGGCCTGGAATGGCCATTACTTCATCCTGACCGACCACCGGGGCCAGGCATACCAGTGTAGGTAAGGAACCTGGCTGCAGAGCTCACCTGCTGAAGCTGGGGCCTTTCTGGGAGGAAGAAAACCCATTGGTTGGCCCATAGGTGTGGGAGAAATGGGAGGAAAAGGGCATTTCAGCCCATCTTTGGTGGTGATTTAGTCGCTAAGTCATGTCCAACTCTTGGGAACCCATGGACTGTAGCCCACCAGGCTCCTCTGTCCATGGGATTCTCCAGGCAAGAATACTGGACTGGGTTGCCATTTCCTTCTCCAGGGGCTATTCCCAACCCAGGGATCAAACCTGGGTCTTCTGCATTGCAGGCACATTCTTTATGGACTGAGCCAACTGGAAAGCCCCCTCCCCATCTTTGTTCCCGCTGAAATCCAGTACACAGAGGTTCAGTTCATCCATCATTTCCCAGGTGTTTCCTAGAAATGTGTGTGCCCAAAGATATTTGAAAATTCTGACCATTTCTTTCCTCCAGGATTTTTCAGTCTTAAATATTTTCACATTCACTGAAGGGCTCCAACATTGGGTAAAATATTCAGCATTATCTGAGCTTATGCACCTACAAAACCCTTTTTGTAGTGCATCTCCTAGAACTTGCATTCCCCAAAATTCATTCTGAGAAATGCTGGCAAGTGTCCAGTAAGTGTTAGCTGGGCTCGGTAGGATTTCAGAACTGAATGAGAGCCAGGCACAACAGGCAGGGCTGCTAGCATTCAGCTTTAGCTTGCTTTGGCTTGGGAGAAAGCTTAATATTGTGTAGACAACTCCAACTCAGAGTTACACATTCTACTGTGTTTGTTTAATCCTCACAAGGACCCTATGAAGGAGGTTCACTGATCCCCATTTTATGAATGACAAACTGAGGCTCAGAGAAGCTAAGTAACTGGTATTCTGTCACATGGCTAATAAGTAGCAGCTGCCACTTGACTGCACTTGTCTTTCTGACTCTGAAGCCTGTGTTCTTAACGCCCCACCAGACTGACTCCCCCTTCCTGGTTGTCAGCCTAGCACCTGGCCCCAGGCAGGTGCTCCATCACAGTTCATCTTCTCAAGCCTTTTGCCTGAGGCCCAGCCTTATTCCTTGCTTGTTACAGCCTAGGGAGCGGGGTCAGTTTGGACCCTCGCATCTTAGGACTTAGAAGTGCTACAGTATAGGGGAGTCAGATGTAAGCCAGTGGACAGCTCAGAAAACAAGGGGGGATGGGGGCTGCCCAGGCCTTTTCTCCAGACCACCTGTTCCTGTCTTTGAAACTATCTTGTTATCCACTCTTTCCTCTGCAGGCCGCAGGGTCCAGCTCCTGGCTTGCCCACCACAAGATTATAATCCCCATCAGCAGAAAGAGCAGGACTCTGAAATTAGGCTGGGCTTTGGTCAGATTCTAGCTCTGCTATCTGAGGAGCTATGGAGTCCATGGGCTCACTTGGAGCCAGCAGTCTTCACCTGTAACACAGGCCAAATAACACCGACGCAGACCTGCTCTGAGCAGTGAGATGAGTCAGAAAGTACTTAGTACAGGGACTCGTACAGAATCTCTGCTCAGCAGATTCTGCATCTATCAGGGAAGTAAGAAAGGGGAAAGCAGAGTGTCTGGTTTCATTTTCATGGTGAAGGTGGTACTTGGTATGGCTATGGCTGCTGTGTTCAAAATTAAGTGAATTATTCAGTTTCTCATGGTGTCACCCTCTCTAGAGTCAGAAATTAAAACTGATTCTCACGTTTGGTATAATCCCAGAAAGGTGAAAACAAACTATACCCAAAGGATCATTCAGTGAGGGGGCTGAGGTAAAGTGTCAGATACACTGGGCCAGGTCAGGAAGTAGGTAAAGGAATGGATGACCTGCTTTCCTTTAGGACTTAGCAGTCTGGGTGGGGCCGGCGAGCCAGGCGGCAGGCCCAAAGAGGGATTTTTTTACTTAGTGGTCTCATAGCTGAGAGGATAAGCCATCCTCCCTCTGTCCCCCACCTGCAGCGTCCTTCTTGTGGCCACGGGCTTGTCGGTCCCCAACCAGGTGGACTTCCCTGGCTCCGAATATGTGGATGGTTATGAATCCGTGTCTGTGGATCCCAAGGACTTTGAGGGTCAGAATGTGCTGATCCTAGGCCGGGGGAACTCGGCCTTTGAGACAGCAGAGAACATCTTCAGTGTCACCAACTTTATCCATATGCTGAGCCGCTCCCGGGTCCGGCTCTCCTGGGCCACCCACTACGTCGGAGACCTCAGGTATGCTGGGAGGTGTGTGTGCTGCCCTGCCCCCCCCCCCGACTAAGCACCCCTGCCCCTGAGTCTCCTTCACCTAGCACAGACACTTCTCTCTCTCTCCTGACATTCACTTGGGCCCCCAGGGCCATCAACAATGGCCTGCTGGACACCTATCAGCTTAAGTCCCTGGACGGGTTGCTCGAGTCCGACCTGACAGACTTGGCCATCGTGAAAGACCACAAGGGCAAGTTTCACATCACTCTGAAGCTCTTCATGGAGGAGTTCTTCAACCAGAGTTCCGACGCCATCCCCCTCCCCCAGGACAACAATGACAACTTTGCCATGCGCGTGGCCTATGACCGGGTCATCCGCTGCCTGGGCTGGAAGTTTGACTTCTCCATTTTCAGCAAGTGAGTCCAGATGGAGGGGAGGAACTAGATCTCTCAGCAAAGCCCTCTGGTTCAGGCCCCGGGTGGACAAGGAGACTCAAAGGGCCTGAACGGATCTTCCTGTCAGGTCACACGGGGACCCAGAGCCCAGGCTCCAGTCAGGCTTGAGTCCTGGCTGTGTCCCTGCCCCACCACATCTTGACCCTGAAGGTCAGTTATTCTGTCTGTTCAATGGACATGATCATACCTGCCTTCTAGGGTTGGGGTGTGGTTTAAATTAGCTCAGTGCCAGGCCTGTAAAAAGTGTTTCATACACAGCAGTGATTTTAATTCACAACCCTCTCCACTCACAGGTCACTCCGACTCTCTTCAGGGAGTGAACTCAGCGAGAAATACCCCCTGGTCAGAGCCAGCTATGAATCCAAAGGGAGCCGGGGCCTCTTCATCCTGGGGACTGCCAGCCACTCAGTGGATTACCGGAAATCTGCTGGGGGTTTCATCCATGGATTCCGATACACAGGTGAGCCTGGCAGAGAGGGCCGCTGTCCCCAGAAAGAACCATCCCTAGGGTCTGCAAACACATGCCTTATTCCCTTAGAGCACTCTTAAAGGGATTGCTCATCAGCAGTGATTGTCATAAATTCCCATCTGGGGCAGACAGCAGTGGGTTTTCATGGTCTGAGGATATGTCTAGAGCAGGGGTTCCCAACCCCTGAGCTATGGCCCAGTACCATTCTGTGGCCTATTAAGAACCAGGCCGCACAGCAGGAGGTGAGCGAGCAAAACTTCATGTATATTTATAGGAGCTCTCCATCACTCACAGTGCTGCCTGAGCTCCTCCTTCTGTGGGATCAGTGGCGGCATTAGATTCTCATAGGAGTGCAAACCCTACTGTGAACTGTGAGTGCGAGGGATCTAGGTTGTGTGCTCCTTATAAGAATCGTCCCCAAACCATCCCCTTCCCCCCTCCAGTCTGTAGAAAAGTTGTCTTCCATGAAACCAGTCCCTGGTGCCAAAAAGGTTGGGGCCCGCTGGTCTAGAGAAGTCCCAGATAAGGTGTAACCTGGGGGTGCATGCTCCATGCGTCAGCCCTGTGTGGGTGACGTACCTACACTGGCAGTAATGCTGAGCCTGGGGACAGCTCACCTCGGGGAACGGCTGGGTGGTCTCAGACTGTGAGGCTCCCTAAGCTCCCTAAGCCTGTCGGCCCTCCCCTGACATCAGAGAGGTAAATGAGGTGAACTCTCTTCCCCATGGGGCCATAGTAAGGACTAAATAAGGTAATTCCTGGAGGCAGTGCACCTGAAAAGCGTTATGTACACATAAATTCTTTGGGTACCAACAAATTTCATTAAAAATGGCACTTAGATTATCTCAGCTCTTTTTTTAAAACTCTCGGTACCAACGGTGCCAGTTTTCTGCACTCTGGGTAGCCCATTGGATGGGTGCTTTATTGCATGACTAGTGTTACACAGGCCAGTTAATTTGACCATAAAAACACCATAAGGGTCCTTCTTCCTGATGTTTCTGCATCTAATTTGATGCCTCACTTGCCTTGATGCTAGTTTCTGCATTTCACTCTCCTTCCAGTTTGGCATGGAAAGATAATCATGTTTTGCTGTTGATTTCCAGATGATATATTTTATACCCCATGTGTGCTGTCAGGGAAGAAAACCAAGGAGAGAGTGTTCGCTGTCTGTTTACCAAAATATTTGCAGACTGCACACACACAGACACACTCACACGGAATAGGAAGAGTCTCCCTCTCCAGCTGTGTCCCCAGCAGGAAACCCTCCTCACATTCCTATACACGCCACCCTCCCTGTACCCACTGTCCTGGCAGGTCCTGCCCGTTCTCTCTTGCCTCCCCCGTCCCTTGATCTTTCTCCAGATCACTTTCTTCTTTTTTTTTTTTTGACCGTGCTGGGTCTTCGTTGCCGCGTGGGCTTTTCTCTAGGTGCAGCAAGCACGGACTACTCCTCTAGTTGCCGTGTGTGTCTTCTCATTGTGGTGGCTTGTCTTGTTGCAGAGCACGGACTCTAGGGTGCCTGGGCTTTAGTAGTTGTGGCTCCTGGGCTCTAGAGCACAGGCTCAATAGTTATGGCACATGTGATTAGTTGTTCCGAGGCATGTGGGATCTTCCCAGACCAGGGATCAAACCCACGCCTCCTACATTGGCAGGTGGATGCTTTACCACTGACCCATCTGGGAAACCCCACCTATCTCACATTCTCAATCCTTCCAACAGCCCCATAAGACAGATCTTGTTATTTCAGTTCCCTTTTTCATAGAAGGAAATGGGGGCACAGAGAACGTAAGTCACTTATCCAAAGTCGCCCAGCCAACAGAAAGCAGCGGTGGCATCTGAATCCACACCTGTCTGACTCAAAGGCTCCCAGCTCACCACTGAGTTTCAGGCAAATGCGAAACAGTTCTGGGTGGACAGGCCACTGAGACCTGTGGTCACTATTCCTGGCTGAGGACCCGCCTAGGGGGAGGGGCAGTGCAGCTGTACACGGTATATCCTGCCCGACCTTGCTCATCATTCAGCTGAGAAACAGGTCCCAAGGGAGGCAAGTAGAAAACAGCAAGGCAGAGGAAAGCCACAGAAGACGAGAGATGGTAGCTGCGGAAGGTAGGGCCTGCTGGGAGCCCTGCCCCTCCCTTCCCCCGTCACTCCATCCCAGCCTCGCTTGCCTGACTCAGGGCCTCTTTGTCTCTCCTGACTGGTCTTCCTGCCACTGGTCTCTCTGGCTTCCCATCCAGCCACTCTGATACCCACCAAAACACTGTTGTTTGAACAACATGTCTGAACAAAAAACAGGGGCTCCCCAGCCAGTTCCTCAGTATGGTGTCCAGAGCTTCATACAGGAGAGCACCAGCTCGCCTGCCCAGCCTGCCCTTGCCTCCTTTTCAGAATGCGCCCATTTCTCTCAAGGTTTTATGTCTTTGCACCTGTGCTCCTTTTGTCTGGCCACCTGCCCCACTCCCCTAGCCATGTAATTCCTCAGCCTTTCACAAAACTCAGCCTAACCTTGTTTCCTCCAGAGAACCAGGTTTCTGTCTGTCTGTCTCATGAGCCTGAACATCCTTTCCTGGGACCATTGGCAGACCGAGTCTCTTGTCACATGAATTGTCTGTGTCTTTGCCATTATTAGACTTGGGTGTTGTGCTGATTCGAGGAGGCAGGCAGCTGTGTGGGGTGGCTCAGTGTCACAGCTGTGTAAGGGCAGCCCCAGGTCCACAGAAAATGTTCCCTGTTGTTGGAGATAACTGTTTCTTCTCTATCCTTCCAGAAATATACAAAGTATCTCAAAGTAGAACTGAGATTGGGTTTTGGCTGTGAAGGAGAGGGAGCCATCAGAGGTTCTTCATCTGGGAGTCTCTGACAGACATGGGGGCTATGGGGAGACGAGAGGTTGCAGAGAAAGGCTCTGGGTCTGGTGTGGACGTGTCTCATGTGCAGTGGCAGGACTTTTACATGCAGGTGGCCTAAAGCAGAAACAGGCAGTCTCAGGCCTGGGGACCAAATCTAGCCACACCCATTCATTTCACGGTCCTCTCTGGTTGCTGTCCCACCAGAGGAGAACTGAGTCACCCGACAGACACCGTTAAGCCAGAAACACTTCCCCTCCAGCCCTTCTCAGAAAACCTGTACGACCCTCCTCTAAAGCTCTGAACACACATCTTCTCAGAGCCATGCACACGAGTGTGTCCCAAATCAGAGCTGATGGGGACTCTGCGTCCTCCCAGAGGTGAAAGGTAACATTTTAAAGGCAGCTTGCCATTCTCCCTCCGGCCGTTTCAGTGCGTGCCGTCCACCGGCTGCTGGAGCAGCGCCACCACGGCGTGGCCTGGCCCTCCACCGAGCACCCCATCACACACCTGGCCAGTGCCATCATCCGGCGCATCAACGAGGCCTCTGGGCTCTACCAGATGTTCAGTGTTCTGGCCGACGTGGTCCTGCTGAAGGAGTGAGTCGTCCTCCCCGTCTCCTGCCCCCATCCCCACCAGCTTACCCCCCTACTCTGTCTTGCTCTTCTTTTCCTGTTGCATGTGTGGAACAGCCCAGTGGTTCCTTCCTAAGATGGAGAAGGCTGGGGACTGGGGTGGCAGAGAGGGAGGGGACTGGGCTCTTCTGGGGAAAATCAACATCATGAGCTCTGCTGACAGACGGATTGACAGACATGGGTATGACGACAGCTTTGCCACTTTCTACCAGTGTGATCTGGGACAGGTTATCCTCTCTGAGCCTTTCTTTCATCTGCAAAATAGAGCTAATAACATTGACCTTGCAGGGCTGTAGGAAGGAGTAAAGATAACTGGTGGAAAGCATCTGGCACTAAACACATAAGCAGTGGCCTGCAGCGATGACAGATGACCACCTGTGGGGATTTAAGAGCTCCCTGGGCCAGCCAGCTCCTTATCAAAGAAGTGATAAGCAACAGATCACAGAGGTCACTCCCTTAGAAGGAAACCTTCAGGAGCAGGGAAGGGAGCAGAGCTGGGGGTGGGGGCGGGGGAGTGTGTGGTCTGAAAGGACAGGTGGCAGGTGAGAAGCCACAGAAGGAACAGCCTGGTCCAGAGCCAGTGGGTGCAGCAGCACACCAGGTTGAGGGACATGCAGGAAACTCAGAGGTGCTTAGAGCAGAACCTCCCTCATCACGCTTGACTCCTGTCTCTCTCACACCCATTCACCACTCACACCATTCTTAGATCCTGTCCACTCTACCTTCAAACTGTGTTTAGAACCTGCCTGCCTCTCAGTAGCCCCACCACTGCCACCTTGGTCTGGACACCAAAAGCATCCCCCTCCTGCACTGATACAGCAGCCTCTCGCCTTGGCCCCCATGGTCTGCTCTCAACACGGTGGCCGGAATGATTCTTTTAAAACTTGAGTCACTTGGAATTCACCCTTTTCAGTACCCTCTGAAGGCCCTCAACCCCACTTCCTGGGCCAGGAGACTTTCCCATCATGGCACACATGGCCCTCCTTGACCTGCCCCTGCTGACCTCTCCTGCCCCTCACTGTCGGCTCCACTGGGGCCCCACCAGCCTCCTTCCTGTCTCTGGAGCACTCGGAGGCCTTCACTCCCTCGTAGGGCTTCTCTGTCACTGGTCTCAGCCTGTCTCACCCTTTCCCTGGACACCCATTCAGGTTCCTCCCGGCTTTCTGACACCTGTAAGTCTAGGCTCTAGTAGTATTCAGGTGAGATGCTCGGATCTCATCAGTCTGTATGCTGTTTGATGGCCGCTTCTAGGAAGGAGAGGTGGTGCGTGCACAGCACACACGCTCCTGTCACCTCTGCTGAAGCACCCAGGGTCTCACCCCAGTTGTGTGCCCCTGTCCCCAGGAATGCCACCACCTTTGAGTATCTGGAGGAGTTCCCCATGCAGATGCTGGCACAGCTGGAGACGATCACAGGAAAGAGGGCGAGGCACGGCCTCTTCGTCATCAACATGGAGTATGGCCGGAACTACTCTGGGCCCGACAAGGACGTCTTCTTTTCTGACCGCTCTGTGGGGCACATGGAAGACGCCTGGCTGTCCAACTTCCTCCATCCTGTCATCTACTACTACAGGCACCTCCCCACCGGTGAGCCGGGGCCCCCCTCAGACCCCAACACCATTGCGCCTTCATGCGGTACCCTCAGCTGATGAAAGGGGGAACACCAGGGGCCCTGCCCAGAGTCTCAGTGGAGCAAGTGGCATGAATGATCAATGCCGTCCCCAGATTCTGACCCACAGCAGGCCACACATGGAGTGCCGTGATTGCCTCCAGTAGTAAGAGGGACAGTGTTGTCACTGTGTCCAGAGAAGGCTGACCTTGGAGTGAGACGGGGGATGGAAGGTGGTCTGGAGACTGACTCTAGGGGGAACAGCAAAGGGACAGGAGCAGATTAGCACAGGAAGGGAGCAGGAGAGCTGGGCAGTGTTCCCAGGGTCGTCCTTCCCTCGCTGTGTGACCTTGCACCATTACTTGACCCCTCTGAGCCTCAGCTTGCTCGTGTGTGAAATGGGGTGGCAGTGATACCCTCCATGTAAGAGGAGAATGGATGAGATAACACAGAATGCCAGCATGGTGCCCTGTACAGAGTAGTTATGGACAGATGGCCTACCTGGGGAACACAAATCCTGCCTCCGAACTTGAAGGGATATCACCTGGAAGAGGATGATCTAAAATTAGGGGTTGTACCAGAGGGCAGAGGAAGTGTCAGCGGGTAAAAGTGACAGGAACCCAGGTTCACACTCATAAGCAGCAGCTCATCCTGAAAGCTGCCGAGGCTGGGACAGGCCCCTCACAGTTTCCTGGTACAGGAATGGTCATGGCTTGGTGCCCTGTGATGGGGACACACAGAGGGGCACCCCACCAGATAGGAAACTGGACTAGAGGGGCCCTAAGACCCCTTGGAGACAGGACCCAGAGCCTACTCACAGAAAGACCAGTTTCAAAGCAGCCGCAACAGATCTCAGTCCGTGGAAGTCTTAGAAGCAAACCAAGTTCAAGTGACTGGTCTTAGTTCCTCCCCCTGACACCACAGGAGTGAGTCTGGCCTAGTCCCTCTCCTTCACATCAGCCTTTCAGACATTTGGAAGGACAGCTGAACCAGCTGACCAGAGGGGTGTCAGGAAGGTCAAGCAGAAGAGGATTGGGGGGCAGCACCGGGCTGTAGCTCTGGGAAGCCATGCACTCGCTCTGAAGTGGTGCCCTCTCCTCCCCACAGAGCAGGAGGTGAGGTTCCGCCCGGCAGGCTGGCCGCTTCCGAGGCCCTCAGCCCTCCACCACGTTGTGGAAGATTTCCTGACGGACTGGACGGCCCCGGTGGGACACATCCTGCCCCTGAGGCGCTTCCTGGAGAACTGTTTGGATACCGACCTGCGAAGCTTCTATGCAGGTAAGTTAAGTTCCCAGGAGGACAGAGAGACTGAGCTGGAAGGTGAAGAAGACCAGGTAGACCAGCGCCCTGTGGAACTTTAGGACGCACGTCTGGAAACCCGCACCTGAGACGTCTGTCTCCTATGACCCCTCCCAGTACAGCACACCTGCAGACACTAGCGCTTCCCAGGTAGCACTAGTGGTAAAGAGCCCACCTGCCTACGCAGGAGACATAAGAGACGCAGGTTCGGTCCCTGGGTCTGGAAGAGCTCCTGGAGGAGGAAATGGCAACCCACTCCCATATTCTTGCCTGGAAAACTCCATGGACAGAAGAGCCTGGTGGGTTGTAATCCATGGGGTCGCAAAGAATTGGACAGGGCTGAAGCAACTTAGCATGCATGCACGCAGACACTGAGTAAAACGTCTTCTTTAAAGAACTTACAGGAAAATAAGGGAACCCCCCAGAAGCCAGACACTAAGAAAAGCATGCACACACACCGGAGGTGGTGATGTCTGCTGGTCATCAGGGGTCTAGAGCCTGCGTAACTGACCAGCACTTGGGGATGGCAAGGCGAGGCTGGAGCAGGGTAGGAGGTCCGTATGTGTGTACTTAGTTGCTCACTTGTGTCTGATTCTTCTACGACCCATGAACTATAGCCCGCCAGGCTCCTCTGTCCATGGGATTTTCCAGGCAGGAATACTGGAGTGAGCTGCCATTTCCTTCTCCAGGGGATCTTCCCAACCCAGGTATCAAACCCACGTCTCCTGTGTCTCCTGCATTGGCAGGCAGGTTCTTTACCACTAATACCACCTGGGAAGCCCTAAGAGGTCGGTACAGAAAACCTCAAATAAAGCCAGGGTCTCAGTGGGTAAGCTAGGAGCCAGAAAGCACTCCCAGGAGAGACAGAGGAGATGCAGGATTTTTCGCTCTGTGTAGAGTGCAGGGGGAAAAACCTCCTTTGAGAATTTCCATCCACTAGGCCTCATTCATATGAGTTTGGGGCCAAAGTTCACACTGTCATCTTGATGCAGAAATCACAGGCATCATTGCAAGTCTTCTGTGAGGAAATAGACTATAAAGCCAGACCTCAAAGAATTCCCACAGATAAAGTTCTCTGGAAGATGAACTCCCAAGCAGAAATCACTAAAACATAAGAACTCAAATGACCGTGCGGGAGTGTCAACAGAAACAACACTGTTGGATCAAACCTACAGGGACTGTATGAATTGGAGTGGTCAGACAGAAGATGTAAAGTATGTATAGATTCTGTGAATAAATAAAAAAGGGGTTACTAAAAACAGAATGGAAGGATATTGAATGGGCAATTTTGAGAAAGGTCCAAGTAGAACCTCTGGAAATAAAAGTATCAACTTGTAATTAGAACTCAGTGTCAGGGTTAGTAGCACATTAGACATAGATGAAGGGAAAATTGGTGAATTGGAAGACAGCTCTGATAGCCGAACCCAAAGAGGGACTTGGGAAGAGAAGTCTCATGATTCAGAGGCAGAACTGACTGAAACAAGCCAGAATTTTTTAACTTTAAAAAGTTAATTTTTTACTTTTTAACTCTCCGAATTACTAGGATAGCCATTTCTTTTTTCTGTTCAGCAAATATCTGTTGAAACAGTGGTTGCATATCAGGCACTATTCGTATCAGACCAGGTTAGAGATGGTCAGTCCTTGGCCTACAGGTCAGAGAGCAAGAATCCTTCAGCTCACCTTGAAATAAAAAATGTATGTACCAAGGGAGATGGCTGAAAACAGTACTTGAAGTCAACAGTCTAAATGTATGTAGACGCTCCAGCAGGGGTACTTCAGAGAGCAGAGCTAAAGCAGCTTTGAAGTACCAGTATCCTGCAGACATCAGCTCTGACTGTATGCTTCCATAGGAAATTGTGCATTGAAGGTCTAGAGACCTCAGCTGCAAAATGCCTACCTATTTCCTGAGGTTTCAGGAGCACAGAGATGCTGGAACCTTTTAGGGGGTGTATTCCAGCCCTGAGTCATGGCTCCCACCAGTCCATCACCACAGGCCCTTTGAGCCTCCTGGCTCCTACCTCCTAGATATACTCAACAGTACAAGCCACCAAGTATCACTGCCTTGAACATGCAAGACTCCTCCCCCAAAGGGCTAGCTGGCAGAGGTGGGCTTCCCCTCCCTCCCTTTAGCAGATGTGCAGCTGCTAGTTCTGGCCCCAGATCTGCTGGGCTTCTCTGCCCCTTGGCCCTGCAGAAGGGGTGACGTATGTCATAGTAGGGGGTGCTTGCCAAAAGGCTGCCTCACTGCAACCCCTCCATCGTCTCCCACATCTGCTGTCTTCCCTACTCAGAGAGGGTGGTTGTGGCCCATTCTGCCAAGGGCCCTCTGTACTGGAAGTCAGAGATAAGGTGGGAAATATTTTCCTGTAGCACTCCCAGCCTGATCACTCATGTGAGCCTTATAGCACCCTTTATCATGTGCCTGTTTACTGAGACAGGAGGTCAGGATGGTTCTCTGACACGCCATCTTCCCATCCTGTCTCTAAAGCCCTCAGAAGCCTGAGCCCACATCTGCTTAATCCTTTGCTTTTTTTTTAATTTAAAAAAATTTTTTTATTTTATTTTTGGCTGCACTGGGTCTTCTTTGCTGTGCGTGGGCTTCTCATTGTGGGAGCTTCACCTGTCACAGAGCACACGCTCTAGGCACTCGGGTTTCAGTAGATCCCAGCCCCCCAGGGTGGCTCCCGGAAGAGAAGGCCGAGGAGCTGCTCCTGAGTGGGTGAGATCCCCCCGCCCCTGCCAGTGACGCCACCCACAGCAGCATGCAGGCCCCCATCTCTGGGAGCTGGGCCATCTCTTTGGTTTGCTTTCCTTTGGAACTTTTTTTTCCCTATAATGTCAAGGCGGCTCCTAGTCTTACAACTTCAGGGAGGGATGGGGTCCACGGCTACCCAGGTCAGACATGAGATACCCAGAACAGTCGGCCCCTGGGCTCAGAGGCTGGAGGGAAGCAGTGAGGCCACGAGGGCATCAGCAGCCCCTCCCCTTGCACCTGTCCCCACAGCTCTCAGCCCATCTCCTTTTACTTCTGTGCAGAGTCCTGTTTCCTGTTCGCCCTAACACACCAGAAGCTCCCGCCCTTTTGCCAGCAGGGCTACCTGAGAACGCAGGGGCTCGTGGGAACTGAGAGCCTCCGTCAGCACGGCGTGGACAGCGGGCTCCTGTGGGACTCTGCCACCATGGGCCAGCACCAGGGGGCCAGCGACCAGCGGCCTGGCGACCACGGGCCAGGAGGGCACCCTCTGGCTCCAGGGCCTCCGGTCTCACCTTTCAACAGCAACAAGGAGGAGCTCTGACGGGCGGCTGCTCCCACTAGGCTCACAGTCAGCCTTCCTCTTCCCCGCAGTTTCGTGCTCCCACGTGATTGCCAAAGACCCCCCTCAGATCATCGCGGTGACCGCACCAAAGCCACACAGAGGACACAGATGGGCTGAGGGCGGCCACACGGTGGTCTCCCCTCCTGTTTGGTTCAGGGATTTCTGGGAAGAGGGGTCCAGGGACAGCATCATCTGCCAGATGGAAGGGAGCCACCTTCCACGCCAGACTTGTCTGCAAGCCAGATATCACGAACACCAGGCTGGCCTCAGCTCCATCCCCGTCAAGTGCCCAGTGTTCCTCTTCTGAGGCCCCTGGATTCCGCCCACCCGTGGAGCGTTTCACAAGTGCAATCCACCCTCATCTTCATACGGGTTGTAGCAGGCACTTTAAGACAAAGGCTCTAAGGTCCTCCACCAAGTAGGGCAGGTGGGGCCATTACCCCCTGATGAAAACACCAGCTGAGAAAGGTCAGGTGATCTCCGGGGTCCCAGCCAGGAGTCTGAGAAGCCCTAAGGCCGGCCCTCCTTCACCATACTGCCTCTCCGCCCCCAGCTCTGCTTTCAAAATCCCAATGGGGGCAGAGAGAGGACAGCTCCCTGCAGGCTGTATTATTTAGGCGGGTCTCTGCCAAGCTGCTCTCTCCCCAGGACCACCCTCCCTGACTTGCCTTCCCCCTCTGTTCTCTCTCTCATCCCACTCCCCTGCCCTTTGGCATTCCAAACAGCGCCTCCTCGCCTCTGCCCTGCCAGATCAGGTTTTGTGAAATGGTCGCCATGCTGGCTATCAGTGGGGATTCTCTTGGAGGTGATTCACCCCACTGTTCCATACAGAACCCAGCTTAGCATGGGCAAGAAATCATTTATAAATGAGTTTGTAAGATAACTATGATGAATGTAGTTTCTGGTTCCCTGAGCTGTTCTGGCTTTTTTATTGTCCCTCCTCACCAGGAACCTGTCCCTTCTTACCCTCTCATCAGGTATTTGAGTCCCATTGATGAGTAAGCCATGGGAAAGCATTTGTACAGAAAATAATCATGGTGGTTTCCTCAAAAGCCCGGGATCACAGGTGATAGCTTTCTCACTGGTTCTTACCAGTAAGTCCTTCATGTGTCCACTTAGAATGGTAGGGACACAAGCTTTCCGGATCCGCTGCCCTTTACTTGGAACAGCTTCTTCATGACAGCCAGGTCCAAAATCCCTTACCCCCGGCACTGCTGTCTGTGCTCCAGGTATTTGCAGTCACAACAGTGAGACTCCAAAAGCCTGAGCCTGTCAGGGAGGATGTGTTTACCCCATGGCAAGACTTGGCATAGTTTGCAGAGAGCTGAAACTTCTCAGTGAAGGGTCTCTCCCTAATCCCAGGCTGTGGAATTTGCTGTATTTCACACTGTTTACAGGTAACCAAAATTGGGTCCCATTAGTCCACCCTTCCTTTTCCTAAACTTTTTTTTAAAAATAAATCTTTTGGGATTTCCCTAGTGGTCCAGTGGTTAAGACTAGTATGAAAATAAATTATTTAATTAGGCCTGTACCCATATTTGGAGAAGGCAATGGCACCCCACTCCAGTACTCTTGCCTGGCAAATCCCATGGACGGAGGAGCCTGGTAGGCTGCAGTCCATGGGGTCGCTAAGAGTTGGACACGACTGAGTGACTTTACTTTTACTTTTCACTTTCCTGCATTGGAGAAGGAAATGGCAGCCCACTCCAGTGTTCTTGCCTGGAAAATCCCAGGGACAGGGGAGCCTGGTGGGCTGCCGTCTATGGGGTCGCACAAGAGTCGGACATGACTGAAGCGACTTAGCAGCAGTACCCATATTATCAAATCCTGTTACACACATCTCACCTACCCAGTTACTAAAGGCTGGCTGAGCCCCTGGTTCGAGGTGCTGTAACGAATAGTTGACTGACACCTAAGTACGTGACATCTGTTGCTCTTCCCGTCATGTGCCAAGTTCTTAATTCCATCAAAATATCACCAGCCTTATTTGTGTTTAATAAGACGTGGTTCAGCTCTTACTCAGCCAATGAGACACACATTCCCTGGTATTTTTCCTGTAAATTAATAGTTGGCTTCAGAGAACTACTTTTTCCTGTGAAGATCACTGCTGCATTGGCTGGAGTCCTGTCTACATCTTGCTTGCTTCTAGCAACCTACCCTCCCCGGCCCCCGGGACCTGTTTTGTAAATCCTGGCCCCTGAGCGCCCATTGCCTTAGGCATGGCATCTTTGCTGTCTGCTATCTTCCTATTGTGTTGTATGGACTCATGTGTCCTTCATTGCCTCAGTTTCTTTCCTTGTCAAGTTTAGACAGCCCTCTAGCAGATCTTGTTGTTTCCAGCCAGATCAAGCCCCTCTCCTAGCTAAGGCCTGACTTCATCCATTCATTCTTTTTGAAAATATTATAAAGTTACACATGCAAAACAGACAAATCAATGAAACAATAGGCCAGAAGCAGAGCCTGTTCTAAGATGGAGATGTTTTTTAAAGGGAATCACAAATCAGTGGAAAAGATTGTACAGGATTGTGCAATAAATGATGTTGGACTGGAACTTTCCTGGTGGTCTGGTGGTTAAGACTAAGTTCCCAATGCAGGGGGTACAGGTTAAATCCCTGCTCAGGGAACTAAGATCCCGCATGCCCTGGGCATGGCCAAAATTAAATAAGTAAATAAAAATGATGTTGGACCAATGGGTTACTAACTTGGGGAAGAAAATCAATCTCATTTAGACCCCTATTTCATATTATACTTCAACATTAATTTCAGATTAATTTTTCAAAGCCATATAGAAACTAGAGGTGAAGAGGAGGTACTATAATAAAAGAAAGGACTTTCCAAGTTTAGAAGCAACAGAGTAATTCCCCAGGGGAAAAGGTTTACCATTTCTAGGTACAACCATCCTGCTAATATACCTATTTTAAAGAAAATGATAAATATTAAAAGGCAAAAAGCATGGGCAAAAATAATTATGGCAGAAAACAACATACATAAAATAAATAATAAGCAAATTATCTTTTACATTAAGAACAGAATGAAATGAGAAAAATGGAGAATAGTTACATAAACTATGGTACATTCAGCCCATGAATATTGAACAGCCCTCAAAAACTCTAAAAAGTGGTAAAAGACTACATAATATTGATACAAGTACATGTGTGACAAAGTTAAGTGAAAAGAATCAGGATACGAAAGTGTAGTTCCAACTGCTTGTAACTATATAAAAATAGAAAACCATATACAAGGGAAACTGAGGAGGTTTTAGGTTTGCAGAGATTTTTTTTTCCTTTTTCCTCTTTTGCCCAAATTTGGGTTTATACTCCATGGTGAAATAAACTCATTTATTTTAAAAAACCATCTCTGTTTTTGGACTGTAGAGTTGCTGGGGGCAGGAGGGGCTGGGAGCCCTCGGCAGGGCATGGGCTCTGCCCCCCGGTCCAGGTGGTGCCACTGGTGCCATCTGCTGGCCCCAGTTGAGAAGACACTGCATCAGGTGTCGGGGGAGAAAATGTGCTCGGTCTAGAGAAGGGGACTTTAAGTGACGTGTGCTCCTCTCCTAGACTCTTTGGGCTGATAGACCAGCTGGACACCACCAGTCTCTGGAAGAATCTTCCCTCCCAAATGACAAGAAAATGAATGTAATCTCAAGGTTAATATGAGCCCCAAATTCCTTTTGCATGATAAAAGTGGGGTGTCCCTAAAGCCTTCCTGGAAATCAACTCACCAAGAAATGAATTTGTCTGCTAAGCTCAGCATAACACCTAATCATTCACTGAGTATTTACTATATGCCCAGAACTGGTGTGGCGATTTTAAAGGTATGTCCACAAATTATTAGATACTTATCCCCCAGAGAGGTGGAGCCTCACCCCCTCCTGTTGGGTGTGGGTGGACTTAGTGATTCATTTCTAGCAAATAAAATACAGCAGAAGTGACAAGATGTCATTTTCAAGATTAGGGTATAAAAAAGACTATGGCCTTCATCTACCAAAAACTGTGCTTTCTGTCTCTCTCTAGGAGTCCCTCGCTCTGAGAGAGGCCACCTGTCATACTGAATGTGAAGGGACATCCAATGTGGAGCAGCCCATGTGGCAAGGAACCAAGCTCTGCCCACAGCCATATGAGTGAGCCTGGAAGCACACTGTATCCCAGTCCTACCTTCGGATGACTGCAGCTCTCGCCAGCAACTCACACACAGCCTCATGAGAGACCCTGAGCCAGAACCACCCAGCCAGAATCAGGCAGCTGCTTCCTGTTTGCTGATCCACAGAAACTTCAAGATAATGTTTGTTTTGAGATGCTGAATTTGGGGGGTTATTTGTTATACAGCAATAGGCAAGTAACACATGCATGAAATAGCTTGCTATATTAATTATCACCACAACCCTAAGAGGTACTAGATATCACTCTTCCCATTTTACAGATGAGGAACCTGAGGCAGAAACCCATTACATAGCAAGTCAGTGATGTGGTGTTTCAAAAATCCACCTCCTCTGAGCCATCCTCTAAATATTAAACCATTAAAGCAACCATCTCCTTATTACTGTCCCTATGAGTTTCCTTCATATGGACACTGGGTTATAAGAAGTCAAGAGACCAAACAGTTACCAAACCTAGCAAAGTGTGCCCATAGGAAGAAGAGAAGTGTCGAAATGCTGATTCTACAAAAGTATCCTCAAGAAGAGTATGAATCCACTCCACCAAACCAGACATCTTGCGATGCAAGTAGGGTGGGATGACTCAAGAGAAGAGGACGGCTCTGGAGTCCAGAGCATCAGCCCTGATGAGGCTTCAGCCTCAGGATCCTCGGTTCTCTCATCAGTTACATCAGCCCCAAAAGCCATGTTGGATTCTTCCCTAGAAAAGCAACCAAAGTCTGCATCATTTCCCTACAGATGCTTATATTTTTTAAATATGGTAAAAATGCTGACTGGGGAAAGCTTTTTGTCAGGCTGTGGGCTTTAAAAAAAGCATTGACTTCAGTCTGGCATCCCAGACGGAACGTAAATCTGCTACAAAGTAAGTCGATGGGCAGATATATGAGATGCTTTAGCCCAAGTATTTAATCCAAGGACATCACACGACTGATCCATCAACCCCAAAATAAAAAATGGCATGCAACAGATGTATTTAAGCAGGGAAGAAAGGACCAACAGACTGTCTCACTCCTACATCTACATGAATAAAACTGATTTGCCTGCTCTTCTGGAGAAAGTCCCAAGTTTAGTGCCAACTGCAAAATCCTTCAAAAGTCTGTCACCGGTTTTTTCAATCTCTTCGAAATATTCCATCTCAGACCAGTCTCTCAAATCATTCCAAATCATATAAATTAATTAAATGCAGAAGAGTGCCACCAACAGAAAAAAATGGCAATGTAGTATCAAAACGTTCAGTGTGTTATAAGCCATCATTGTAGGTTAGAACGGAGAAGGCAATGGCACCCTACTCCAGTACTCTTGCCTGGAAAATCCCACGGACAGAGGAGCCTGGTAGGCTGCAGTCCATGGGGTCACTAAGAGTTGGACACAACTGAGCAACTTCCCTTTCACTTTTCACTTTCATGCATTGGAGAGGGAAATGGCAACCCACTCCAGTGTTCTTGCCTGGAGAATCCCAGGGACGGGGGAGCCTGGTGGGCTGCCGTCTATGGGGTCGCACAGAGTCGGACATGACTGTAGTGACAGCAGTAGGTTAGAAATAGAGCAACTACAAAAATGTATGAGATGAGCCCCTTAACCCTAGCCATGTTTAAGTGTAAAATAACTCAGTCTACCAGGAGAAGAGGCACCCTGAAGCCTCTGCTGTGAGACGCTGCGGTAGAATAAAGATGGCCAAAAATTCTACAACAGGACTTCCCTAGCAGTCCAGTGGTTAAGGTTCCAAGTTTCCACTGCAGGGGTGGGGGTTCAATTCCTAGTTGGGAACTAAGTTCCCACATGCCATGTGGTACAGCAAAAAATAAAATTAACAATAATAATAAAACTTATACAACTCCTATCAAGATGTGAGGTCTGCGGGTCTTCCCTGGCAATCCAGTGGTTAGGACTCAGTGCTTTTATTGCCAGGGGCCCCGGTTTGATCCCTGGTGGGGGAACTAATTTCCCACAAGCTACACAGTGCAACAACAACAACAAAAAGACTATTTACAATAAAGGCTACCTCTTCAAAGAGTATTTACACACTATGTTTTATTTAAAGATAATATGAAATACATAGTAGAACTAGAGGGCTACGCACACACCTCCTGGGGCCAGTCTGCCTGGGTGAGTCCCAGCCCTACCCTTTGCTTGATTCATGATCTAGGGTAAGTTATTTATCCTTTCAGGACCTCAGTTTCTCTCCTATAAAATACAAAATGCAACTGTAACAGTATTTTGCTGTAAAAGGAGACTAATAACAGTATTCTGCTTACTGTGAGGATAAAATGAGTTGAAATATGAAAAGTGCTAGAACATTTGGAAGTCATCTGTTAAGGACCACAGATGTGCTGGCCATTATTTCCTTATTATGAAAGTTCTTAACCTTTCTGTGGAGTAAGCATTGTTAGAACTTCATACAGATAAGGAACGATGCCAGAAGGGTTGACCAAAGTGCTCAAGGTCAGGCAGTGGGTCATGGGCAGAGCTGGTGAAGAAGGATGTGGTTCAAATTGGGGCCTAGGGCTTATTTTTCTACCCTATGGCTGCTCCTGTTTGAAGACCGGGAAGAGGAATGCGCCACAGGGTGAAGGAAGCATTTGGCCAAGAAAGGTCCTCATTTGCGACCCTTCCACAGCATCTCACAGCTGCAGGTTTTGCCCTGCCGGACAGAATCTGAGCCACCAGACCTGACCAGACAGGAACACGTGAGGAGCCTCACCTCAACAGTGAGTGGAATCTAGAATGAGCCCTGGTGCCCAGCCTGTATGTGTCTCCTGAGGACACGGGGTGGGCAAGGGAGGTAATAACATATACCACCCCCCACCACCACATCACAGCCATGACACTCCAGACCTACCGTCCCAGGAGGGCGCTCCTGCCAGTCTAGGAGTTAAGGGTACTGTCACTGTTTCAGGCTCGTCTTCATATTCAGAAAGGGGTGAGGGGACATTGTGTAATTGTTGGAAACGTGACAGAACATGAATCACATGAAACCAGCTTCCTGAATTGCAAAACATAAGTCACAATTCTAATTGTTCTGCAACAGTGCTTTAAAAAACACACAAAAGACAAAAAGCAAAGATACAGGAGCAACACCTCCTGAAGAGAAACTCACTATCAATTTAGACTGTGACCCACCATCTCTGTCTTTGTGTTTTATTTTAAGGTACCTCCCTCCAGCCATGAAATCCCCAAACACATGGTCTCCGAGAGGCACCTGTACCACGGCCTTGTCCCCTGAAGACTTGAGGTAGCTGTGATCCCGCGATGGTGGCCAGCCCTAGGGGAGGCTGCGAGACCATACTGCCACCGTGTGGGCGCCTCTCCTTAGAGCCACGGCTGAAAACTGCTGCTGCCCACCTGCCTCACCACCAGCTGCAAGGGTTTGAGCCTGACACTGCCCTCTGGTGCCCTAGATTGGCTGGCTGGTCCTAGGGGTGGGTGGGGAAGAGGTTAAATTAAATGTCTCAGGTTAAATTAAATCCTTGCTAGGGGAAGTACATTACCTTTAAGCTTCCACCTCCTACTATATGGATGACTCTGGACAAGATACCTAACCTCTATGTGACTCATTTTCTCTATCTCTAAGACAAGGGCTGTAACAGTAACAACCTTACAGGGTTGTAGGGTAAATGAATTAATACATAAAGGGTGTTCAGAACAGTGTCAGATGTTTGGTAACTCTTCAATAGCTCGGTAGCTTTCAAACCCCTTGACCATGATCCACAGTAAGAAATACATTCTTTATCACAACCTAGGACACAAAGATATGTCGACATAACACCAAGAAATATTTCACAAAATAATACTTAAAATATGCAATGTACTCTGAAAAAGTCTGATTTTCTTTTATTATTTTTTGGCTGTGCCACATAGCATATGAGATCTTAGTTCCCAGACCAGGAGCTGAACCTGCACCCCCTGCAGTGGAAGTGAGGAGTCTTAACCACTGGACCTCCAGCGAAGTCCCATGATTGTTTTTTTAAAAGCTGATCACAACCCACTTCCCTGGTGGCTCAGATGGTAAAGAATCCATCTGCAATATGGGAGACTGGGTTCTATCCCTGGGCTGGGAAGATCCCCTGGAGAAGGGAACAGCTACCCACTCCAGTATTCTGGCCTGGAGAATTCCGTGGACTGTATAGTCCATGGGGTCGCAAAGAGTCGGACACGATTGAGCGACTTTCACAACCCACTAAATTGAATTCTCAAACCCACAGGTGGCTCACATACCACAGGCTGAAAAACCCTGCAGTACGTAAGTAAGAGGGCAGAAGCTGTACTCTAGCTCAGACTGCCAGTCCTAGCTTCCTTCTCCTCCCCTCACATCTGAGCCCTGAGCCTGCCTCGTAACTGAACCAGAGCCAGGACAGGTCAGCTCTGGCTGAGCAGGTGGACCCCCCACAGGGCTGGGAAGCCCCTCTCCAGCCCCTCTGCAGCCCACTGTGAGTGCCACCCTCTCCCAGGTTCTCACCCTGCAGGTGGAAGAAGACACCTTCATCATCAGGCACTAACAACGTGCCAGACCCTGCGCTCCATCCTTCTTGCAACCTCACAGCCCTCTAGGAGGAAGGCCTCCTTCTTCCCATTTCTCAGCAGAGAAGCCTGAGGTCAATGGAGGTGCAGTGACTATGGAGTGAGGATAAACAGGATTGGTCCTCCTTTGGAATTCAGGATGTGGATTCATCAGGGAAATTGACCTTCTAGAAAATGCTGTGGAAATGCTAAACAGGGTTAATTAGAAGGAGAGGGAAGCCTGGTGAGCTGCAATCCACGGCGTCACAAAGAGTTGGACGTGACTTAGCGACTGAACAAAGAGGCCCTGGAAGATAAAGCACTGAAGATACAGAAAAACAGAAATGAAAACAGTCAGGATGGGAGCGCCCCTGCCAGACGGCATCTGGCATTAACAGCAACAGCTGCACCAACGGACGCTGACCTCAGGCGAGGCAGGGGGTCTGGGGTCCCGCTACAGATCATCACTGTTGGCTCCAGTCCTAGGTGGAGGCAGAGGCAAAAACAAGAGCTCAGACAAGGTGGAGGAGACCATGCCTGCCCATGCCCGTCCCTGGTCTTCTGCCCACAACAGATAAGAGACTCTATTTAGTGGAAGGCTGACCAGGGAATGTAGACCTGTTTCAAGGAGGTCATCACCCTATCCCAGAGGAAGGTCCCTGAACAGCTGTGGCTGTGGCCCTGCCTGCCTGGGGAGTGAGCCAGTGAACCTGCCAGTTGGACAGAGAACAAATAACAGCATGATGTGGCCAAAATGAACTGGAGGAAAACATGGCAATGACTTTGGAAAGGCACAACTAGCCCATGCAATGTGGTAGGGAAAATAGGATCTGGAGTCAAAGGTATGATTTGGGTCCCTGTTCTTTGTTCTTGGAACACATACTCACTGAGCACCCACTATGATGATCCAAGCCCCAAAATCAGCATGTTGATGGTATAGCGGTGAGCACAGTTGCCTTCCAGGGATTCCCAAGTGGCTCAGTGGTAAAGAATCCACCTGCCAAGGCAGGAAAGGCAGGTTCAATCCCTGGGTCAGGAAGATTCCCCTAGAGGATATAATGGCAACCCACTCCAGTATTCTTGCTGGGAAAATTCCATAGATGGAGATGACTGGCGGGTTCTAGTCCACGGGGTCGCAAAAGTCGGACACGACTGAGCACACGTGCACAACAACACACAGCTGTATTCCAAAGTAAGCAACGGAGAGACAGAGACCACCAGGTGTTGACAGAATAATGAGTGAGGAGTAAACAGTAGCAAACTCGAGCACTGAGTGCGTGACTGATTGATAGATGCACAGGGGCTGTGGAAGCCCAGTGGAGGCAATTTAACCCCACTCGAAGAGCATCAGGTATGTGTCCCCAGAGATGATGCCTAATCTGGTAGCTGGCAGCATTTCCTCAGATGGACAGTAGAGAGAAAAGCCTTCCAGTCATTGGGAGTAGCAACTACAGAGCACAAGCATACAAGAGAGATTTAAGCAAACTATGAAATAATGATTCCCACTGGCTGGAGTGTAGATTGAAATGGAGGTGTGAGAGATGGGGCTCTGCCAATTTACCTGCTTCACGACCTTGGGCAAGTCATATAACCACTCAGACTGTGAACCATTCTCTGGGATATCAAAAGATATGCACTTTAATAAGCATCTATGGCACATTCTCTGTGAGTCAGGCACTATATCAGGTTGGTGCTGGGCCTATGGAAATGTGTAAAAGCTACAAATCCCTACTCTCAGGAAGCACACGATCTCGTGGAAGACAGACACTGTGCAACGTGTCAAAGTTCTGGACAAAGCACCAGGGAGACGGAGGCAAGAAATGTTGCTCAAATAAGAGGTGATGAGTAGGTATTCTACCAAATGGACAGAGGGAAAAAAAATTCAAATTAAGCAAAGGCAAGGAGGAAGGAAAAGGCACTGATGTATTCACAGAACAGGTTATAAGGTAAGGTACAGGGTGCAGGAGAGACATGGGGTGACTGTGACACCAGCCTGGGACACACGTGCCTAAACCCCTGTTGTCCATGACAGTGACAACAGATGTGCAAGCAAGACCCAGGCCCAAGCAGGTTCACAGGTCATCACACTTTACGTGGGGCCTCAAAGGCAAGCCCTCCAAGTAACATCGCCATCTGGTATCTAGTCTGGGCCCAGTTCCCCAGCACTCCAAAGAGACGAGCTTGAGGGTCCTGGGGGGAGAATAAGTATAGCCTTTCATGTCACATATTGGGAAACTGAAGCCCCCAGGGGCAGGGTGACTTGCCCCAAACCCTGAGGTTATACAATCGCTTGTGACAGACAAGGGCCACAAACCGCCCTCTTTGGCTCCAAAGAAGCACCGAGGCAATGAGACAAAGGAGTGGTCGATGTTGTACGGCCGATAGGGCAAGAGTTTGCAAACTCCGGAACCACACCTCCCGCCCTTCTCTACAGCCAGTACCTTGCGGACGCCCGCTCCTCCTTCTCTTCCTCTTCCGGCTCCTCCTCTTCGGCCTGCCTGCCTCTTCCGGTTCCTCCTCTGAAGACACGCCCCTTCCGGTCTCTCCCCTAAATAACGGCCCCACTTCCGGTTTCTTCCTCCAGGAGTCCTTTTCTTCCGGTTTTCAACTGAGGCTCCGCCCCGTCTTCCCTCGCGTTGCGGAAAGACGTGTTCTAGGTTGCCTGTCCCCGGAAGTGACGGTAAAGGCTCGCCCCCTCAGGAAGTGACAACAGAAGTGCCCTTGACCGGTGCGGAGGGACCCGCTGTGCATCCCTCTGCTCTCGCTGCAGGGAGGTAGGAGGCCCTTGGGGTGGCTCGAGGTGGTGTTGCGGCTGAGGCACACTGCGGGCGTTTTCCTGTGCGGGCCGGCGGGCGGAGACCCTGGAGGGGGGAACCTGCTTTCCGAGGAGCCGGGGTCCCTGCTGGCGTCCAGTTCCCAGTTCCTTCTACACACATGTCCCTCCTTTTTAGTTCCCCCACACTCCTGCCCCCATGCCTCTTCGTTGCTCCCTGAATTGTTGTGGTTCCTCTTTCCTGATCCTTTGACAACCCTCTCTTTGTCTTTAATTTTCCATTAAACACTTTTAAGAAGAGTAATCGATAGAGTAAGAATTTCTCAGACCGCCTTGGGTTCTGTTGTTGACTCTTATTTAATAATGTATTTTGGGCATGTCACAATTTACCTGAGCCTCGGAATCCTTTTGAGTGATAGCGTTATTGAAACCTTTGCAAGGTTGATAATGTATATGTACTAATGTATGTAAGATACCTGACTGTTAGCGGATGCTCTGTAAATATTGGTTCCTCCTCTTCTATTGTAATTCCATAATATCTTGATTCGTTGGTTGTCGACCCAGTTTTCTTGTACTGTTTTTTTTTTTTTTTTTTTTTAACCTATGATGGTTATTGATTCCTTCCCTTTGATTCTCATTCTTTACTCACCTCTACTCCAGAAATCTTATGTATTATTTTCCGGCGTTTTACTTCTGGTCCTGCATCTTGAACCCCACCACCACCACCACCACCACGGTACTCCCACATACCTTTTTATTATTATTATTTCTTGATGTGTTGACTGCCCCCACTGTCCCTGCCTCTTCCCCTCACAGATGGCTCAGCGACTTCTTCTGAGGAGGTTCCTGACCTCCATAATCTCCGGGAAGCCCTCTCAGAGTCGGTGGGCACCCGTCGCCTCCAGGGCCCTGCAGACCCCACAGTACAGTCCTGGTTACCTGACAGTAACACCCAGCCAAGCCCGGTCTATATACACCACCAGAGTCTGTTCAACAACCTTTAACATCCAGGATGGACCTGATTTTCAAGACCGAGTTGTCAATAGTGAGACACCAGTGGTTGTGGATTTCCATGCACAGTGAGTCCTGGGGTTCACGGAAGACTGGGGTATCACTTATTCAGGTATTTGTTTATTGAGAGGCTTCTGTGTCTCAGTACTCCATTTGATACTTCTCATACATTGACTCGAGGTCACAAAAAGTCAGATACAACTAAGTGAATGAACAACAACAACATACGTAGACACATTGCAAAGGTTGAGGAGACCCAGTCCCTTCTCTCAAAGATTACGTGCAGTTTGATAGGAGACAGACTAGTAAACAGTCTTGTAAACTCTGTATGTCTATGGCTGATTCATATTGATGTATGACACAAATCAATGCAATATTGTTAAACAGTTATCTTTCAATTAAAAATAACTTAAAAAAAAAACAACTCACTATGATTAGTGCTTGGAAGCACTTACATTCTGTATCTCACTACCCAAGAGGCTCAGGTCATTTTCAGCTTGAACCAAATCAGGAAAAACATGCCTCTAGCATCATCTGACCTTTGGTGTATACCAAACATATACAGATCCCTGCAGAGGGTTAGTTTTATTTTAACTAACTCTTGCCATCCTGACTGGAAAGGGCTGGCAAAAAGTTTTCAGTGCCATTGCAGTGGTGCCCACACTTGCAGGCCATGGGCAGAGAGTTTCTTTCCAATGCTGTATGAGTTTGTTTTAGGGATATTTAAGTGCCTATGGTCTTCTGGTGGTTGGCCTGGCCTTCTTCATTTCTAGACCTTTGAGACCTGGCTCGATGCCTGACTCCAAAACTACTGGACAAACCCCTCAGAGTAGGGCAGCCTGAAAGGAACCAGTGTAGCCTGAGTTAAAAGTTGGAAGGCCTTCTGGGCAAACCACTGACAGATTCTTTTGCTTTCGTTCCTATTCTTTCTCTGACTCACCATGTTACCTTGGGCAGACCATGTGGTGGCCTTGTTGCTTCTTGTCTTCATTTGTGGTAGGAGATAAAGTCTTGCAGACTGGGTTTTTAGGTGTTGTGAGTTCATTTGTTGGAATCTCTGAATGCGAAGGGTTTTAAAGGCTAAGAATAAAATGGGAGTCACCAACCAAGGATTCATGGAAGGCAGAGCTATCCTGCCATCCTGGTCTGGTGAGCACACCAGAGAGGGCTTCCAAGATGCATAAAGAGTTGGCTGATGCCTCATCTTCTTCCCCACCAAGAAAGCAAGGGGTGAGTTTGTTCACTGAGTGCCAGCCACTGTCCTTAGTGCCACATACTTAGGGATAACAGCCTAGGCTTACCACTTGGAGGGCAACATCTGTGTCCAGTGCAGTCATGGCAGTTGACCCAGGGCCTCAGGGATCACAGAGTAACCCAGGCCTCAAAGAGGACCCTTGGAACACAGTCTTGGATGCAGTCCCAGACCTTGCACAGTTCTGGGAACTTGTATGGGCCTCAGTTTCTTAGGAAGATTTTTTTTTTTCTTTGCTGGGTTGAGGGTTTTGAGTAGTAAAAACTGAGGAGGTCCTGGTGCCGTGACTGGCATGTCATGAAACTCCATAGCCACTGGTTTCTGCTCCCTTAGTTCTGAGGCTGTGAGGTGTTTGAAGTAACTCCACAGCTTACAAAACACATTTATCCACGTCATCTTAGTTAATTTATCATCAGAGCTTTGACAGCCACAGTCTCTTTCACATGAGGAGACTGAGGCTTCAGCATAATCAGCTGATTGGTGAGGAAGCGTGTCTTTGAACCTAAACGTTTTAACTTCAAATCCCATTTCTAAGAAATACCCTTTCTAAGAGTCTTAGGATGAGGCCCGTGTTATTAGAAATCCAGGACCTGTGAAAATTCCCTAGTTGCAGAGTCTCCTGTAATTAACCAGCCTGTCAGCATCGCAGGTTAATATTCACACACTGTAGGGAGAGGTGACAAGGGGAGAGGGTCCAGCAGAAAGACACAGGACGAGGGAAGGTCCTAGAGGACTATAGATCGTTGGGCAAGCACTTCTGTGATGGGATGCTTCTTTCTCCCCTTCCAAGATGGTGTGGTCCCTGCAAGATCCTGGGGCCCCGGTTAGAGAAGGTGGTGGCCAAGCAGCATGGAAAGGTGGTGATGGCCAAAGTGGATATCGATGACCACACAGACCTCGCCCTAGAGTATGAGGTATGGATCGACAGGGGATTGCCACAGGGCAACTGGTGAGGGTGCTTGGGGTCACGGGGTAGCTGGAAATGTCTTAGGGACCAGCAGGGAGTCAGTAAGGGGCTGTCCTGATTCTTTCTAGAGCTCTCAGGGGTTTAGAGCACTTTGCAGCTGTGACTCCATTAACCCTCTGAGCCTCCTGTCTCTCTTCAATACCTTTAGGAACTGGGATATATGACCCCAAACACTGGGTTTTTCTCTGAGTCTCAGGAAGTTGATGGCCCACCCTCATTCATGGATTCATCCATCTGTCCCTGCAGTGTGCCAGGCGTACATGATTCTGGCACAAACAAGATGAGCTCCTTGTTCCAAGGGGAACAGGGAGGGAGGTAGAGGGGACAAGGAATGTGTCACATTAGAGGGACCCTCTGAGCGGAGCCGTGAAGAATGCACAGAGAAGAAGGCAGGGCCAAGAGCACACAGACACGAAGACATGAGCTGCTCTCCCGTGTTTGATTGACTTGTCCATTTCTTCAGCAGACATGTATCCAGAGTGCCTTCAATGCCAGGGCTGTGACTCGGGGCTGAGGATGCAGCAGTGAACAGAACTGACAGAGTCCCTGCCTTCGTGGAGCCTGAGTGCTAGTGTTTTAGATTGGGCATCCACAAACTTGTTCTCTAAAGGACAAGATGGTACCTGTTTGAGGCTTTGTAGGACACTGGTCTCTGTTGCAAATGCTCACCTGTCTGGTAGCTCAAGGGTAACCATAGAATCTAAATGAATGGGCACGACCATGTGCCAGAAAACTTCATTTACAAAATTCCAGGTGGCGGGTTAGACTTGTGGGCCACAGGTCACTGTTCCCTGTTTCAGATAATAAGTGTCCTGGGAAAAAAGAAATCAAGAAGAGCAGGTGGGAGTGCTGGGCCTAGGGCAGGGAGGGTTTCCTTTTTTTAAAGGGTTGGGTAGGGAAGGCCTCACTGAAAAGCATCATCTGAGCAGAGACCTGGAAGGAGTAAAGAATGAGCTATGCAGCTCTTTGGAAGTGGATTCTGGCAGAGCAGATATCTTTTACAAAGACCATGAGATCAGGGTCTCACACATTTGCTCAGAGAACATCAGGGCCTGCATGCCTGGTGCAGAGTGGGCCAGAGGAAGAGGAGCAGGAAATATGTGGATGTAAGGCATCCTCTGGGCCATGGAGACCTGTCTTTGGAGAACAGGGAGTGGTCCATTGTGGCTGGTTGGCCAGGGTGAAGGGCTGAGCAAGGAGTGAGCAAACAGGAGGCTGGGAAGGCTGACTGCGGCCACATTGGGAGGAGCCTGAATAGCCATGCTGAAGACAGTCATTACAGAGCCAAGGTCACATACCTGGTGGCCTGTGGGTCACATCTGGCTCAGCAACTTGATTGGCCTGGCTGGCCCTCAAAGTGGTTTGTTTGGTTTTTTTTTAGTAATGGGCTGGATGCTAGTATTTAAAACAAAGTAGATTTCATGTGAAAATCCATATTTCTGGTTCTCTTGAAATATCTGGATCTGGCCATAGTGAACCTTCACTCTTTCTTGGTAGTAGTGATGAAAGAGGTGGCCTCTCCCTTTCTCAGACTTTAGAAGTCCATGTTTGATTCCCTTGAGACCAGATCAAGTAGAGGTGCCTGTCCTCCACAGTCCCTGTGGCAGGAATGGGTGGGGGCAGGGTGAGAATAGGCTGGCTGCCCCAGACCTGGACCTGGGGCTGGGAGTGGTCCCTCAAGGAAAGCCGGGCTGCCCTGACCAGAGGCAAGGGCAAGAGATGCTGGGCAGGCAAAGCCACGGATGATGACTGCAGGTGGTTGGGGGGATGATACCCCAGTAAGACTGCCCACAGCACTGGGTGACCAGAGCGGCTTACAGGGCTCAGCTTTCCCACTGATCTTTCAGTCAGGGAGGCACTGGTCTGGCCATTTAGGGGCCCCCAGCTTTCATTGCTTGTCCATCCTTCCCCAGAGACCCACAGGAGCTATGGGAGTGGGTGTGGCCTTCCAGTGTGAGTTCAGGGCTGGAGCTTCTGGCCACCCCAGGAGGACAGACAGACTTCACATGTCTTAGGCTCCCTCCCTCCTGATACCACAGCTTTGGTCTCAGCCAATAGAACTTAGGCTGACACATCCCAAGCACCGACATCCAGTGCCCCAGGAGCTGTGGTAACTCTAAGGTTACAAGGGATAACCCAGTTCCTCCAGCTGTGGTCACACAGGTGATGAGAATTCCCAGGACCACCTTGCCAGCATTGCTGGGAGTCTGCGTTCCTGGTAATCCTGTGGTTAAGCCTGGCCCTGAAATCCTGTGGTTAAGCCTGGAAAGTGTGTGGCAGGGGAGGGGTCCTCTTGTAGGGTCTTCTCTGTCCACCGTCCAGAGAGTACATGGGTCATACAGAGGGACCTCAAGGCTGCTGGGCCCTGTCACCTGGACACAGCATTTTGGTCTTGCCAGGTCCTGAGCTGACCAGTTGCCAGGTCATTGTTGGCTTAGGAAGCTCCCTCAGTGATTCTTCCTGACCCTTCCCCTACCCCCGTCCTTCCTTCCTTCACACCTGGGTGTTTTGGAAGAGAGTCTGAGGACGTCTCAGCTAAGGGATCCATAGTTCCTCCTGGGACAGCTTCCTCCAAGGCCTGAAGGCCTTTTCCAAATGGTGAATGAACTTGGAGAAGCTGCTTTAAGTCATATTCAGGGAATTAGGGGCTTCTCCCCAAACTCTTCTGCCACTCTTGAGCCCAGCACACACTCCCAGGGTGTGTCTCCTTCCTTGCACAAATTCCTCTCCCCTGCCACCATACTCTATGTTTCCATTAACTATCCACCCTAAAATTTCACCATCTCCCAAAGGAGAGAGGAGGGAAAGTCGCCCAGGGCCTTGGGGTGTGCCTCCCCCCGCCACACACACACACTGCCCTGAGTTGGCCAAGTGAAGGGCCCTCTTCTTCCCCAGCTCCTCAGGTTCTCTGGCTGGGCATTCCCCGATTGTTCAGACTCTGCAGAGAAAGAGTGGATCGGGGTGTGGACCTTGACCCTTAATGCTGTTCTCTGGGGCTTCTGATATTCACCTCACACATGGAGTTTCATTATTTATCTCATCTTACAGAGAATGCCCTTTAAACAGCATTTTCAGAACCACCAAATAGCAGTAATCTTACTATCCAAACAAATCACTGCCAACATTTGGGGTACATTGTTTGGGTTTTTTGTTTGAAATTTTTTTAATGGTCCATATAACCTCACAGTGGAGAAGGAAATGGCAACCCACTCCAGTATTCTTGCCTGGAGAATCCCATGGGCAGAGGAGCCTGGCAGGCTACAGTCCACGGGGTCACAAGAGTCGGACACAACTTAGCAACTAAACCACCACTGCCACCATAACCTCACAGACAGTTCATTGAATCATAGTATTTCAGCATTACTGAAGTAATACATAGTACTTCTGAAGTAATACATAGTAACTTAGCGACTTAACAATAGCAAGTGCTGCGGCTGTCTGCAGGAGGTCCTTGCTGCTGCTGCTGCTGCTAAGTCGCTTCAGTTGTGTCCGACTCTGTGCGACCCCATGGACTGCAGCCTATCAGGCTCCTCCGCCCATGGGATTTTCCAGGCAAGAGTACTGGAGTAGGGTGCCATTGCCTTCTCCGCCAGGAGGTCCTTAGCAGTTCACAAATAGAGGAAACTGGGCTGCGACAGGAGAGGACAAGGCAGGGCGCCAAGCACAGTGGCGGTGTGGGCGGGGTGGAGACACACACAGGCGTTACCTCTCCTGGGTTCCTGGGGTCTTTAGCCAAGCCTGGGCCACCTCCACGTGGCTTCCTGGGCAGGAGGAAGGCAGCACATTTTAGTGCATCCTTTCATTCCTTCTCTGGCCCCTCGCCTGCCTCAGTGGCGCCAGAATGGAGAGGGAAGTTGAATTCTTGCTCTACCACAATCCCCTGAAACTCACATCACCATTCCAGAAGAATGTGCCAAGGCCCTGTGCACTTCCATTTAAGGCAGTCTTTACAAGCACCAGCCCCTCCAGATTTGTGAGCCGAACTCAGGGTCAGCAAAGCCACCTCCTCCTCCTCGGGGATGAGGAGAGTCCAGTCATAGCTCAGGTATCCCTGCAGTGTCCTGGGAGATCCTGCTCTGGCAGGAGCTTGGCTCTGTGTGTGTCTGTCTGTGTGTCTAGGCTCAGACCTCAAAGAACTCCCTTGATAAGTAATGACTAGACCTTGGTTGTCATGAAAATGCAGCCGCAGCATGTCTGCTGTACACCCAGCTACAGCACTGTCTGCATGTGTAACCATGTACATGAGTTTACACTAATGTAATTATTATACAGGGGATCATCTAGAATTCAGGAGGAAAACAGTCTACTCCAAGCCACCTCAGTGAGCATAGGGTCCTGCTTAGAGGGAAGACCTGTAAAAACAATCAGACCTCTCCTCAGACATTGAGATACAGTTTCATCTTAGTTAAAGAAGCACAGGATAGGTGAGGTCCAGCAAGTAAAGTGGAGCAGTTAGTGCCTGAGCCTCTGGGTTCAGTGGAGAGTTGCCAGGTGTGAGGCCACTGCCTCCACAGACCACTAGAGGGCGTAAGAGACCATGTGCAGGCTCTGGGGCACCTCCAGGGACTGCATCCTGAGGGCGCCTTCTGGACCCAGAAGCCAGCAGCCACGTGGTGGATCCTTGTGCTTCCTGCTGTCACCCATGCCAGGGGCAGGAGTGACAAGGACAGGAGCCGGTGGTGGGACCATGACAGGGCACACGTGGCCAGCCCAGCACCACCAGTGGGTCTGTCTGCACACTGCCTCTGGGAAGTGTGTCAGTTGCTGCCCACAGCAGCCCCAGGACAGTCCTTGAAGGGGCCTGAAGGCTAGGTCATGCAAAGCCTCTTAGGAGAGGGATGCACAGCCTGCCACAGTCAGTGCGTGGGGCACCCGAGATGTGACTGGTTGGGCCTGCACTTCTGTTGTGTAACTGCCGTGTGCGCAGTTAGAACATTCTGAATCTTAAGTCTGGCCTCCCAAGTGACTCACCAGCAGGACCACACTTGGAATATGTGAAAACCTGGTATGTTTTAGAAATCACTGTTGTTACTTTGTAGTTAACTTGTATGTAAGAAAAGTCTGTGTTTATCTTGTTCTGTTTATATGGTTTTTTTCATCAAATGCCCACAGATACCAGGCGGGGCGCCCAGGCAGCAGAAAATGCGCCATGCCAGAGCAGGTCTTCGGCCTCATTTATGTACCATGTAATCTATACAGGTCCCCTGGGGGAGCTTCAGAAAACGCTTCACAGGCCAGGAATGTCCAGCCCTCTAATAAATAAACATCAGCTCTCAAGGCTGAGCCCCACCTCCCACACTCCCAGTGTGAGTCAGTGAATTTCTGGACCCCGTTAACCATCATTACAGGGAGCCAGAGGAGCTTGCTCTCGGCCCTAGGTTCGACTTTTGTGACGTGCCCACTGTAGCCTTCATTTGTGGGGTGCTCCTGTGTGCTCAGGGCAGGGCACTGTGCTGAGATTTTGCCTAGATTACCCCATTCAGCCCTCGTACCCGCTAATCGAAGTCCCGGTAGTATCTCCATTTCCTGGTGAAAGCACGAGACTCAGAGTGATGGAGTGGCTCGCCCCAAATGGGTCAAGATTCGATCAACCAGCCCCAGAGCCTGAGCTCCTGATCACTCAGCCTTATATACAAACCTCTAATTTCTGTCCTAAAGCTTCACCAACGAGACTCATCCTCATTTCACAGGAGAGGGCACCAAGGTTCCAAAGGTGGTGTGACCTGGCCAAGGCCCCCAGCTAAAGAGTGCCAGGCTGCCCCTCAGCTCCTCCCCACCCCCAGCCTGGGCCTGCAGCTGCATGGGTTATTTTAATCTCTCCTGTCATTCCAGCCAAACCACTGGGACAGTGAGTCAGTCATGTGGTTGGTGGAGGAAGGGTACAGCTGGGAGCCTACAGTGGAAAAGCTGCTCCAGCGGGTGGACCTCCAGGCCCTGGAGTCCCCCTGCGCAAAGGGAGGGGGCCCCGCCTGTGGCTCTGGGCAGTCACTTCAAGGCCTGAGCCAGCAGCCCGCTCCCCAGAGCTTGGAGCTAATGTGGAGAAGAGCTCACTTCTGAGTGACTTGACCTCCTTTGTCCTCTCCACCCAGGTGTCAGCTGTGCCCACCGTACTGGCTATGAAGAATGGGGATGTGGTGGACAAGTTTGTGGGGATCAAGGATGAAGACCAGCTAGAGGCTTTCCTGAAGAAACTGATTGGCTGACAAGCAGGGAAGCATCCTGACTGCCCCTGCCTGCCGGGGCCCCGAGGTCCCGGGGGGACCCCAGTAGAACTCACCACCCTTCTGTGCTGGCCCCTCCCGCCTCCTTCCTCTGTCTGGCCCCTGTGGGCCTGTGCTTTGGAGACCAGGCCTCCAAACATAGGAGCCCCAAGTGCTCCTGACCTGCTGCCCTCCAGGGTGGCCACCGAGGAACAGGGCTACTGAAAAACGGGCTTGAGGCTCTGCTCCCGGGATGCTGGGACAGAGCCCAGGGCCAACCTGCAGTAGCAGCTTCGTCCTGCCTCCCTGCTCCCTTCTGATCTGAATCCCGGGGCCTGGCTCACCTGCCTCCTGCATTTTTCTTTCTTGCTGCTGTTTTGTGAAAAGACAAGGAAAAAAGAAACCCAGACAAGTGAGAGTAATACATGTAATTCTCTCATTTTTTGTAGGTCTGTAATAAAGAACTTTATGTGATCCCTTCCACCTCCCGTGGTGAAGAACAGGCCCTGGGCCCACACCCATCCCCCCAGAGACATCCCTCCCTCTTTGCTCCCAGGCGCCAGGGCAGCGGACATGTGTTGGGCTATGGGCATCCTGTAGACCCTTGACTCTGGAAAGCTCAAGACACTACTCCCTCACCATTAGCTGGCCCTTTGGTTCTCTGAGGCTTCACTGTGAAAAAACCGGACCAATAAAGCTAGGGTTTGCACTGTCGCCAGCTTCCACTCTGTCTGGGCTCTGGGAGCACTTGTGACCCCTTCCCAGGCTGCTGCTGTTTTCCCCCTCCGACCCCCACCACCCTCTTGCCCTTGACCAGCCATTCCTGTGACTGCTGTTGTCAGTGGTGGCCACTCTTTCGGGGACGGCTTTACACACACGTCAGGCAGAAGGGAGTTTGTGGTCCCCATTATGCAGGTGAGGACATGGAGGCTCTCAGGGTGCAGAGCCCACGCTTCTGCCCAGAGCTGGTTCCTCTGAAGCCTGGGCTCTTGTCACTGATCCCCAGGGGCCACCTCTGCTAACCGGGTGCTCACTCCTGTGTACACACTCTGGGAAACCTGGCCGGCCCCATGCCCATCCCAACCCATCAGGAGGCGGGCTGTCCTTCCTGTATGTGGGCAGGAACTCAAGAGGCTTTGAGACCAGGCTCTCCGCCCATTCTTGTTCCCAGGCTTCCCTTGGCCCATGGAGGAGGGTGCCAGGCAAACCAGGTTTCCAGCCAGCAAAGCCCATCGCTTTTTCTCCTGTGGCCAAGCCACCCTTCGGCTCACTTGCCAGCTGAGAGACCCACCCTATGGATACCAGGCAGCAGGGTGTCCTTCCCCTTGGCCCTAGGGTGCTGCGTGCACTCGGTGTTCTTAGTGTCCCTGTTGGAACTGCCTGACTTACTGCAGCGTCTTTGAGCGGTCAGCCCCAGGGCTGCCTTGAGAAGTCTGTGATGGGCACCAGAGGGCAGGGCTAGCTCAGCAGCAAGGCTGTGGCCTTGGGAAGGCCGCCGGCCTGGAGTCTGTCACAGGCATGTAAAAAGGAAGTAAACCAGCAACTGGCATTTGTGGAGAAAGGCCAAGAGCTGTGTGCAAGATGAATGGGAGCAGGCGGTGTTGAGGGGTGCTGCTTGGGTGCCAGGCACTGTTCTCAGTACCTCCCCCACAGCAGCCCCACAAGTCAGGCATTCTCATCACTGCTCCCATTCACATACCAGACCCATGGAGGGAGCTTGGGAACTTGTCCAGGACACAGCCCCCAGACACCTGGGCTGGCTCTGCTCCTGCAGTGCCCCCCTCACCTTATAAAATGGAGTACGTGATCCTAACCCCACAAGAGGCTGACAAAGCTGGTAGCGTCAGCAATCTTTATACAAGAGGCACTGATGCAGAGCTGAGTAACTCAAAAATGCCCAGCAAGTAAGGGCTGGGGCTCGAGTTCAGAGCTGAGCACCCTGATGCCTGAGCCTGAGCCCTTCCCTTGCCATTGGCCTCCACTGCCACTCCTTAAAAGGTGCCCTTCGCCAAGCACTTTCTCTGTGCATGACCTCATTTAATTCCTCTCTTGTGAGGCAAGTATTTCCATATTACAAGTGAAGGAACCGGTTTGGGGAAATTGACTTGCCCAAGGTCATATCTAAAAAGTGACAACGGCAGATTTGAACCCAGGTAGGGGGCTGGCCCCTCTGCCCAACCCGAGTAGGTGTGGAGCTGGGCTGGCAAAGGCCTCAGGGCGGAGGCAGGGCCCCTGCGCTGCCCGGAGCTCCCTGTCCTTAAAAGGTGTGCTGCGGGGTGAGGTGAGCTGGAGCAGCTGCCTCCCAGGTTGGCATCTCTGCCTGTGAGGCTGTTGGTGGTGTGAGTCACTGGCTGTGCACACAAGATCTCAGGGTGATCCCGTCTGACTAATTTCACGGTGCTGATCTCACCGGGACGCTGCTGGCTCTGCATCCCCTGCCCCACTGTTGTTGCCTTCTGGGTGCCTTGTGTTCCTGGGCCCGTGAAAGAGGGGTTATGAGAATGCAGCTGCGGGGCCTGGCAGCCACAGGGACACCCCTGACCCCTCTGCAGCACAGACACCTGCAAAACCCTCTCAGCCCTGAGACGTCCTGGGATGTGGCTTCTGCACCTCTACTAATACCAAGTTTACCCAGTTGATCTGGAGGCGGAGATGGAAGTTTGAGTTTGTAGAGCTTATGTTCTCTGCTGTGACCCCACCACTCCCCTGCCAGCCACTTCTTCGCATTACACAGATGAGGAGACGGAGTGCCAAGTGACATCAGTGGAAAGGCCAAGACCCTGTTTCCAACAGGATTGCTAAGCACCAAAGAGCCTTAGCAGGTCTTAGAAGCACCTGGATGAATGAAGGGTGGTCACTATGGTGGGTGCCTTCTAAACATGGGAGGGAAAGTGACCACAGCCTCAAGAAGCTTACACTTTAAGTTTGTTGTTTTTGTTTGTTTGTTTGTTCTTTAATATTTATTTTCTTGACTTTAGTTGTGGCACATGGGATCTTTACTTGTGGCATGTGGCATCTAGTTCCCTGACCAGGGATCAAACCCGAGGCCCCCTTCACTGGGCACACAGAGTTTTAGCCACTGGACTACCAGGGAAGTCCCAGTTTGTTGTTAAGTCACTAAATCGTATCCAACTCTTTGCAACCCGTGGACTGTAACCCACCAGGCTCCTCTGTCCATGGGATTCTCTACGTGAGAATACTGGAGTGGGTTGCCATTTCCTCCTCCAAGGCATCTTCCTGACCCAAGAATCAAACCCACTTCTCCTGCATTGGCAAGCAGATTGTTTATTTTTGTCTTAAGCAAAATCTTTATTTTTACCCAAAGCAGTACAAAATGAAGCAGTTCCTCAAAGGGTGACTTGGAGCTAGAAAATCCACCCTAAGTGTAAAAGTGTTACAATGTCAGAGTGTGAGGAGTCCTGGAGTATCATCCAGACCCTCAGAAGGGCACAGCGAGGGGGAAGGCTTGCCCAGGTTACAGAGTGTGTGTGATGGTTGGGGTCCGAAGCCAAGTGCCTTGACTTTGGCCAACCCTAAAATAGAAATGAATCACGGCCTTTTCTTCACTGGGCTCCAGGAGCAGGGAGCAAGCAGGTCGGCAGTGTCTCTGAGAAAGGCAGTCTGCAGGGTCAGAACCTGCTGGTCAAGGTGATGTTGTTGGGGCTTTCCCTGTGCCTGCCTGAGCACGCTCCACCTGGGGGAAGGGCCAAGGGCAGCTGAGCCCCTGCCCCAGCCGCCTGGGGAGGGCTTCTCCGGTAAGTGAAGGTAATTTGGCCAGGCTACCGGAAACCCTAATGTGCAAGCCATGGGTTGGAAGGGTCCAGAGAACAATATCAGCAGAGGGCAGGATGCCGTGAATGAGCAGGGCTTCCAGGCACGCTGTCGCAGTTCCTCTCTGCTGCCTGGAACACCGGGTGCAGGCGTGACCCCAAACCCCGGTCCCCAGCCTGGCTTACATGGCTCAGCCGGAAATCTGGGAGCCTTCCCTCCCCAGCTTTTTGGAAGCCGCCACCAGCCACTGCACGATGGTGTAAGTCGGGAAGAAAGAATCAGATCTGGGTTCAGGTCCTGAATTCGCCTTCCACTAATGGGGCACACATGGCCTCACCAGCCTCAGGCTCAGTTGTCACAGCAGCAAAACAGGGACAATGGTGGCTAGCCCTCCCTGAAGGCTAGATGTCACATGCGTCATCTCACTGAGCCCTCACAGTGAGGTACTGACTATCATTATTGCCATTTCACGGATGAGGAAACAGGCTCAGGGAGCTTTAGTAACTCTGCATGAACAGGTGTTGGAGCTCAGGTCTGAACTCAGATATGCTTGATTCCAAAGTCTCTGGGTTCTCGCCCATTAGTTATACCGCTTTCACTTTGGGGGAAGTTTTCCACCATTCTGAGCCTTGATTGCACCATCTTCAAACTGGGCTTAAAAATAATCACCACGAAATGTGGATTAAACATGCTGGACCCGCTTGCGGGTGCTCAAGAAGTGTCCTTTGCTTTGCTTCTTCCCCTCCCCCAGCTTCCCCCAACTCTAAGCTACATGTTAAACAGGAAACACCAGGCTTCCCGAGATAGAAATAAGGACCCCAGCACCTCACCATGGGAGGGGCCTGTTACTGTGCCAGGCAGTGGGCCTTACCTTTGGCTCTGTGTCCTGGCTCTAACCCCAGCCACCACCCCCTTCCTGGTGGTGACCTCACCCTTGGAGAATGCCCACTGGAATTCACCCTGAGTCTGGTCCCCTGGTCTCCATGCCTCCGAGCCACTTCTGACCCAGCCTCTCGCTCAGCCTCTAAGCCAGCCATCCACACAGCCACCAATGGGTGTGAGCCAGGACGCCGTTGCTACACAGCTGCTAGTTGGGTCCCCACCTTTGGCCGGCTTCCTGGCTGACCACAGGCGTGTAGCTGTCTGTCTCTGGCCGGCTGCCTGCCTCAAGCACCCGCCGGCAGGCAGTTTGGCATGGATCCCTTTGTGTCCCACGTTGCCAGGTGCACCACCCACATCTAACCCTCCCAACACCCACCTGAGGTAGCAACCATTGTTCCCGTATCACATACGAGGAAACTGAGGCCCAAAGAGATGTGTGGTGTGCCCAGGAACGAGGGAATGAAATGAGAGTGTGGGGGGCCGGACCCCAACCCCTCAGCCTCCCCCTTGGCCACTCTCCGATCCCCAGGGGAGTCACAGCATCCCTGTTCTCATGTCAAGAGTGGGGATTTGGGGCCTCTCTCCTTCATCTGCCTTTACAACCCTGGCCCCAGGCAGGAGGCAGAGGAGTCCTTTGCTTAGGAACTACTCCTGAAGCTGCAGTATTCTCTCTAGTCCCAACACAGTGGCTTCACCCCCTAACCTCAGCCAGCTGGTGTATCTGGATGCCTCTCTGGGCTGCCTGATGCTAGGAATTAGGAGTCAAAGCAGAGAAAGATAGAACCTTGGCCCTCAAGAATCCTACAGCAAGCACATGGATACAATGTAAAGTATAAATGCCAGAGTAGCAACAAGTAACAAATACCATCATAATGATAAAGCACAGAAAGAGTGGAAGCCCTGATAAGGAGCAAGTCTGCAGGGCTGGGTAATACATAGAGGGGTTTTGTTTGGGAGAATTGGATAAGAGTCAGAGGCAGGTACTGGGAAGAGTATTTCAGGCAGAAGGAGCAGCATGTGCAAAATATGGAAAAATAACATGACTTCTCTGTCCCAGGAGGAAGGCGGGAATGCCAGAGGCTGAGTGGGGCACCACCAAGGGGGATGGAGCTAGGCTTTGAGTAGGCCCTCGGAGTCAGAAAGACCTGGTTCCAGTGAAAGCCATCCCCCTCACTAGTCAATCCTCATTTTTCCTCATCTCTGAAATGGGAAGATAGTATATAACTTCCTTATGGTTGAGAGATTGACATGAGATAATATATGTAATGTTGGAGCACAGCGCCATTACGTGGTAAGCACCGTGTTAAAAGTGTGTAGGGTGCCCACTTCAGCAGCACGTATACTAAAACTGGAATGATACAGGGATTAGCATAGCCCCTGTGCAAGCAAGACATGCAAATTTGTAAAGTGTTCCACATTTTGGAAAGAAAAAAGTTTCTAGGACTTCCCTGGTGGTCCAGTAATTAAGAATATTCCTGCCTGAGGAGAGGGGAGGAGAGGGTGAGATGTATGAAAAGAATAACATGGAAACGTACATAACCATATGTAAAATAATTTGCTGTATGGCTCAGGAAACCCAAACGGGGGCTCTGTGTCAACCTGGAGGGGTGGAATGGGGAGGGAGATGGAGGGAAGTTCAAAAGGGAGGTGATATATGTATACCTATGGCTGATTCATGTTGCAGCCTGACAAAAAACCACAAAATTCTGTAAAGCAATTATCCTTCGATTAAAAAATGAATGAGTTAAAAAAAAAAAAAAAGAATATTCCTGCCAATGCAGGGGACACGGGTTTGATCCCTGGTCCAAGAAGAACCCACACGCCTGGGAGTAGCCATGCCCACATGCACCGCAACTACTGAAGCCGCGTGCCTGTTTCTTGCTCCACGAGAGAAGCCAGCGCAACGAGAAGCCACAAGGAAGAGAAGCCCCCACGCGCCACAGCTAGAGCAAGGCCATGCCTAGCAACAAAGACCTAGTGCAGCCAAATTAAAAAGTATTTGTGCTGTTGAAGTAAGCTCAGTCCCTCAAACCAGGGATTGAAACCACGGCCCTTGCATTGCACTGGACCACCAGGGAAGCCTCCCAAATTTTATATTCATACGAGGTTACCAGTCATATTGGGTCATTTAAATGATCATTCTTAAATGATTAAATTGGAACATTTAAATGATCATCAAAAATGATCGAATAAAGTTCATTTTAACTTAATTACCTCTGTTATCTCTTTTTCGGAGAAGGCAATGGCAACCCACTCCAGTACTCTTGCCTGGAAAATCCCATGGATGGAGGAGCTTGGTAGGCTGCAGTCCATGGGGTTGCAAAGAGTCAGACACGACTGAGCAACTTCAGTTTCACACATCGGAGAAGGAAATGGCAACCCATTCCAGTGTTCTCGCCTGGAGAATCCCAGGGATGGCACAGCCTGGTGGGCTGCCGTCTACGGGGTCGCAGAGTTGGACACGACTGAAGCGACGTAGCAGCAGCAGCATCTCTTTTTGCCTTTTGGCCACCTGGAGTGAAGAGCAGACTCATTGGAAAAGACCCTGATACTAGGAAAGATTGAGGGCAGGAGGAGAAGGGGATGACAGAGAATGAGATGGTTGTGTTAGGTAGTTAAAATAGGAAACAGGAGTCCAGAATGATGGTGGCTAAAAGATAAGGAAGGGAAAAGCCACCGAAAATAGAACAAAGATAGGTCCGAGGACCGGAGTGAGGACCTCAGGTAGAACAAACAACACTCCTGGATAGCCCAATTTACATAGGGCAGGCCCGGGGGAAGGAAAAGACGTATAAAAAGAGGAGCCAAAGGGCTGGGGTCTCTCTCTCTCTCTCACACCCCCATGCATGAGCTCTTTCTCTCTCCTCGCCCTGAAACCCGCGTGCTGGGGCGCTCCCCCACTCCCTTGTCTTCACGTCTTTGGGTCAGCACGCCCTCACGCCTCGAGGATGGATTTTCCTGCTATTTTCTAAATAAAATAGAGCTGTAACACAGAGCTGTAACACTGATTTGTCTAAGAGCTATAACACCGTCTGTTCGAGAGCTGAGAGCTATAACATGGTCTGTCCAAGACCTGAGAGCTGTGATGCGCTGAGGGCTTTAATGTCCATCACTCCAAATATTTGTTGTGATGAGACAGAACCGAGGAGCATACACTCGCCTGACAGTTGGATGGCATCACTGACTCGATGGACATGAGTTTGAGCAAGCTCCGGGAGTTGGTGATGAACAGGGAAGCCTGGCGTGCTGCAGACCATGCAGTCACAAAGAATTAAACACAACTGAGCAAATGAACAACAACCTCTGTAAAGGCCACATCTCCAAATACAGTGACATTCTTTTTTTTTTCTATGCTACATTTTTACCACATTCTGGGGTGCTGGGGGATTAGGGCTTCAACAGATGAATTTGAGGAGACACAGATTAGGCCATAACAGCCTGTTACGGAGTGTAACAATAGTGGCTAACACAGGGGTTCCAGGCACTGCTTGTTTAGATACTCTGTGTATTAACTCCTTCAATACACACATAACCCTAGCAGGTAGGTCCTATTGTGACATCTAGTTTATGGATGAGAAAACCAAAGCTCAGAGCACTTTAGTGAAAGCCTCAAGTCACACAGCTGGGAAGGAGCAGAGACAGGATATGAACCAGATAGTCTGACCCCCCAGGGTCCCGGTCTCCCTGCTTCTAGTCTTCCCACCACCCCACAGCAGTGGCTCTCTGCATCCCCATGACCACCCTTCAGGATGTCCTGGACTGGGGGTCGGCTCAGCTAGGATCATACCCTTAACTTTTCCCTCACTGTCCAACATTTAGGTACTTTTTACTTAACTTTTTTTATCCATTATTACAAGGCCGGAATGAACAAGTTCAGACACAGAGCTTATTTCTTCTTCAGGATTTTATAGACGTGTGACTCCCAGGTCAAAGGGAGTATTTTATGATGATTGAGCGCCTCAGAGAAGTGTTCCTGGGCCTGAAACTTGAGCTGAAGCCAAGCACCTGCACCACCCACCTACTTTGGGGGAGGGGAGACTGAGATGCAGGAATGCCATCAGACCTGCCCCACCTCAGCCACCATGTAGTCCCTGCCACTTTTGTCTTAGAAAGCTCCAGGCCCCCCAAATTCTGGCATTTCTGACACTTCCCAAGTCCAAAGTAACAAAGTTGTTTGTTCTTTTCTTTTGGCTGAGCTGTGCTGCATATAAGATCTTAGGGATCGAACACTTGCCCCCTGCTTTGGGATCACAGAGTCTTAACCATTTTTTATTTATTTATTTTTAACCATTTTTATAAAGATCTGCTGATGGTCATGGGTCTGGGATGGGACCTGGGATGTGCGTTTTTAAAGCTCTCGTAATTCAGATGCAGAAGATCCTGGTCTAGGCTTTGAGAAAACAGTTCTGAAGATCAAAGCCCTCTTTAAGCCACTCCTAGCTCCTAGCTAGGCTCCTAGCTGCTCCTAGCTCAGCTCTTCCTGAACTGACTTCCATGGGGCCAAGAACAGACGAGGACTCTGCCAAGATGAATGAGCAAAGGAATGACTGGAGCATGTAACCTACCAGGGGTTTGTTCCACGCCTCACCTCATGCCTGGTCTTGTCCTCATCCTTATCCCACCTCCCAGACCTCATTACACCTTATGGCTCAGCTGGTAAAGAATCTGCCTGTAATGAGGGAGGCCTGGGTTCGATCCTTGGATTGGGAAGATCCCTTGGAGAAGGGAAAGGCTACCCACTCCAGTATTCAGGCCTGGAGAATTCCATGGACTGTATAGTCCATTGGGTCGCAAAAAGTCAGACATGACTGAGCAACTTTCACTTTCAGGGGTAAAGAACCCACCTGCCAATGCAAGATACATGAGATATGCCGGTTCAATCCCTGGGTCAGGAAAATCTCCTGGAGAAGGGCATGGCAACCCATTCCAGTATTCTTGCTTGGAGAATTCCATGGACAGAAGAGCCTGGTGGGCTATAGTCCATAGGGTTGCATGAGTCAGACATGACTGAAGCGACTTAGCATGCATGCATGCTCTCTCCTCACATAGGGGGCTTGGCTGAACCTCAACACCTCTGCCACTTCCCCTATGATTTTGGGCACCTCTCTCTGTTCCTGGGCCTTTCGAGTACTCCCCCTTTTGAGATGGATGTATTAAGTACTCTCATGTTATTTCCTGCATTAATCATTTCCATCTCACAGGGAACCTAAAACCTATTGGTGTCATTTTGGGGGTAGGGGGACAAAGAGCTCCTTTATGTCAGCATGGAGGAGAATTCAGCGAGAACAAAGTGGTAGAAAAGCATGCTAAGTCACTTCAGTCGTGTCTGACTCGGCATCCCTGTGGACTGTAGCCCGCTAGGCTTCTCTGTCCATGGAATTCTCTAGGCAAGAATACTGGAGTAGGTTCCCATTTCCTCCTCCAGGGAATCTTCTCTACTCAGGGATCAAACCCACGTCTCTTATGTCTCCCACATTGGCAGGCAGGTTCTTTAAAAGTGGTAAATAAGAAGTGATGTTATTAGAATAGGATGCTTGTGAGATTTACAAATGGGCAGGTGAGAAATGCCACACCCAGAGAACTTAGTGGGCTACAGTTATATAATCAAAGAAAAAGTGGGGCGGAGGAGAAAATCTAGACATCATGTTTCCATCATCAGTTCCTCCTCCAGATTGAGCAGGGGAGTTTTTGGTCCCTGTGTGATCAAGCTAGATCCATAAATTGTTGTTTTTTATGCATGTAGAGAGCATGTCCTAGGAATCATTAACTTCCTGAGCTCACTGGGCAGGGTGTGGGTCTCATGTCACCATAGTTTTATTGTTCTGGGGCATGTCCTGTGCTTCTGTTGCATGCTTTTGTTGTTAAGCAAGCCTGCTTGATTTTGTGGTTAAGCAAACCTGCTTTCTTGAGTAATCATTAACTTACAGGGGTCTGTCATATTTTTCTATTTATAATTCTCTAGTGGGATTAACTATTTAACCACCCTCTTTGTTCTTTCATTCTGTCCCTATCAAACCTGTGATGCTGAAATAAAGGAAGGAAGCTACCAAGGCTGGGCCAGGAGAGGGAGATAGAAACCAGAGAGGGTGTGGGCCTTGCCTGGGGTGAACAAGCAAGAGAAGAGAGTCCTGAGCTGGCTCTGGGTTCTCACTGTCAGTGTTTCAAAAAAAGTTTTATTTATTTATCTGACTATGCTGGGTTCTTAGTTGCAGCATGTGGGATCTTAGTTCTCCGAGCAGGGATCCAACCCAAGCCCCTGCATTGGAAGTGCAGAGTCTTAACCACTGCGCCACCAGGGAAATCCCCCAACCAACCCACACTCCCTGTTTTGAGGCTGCTCTTGACTGACGTTGATAGGGAGGTTGATGGGGAGAGAGTATTTCTATAAGAGGGGAGGGGAGCAGGAACTAGTGCCCCGGGGGGTGCCTTCTCCATGTCCAATCTCCCCCTCCAAAAGGCTTTGCCTTCCATGCCCACATTTGCTTGAATTGCTGAGTACTACATGGCTGGGGGAAGGAGGGGGGCTTCACGGTGGCTGCAAGTGAGGGACTGGCTGCCTAGCGGACCTGGGTAGGTGTTCATTCAGCCCTTAGCTCTGACCACCCAGCCATAGCCAGGCCAACGTCAGGGCTGCAGCTCTCAGGCCCACAAGAGTGAGTGTCTCCTCAGCAAGGGGGAAGCACACAGGCTGTGTGGGGCCAGCCCAGGCCCTCCCTGTCCTGGCGCTGGCCCCAGAGCCTCTGGGGAACCAGCAGAGAACAGCTCTCCAGGACAGTGGCCCCAGAGGATGAGGCCAGCAGGGGCTGGGGCGGCCTGGGAAGATGAGCCTGTCTGCACGTGAGGCGGGGCCATGCCCTCACTGTGTTCGGGAGGACTTGGCCTCTGATGCCTCTTCTCTGGAGGCTGCATTTCCCAGAACCTCACTGGCCCTGAGTCATTGACCTTGGTTGGGGCAGAAAGGCCCTCAGAGAGACCAGCTCTCACTCCCTGGTTAATGGAGGAAACCAGGCCGAGTGAGGGGGAGGGTGGGGGGAGGGGAGGAAGACGGGGTGGGAGCCGAAGGGCAGCTGGGGAGGGGCCAGGTCAGGAGGTGGCTCTTCAGAAACCCTTTCCCAGCTGGCCAGCCACCAGACCGATGCCACGTGTGCATGCGTCCATCTCCCCCAGCAGCCTGAGAGCGCAGAGGGCGGGGCTGGCTGCCTTTTCCAGTCCCCAGAGTGGCCATGAGTCTGTCAAAGTAAGTTGAAGGCACATACAAGTCTGTACATGCCCCAGCATTGTGTTCTGAGTCTGATTTTGGGGTAAGAAAGAGTAAGAGGCCTACCCAGGTGGCTCAGTGGTAAAGATGCCACCTGCCAACACAGGAGACACAGATTCGATCCCTGATCCAGATGGATCCCACATGCCACAGAGCAACTAAGCCTGTGCGCCACAACTATCGATACTGCACTTTAGAGCCTGAGAGCGGCAACTGCTGAAGCCTGTGGTCCCTACAGCCCATGCTCCACAACGAGAAAAACCACTGTGATGAGAAGCCCACACACTAGAGAGTAGCCCCCTCTCAAAACTGGAGAAAAGCCCGTGCAGGAATGAAGACCCAGCACAGCCAAAAATAAATAAAATTATTTAAAAGAAAGGAAGAGTAAGAGGGATAATGATTTTTTTTTTTTAACCTGCCCAGACCCTCTGGACAGGAGGGCATTGTCTCCTGTTCAGGAAACTCACTAAAAAACTTGGGAACAATGACATGGGCCCAGAGGAGGGCAGTGGTGGGGGTCCTCAGAGACTAGGGTTTGGAACTTGATCTGGGGTGACCAACCATTCTAGTTTGCCTGAGACTTAAGGGTGTCCCTGGGACACAGGATTTTGAGTGCTGAAAGGGGAGCAGTCTTAACGCTGCCACTCACTGTGTCATTTCACTTCCGCATGCCTCAGAGGTTCACCTGGACCATGGGATCAATAGCTATCCTATGCCCTTCCTGGGGTGCCCTGAATCTTAGGGTAGGGGTTGTGGAGGAAAAGTTAGAATATACTATCTCCCAGCAACTACATGCATGCAAAGTCACTTCAGATGTGTCCGACTCTTTGCAACCCTATCGACTCTGGCCTGTCAGGCTCCTCTGTCCATGGGATTCTCCAGGCAAGAATACTGGAGTGTGTTGCATACCCTCCTCCAGGGGATCTTCCTGACCCAGGGATTGAACCTGCATCTCTTATGTCTCCCGCATTGCAGGCTTTACCACTAGCACCACCTGGGAAGCCCTCTCCCAGCATAAGTGAAGTCTATTTTCTCATTGTGAGTGGTGGCCATTCTGGTGAGGGACCACCTGCTCCCCTCTCTCCACTACCTGAAATTCACTCACTCACCACCAAGTACAAAAAATCAGCAGCTACTCTGTGCCAGGCACAGGGTACCCATGGGCAGAGAAGGAAAAGCCCAGCCCTCAGGGAACTCAGGGTGCATGTATGGATATTTAGAACACAGTCAGGTGAACCTGGTTCATCACACTGCCTTGAGTGTGGTACGGACATTAACTCACACATGATAACATAGTGAGGTGGGCATTATTTTATCTGCATTTTGCAGATGAAGAAATTGCAGCTCAGAAAGATTAAGTAATCAGCAGAGAAGTCACAGGAAGGACACTAAGAGGTAACTTTTTTCAGGATGAGCATATGTCTGAATGTGTGCGAGGGAAAGACTTCCTAGGAAGAAACCGTGGGACATCGTTGATGCTTCTAAGGAACAGCCCTGTGTGCTAAGCTTGAGAGAGTTGACACTGTAGGGATGAAATATTTTTCATTTCTTTCTTCCTAGTTTGTTTGGCTAGTATATTGACAAAAGATAGCTTAACAGGAGAAAAACAAACAAACGTTTAGTAATATATATCTTCTGTGTACATGGGAGATTCCCACGAAACTGAGTAACTCCCTGAAATAGCCAAAAAGTATCACCTTAAATATCATCTTCAGCTCAGGCAAAAGAAGATATTGTGGGAGAGACTGGCCGGACAGACTGACATTTGTCTGCAATGCCAGAGGCACAGGCCTGGAAGCAAATGTCCTGGTTCTACTACCAGTAGCTGCTGGTCACAGCTCTCTACATGCTGGAGCCCTGGGAGCAGACTGTGTTCAATTCCATGCTGGTTCCCATTGTGAGGATGGCACTGCATACAGGATATGTAGTCATGCCTCAGCAAATCACAGCGATGCTGCACTGCTTAAAAACTGTTCAGTGACCAGGATGTAACCGAAATCAAAAGGTTCCTTAGGGAAGAGGCACCATCTGAAGTTGGAATGAGACTTCATCAGATGTCATAAGAAACTCTACTAGATGTAGCTAATCCTATGAATATAAAGACCAAAATTCATGAGTAGAACAAGAAAACAATTCTTACTTATGCATTGTGTCTTTTATTTTTAAAGCAAGCTCTTGTAGCTTTTGTCTATTTTAATATTGTAGTCATTTGTACTTTGATATCAGTATTTTCTTAACCTTTGTGACTGTTTCAGTATTACTCAGTGAAAGCTTTTCTTAATGTAACTTTGATTACATTTTAATTACCTTCTATTTCTAATACCGAAGTCATTAGTTGGGCTTCATCATTCTTGCTATGATGTGGCATATACATCTGCCTGGAGATATTTCTACTCTTGACCAAATTTTTGTAAGAAAAAATTCAAGATTTTGGGTAGGGGGCTGAGGAGGGAGAATATTTAATTGAGAACTATTTACAAAACATTTTTTTGTAAGTTTGAACTCAGGAGTACATTTTAGCTATCTGCACTCTACTTGTATCACCATTTGCTTTAAAACTATTAAAGTGTTTCTTAACAATGGAAAAAGAAAGATCTTGCTAAAGTTAAAATAAGGAACATTTCACCTTTTAAATATTTAATTCTGTGTGGACTCACTTCCAAAAAACTTTGATGATGGTTCTTACAACAAATGGCGGTTAAGAAGCATTATTATAAAGTGCTTATATACTGTAGTTTTTAATAGAAGGTAAATCAGTTTCATCTCAGGGCCATTAGTAACAATGTACTTCCTTAAATTTAGATTCATGATTGTAATGGGTGCTACAAATGACCTGGTCTTAATGACACAGATCATCACAATGGTGTGATCACTTACCTAGAGCCAGACATCCTGGAATGCGAAGTCAAGTGGGCCGTAGGAAGCATTACTATGAACAAAACTTGTGGAGGTGATGGAATTCCAGATGAGCTATTTCAAATCCTAAAATATGATGCTGTGAAAGTGCTGCACTCAATATGTCAGCAAATTGGAAAACTCAGCAGTGGCCACGGGACTGGAAAGGGTCTGTTTTCATTCCAATCCCAAAGAAAAGCAATGCCAAAGAATGTTAGCAAAGTTATGCTCAAAATTCTTCAAGTTAGGCTTCAGGAGTATGTGAACCAAGAACTTCCAGATGTACAAGCTGGATTTAGAAAAGGCAGAGGAACCAGAGATCAAATTGCCCACATTCTTTGGATCATAGCAAAAGCAAGGAAATTCCAGGGGAAAAAAAAAAATTATTCTTGTTTCATTGACCATGCTAAAGCTTTTGACTGTGTGGATCACAACAAACTGTGGAAAATTCTTAAAGAAATGGAAATACCAAACCACCTTATCTTTCTCCTGAGAAACATGTTCACGGGTCAAGAAGCAACAGTTAGAGTTGGACATGGAACAATGGACTAGTTCAAAATTGGGAAAAGAGTACCTCAAGGCTGTATATTGTCACCCTGCTTATTTAACTTTTATGCAGAGTACATCATGAGAAATGCCAAGCTGGATAAATCACAAGCTAGAATCAAGATTGCCAGGAGAAATATGAACAACCTCAGATATGCAGATGATATCAGTCTAATGGCAGTAAGTGAAGAGGAACTAAAAGCTTCTTGATGAGGGTGAAAGAGGAGAGTTAAAAAGCTGGTTTGAAAGTCAACATTCAAAAACCTAAGATCATGGCATCCGGTCCCATCACTTCATGGCAAATAGAAGAGGAAAAAGTGGAAGCAGTGACAGATTTTATTTTCTTGGGCTCCAAAATCACTGCAGACAGTGACTGCAACCATGAAATGAAAGGATCCTTACTCCTTGGAAGGAAAGCTATGACAAAGACCTAGACAGCATATTAAAAAAACAGAGATATCACTTTGCTGACAAAGGTGCCTATAGTTAAGTTATGGTTTTTCCAGTAATCATGTATGGATGTGAGAGTTGGATCATAGAGAAAGCTGAGCACCAAGACTTGATGCTTTTGAATTGTGGTGCTAGAGAAGACTCTCGAGAGTTCCTTGGACTACAAGGAGATCAAACCGGTCAATCCTAAAGGAAATCAACCCTGGATACTCACTGGAAGGACTGATGCTTAAGCTGAAGCTCCAGTGCTTTGGCCACCTGACAGAAGCTCAGACTCATTGCGAAAGACTCTGATGCCGGCAAAGATTGAAGGTAAAAGCAGAAGGGGGCAGCAAAGGGTGAGATGATTAGATAGCATCACTGACCCAAAGGACAAGAACTTGAGCAAACTCAGGTAGATAGTGAAGAACAGGGAAGCCTGGTGTGCTTCAGTTCATGGGATTTCAAAGGGTCAGACATGACTGAGTGACTGAACAACAACTTCCTTAAATTTAGTTCTGTGGTGGTAATGGGTGCTGCAACTGCGATTGTATATTGCAATATGATGAGGTGAATTGTTACAGACCATAACAAAAAGAAATGTAAACTTGGTTAAAATGCTCTCACCCTTTGTACTGTTTATTTTTTCAGATTTTTATTCCTTACATGTAAAATAGCTACCTATTTCTTTGGTGTAAACTCATTAAATTAAATAAAAAGGATGTTGGGACTGGAGAGTCACTTATGAAAGTTTACCAGGAAAAGCACAGTAAAAGTGGGTGAGGCTGTTATGCATATTTAAGTCCTTACCTTCTCCTTGGATAAGTGTTTCTAGAAATTTAGAGCCAGCCATCCTGGCTGCGCAGTGGTAAAGAATCCGCCTGCCAATGCAGGAAATGCAAGAGATGCAGGTTTGATCCCTGGGTTGGGAAGATCCTCTAGAGTAGGAAATGGCAACCTCCTCCAGTATTCTTACCTAGAAAATTTCACGGTCAGAGGAGCCTGGTGGGCTTCAGCACATGCAGTGGCAAAGAGTGGGACACAGTTGAAAGACTGAACACAGGCTGTCCCTGGTACGAATAGGGAGACACCCTTACAGAAAAAGATTTCCCTTATAAATGTAACTGTTTCTTACCAAAAGGTAACTTATACTCAGTTTTTAGAGCTTCTCTCATGTCTGCTGTTCTTTTTTTTTTTTAATAATCATCTTAAAATAATCAATAGACCAAAGAGGTGTATTTTGGGGTGGTATATTTTGCTGCCCTTCAAGGCAGCCTGTGGGCACCTGGGCGGCTGTGAAGGACAGTAAGGAGTGGAGGTCACAGAGGCGCAATTCAACAGATTAGGGTAGAAAAAGGATCTGGACTGTGAGGAGAGCCTGGAGGGAGAAAAGAGGAAGCCAGGTGACCAGCAGACTGACTCCTGCAGGACACTTCCTCTCAGGTTTGGAGTCTCCTCCCACCAAGAAGTGCTCAGTCAACCAAACACTTCTGACGGATCAATGGCTACTGTTTAGCCAGACCCTGGGCTGAGGTTACAGACTTCCTAAGTTAGAAAAGGCACTACTTGGTACAGTCCTGGACAGCAAGGTGCACCAGTTGACTGTAAGGCCAGGTGAATGAGTGCTCCAAGATGCGGTCACTAAAGGTACCCCCATGGCCCCCACCATGTACCCTAGTAAGGGCCTGCGACCGTGGTGACGTGAGGAAGCCCGCCCACAGTCACAAAGGGAGTCGGTCAAGTTTAGCCCGGGTAAGACGTTGCCGAAGCGGGTCTCAGCCCGGAGACGGACGCGGGGGGGTGTCCCCACAGAGACTCTAGGCTCCTGGCGGGGCATCACTGCAGAGGCCTGCCTGCCCTTGCAGAAAATTTGCCCGCAGACGTTCGGTGTGGCTTAGGGGCGGGGCCTCAGGGTAGGACGCCCGCCCCGCCTGCGCCGGCCCCGCCCTGCCCGCGCCGAGCCTGCCCTTATAAGGTGAGCGCTGCCAGCGCGCTGCATCTGAACGGCTGTCGTCACCTGCGTTGGTCTGCCGGCTTCCTGATGCAGCCCGCCCGCCGGGGGCAACATTCCAAGGCCGCGCCTCCCAATGCCTTCCTGCCGGGAAGCGCGCGCCTCGCCTTGCCTCCCGGGGAGGCGACCCGTGGGCTTCCGCTCCCGTTGGGGCGTGCACGACCCCCCGACCACGCCCGGCCCGGTCCTGGGTCCGAGCACTTTCCTCGGCTCCATCCCGCTCATAGGAGCCTTAGACCCGCGGAGCAAGCGAGCAGGAGTGGTTGAGCCGGCGAAGGGGGTAGTGCTGGACCCCCCGAAAGTTTGGAGTCTGGTGGGAGAAATATCAGCCTCCTTTCAAGGACGGCCCAGCCCACTCGGCGCCTGCTAAGTGCCTGGCATCAAACTCGACTTTTAAAAAGTCAATTGCCCCTTCCAGCTTGCGTGGTATGGCTTATAAGAGCCAGCACTCTAGAACCACACGACCTGGGTACAAATGTAGCTTACTGGCTTCTCGTCCCCAAAGGTCGCCGGTAACCCGAACCCCGGCTGTCTGTGATTCTGAGTTCAGCCTTAGCCCTTGGACTTGTTTGCCAGTGTTAGGGGGCATGGGTGCAATTTTTAAAAACAACACTGTACTTCTTTTCCACGTTGCAGTAAATCCTGGTTAACGACAGGAAGAATGTCTTGCCGGATTTCCCTGACATCTTAGCAATCTCTTTTTAGCAAAGCAAAGACTGGGTCTCAGCCTGGAACCCATGGGCAAGAGATAGAAACTAGGTAAATTCAAACACATGACTGTGTGTGTGTGTGTGTGTGCGCGCACGAGATAGAAATAATTTAAGAGTTTCCATCCAGGGTTTAAAATTGCTATTTACGGCACTTGTGTTTTTAGTTTGAAAATGTTCACACGTACCAGAGTATAGAGAATAATAGTACAACGATCCTTCATACATAAATCTAATGTTCACTTTAAAAATACACACGTGTTAAAACATGAGGTGACTTTTCAGAAGAGAAAAATAAGACAAAAGTATAAAGAGTGCAGAGGCAAAACTGAGCTTGCTAACTGTCTGAGGCTTGGCGCGGACCTCCTGGGGATGCGCTGAGCCGAGCCAGTGAAGGAGGCCCTCTCCTGCTCGCCTGCCAGGAGAGGAGGGGAGATGAGAGCTGCTGCCTCCCATTGAGAGCCCAGATTGGCCTTGGCCTTGGCCTAGGACACATGTAAATTCCTCCATGCCAGAGTACCCCACTCGGCTGCCTCTAGATTCAAGTCTTCTTGCCTGGGTTACTTCTCCAATCGCTTTGTTGTCTGCCCACCTGTTGGCTGGGGCCACCTGGGCCCCAGGTGTCCATCCTGCACACTGGGACCAGAGGAATTTTCTAAACCATAAATATTACTACCTGTCTTCCTTATAAACCCCTCCATGGGTCCCTGCTGCTGCTACTGCTAAGTCACTTCAGTCGTGTCTGACCCTGTGCGACCTCATAGACGGCAGCCCACCAGGCTCCCCTGTCCCTGGGATTCTCCAGGCAAGAACACTGGAGTGGGTTGCCATTTCCTTCTCCAATGCATGAAAGTGAAAAGTGAAAGTGAAGTCGTTCAGTCGGGTCCGACTCTTCTCGTTCCCATGGACTGCAGCCTACCAGGCTCCTCCGTCCATGGGATTTTCCAGACAAGAGTACTGGAGTGAGGTGCCATCGCCTTCTCCGCCATGGGTCCCTAGTGCCTGCCAAAAAAAGACCCAACTTCCCTGGTGGCTCAGGTAAAGAATCTGCCTGCAGTGTAGGAGTCAAGGGTTCAATCCCTGGGTCAGGAAGATCCCTTGGAGAAGGGAATGGCAACCCATTCCAGTATTCTTGCCTGGAAAGTTCCATGGACAGAGGAGCCTAGTGGGCTACAGTCCTTGGTGTCACAGAGTCGGACATGACTGAACAACTTTCACTTTCACTTAGCAGGGCAGCCTGCCAGTGGTCTGGGGTTCACAGACTCCTCAGTCCTTTTTTCCTACCACATTCTCTTTACACTTGACTCTCAGGCCTGAAGCATTTGATCATTCAGGAAATATTTAACTTGATAGGATGCAGCACCAGAAATGGCGTTCAGCAGTGGTGAGCAGCACAGCAAGGCACGGGCCGTGCCCCCTCTCCTAGAGTTTACTGTCTAATTTGTTTGCTGTTGTTCAGCCGCTCAGTCATGTCTGACTCTTTTCGACCTCATAAACTGTATCACACCAGGCTTCCCTGTTTTCTACCATCTTCAGGAGTTTGTTCAGACTCATATCCATTGAGTCGATGATGCCATCCAACCATCTCATCCTCTGTCTAATGGGAGAGTTAAATACATAAGTGTAAGAAAATTATTTTAATGGGTCATGTGCTATAAAGGACCTACAAAGTAGCAAGAGCGTTTTTGCCCTTTGCCTAGAAGACTGCCACCCCACTCTTACCTGCTCTGTCCTTTGCCCAGTGGCTCTTGCCATCCTCTTAGATGCTGGTACAGTGTCATCAGCTCCGTGGGGTATCTTTGCATGTCTTTATTAGGGTTTTGATCACACCGAGGTAGTGATTCACATGCCTGTCTCTCACACTGGACCATAAATTCCTCAAGGATATCCCTTACTCTGGTTGGCCTAGTGCTCTCAGTGCTTAGTAGGTGCACTGAAATTGTTGGATGACTATTGAAGCAGCAAGCCTTCGCACCAGGACCCCCAGTCCCAGAGTAATTCAACCTTAAGTCAATATTTATTCAGTTATGTTTAAAGGAACCATTTCTTTCGTTTAGTAAATCAGAGTGTGCTAAGCTCCCCCCGCCCCGCCCAGCCTCCTTATGGACCAGTGGATTTACAGAGGCTGAGTGCTGTGCTGTGACAAATCATGGGGCTGCCAGCAATTAAGCTCACCTTGCCCAGTGGAGTATCAATTGAACAGGGCCTTCTTGGGTGAAGGCAAGACTGAGTGTCAGGCTGAGAAAACAGGGGGATTTGAAGGAGGCAAAGTGGTGTGAACATATGCAGCCACTGGGGTGTGGTCCCAGTGGGGTGTGGCCCCCAGTGGGGTGTGTCTGGAACATCTGGTCTCCTGAGTGAGCCAGGAGCTGAGGCAGGTATGTTAGGGCCCGATGGGAAGGGCCTTTCATGAGAGCTCACTTTCTCCTGTTGGTGAACAAAGGGTTAGACATGGAATCTAAGTCAGTGACTGTTCAAGGTATTAGGTATAAAATAAGCTACAAGGATACACTGTACAACAAGCGGAATGTAGCCAATATTTTGTAATAACTGTATGTATATGGAGTATAACTTTATAAAATTATGAATCACTATACTGTATACCTATGACATATAATATTGCACATCAAGTATTCTTCAATTAAAAAAAAATTCCTCTTCCATGTGGGATCTCTGAGGCCACCAGAGAGATGGGAGAAAGCCAGAGTGGGGTGGCCCTAACCCATCTCCCTTGGCTCTCAGAACACTGGAGCCAGAGGGGACCTTGCCAATGGAGGCCAACTCCCTGGTTTGATGGATGTGGAAATGGAGGCCCAGAGAGGCTGAGATTGTATGGGGGTTAGTCTCATAGTGAGTCTGGAGACTCAGGCCCCTGGCTCCTAATCCAGTGCCCCCTTCTTTCCTTTGTTTTATCTTGGGAGTCTGCAGAAAGATGGAGGGGCTGCAAGAAATGTCCAGTCTGAAAGAAGCTGGGTTGTGTGCTAGCCCAGACCCCAACCTGGGAGACCCGTGTCCTGGCTGCACTCGGCCACCCTCTTCCAATGAACACTCCAGCTGGAGACACTGCCCTATGGGAGCTGCAGATCGAGATGGGTGGGACCAGGTGAGCCGGTAGCCCATGGCTCTGAGCCTGAGTTCTCTGCCCTTTCCTCTTATGTGTGTGGGGGATTGGGGTGGGGGAGCCCTCCCCCACCCAAAGATAAGAGGAGACCCTTCTTCCTTCTCTCTCACCCCACCCCTAGCCTGAGCCTGGAGGAGTGGCCAGGGAGGATAAAGCCTCTGGGAACCTGTTTTACCTAGGAACTTGCTGCTTCCCTCCAGGCCTCAGGATTAGGGTAGTGGCTTCTAGTTCTTTCTTTCTGGAGACACTGGATATGGTCTGAAATCCAGGCGGGGGCCCTCCCCGAGTCTTCCTGGCAACTTTGACCCTCATCACAGACTTTGCCTTCTCAGTTCACCTACCTTTGCCATGTGGGTTTCATGTCTCCAAGGGGACCCACAGCTTCTTGAGGGCTTTGAGACCCTTCTGTGGGTTTGAGACCCAGTGTCTGCAATCAGAGGGTCTTACAGCAGGGAGGGATTGGGGCCTCTTCCCAGGGAAGGCAGTGCACATCCTGGGTAAGATTTGGGACTTTTCTTTTTCTGTGAAGTCGTTCAGTCATGTCTGACTCTTTGTGACCGTGTGGACTGTAGCCTGCCAGGCTCCTCTGTCCATGGGATTCTCCAGGCAAGAATACTGGAGTGGGTTGCCATTTCCTTCTACAGGGGATATTCCCAACCCAGGGATCGAATCCGGCTCTCCCGCACTGCAGGCAGACTTTACTGTCTGAGCCACCATGGGTTCTATTTTCTCTAATATTTATATATTTATTGGCTGCACAGGGTCTTAGTTATAGCATGCAAGATCTTTAGTTGCAGCATGCAAACTCTTAGTTGTGGTATGTGGGATCTAGTTCCCTGACCAGGGATCAAACCTAGGCGTCCTGCATTGAGAGCCTGGAGTCCTAGCCACTGGACCACCAGGGAAGTCCCCATGTTGACATTCTTGGGAATGAAATGGCCAAGGCTGAGGGAGATTTCAGGCTCCTGGGATTCAGGAAGGGTCAGATCCATGGACCTCCCCAAGATGTTTCTTTTCCTGGTGATTTCTGTGCCTTTGGCTGTTGGTCCTGAATGAGATGACTTTTGGGGTTAGGAGTGTCTGAGATCCATCTCAGGAGTCCCACCAGTGGACTCCACCATGGCTGAGTTTGGGGACCGCCTCTCCAGGCCCTCTCCCGGAGTGCCCTCTCATCAAAGTTTGGATTCTGAGAACAAAAGTCGGGGTGAGTCACAGGCCTGCCCCAGGATAGAACGGGCAGCACCTTGTTCTGGTGTCCCACCAGAACCAAATGAGACAGGAGAAGGTGGATCTCCAAAGGAAGGGATTGGTGTGATCAGAGCAAGGAGGTAAGAGAAGCAGGGGCGGCAAATCAGAAGCTTTCTAGCCAGGAATTTAACTGTTGGTCCTAGACCTGGACTCCCTGAAAATAAAATTTCCTTCCCTACTTCCTCTCTCCTTTCTGACCTCTTTCCCTCCTTCCCTCAAATATCTATTAAGTGCTTGCTCCATTTCAGGAACACCTAGGCCCTGGGAATAAAAAGATGAATCAAACTCAGGGCCATCCCTGGGGAGCTCTTCTAATCCAGATCAGCATACGCTGCTGTTCATCCATGGCAAGGCAGGCATTGCCAGTCAATCACAAAGCAATTTACCTGGGAGCCTGGGCTTGACCTCAAGATCCCGCTCAGCACGGAGCTCCAGGCTGCCAGTACTCATCAACTGGAGTTGGTCCAAAATATGGAAATTCTTTGCTGTGCCCAGCCCAAAACATTCCTCTCTCCCATAACATTTCTGACCTTAAAAACAACAGAATTCCCCTAGACACTCCACCAGGGTCATTTCTCCTCCTTACGGACAATGGCGTTAGGGTCTCCAACTCCTAACCCTGATCGGCTGTTGAGTTAACGTCATGGTTGGGAGCCTGAGCAGAGTTCCTACTGACAGAAGGACTGCATTTGAGTCCCATCGCTACCACTGCATCCTTCTGAGCTTCCCTGGGTTTGGGATGAGTGTTCTATGACTCTTGCAACAAATGACCACACACTTAGTGGCTTAAAATAAGGCAAATGTATCATCTTACAATTAATACCAGAGGTCAGAGGTCCAAAATTACTCTTATGGGGCTAATATCAAAGTGTCAGCAGGGTTGTGTTCTTTCTGGAAACTCTAGGTGAGAATCCGTTTGTTTCCTTGCCTTTTCTGGCTTCCAGAAGCTGTACACACTCCTTGGCGGATAGCCCTGCCCTCCATCTTCAAATCACAGCGCTCCAACCTCTGCTTCCTTTCTGACTCTGACTGCCATGCTCTTCTTCAGCAGTGGTCTCTTGGTCTTTTAATAATAATAAACGCTGTGGCTTCGGGGCTCATGTGAGGTTTAGGTGGGGTCAGGTCCATGGAGCATCTTGCAAGTTGTAAAGAGTAGTCCAGATATTAGAGCTTGTCCTCGTGATTCTCCCAGGAGCCATCTGCAGAGGGGCGACCGGTGCACCTCAGGGACAAGTCACTGAGGACACGTGCTAACAAGTGCTCCATGGACAGTCACGGTTCTATAGACCCAGCGATGCTCCAGGTGCACAGGGCTCATGTTATCTGAGGCTGCAGGTGGGGCTCAACGTCTGCATCAGGACCAGGACTTCTGACCCCTGGCCCGGTACATGCCCTAGGCCACTTCAGGGGTAACCTGAGTAAGCCACCCTCCATTTGCCCCTAGGCCTGATTCCACTTGTCATCAAATCTTACTGCCAGGAGGGCTTTAGAGATCAGCTGATCCTGTGGTTTTTCTTTTTCTTTTTTCTGTGTTTTCTTAATGTATGGTTCAGACAGTAAAGAATCCGCCTGCCATGCAGGAGACCTGGGTTTGATCCCTGGTCGGGAAGATCCCTTGGAGAAGAGGGTGGCTATCAACTCCAGTATTCTTGCCTGGAGAATTCCATGGAGGAGACTGGCGGGCTACAGTCCACGGGGTCGCAGAGAGTCAGATACAACTGAGCGACTAACACTTTCACTCACATCAGTAGCAAACTGTTTTTCCAAAGGACACCCTACCTGGAAACCCAATAGACGGGACATGCAAATGTGGAAACTGCGAGGCCCCTACCGACCTCTCCAGCCTCCTGTCTCCTGGTTTCCCACCCCAGACTCACCACCAGAGGCCTCACAGCCTTGAGAGGTAGAGCTTGTTTACCTGACTCCTAGTCCAGACCTTTCCTTCTCCTCTCCCCCCAGAGGCAGTGTGCCTAGAGCCTAAAAGCAGGCACTCTGAAGTCCCAGGACTGGCCCCTGTGCTTTTCTGCTGTGACCTTTGTGAAATGAAATATTTCCTGCCTTATCGGTAAACAAGAACATCACAGCCATCGGTGATTTCAGGCCTCCAAATGTGAATGAGGGCTCCCAAAAGGAAAACAATGCCTGCGATCCAGCAGATGCCACCAGTCCCCCGCCCCACCAGGTGGGCACTGGCAGCCAAGGAACTGGGGAACCTGGGAAGGATGTCAGGGTTCAGACTTAATTTTGCATCTCTGGGTCTGCCCCTGGTTGAGCAAGAATGGCCCCTGGCCTCTTGACTCAGGAATGCAGAGCATTTCTTTCCACTGCTAAGAAGGAAGGGGCCAGGCCTCCAAGGACTAGAAGGATTCAATTGTTTGCTAAAACCACAGCTTAGGAGAGGTCTGAGGGAAAAGGGAGGTCTGGGGTGTGGAGGGCAGAGCTCTGGGCTCTGATTACCCTGTGGGGGAGGAGAAGCCTGTCCCAAAACAGGAAAGTGATCCATGGGTGGATGGACTGAGGGCAGATCTGAAGAGAACTGTCCTTCCTTCGGCCTCAGTGCTGGCTTACAGCTCCCAGCTCTGACTCTGACTCCTGGGGGTGTGGGAGGGCTGGTCCTTCCCACCTTGGGCACCTCACCTTCCAGTCCAGGCCTCTTCTCAACCCAGCTCCCTGTTCCATCCTTTTCTCTCTTCTAGACCTTCTTTGTCAAGTGCCTCATCTGTTGAGCTAGGTGCTGTTATGACCCTCATTTGATAAGTGAGGAAACTGAGGCACAGAGAGGGAAAGCATCTTACCCAAGGTCACACAGCAGGGTCTCAGTAATTTGTCCAGTAACTATGTATTGTGTGCTAGGAACTGCACTTACAGGGCAACGCAGGGAGGGGGAAAGCATGACCCATGAGAGCAGCAGCTGTACCTTATCTTCTGCTGTGTCCCCAGAGCCCAGCCTGGCCATACACCTGGTCAGATGAGCAGGAGTTGGTCCAGTTTTCCATCTCCTCTCAGAGACATCTCCCAGCATCCTCAGGCTTCAGGACTTACCGCTTCCCACTGCCCATTCCCCAGCTCTGCTGTCTCCATCCCCAACTCCTGGGTTTGCTCAGCTGCCGATGGAGTCGGTATTCCACCTCCACCTCGCCCACAGCCAAGGTCAGTGGACCAGCTTCCATGTAGACCTGCGCCCCACATAGACCTCAGGTGAAGGGCACCTTATCTTCTAGCCTATCCCTAGGCTGGCTCTCCTCTGCCCTCCAGGACCCCATCCTAAGTGGTCTCCCAGTTTACAGACCTCCTAGAGGTCAACTTCCCTTGGCCCCTGTATCATTCATGGTTCAACCAAAGAAACAGAACCAGTAGGCTACATATATGCTGTGGACAAAAAAAGAAAAAAGCCACCTGGGGGAAATCCCTGGTGGTCCAGTGGTTAGAACTCTGCATTCTCACTACCCAGCGCTGGGGTTCAATCCCTGGTTAGGGAACTAAGATCCCACAAGCCATGAGATGCAGCCAATTTTTTTTTTAATTAATTAGCTAATTTTAAAAAGTCACCTGCCATTACAGTAAACAAGGAGGAATGCTATCAAATGATCAGCCACTGCAGCTGACCTTGAAGGTACACACTGAGGGGTTTCAGGATGGAGAAAAATAGGCCACTGCTCCTAGATAGTGAAGATGTACATCAAAGGAATAATTCCAATGAGCCCAGACTCTTGCATCTTTCCATACACAGAAAGACACTAAAATCATTAACTTGAGATGTCTGGGGTTTTTGTAATTAGCGGTAATCTTTTGATTTTTGATTACAATTAGTTTGTTTTTTTTTTTTCAGCAGAAGCTCCTATACATCCTGTCTCCTCCTTTACCTCTTTGGAACAGTCCCTCAGAGCTCCCGAGAGGCTGTCTCACAGCCTATAGTCTCAGTCGTTCAGTTGCTAAGTCATGTCTGACTCTGCGACCCCATGGACTGCACACTCGAGGCTTCCCTGTCCTTCACTGTCTCCTGGAGTTTGCTCAAACTCATGTCCCTTGAGTCGGTGATACCATCCAACCATCCCATGCTCTGTTGTCCACTTCTCTCAGTAAGGTCACCAAATGAATATAACAATTCTCAACTTTTGGGTTGTGCTTTTTCTTCAGTGGACAATACTGAGTGGTGGATTGTTGGTGAGGAATTGGCTTCTGCAGCTGCGGGAGGGCCAGACAGGTCTGAAATCATCCAGGCAGGCGGTCAGGAAGGGCCAGCAGAACTTTCAGGTCCAGGCTGAATCTGTGGTCCACAGTGGAATTCCTGCCTATCACTGAATCTTTAACTTAAACATGCCCTTACGCTACCTTTTGCCTTATAAGGCAACGTGTTCACAGGTTTCTTGGATTAGGGTGTGGACTTCTCTGGAGGCTGACCACAGCCCTCGAGTGGCCACTAACTTTCCCATTCATTTATTCATTCATTCTCTTACCCTTTCTCATGGTCCACCTAAGGCTTAGGCCTGTGCTGAGGGCCGGGAGCCCAGAGGGAGGCAGCCTGTGGCTCCACCTTCGGGAGAGGCCACGTGGAGGCTAAGGCAGTCAGAGAAACAAATGGCTGCGGTACAGAGTGGAGGTCGGGTTCAGAGGATTTGGTGACACAATTGGGGGTACGATCCGGGAGGAGGGGACAGGAAGGCTGCCTTGTAAGGAGGGGGGAGCATGTCTGTGGGGACAGGGACTGTGCCAGGGCCTGAGGGAAGCCATGGCTAGAAAGGAAGGGGATCCTCTCTGCCATCAGATGTACTCCTTGGTGGCAGGAGGGGAGGGAATCAGGTTCTAGAAAAACAGACTGATGTACCAGAGGGTGGAAAGCAAAATTCCCAAGATTTATGAAGAAAACAATGGAGATCTGAAGTGATTGTTGAGGGGCATCTGGTTAACCCTTGACCCCCTCCCCGCTCCCACCTACTCCTTTTATGATCAAGTGTGTGTGGGTTTGAGAAGCAGAGACAGGTGGAGAGTTTGGGCTCGTTTGCTCAGCCCTTCGTTCCACAGAGAGTGGTCAGAGAGGGGCCCAGCCAGGCCCTCCTGCCAAGGGGCCCACTTGAGGCTGGGGTGTTGCCAAGGGCCACTGGGCTGAGCCTTGCTATTCAGGTGAGGCCTATATAAGCCTCTCCTTTCATCGGCCTTCTTTGCAAGGTCCCCAGCCTTGCTTCCTCCAATTGCTAAGTGCTCGTGCTGCCAGGGAGAACCAGGGAAGCCTGAAAAGCAGATTTAGGCTCCCACCATTGAAGCTGAGTGAATGGGGTGGGGATCGGGGTGGGGATCGGGGTGGGGATCAGGGCGTTGGGAGGGCTGTGGGGATGAGAAGTCTCCTCTCCTCTTCTGTCACATTAGAGCGCTTCATCACCCACATCCCTGGCCCAAGGCCATCAGCTTGGGAGAAATCCTGGCCACAGTTACAAAAGTCCTGGTTACTTTACCTCCTGCTGTGATTAATCATATCCACAGCCCATTTGAGAAAAATCTCCAGGAAAGCAGAGTGTTCACACATTGTCCCCAGTGTCTTTCTTAAGGTCTGGCATGAACTGAGACACGATAAATACCTCTCTTCTTTCCTTCAAATATTGCACATTTATTAGCCTACAGTGTGACAGTTAGGCACTAGGCTGACCTTAGGCCTTAGACTTTTCTTCACTTTACAGCTGAGGAAAGGGAGACTCAGAGAGGTTAAGAGACTTGCTCAAGGTCACACAGCAGGTAACAGAGTTGATATTTGTTGTTTTTTTTTTTTTTTCAGCCTTTAAAAACATCTAAATCCTATCACTTGTGACAATATGGATGTGCCTTGAGGACATTATGCTAAGTGAAATAAGCCAGACACAGAAAGGTAAATACCATATGACCTCACTCCTATGTGGAATCTAAAAATGTTGGACCTACAGAAGTAGAGAGTAGAATGCTGGTTGCCAGGAACTGAGGGGCAAGGGCGATGGGGAGTCAGTGGTCAAAGAGTACCAAATGTCAGTCATGTGGGATGAATAAGTTCTGGGGATCGAATCTGTAGCATAGTGATTATAATTAATAAAACTATATTGTACACTTGAAATTTGTTGAGAGTAGATCTTGTGTCCTCACCACAAAAAAAGTTAACTGTGTGAGGTAATAGGTGTGTTAATTAACTTGACTGTGGTAATCATTTCACAATAAATGCCTACTGCAAAACATCACGTTGTCCACTTTTTTAATAGTTTTTAATTGGAGTATAATTGCTTTACAATGTTGTGTTAGTTTCTGCTGTACAACAAAGTGAATCAGTTGTGTGTATATATATATATCTCCTCCCTCTTGAACCCCCCTCCCATCTCGCTACCCTCATCCCACTCCTCTAGGTCATCACAGAGTACTGAGTTGAACTCGCTGTGCTATACAGCTGCTTCCTACTGCTACTGCTAAGTCACGTCAGTCGTGTCTGACTCTGTGCGACCCCATAGATGGAAGCCCACCAGGCTCCCCCGTTGATATTTGGACCTAGTTCTTCTACCTGGCTTTTTCCGCTTTACCCAGAGTGTCACAGTGTGGAAATGCAGAGGCAAGGAGAGGGGGTGGCCTGTTCAGGTGGTGGCCAGAACAAGCTGGGGCATATGGGCTGGGGCAGGGTCATGCTGAACATTAAAGGTCAAGGGAGTGACCAGTGAGGGTTTGGCTTTCATCCTGTGGGCCACAGGGACTGCAAGTTAATTCCTGCTTTGGATCCTTACACAACTAAAGTAGTCTCAGGGAGGGGCCTTATCGCAAGCATTCAGTTTTCTCATCTGAAAAATGGTACAAATATATTGATTTGCTATGCTCAGTCGCTCAGTCATGTCTGACTCTTTGCAACCCCATGGACTGCAGCTCACCTGGCTCCTCTGTCCATGGGATTTCCCAGGCAAGAATACTGGAGTGGGTTGCTGTTTCCTCCCCTAAGGATCTTCCCAACCCAGGGATTGAATCTGCAAAGGTCTCCTGCATTGGCAGGCATACTCTTTACCACTGAAACACCTGGGAAGCTCAAATATATTGATGAGTATTAATAATCCCAGTGGAAAGTTGGAGTCAAACATACCTGGTTAAAATCCCAGTGCTACCCCTTCATGGCTGGGGGATGTTGGCAAATAATGAGATTATTTACCTTTTCTGTGCTCAGTGTCCAGCTGGGGAAAATGGGACTGAAGACATTCTTCTTGCAGGACCCTTGTGAGGCTCAAAAGGGACAAGTTCCATAAAGCACCAACAGTAGAAGTATCTGACAGGGTAGCTATTATTGTTATTATAGTTGTTGTTGTTGTTATAACCACTAGTTGGGTCTTCTGAGGAGTCATACCTAGCACCAAACATGCTAGCCAGGGAGCTCCTGGGGATTCTGTGAACCTTCCTCCCCCTGAAGGGGCTTCCCTGATAGCTCAACTGGTAAAGAATGATTCCTGGTTGGAGAGATCCCCTGGAGAAGGGAATGGTACTCACTCCAGTATTCTAGCCTGGAGAATTCACAAAGAGTCGGACACGGCTGAGTGACCTTCACTTTCACCTCTCTCCCCCTGCAGAACCTGGGGCCCTGTGCTTCAGGATTCCTGAGTGCTCCTGTGCACAAAAGCTCAGGCTTGGAGTAGTTGTTCTCGATCCCCATGATTATCCTACTGAGAATCATGAGAAGAAAACTGACTGGGAGATAGGAGACCCATGGCCTAACCCCTGTTCTGCCCTGACTTGCTGTGTGATCTTGGGTGAGTCATTTCCCTCTCTGGGCCACAAATAGAGAGGTAGTCTGGACAACTCTAAGAATCTTTCACTTCTCATCCTGGGAACTGAGGCCTGGAGATAGAAATCTTTCATTGCATCCAAACCCTTGTGCATGCACGGTCCATGTGCAGGCCTCGGAATGGATGCCCACCGAGTTCAGGGGCTCAATCCACGAAGCCCACAAAGACTTAATAATAAAGAGTTCCCATAATCCAGCAAGGGAGGCTATATTCAGCAATGAAAATGGCCCTTTATGGGTTCATATGAAATGCTTGCAAAGACCTGTTAAGGAAAAAAGCAAAGTGAAGGACAGTGTTGGGTATCCTTATATGAAAAAGGGAGAAGGAGAGCAAGGATGTTTGTAGAAGCACCTGGAAAGAAACACGGCTGCTTCTGGGGCAGAGGTACAGGCGGCAGGAACAGGAGCATGGGAGGCTTTTCACGGTGCCCCCTTGGTACCCTTTGAATCTTGTTGCTGTTTAGTTGCTCAGTCGTGTCTGACTCTTTTGCTCCCCTATGGACTATAGCCTGCCAGGATCCTCTGTCCATGGGAATTTCCAGGCAAGAATACTGGAGTGGCCTGCAATTTTTTCCTCTAGGGGATCTTCCCAACCCAGGGATCAAACCTGTGTCTCCTGGACTGACAGGCAGATTCTTTTTCACTGAGCCACCTGGGAAGCCCTTTGAGTCTTGTATCACGGGAATATGTTATCTAGGCAAACAAATAAGTAACTTAATCAGGCAGTTTTGTCATGACCCAGCTCCCTGCACGCTTAACCTCCTGCATTCTAGAAATACTCCAGGGCTTGTGTTGTCTTTATCAAAATTCCTTTAGGCCTTTGACTCCTGTCTCAGCCTGACTGCAGCATCCGCCAGTCTGTGGGAGTGGGGTGAGTCACAGACACCCCGGCCAGCTGTTTGCCATGTGCAGACCTTCCTGGGAAGAGCCCTTTCCCAGCTGTGGCCCCCATCGCTGCAAAGACTTTCTTTGTCTTTCTTTTCTTTTTAAATCTTCCTCAAGGTTATACCTTTTTTTTTTTAAGATTTATTTATTTATTTGGCTGCACTGGGTCTTAGTTATGGCATGGGGTATCTTTAGTTGTGACACGCAAAAAAATAAACTCTTAGTTGTAGCAAGTGGGATGTAGTTCCCAGACCAGGGATAAAATCCAGGCCCCCTGCACTGGGAGCTCAGAGTCTCAGCCACTGAACTGCAGGGAAGTCCTTCATATGTAGTTAGTCGCTCAGTTGTGTCCAACTCTTTGCGATCCCATGGACTATAGCCCACCAGGCTCCTCTGTCCTTAGGATTTCCTAGGCAAGAATACTGGAGTGGGTAGGCATTGCCTTCTACAGAGGATCTTCCCAACCCAGGGATGGAACCCAGATCTCCTGTATTGCAGGCAGATTATTGTAGGGGTGGGATGGACAGTCATTCTATACGTGTGTCTGCAGGGAGGTGCCGCCAGGGAAGGCTTCTTGGAGGAGGTGGTACCTCAAAAAAAAGTACTTTTCTGAAACAAAGCCAGAATCTTTGGGAATTAATCAGTAGGTCCTGAGTGAGCGAAGTGATGTACAGATCTCAGAGCTAAGTGCAAAGGTGAAGGCAGATCAAAGAGACACAAACATAGGGGCTTTCCCTCAAAGCACTTATACAGGGAAGAAAATAGTACATCTCCTAGAGGCTGCGTGGGAGGCTCTGTTCATGACCATGCCTGGGGCACAGGCAGGGCAGCTAAGGAATGGTTACACAGCCTACGTGGGAAGGGTCTTTATGCATCCTTACATCTCACTCTCATTTTTCAGGTGAGGTTTCAGGCCCAGAGAAAGATAGGGAATTGTCCAGGTCACACAGAGAGTTGCCAGCAAAGCCACAGCCAGGCTTCGGGCCCCTGACTCCCAGCCCAGGGCTCTCTCCACAGGCCCCACTGCCTCCCACAGGGCTGCAGCTCAGGCTGGCACTGGGGAAGGCTTCCAGGAACAGGAGTTGCAGGCACTCAGACTCCAGGCAGTCCTTTGACAGGTAGTGCAGACGGCACTAAGCGCTGTCCCAGGAAGGGTCCCTACTTTATAACCTGGGGTGACCCTGCCCTGGTTGGGCTCCACTCACAGCAGCCTGCCAGGGCAACCTGGGGAAGGTAGGGCCACCTGATAAATGCTCTCTCATGGGCCCTCCCAAGGGAACAGGAGGTAGGAATCCTGCCTGTTTACAAGCAAGCAAATGAAGGTTTAAGGAAACGTCCGAGGCCCCTAGGCAGTGATGACCCAGCACAGCAGAGCCTGTGCTGTTTCCAGGACACCACTCGGCCTGTGCTCAGGGATCCATGGCCCTCCCACCAAAACATACAGACGTTTTTAACAAGAAACCTGGAAGCCCCCCATGAGCTTTCTTTCTTCCTGGTTACCAGGAGCATCCCCTAAAATGCAGGAGGTACCTCTGAGGGCATTATCAGCCATTTCTACTCGAATATAAATTGGTTATCAGACCCTGAGAATGCAGGGCCCTGTGCCAAATAACAGGTGAAGAAGGAGAGGTCCCTGGGCAGGGCCATGCCTAGTGGCTGTGTGGAGCTTCCCCCAGGAGTGCCTGAGCCCTGGGCCCTGGGCCCTGGGCCCTGTGCCCCGGTGGCACTGGGAAGGGAGGTGTCCAGGGTGGAGGTGCAGGGTGATGTGGAAAGAGTATTGACTTTTCTCAGATTCCAACCTGAACTCTGTCATCTACCTGTGTGACCTTAGGTGACCCAGTTGCCTCCCTGAGCCTCACAACCTCACCTGGGCCACAGGGAAACTATTACCGGGTCTACCTTGAGGTGGAGGTCCTTGAGAAGATGCTCCATCCCAGAGTTCTCAAACTTGCCCGAACATTAGAAGCCCCTCGAAGTCTCCTTAAAACCTGAAGGTGCTCACCTAGAGTTTCTGCCTTAGTTAGTCTGGGGAGGGACCTAACTAACTAAGTGCTCTGACAAGTTCCCAGGTGGTCCTGATGCTGCTTGTGGTGCTCCCATATAAAAGATCCTCTGAGAACAGATTTGTGGTGCCCAGAGGGTGGGGGAAGTGGAATGGGGGTGGGATGGATTGAGCGTTTGGGATTAGCAGACACAAGTTTGTATGTAGAGAATGGATAAACATCAAGGCCCTACTGTATGGCGCAGGGAACCATCATTGATATCCTGTGATGAACCATCATGGAAAAGAATATATACACGTGTATGTGTGTTTGTATGTATGAATAAAACCATCACTTTGCTATACAGCAGAAATTAACACAAATTGTAAATCAACTATACTTCAATAAAATACTTTTTTAAAAAAGGTCTCTATGAAACAAGGAGATCAGGAAAGGGGGCAGATGCAGAACAGAGCCTAGAAAAAAATGCCAAATACAAGCAATATTTTGCAGGGACTTCACAGCCTTGTCACAACGGCTGGATAGAGGGTACCCGGGAGGCAAAGAAGAAGTGGTTACAGGGTCAAGGTTTAAGGGTCAAGGCCCTGAGCTCTCTCCAATAACCTCTCCTTTAATCCCCTATCTACTCTGTAACACTGTGGTGAAAGAAAGTGAAAGTGAAGTTGCTCAGTCGTGTCCGACTCTTTGCGACCCCATGGACTGTAGCCTATCAGGCTCCTCGGTCCATGGGATTTTCCAGGCAAGAGTGCTGGAGTGGATTGCTATTTCCTTCTCCAGGGGATCTTCCCGACCCAGGAATCAAACCCGGGTCTCCCTCATTGCAGGCAGACGCTTTACCGTCTGAGCCACCTTTGTGACCCTATAACACTGCTGTGAGCAGGTCTTTTGCACCAACTTCATATGTGAAGTAAGCACGCTGGGAGAGGTTATGGGGCATGTCCAAGGTCATACATGCAGCAAGCTGGGAATTAAATTGGAAGCCAGACCTCTGACCCCTGGATGCTTTCTAACACAGCACACTACCTCTCCTAACAGTCATCCAATGGATCTAAAAATATATTAAGAGCTGTGCAAATCTGTGGGAGTGGTTCTTTTCCCCTCCGGCTGGCCTGGAAGCCCCCACCTCTACAGAGATTTCTCTTTCCCCTCAGGCTTTGATCGATTCTTGCCACCCTGCCCCCTAGCCCCTTGTCCTTATGTGTCCTCTCTCTTCTTGGAAAGAGACTGTGACCTTTAATGCTCTCCCACCCTCAGGACCCGGTACAGTGCCAACACCCAGGAGATGCTCAGTGAGCTTGGAGCTCTCCTCCCCAGATCCCCCAGCCCCAGCCTAGCCCCCTGCTCTCCACTTTCCTGGTAAAGGTTGTCTTCTGAGCCCCTCAGAAGTGAGATCGTCCATCCTGAGCCCTGGGAGCCTGCTCAGGGTCCCTGAGTAGAGCGGGTGGGAGGGACACTACAGCCCCCAAGGCCAGCTGACAGGGTCAGAGGGGAAACTATGCTTCCTGCTGGGCCCCTGGGGAGCCTCGTTTCTCAGAGAGGCTGCCTGGGTCTCCGTGCTGGAGCTCCAGTGGGGGCGGGGACGCAGAGGGGGAGGAAGGAGCAGGAGGAGACAAGGAGGGAGAGAGGACAAGGGGCAATGAGGAGAGGAGAATGGGACAGAGGGAAGGGAGGTGGAGGGACTCAGGAGAGAGAAAGAGAAAAGGAGGTGGAGGAGAGGACCAGAGACAGAAGGTGACAGATGGTGGGAGAGCATGAGATGCAGAGAGGAGGATGCGAGAGAAAAGAGAGAAACAGAAGAGGGAAAGCAAGTGAGACACAAAGCGGTAAGAGGTGTGAAAAAAAGGGAGACTTAGACAAAGGGAAACAGTCAGACAGAAACCCCAGAGAAACAGACCCGGCAGGTGAAGCCCAGAGAAAATACCTGAATCCCTCCAACCTTGCAGATTTTCTTTTGGGTTTTCTCTGTGTCTTTGCTGTGAGGCTTCAGGCCTAGGGTTAGCACCACATCAAGCTGACCAATAAACATCACCATCATGGCCACTGATGGCCTGGTCAGTACCAGTCCAGTCATAGAGCCTGGAAGAAGCTAGCTGGGCCCTGGGGGAAGTGATCAGCTCTCACAAGCGATGGGGAAGCCCTGGGGCCCTAACTTGTAACAGACCGTTGGGAAAGCCCCTGCCCACCCGTCCCCCAAGCACATCCAGAAATTCTTTTCTTTCCCATTATAGTTTATTACAAGATATTGAATATAGTTCCCTGTGCTATACAGTAAGACTTTGTTGTTTCTCTCTTTTATGTATAGTAGTGTGTATCTGCTAATCCCAAACTCTTAATTTATCCCTCCATGCCCCTTCCCCTTTGGTGATAACCATAAGTTACACACACATACATACACGCACACAATGGAATACTACTCAGTTATGAAAAAAATGAAATCATGACATTTGCAGCAAAATGAAGTCAGAGAAAGGCAAATATATATTACTTATTTGTGGAATCTAAAATTTGACACAAATGAATTTATTTACAAGATGGAAACCAACTCACAGACACAGAGAACATACTCATGGTTGTCAGGAGGGAGGGGCTGTAGGGGAGGGATGAACTGGGAGTCTGCGATTAGCAGGTGTAAAAACTAGTATACAGAGAATGGATAAACAACAAAGCCCTACAGTGTAGCACAGGGAAGTGTAGTTAATACCCTGTGATAAGCCAGGATAGAAAATAATTTTTAAAAGAAAGTATATATACACCAACCATTCAGGCTTTATTGTGGAAAGAGTCTGGGCTTTGAGGGCAAGGCACTGTGCGTAGTCGCTCAGTCGTGTCTGACTCTGTGATCCCATGGACTGTAGCCAGGTTCACATCCAGACTCTAATTAATGTACTTGCTGGGTGACCTCAGGCAAATGACTACCCCTCTCTGAACTTTGCTCTCCTGAATGGGACTGAGCCCCAAGGAGCTATTGCGCTCATCTGTGTGCTCACCTGCAATGAGCTTTCAGGGGTTTCATGTCTCCTTCCACAGACAGAAACAGCTCTTCGAGATTTTAGTAACGAGACTTTACTGAAGGTTGTGTGTGGCTGTGAAGAAGAGTCACGGTGCACAGAAGCAGGAAATTGAACCAAAATGCCCATTAATCCTCTTTTTTTTTTAAGAATTCTTTAAAAACTTTTTGGCTGTGCTAGGTCTTCACTGTGGCCCTCAGGGCTTTCTCTAGTGCCCCGCAGCATGTGGGACCTTAGTTCCCTGACCAGGGATTGAATCCATGCCCTTTGTGCAGAGTCCCAACCACTGGACCTCCAGGGAAGTCCCTGGTCTCTGGTTTCTGAAACCTTTCTACGTATCTGTCCTGTGACCCTGCTGTGTGGATGCTGTTGGAGAGACAGAGACTTAGAGGATGCAGACGCTAGTGAGAGGCTGCTCCGCAAGTCAACAGCTGGACTCCCTCCCAGCTGCAGTCCTGGACTGCATGCAGTGGGACCCAACCTCAGGGCACCACCTAAGGCTCCCGCATCTGGCTTAAAGTTTTTGGGGTGCTCTGTAGTGGCCCCGAGTGGAGTTGGGTGTCCTCCTTGGAGAAGGTGCTTGAAGCCATGGGAGCTGGGGAAGGGCTTGAAGTGGGTGTCCTCGGCCTCTACCACAGGCCTGATAAGAAAGTGACCACAGTCCTTTTTGGGTCACTTTCTTGGTCAAAAGAGGAACATGGTCCTGAGTGAAAAGGGAAGATATGACGAGAACTGCCCCAAAGTGACTTGGTCAGCTCAGAGGATGGTACAGCAAGTTATCATCACAGGGCCCCGCCTTCTGCCACCACGGTTCCAGGGGTTCCTGTTTACTCCCTCCCTTTTCAGCTCTCCCACAAGATCCAGGTGCAGGCCCAGCGCTCCATGGAGGTCCCCACAGGACACTGCTCTCCCTCACACTCATGTCTTCTTGCTTTGCCCCTGGGGGATCCTGACTTGATTGGAAGCAGATGGAGACACTAAGATGAGGATCTGAATACCCATCAGTTGTTTGGATTGTGTTCCAGGCAACTTGGGTGAAAGTGAGACTGAGAAGACAAAGTGAAGTCGCTCAGTCGTGTCTGACTCTTTGCAACCTCAAGGACTATAGCCTACCAGGCTCCTCCATCCAGGAGAGTTTCCAAGCAAGAATACTGGAGTGGGTTGCCATTTCCTTCTCCAGGGGATCTTCCCCACCCAGGGATTGAACACAGGTCTCCCACATTGCAGGTGGATTCTTTACCAGCTGAGCCACAAGGGAAGCCCAGAGAAGACAAGACAAACTATAAAGTACCCGCTATCGAGCCAGGCGACTGGGGATCACCAGGTGCCAGTGTAGAATGAAGACCTCCCAGCCAGCCTTCCAAAAGCTCAGGGGGCTGGACTGTTTAACTACCAATTCCCATCAGAGGGCATTCATTTATAGGCACTTCCAGCCTTCCCCTGAGCTCTGGGGAGTCTTGCAGTAGAATTTACAGGTGGTAAGTAAATCCCACTGGGGTTCACAATATTGGGGTGCCTAGGGTGCCTGCCACAGTGTCAGATCTTGAACAAAGGGTTTCCTGTGAAACAGAAAACTTTGTAAGTAAGATGTAAGCCAAACCCCCATTTCACAGATGGGCTGATAGAGTCCTAGAGATGGTAAGGGATTGGCCTAAGGCACAAGAAGGAAAGAACCAGGACGAGAACCCAGAAACCAGGTCTCTGGTCTGGAAGTCCCTTACTCTTTTTTTTTTAACACTGAATTTTGAAATAATTAGAGACTCACCCAGCCTCCCCCTACATTAACATCTTGCCTAACTAGAGTATATTATCAAAACCAGGAAGCTGACTTTACTACAATCCACAGAGCTTATTCAGATTTGACATGCATTCATGTATGTGAAAGTGAAAGTGTTAGTCTCTCCATCGTGTCCGACTCTTTGTGACCCCATGGACTGTAGCCTTCCAGGCACCTCCATTCATGGGATTTTCCAGGCAAGAATACTGGAGGGGATTGCCATTTCCTTCTTCAGGGGACGTTCCTGATCCAGGGATCTAACCCTGGTCTCCTGCATTGCAGACTCTTTACTGTCTGAGCCAACAGGGAGGCCCACTGTGATAACTGTCTGCAATTTTTCGCAAGTGTAGTTTCATGCAGCCACCACCACAATCAAGATACTTAATTGTTGACTTCCCTGGTGGTCCACAGAGAAGGCGACGGCAACCCACTCCAGTAATCTTGCCTGGAAAATCCCATGGATGGAGGAGCTTGGTAGGCTGCAGTCCATGGGGTTGCGAAGAGTCAGACACAACTGAGCGACTTCAGTTTCACTTTTCTCTTTCATGCATTGAAGAAGGAAATGGCAACCCACTTCAGTGTCCTTGCCTGGAGAACCCCAGGGACGGGGGAGCCTGGTGGGCTGCCGTCTAAGAGTCGGACACGACTGAAGCGACTTAGCAGCAGCAGCAGCAGCTGGTGGTCCAGTGGTTAGGAATCCACCTGCCAATGCAAGGGACATGGGTTTGATCCCTGGTCCAGAAAGATCCCACATGACTTGGGGCAACTAAGTCTGAATGCTGCAACTACTGAAGCCCACAAGCCCTAGAGCCCATGCTCTGCAACAAGAGAAGCCTGTGCACCACAACTGGAGAGCAGTTTCTGTGTGATGCAACTATAGAGACCCAGCGCAGTCAAAAATAAACAAATATTTAAAAAATACATACTTAACTGTACCATCATCACATGACTCTCCTTTACAGCCACCACTGCTGCTCATTTCTACCCCCTGGCGACCTTCATGCTCCATCGCTAGAGTGATTTTCATTCACAGGTATCATATAATTGGAACCAAGCATCACACATCCTCTTGAAATGTTTTTTTTTTTTTTCACTCAGAATCATTTTCTTCACATTTAACCAAGTTGTGTGTATCAATAGGCCATCTCTTTTTATTGTTGTGTAGTATTAAACACACATGGATGGAATGGATGGGCCACAGAAGTTTAGCCATTCATCCATGGAGGGACATTTGGCCATTTTTGGACTATTGTGAATAAAACTGCTGCTATGAACACTCACATACAAGCTTCTGCCTTGTGGGAGGTGGAATAATGTTTCCCAAAGATGCCCACATCCTTATCTCTGGAACTTGTGAATATGTGACCTTACATGGCAAGAGGACCTTGACAGATGTGATTAAGTTAAGGACCTAAGTCATCAAAGTCTTAGCTGGACACATGCTGCTGCTGCTGCCGCTAAGTCGCTTCAGTCGTGTCTGACTCTGTGCGACCCCATAGATGGCAGCCCACCAGGCTCCGCCGTCCCTGGGATACTCCAGGCAAGAAAACTGGAGTGGGTTGCCATTTCCTTCTCCAATGCCTGAAAGTGAAAAGTGAAGTCTCTCAGTCGTGTCTGACTCTTAGAGATCCCATGGACTGCAGCCTACCAGGCTCCTCCATCCATGGGATTTTCCAGGCAAGAGTACTGGAGTGGGGTGCCATTGCCTTCTCCGCTGGACACACAGCTATGCCCATTTCCCAGAGTCCCTTGCAGTTACACCTGACCGTGTAGCTAGGTTAAGGATGTGATGTGAGTGAAAATGATGAGTGCTACTTCTGGGAACTTATGCTAGTTAGCTAGTTGTTGTTGTTCAGTAACTCAGTCGTGTCCGACTCTGTGACCCCATGGACTGTAGCACACCAGGATTCCCTGTCCTTCACCAGCTCTCAAAGTTGGCTCAAACTCATGCCCATTGAGTTGGTGATGTCATCCAACCAGCTCATCCTCTCTTGCCCCTTCTCCTCCTGCTTTCAATCTTTCCCAACATCAGGGTCTTTTCTAATAAGTCAACTCTTCGCATCAGGTGGCCGAAGTATTGGAGCTTCAGTTTCAGCATTTGTCCTCCCAATTAATATTCAGGACTGATTTCCTTTAGAATAGACTGGTTTGATCTCCTTGTAGTCCAAGGGACTCTCAAGAGTCTTCTCCAACACTGCAGTTCAAAGCATCGGTTGTTCGACGTTCAGCCTTCTTTTTGGTCCAACTCTCACATCCATATGTAGCAACTGGAAAAACCATAGCTTTGACTAAAGGGACCTTTGTTGGTGAAGTAATATCTCTGCCTTTTTTTTTAACTTTTATTTGCATTTGTTTTTTGTGGCATTTATTCCTGGGCCATAAGTTTTTGTTGCTTCAGTTTCTTCTGGGGTATCTTTTTCTTCTGTGCCGCCTTCTCTTCTGGTTTAGGAACAATCTAAAGTAAGGGTCATCTCAATGCGGCAGGGAGAGCTCATGTAGGGTTGATCCGACCGTGAGCTCTGTAAGTCCTGGACCGCATTTTGAGGGTTTGTTCACCGGGATGTGCTCAACGACCAGAGAATCTGCATCTAAACCCTCAAGTTCAACATTACGCTCTGCATTTTTGAGCATGCGCAGTAAAAATTCAGCACTCTTTGGGCCAGCGACCCTGCGTCCAGCCCCACTGTTTGGCCTGTGCACACCTACCAACTCCACTGTTGTACCGACGGAGTGGCAGAGTGCTTCTTTAAAGTGACATCCTTCAGATATTTGGTGGCTTTTCGGATATGCATACCCTTTATGGCCTGGGCAGTCTCACGAGTGTTCTTAAAGTGAACATGAAGATTTGAACCTCTTGATTTGCATGATTTTGTGGGGTTTTCTGGGACGAGTGAATAGCACTCCAATTTTAGAGGTCACCTCAGGCCGCTTAATGGAAAAGCTTGTCTCTGCTTTTTAATATGCTATCTAGGTTGGTCATAGCTTTTCTTCCAAGGAGCAAGCGTCTATTAATTTCATGACTGAAGTCACCATCCGCAGTGATTATGGAACCCAAGAAAATAAAGTCTGTCACTGTTTCCGTTGTTTCTCCATCTATTTGCCTTGAAGTAAAGAGACCGGATTCCATGATCTTAGTTTTTTGAAAGTTGAGTTTTAAGCTAGCCTTTTCACTTTCCTCTTTCACCTTCATCAAGAGGCTCTTTAGTTCCTCTTCACTTTCTGCCCTAAGGGTGGTGTCATCTGCATATTTAAGGTTATTGATATTTCTCCCTGCGATCTTGATTCAGCTTGTGCTTCATCCAACCCAGCATTTCACATGCTGTATTCTGCATATAAGTTCAGGGAAGCCCTAGTTAGCTTGTACTGAGTAACAGATTTCTCCTACTCTTAGCAGCTTAAAACAGTAGACATTTATTATCCTATCCAGTTCCTGTGAGTCAGTTTTTTAATGGCTTAGCTGCATGGTTCTGGCTCAGAGCCTCTTATGAAGTTGCTGTCAAGGTGTTGGCTGGGTCTGCAATGGGCTTCTCTGGGGTTGGAGGATCTACTTACAAGATGCTTCCCTCATGCTGGCTGTTGGTAGAAGGCCTCAGTTTCTCACCTGGTGAGCCTCTCCAAAGGACACAGCAGCTGGCCTCCCCCAGAGCGAGTGATCTGAGAGAGAGCAAGGCGGAAGCTGCAATGGCATTTATAACCTTGCCTGAGAAGTCATATTCCATGTTTCCATGATATCCTATTAGTTATAGAGGTCATTCCTGTTCGATGTGTACTCAGGAACACGAACAACAGAAGCAGAAATCATGGTGACAATCTTGGAGTCTGGCTCCACATGCCCTTAATAGGAAAGGAATGTGACAGCCACTCCCCTCTGCCTCTCTTCCTTTAACCTGGAATGACAAGGGGATTACTATTTTGAAGTCAAGGGTGCATGAATAATGGAAAGCCCTGGGGGGTGGCTGAGCAACAAAGTAGAAGGAGCCTGGGGGCCCCGCTGTGCCAGCCCCGGACCATCTCCCAGGACGGTTATGTGAGAAAGAAATACATCGCTGTTATGTCAAAGCGACGCTGTTTTCCTCGCTCTTACAGCAGCCAGTCTGTCCTCTCACTAACACTGTCCCTTTGCTGACACAGTGAGCTTTATGTCCCCGCCCCCCTCAGCTCCCTGACCTCTGGGCTCAGAGAGGAAGACAGTAATGGGATTCCACCAGCTTCTGCTCCTGACCCTCCATCACTCAGACAGTTTGTGTCAGTTTAGAAAACAAAAGGAGCAACCAAGGGCTCTCCTAGTGGAAAGCGGTAAAGAATCCGTCTGCCAATGCAGGAGATACTGGTTCGATCCCTGAGTTGGCAAGATCCCCTGGAGAAGGAAATGGCAACCTACTCCAGTATTCTTGCCTAGGAAATCCCATGGACAGAGGAGCTAGGCGGGCTACAGTCCATGGGGTTGCAAAGAGTCAGACACGATAGTGACTAGATAACCAATAGCAGCAAGGATGAGCAACCAAACTGGAGCCCCCTCCTCCACTCCCCACTGCCCCCACCCAGGGATCGGCTAAGAGCATCATTCCTTTCCTTGAAAGCTTCTTTCAGCCGTTAGATTTTAAAGTGCCCAGGAGAAAAAGCACACAAATCTTGAGCATCACTCTGTAAGTAGATCTCTGCTTTCCTAATACAGTCTGGGTCATCTGTTTAGAAGCATTTAGCAGTCTGGAAGTTTCTTTCCCACCGGTCCATTATCTTATTTGAACCTGAAAACAACTCTGTGAGTCCCATTTTGTCAGTGAGAAAAGTGACGCTTCAACAGAACTAAAAGGCACAGAGTAGACGCTTGTGTGGTCCTTCATCGCACTGTCATCCTTCTGCGCTGTGTCTGCAGACCCCTCCAGGGCGGGGTGGGTCTGGTTGTCACTGTGGCCTCAGTGCTCCTATGGGAGTTTGCCGACTGAGTGAGCGAGTTATGTAGATACAGAAGTCACAAGAGGAAGCCAGAAAAGGGAGGCCATAGGGAGGCCAGGCGGCCTGCCTTTTGCCATGCTCCCCTGGCCCTCATTAATGCCAAACCTGAGCCTTAGAGATGGAGAAACAGTGGAAACAGTGGCTGACTTTATTTTTCTGGGCTCCAAAATCACTGCGGATGGTGATTGCAGACATGAAATTAAAAGATGCTTGCTCCTTGGAAGGAAAGTTATGACCAACCTAGACAGTATATTAAAAGCAGAGACATTACTTTGCCAGCAAAGGTCCGTCTAGTCAAGGCTATGGTTTTTCCAGTGGTCATGTGTGGATGTGAGAGTTGGACTATAAAGAAAGCTGAGCACCAAAGAATTGATGCTTTTGAACTGTGGTGTTGGAGAAGACTCTTGAGAGTCCCTTGGACTGCAAGGAGATCCAACCAGTCCATCCTAAAGGAGATCAGTCCTGCGTGTTCATTGGAGGGACTGATGTTGAAGCTGAAACTCCAATATTTTGGCCACCTGATGCAGAAAGCTGACTCATTTGAAAAGACCCTGATGCTGGGAAAGATTGAGGGCAGGAGGAGAAGGGGACGACAGAGGATGAGATGGTTGGATGGCATCACCGACAAATGGACATGGGTTTGGGTGGACTCAGGGAGTTGGTGGTGGACAGGGAGGCCAGGCGTGCTGGGGTTCATGGGGTCACAAAGAGTTGGACACGACTGAGCGACTGAACTGAACTGAACTGAGCCTTAGCAAAGTCTCCCAAAACCAGGCTTACTACAAGCTGGGCAATAAGGTGGGCTCCATTATTGTACCCACTTTACAGATGAGGAAACTGAGGCTTCCAGCAGAAAAGCATCTCCTAGACCCGGGACAGGATAAGTGGTGGTCTGTGCAGGCCCCACAGGGAGACTTTTGGTCCAAACAGTTCAGAGGCATGTGACTTCCATTTCATTTCAAATTTTAAAAATAATAATAATAACAACAACACATGAGAAAGATCCCATTTGGTCCAACCACCCAGCAGCAAATGTCCTGTTTTCCTCTGACTTTCAATTCTGTCTGTGGGGACTCTGCCCTGACAGCTCCTGCCAGAGTCTTCTGGGATCTCAGCAGAGCCTGTGTTTTCTCGATGAGCAGAGACACTTCTCTCCACAACCCCTGGCTTTTCTTTGGCTCTGTGGGAATGTTTGCTCTTTTGCATTCCTCCAGCTGTGTATGGGAGTCTCAAGGGAATTTCCTTTTGGCCAGTGACTTCTGAGACTTCAGTAAACAGCTCTTCCTATTTGGCTCACTCAACCCTCTCCCCTCCCCAAGAGTCAAGCTTGAGCTCAGGAGGGCTGTATGTGGTAGTAATCCATTCATCTGTTCAAAGGTAGAAATCGAAGTGCCTCATACATGGCAGGCACTGGTCAGGATGCTAAGGCCACAGATATACCCTCTGTGTGGGCCTGCCTCCCTCATGGACTTACAGTTCAGCAGAGAAGACAGATTCTAAGTTAACAATGATTAAAACAGTGAGATATAGGGATTTCCCTGGCAGTCCAGTGGTTTGGACTCCGAGCTTCTGAAGCAGGGAGCGTGGGGTCTATCCTTGGTTGAGGAGCTAGGATCCCACATCCTGCACAGCTTGGCCAGAAAACAAAAATACTTTAAAATAGTGAGATACCACTTTTGCACACACCACAGATCAGAAAGGTCAATATTCTCAAGTGTTGGTGACAATGTGAGGAATTGGGAGACCCCAAGTACCACTGTGGACATGTGAATTCACGCAGCCATTCTGGAAGTACCAGGCGATATTTGGCAAAATTAAATCCAGGCACACCTTGTCACTCAGACATCTTATTTCTGGGTAATCATCTCAGAGAAACTCTCCTAAAAATCCCTAAGAGAAGTTGGGTAGGGATGTTCATTGCAGCCTTAATTGGTAGCAAAATGTAGCAGATCTAGGCTGGGGATGTTGGCGCAGCAGCAAGAAACAGCATATAGTCTACATACAACCATGCTGAGAGGTAGACCATGAAGTAGTAATGAGAGCAAAATATCATTTCTGAAAATTAAAACGCATGCAAGAAATCTTTACAAGGAGATTTATAAGACTGATACATATTTGGGGAAGGTGAATGGAAGAGGAAATCAGGGGAAAAAGAAAACATAAAATGAATGAGAAAGGAGTCTTAAATAAACTACCAGAGATTAATTGCTACACCCTGAAAGTATGTCAGCACCATGTAGCTGGTGGTTCATTGCAGCTAAACAAAAACAAATAACTAAGTCTAGTAGAGATCATCTGAGGGTCACACCCCAGGCTGCTCTGTGTTCCTAATTCTTCCTTCTGACTTTGGCCTGATGCCCTCAAACCAGCCTTCCATGTTTGGACTCTTCTTCTTTCCTAAAGATTTTAAAAAAAACATATGAAGCATTTTTAAAGTCTTTATTGAATTTACTGCAATACTGCTTCTGTTTTATGTTTTTGGTTTTTTGGCCCGAGGCCTGTGGGATCTTAGTTCCCTGACCAGGGATCGAACCTGCATCCCCTGCACTGGAAGGCAAAATCTTAACCAGTGGGTGTCCAGGGAAGCCCTTGGACTCTCTTTTACCTTCTAGTGAGTTCTTTCCCAGAACTCCTCTGGGCCCCATGCAGGTGGGACCATGTTGGATGTCCCAGAACCTCCAGTCTTACCTGAATCACAGGTGAAGTCAGCTATGTCTCGAGTGGAGACTCCAGCTGTACCTGGACCATGGACCAGTCCACTCCCCACCCCATTCTGTAGTCATTGACCAGGTGTCTGCTTGCTGCCAGGTACAGGGAGCATAAAGACGACTGGTGATGATGAGGGGGGCTTCTCTTTTGCATGCAGCACGGCAGACACTATCCTAGTGCTTCACTTACATCAATCCATTCAAATCCAATTAAACGCGCAGAGAATTGTGGCCTTGCCTAGTTGATCACCGCATCCCTAGAAATAATGGATGGGTGGTCTACTAAACGTTACTTGATCTATATAAGTGGCAGAATTCCAGCTCAAGTGAACAGAGCCTAACGTGAGTCACCAAAACCATTGTCACTCTCGACCAACTCCCGGACTTGAACCAGTTTACAGACCCAGACAGCTGGAATGAAGAGGGTACCAGTTTACCTTGAGGAGGGACCCCACTACACTATCGAAGAGTTACCGTCTTTGTCCTTCTCCCAGCCTTCCCCCAAAGGGACTTCCAGACATTGACCAGGGTGACAGTGTGTTGCTGCTGCTGCTGCTGCTGCTAAGTCGCTTCAGTCATGTCCGACTCTGTGCGACCCCATAGACGGCAGCCCACTAGGCTCCTCTGTCCCTGGGATTCTCCAGGCAAGAATACTGGAGTGGGTTGCCATTTCCTTCTCCAATGCATGAAAGTGAAGAGTGAAAGTGAAGTCGCTCAGTCGTGTCTGACTCTTAGCGACCCCATGGACCACAGCCTACCAGGCTCCTCCGTCCATGGGATTTTCCAGGCAAGAGTACTGGAGTGGGGTGCCATTGCCCTCTCCGGACAGTGTGTTAAGGAGAGGGAAATAATCAGACTTTTTTGGCTCTGAATTGACCCTAATTCCAGGAGACCCCAAATGTCACAATGGTCCACCGCTAGGGTGAGGGCTTACAGAAGTCCGCTGATCAATGGAGGTTTGTTCAGGCTGGTTCCATGCTTGGCTAAATGGGTCCCAGAAACCCATGCTGTTGTTATTTCTCCAGTTTTGGAATGCAAAACTGGAACAGACATACTCAGCAATCAGCAGAATCTCCATAAGGCGGGCACTGTCATTATCATCTCTAACTTAGAGAGGGAAATACTGAGGCACAGGAGATTGAGTCAAATATCCACGGTCACAGGGCTGGAAAGCTAGAATTCAATCCATGGCAATTTGGGTTCAAATCCATGTCCCTGACCATTATACTATTCCTACCCTTAAGTGCTTGCAGCTTAGAAAAGCAAGTACACAAAAATTGCAACACATCATAGAATAGCTGTGACGGAGATGAATGCTGGGGTTACAGAGTCTGGGTGGTGGTGGTGGTGGGGTCAATCATGGTTTGCCAGCAGAGATGGTGTCTAAACACAGCGGATGAGTTGGAGTTAGTGGGACTGAGGTGGGTAGGGTGGGCAGAGGGGGCCCTATAGAGGAGAGGGGCCAAAGCGGGAACAGCAGCGAGGGGGCACCATGAATGTCCATGCAGGTTGCCAGGCTGTGTGGTCTGGAATGTGAGAAATCCCAAGCTCCCGGACGTCAAGGTGCCAGCGTGCCCTGGAGGGCTGCCGCAGGCAGGGCCTGGTCCTGCCTCCTGGGCCCAGCCCAGCTGCTCCGGCCCAGCCCCTCCTCACAGCACTGCAGCCTGGGACATTGCTCAGCACCCTGGCTTGTGGTTTTTGTACACAAGTCTTTGTGGCTTGTGTTTAGCAACGTACTCTTATCCCAGAATAAACACTTTGGGGGTTTTATTTTTGCTTTTTCTTTATTTATCACCCTGGGCATCTCCCTGGCCCATATTTGAAGGCCTAAAAAGAGGAAGAAGGCTCTTTTGCAGACCTTGGAGGGTGGGTGGCCTTTTGTTGATGATGCTTGTCCTGGTCACGTGAACTGAAGTACCAGTCATTGGAGAAAACATTTATCTTGTTCTTTACAAACCAGGAGCAGCCTGGGAAGTGAGGGAACACAGAGCTGCACCCCCCACCCCTCACCCCTGCTATGGATCCAGGAAGAAGGAGGGATGGGCACGTGTGGAGTGGCCCATTCTTTCTCTTAATCCTCACTTCACTTGTGAGATAGGCAGTAGTTTACCCATTTCATAGAAGAGAAAAGTCTGACACAGAGAGGTCAATGAGCTGGCCCAAAGTTGCGCAGCAGCACATGGAGGGGCTGGGCTGAAATCTTCTGCTGACTGACGATGACATTTATTTTTTCTGCTGTTCACCCTGTGGCTGAGAGCATAGTCCAGTGTCTTTTTTTTTTTTTTCAATTGATCACTGCTTGAGGCTTGTGGGATTTTAGTTCCCTGACCAGGGATGGAACTCAGGCTTTTGGCAGTGAAAGCACAAAGCCCTAAACACAGGACCACCAGTGATTTCCCAATCTAGTGTCTTTAGCCTGTTGGAAACTGGGGAAAGAGACAGGGATTGTAAAGAAGAAAGAATCATCATTTTTCTTCTCTCATTTAGTCTCAGTCCTAAGTATCTGTATGAAAATAATAATAGCTAACCTCACCGAGTGCTTACAGAATTCCAGGCACAGCTCTGAGGATTTTATTGGTATGAACCACTTTAAACCTCACTGTGATTCTGTTGAGCTAGCTATTATGATCCTCATTTGATAGGTGGGGAAACTGAGCCACAGAGAGGGAAAGCAACTTACCCAAGGTCACACAGCACATGAGTGGCAGAACTGGGATTTGAGAGTGGGCTGTCTTTGGAGACTACTCTTTTTTCCCCTTAATTAATTAATTGTTAATTGTGGTAAAAAGCATATAATATAAAATTTGCCATTTAAACCATCTGGTGGGCTACAGTCTGTGGGGTCGCAAAGAGTTGGACACGACTGAGTGACTGACACACACACAAGTGTGTAGATCTGGGCTTCCCTGGTGGTCCAGTTGTTAAGAGTCTTCCTTGCAATACAGGGGACATCAGTTCAACCCCTGGTCCGGGAAGATCCCACATGCCTCCCGGAAACTAAGCCCATGGACCACAACTAAAGAACCAGTGCTCTGGAGTCCAGGAGCCACTACTCCCGAGCCCACACACTGCAGCTACTGAAGCCTGTGCACCCTAGAGCCCGTGCTCCGCAATAACAGAAGCCACAACAATGAGAAGCCCACTCTCTGCAGCAGAGAGAAGTCCCCACTCACCACAACTAGAGAAAGCCCACACGCAGCAGTGAAGACCCAGCCCAGTAGAAAATAAATAAATAAATATGTTTTTTAAAAGTGTATAGTTCTCAAAAAAAGAAAAAAATATATTAAAAAAAGAAAAAAAAAGTGTATAGTTCTGTGGCATTAAGTACATTTACATTGTGTCACCATCCATCTCCAGAACTTTCTTCCACAAAACTGAAACCCAGCCCTCGTTCTGCAATAACTCCCCATTTGCCCTTCCCCTCAATCTTTGGCAAGCAGCATTTTAGTTTTTGCCTCTATGAATCTGATGGCTCCAGGTAGCTCATATAGGTATAATCATACAGTTTTTATCTTTTAGTGTCTGGCTTATTTCACAAAGTAGAATGTCTTCATTCATTCTGCAGCAATGTTTTCATCCATGTTGTCTCAGAATTTCCTATATATGGCTTCCCAGGTGGTGTTAGTGGTAAAGAACCCACTTGCCAATGCAGGAGACATAAGAGATGTGGGTTCGATCCCTGGATCGGGAAGATCCCCTAGAGTAGGGCGTGGCAGTCCGCTCCAGTATTCTTGCCTGGAGAATCCCATGGACAGAGGAGCCTGGTGGTCTACAGTGCATGAGGTGGCAAACCACCAGACACGACAGAAGTGACTTAGCACACACACAAACACACATATATCAGATTTTGTTTATCCACTCATCTGTTAATGGACACTGGGTTGCTTCCACATTTTGGCTACAGTGAATATTGCTGCTATAGATGTCCATGTTTACAAATGTCTCTTTGAGACTTTGCTTTCAATTATTTTGTGTATATAGGAGTCTGGAGATAACTCTTTACCCCCTGCCTCTTAGCAGAATCCCCATTGACCTTGTTCGAGGCCTCCCAGAAGCGACTCTGGCTGGAGCCATTTCAGGAACATCAGTGTGATCAGAGAAGATGCTCTCATCCATCTACCCTCGCCCCCCGCCCCCCACCTCCCCAGGTTGGTTTCTAATCAGCCACTCTCATCAAGGTGAGAAGAGGCTAGGGAGCCATCTGCTTAGATGTGGTGTAGCAAGGACAGTGAACGTCCAGCCACAGAGGGCTCAGGAGCCAGACTCCCTGGGCCACAATCAGACCTTGATGCTGCCCAGCCCTGTGACCTTGGCCAAATTCCCAAGCCCCCTTATTTGTTCAACTGTGCAATGTCATCATCACCATCATCACCTTCATCATATTCACCAGTATCTTGTTGTCCGGACCGAATAAGCAAAACATGGAAAGTACTCACAACAGTGTCTTGCACAACAGAAATCATCATTCAGATGATTCTGGCAAGTAATTCCAGGCCGAGTGAAGCCCAATGGAGCACCAAGCAGTTGGGCTAAATGTGGAAACACCTGGGCTAAGCCTCAGCTCTGCCACTTCCAATGTGACCTTGGGCAAGTGACTTCATCTCTCTGAGCCTCAGTTTCCTCATCATTCTGAGATGATTATGCTTCCCTTGCTTAACTCCTGGGGAGGAGATCACACGAGACCCTGGATGTCTGTGATGCCAGTCTAGGCATCCCACTGTCTTGGACACCCCAACTGCCTCGTGTGTTGGTCCTGTGTCCTGGTTTGTGAGGGGCACGGTCAGTACCTCACACTGGAAGCTCCCCAAAGTCCCTCAGTAGATGCTTGTTAACTGGATGTGGTGCTTCTGACCCCCAGGGCTCTGTCCCCAGTCATTTATTTGGATCTACAAGGGCAGAACCGCAACCTCCAGGAACTGAAATGGAATTTACTGGCTCAGGGAAAAGTCCAGGCAGAGCTGGATGTAGGCATCTGAGGATGCTCTCAGGTCCCTTCTCCTTCCCTTATCTCTGTTTTTCTCTCTTCAGGGCTTATTTCTGGGCGCTGTCCCTTCATGACAGCAAAGACAGCCAGCTGTTCCAGGCTCACAGCAGACCAGGGAACAACCTCAGTGGAAAGAGAGTTTCTTTCCCTAAATAGTTCCAGCAAACATCCTGAGGCTGCCTCCCACTTTCTGAACTTAATCTCACACTGTCTCAGAACATATCCTGGGATTCTGATTGGTTAATTCTGTGTCATGTACCCATTCCAAGTTTGGGTGGGTCAGCCCCACTTGAACCCTGGGAACTTGAACTGTGAACCCTGTCTCCACAAAAGAGAATTAAAATGGTGTTATCAGAAGCTAGGGCAGAGACCACAGGTGACAAATACAGGTGCTAAAAGCAACGGCCAGGAAGCGTAGATTCTGATCTAAGATTGATCGTTTACTTCCTGTGTGGCCTGGAGAAAGTCACTGTCCTTCCCAGCCTCAGTTTCCTCATCTATAAAAGGGGGGTTAACTCCATCAGTAGGTCTCCAGCCTGATTTCTGCTGGAATCTCCCAGTGAGCTTTAAAAAATGTAGATTCTGGTCTTTCCTGGTGGTCTAGTGGTTAAGAATCTGCTTGCCAATGCAGGGGACGCGGGTGGGATCTCTAATCTGGGAAGATTCTACATGCTTCTGGGCAACGAAGCTCGCGTGCCACAACTCCTGAGCCCGTGTTCTGCAACAACAGAAGCCACTGCAGTGAGAACCTGGTGCACCGCAACTAGAAAGTAGCCCCTGTTCTTCACAACTAGAGAAAAGCCCGTGCATAGCAACGAACACCCAGCGCAGCCAAAAATAAATAAATTTAAAAGAAAAACAGTGTGGGTTCCCAGGCTCCAGACCGTTCTGATTCAGCAGGTCTGGAGTAGGACCAAGGACTCTGCATTTTGGACAACAACCTCAGAGGATTCTGATTCGCTTCTGGATGAAAGGAGTCCCAAGGTCTCTCCCATTCTAATATCCTCTGAGTCTAGAGTCAGTTAATATTGGCCAGAAGACTGAGAATGAAGAATGTAGCAGACACAGCAATGCTCCCTGAATACTCCAGTCACTCCCCAAGTGAAAGGGTGGGACCTGTGACTAGTCCTGGCCAATGAGATGTGTGAAAGTGACATGTAAATTCAGGATGAGGCAGTTAAAGCCCAGGCCCTAAACATCAGTCTTTCTCCTGCCTGCCTCGATCATCTGTGAAGCTGAACCTTAACTGCCAGGTGACTGCCACAGACAGCAAAGTTGTGATGGTAGACACAAGGGAAAACGTGGGTTTGGCTTGTGATGTTCTATCTGCCCTTCATTCTCAGCTGCATGTGAGCAGTCGTGATCAGTTCAGACTGGGGCCCTAGGGGAGAAAGGGGCAGGGAGGCTGTCCAAGGCCGTCCAAGGCCAGCGGCATCCTAGGACATTGGAGAAGTCTGGCTGTGGATTGGGTGGATGGCCCAAAGCTAGCTGATATCCATGTAAGGCCTTAGGGTCGGGAGAGAGCTATTGTTCCCAAATGAGCTGTTCAACCTTATTGGGGTTGGAGGGCAAGCCCAGCAGGGAGGAGTGAGTCACCCAAAGTCCCGAATACCTCTGATGCAGAGGGAAATCCATCCTGAGGGTTTCCAAATCGAGGTCATTTCCTTCCATAGAACATGATTTCAAGCGGCTTGGAGAATGTTTACACCAATGTATGGTCAGTCCCTTCAGAGGTGACCCCTTGTTGGATTTGGCAATTTTCCCTGTAATCTTAGAAAAAAGCATGACTCTGCCGTTCCAAGGTACATTCTGGCCTGTGTGGGTACCGGGTTATACTTTGCATTTGGGTATCTTCTTACACCAGACAAGGCCTCTACCCATGAGATTAAAATTTAGTTTAAAATTTTAATTTATTATGTTTTGTTATTGTACATTATAGACATAATGTATTGTATTTCCATTTTAAATTTTATTTATTAAAAAAACCGATACATTCCCATAATACAAGTCAAAAGATACAGAATAATGTACTGTGAGAAACAAGTTCTGTTTTCACACTATTTCTCTCAGTTCCAGAAACAGAATTAGGGAAATTTAAAGAAAAACTTGCTAGTAATAATAGGAACCATTTATTAAAATTTGTTGTGTGCAAGTTTTATAGTAGGCACTTTCCATAGTCCATCTTACCAATGTCCAAGATGGCCCATATATATGGTCTATTGCAGGCAAGGAAACTGACCCTTCAATAGGGGAAGTCACTTGTCCAAGGACACACAGAGAATGAAAGGTAGAGCCAGGGTCAAGGTCAGGCTTTTTTCCAATGTGCTGACTGCCTTGCATTATCACTAATTAATATTGGTGTGATGTTTTTCTATTTATAACTGTGTCACAAGATATTTAAGCTTCAGAACAATCCTTTGAGGCATACGGGGAACATGATGGCTGTACCCAGAAGACAGATGATGAAACAGAGGATCCAGGAGGTGCCTTGGTTCTAGCCACCACAAGTGGTTTAGCCCTTTGCCAAGTGCCTTATAAACCTTAATTCGTTTAATCCTATCAACAGCCCATGAAAATTTTAACTTTAAAACTGAATAAAGTGAGAGTCAGAGAGGTAAAAGTGACTTCCCTAAGGCAGGTATCCCAAGCAACTGGGACAACCAGAATTTAAACCCTGATCTGTCTAACCCCAAAGTGATACTTTTTCAGTTATAAAGGACTATGACTTGCAGAGATGGAAATGCCTTGCATTGTCCATTTGACTAGCCCATCAATCCTCACATCAAGGAAGGTAGTGTTATTAGTAGCCAGGAGGGTAGTGTTATTACTCCCAATTTCCAGGTGTGGAAACTGAGGCTCAGAGAGTTGAGGCGGAGTGCCACAGTCACACAGCAAAGATACAACAGCAGTACTTGAGACCACTTCTGATTCTCCACGGGGCTTTCCCCCATATCTTTATTTTTGGGGCTCCAAAATCACTGCAGATGGTGATTGCAGACATGAAATTAAAAGACACTTGCTCCTTGGAAGAAAAGCTATGCCCAAACTAGACAGCATAAAAAGCAAACACATTACTTTGCAAACAAAGGTCCGTCTAGTCAAAGCTATGGTTTTTCCAGTAGTCATGTATGGATGTGGGAGTTGGACTGTAAAGAAAGCTGAACACCAAAGAACTGATGCTTTTGAACTGTGGTGTTGGAGAAAACTCTTGAGAGTCCCTTGGGCTGCAAGGAGATCCAACCAGTCAATCCTGAAAGAAATCAGTCCTGAATATTTATTGGAAGGACTGATGCTGAAGTTGAAGCTCCAATACTTTGGTCACCTGATGCAAAGAGCTGACTCACTGGAAAAGACCCTGATGCTGGGAAAGATTGAAGTCAGGAGGAGAAGGGGATGACAGAGGATGAGATGGTTGAATGGCATCACTGATACGATGGACATGAGTTTGAGCAAGCTCTGGGAGTTGGTGATGGACAGGGAAGCCTGGCGTGCAGCAGTCCATGGGGTCGCAGTTGGACACGACTGAGCAACTGAACTGAACTGAACTGAATAGCCAGATCTGGGACGTGCTCTTTCTCGTCAGCTGGGTCATGTCTGCAGGTAGTGACTTCACCAGCACCTGTGAGCACCTGACAGGAATCACGCGGAGTGAGGCAGAATGTCAGTCCAGAAGTCAGACAAAATGACCTCCAGCAACCCTTCAAGCCTCAGTTTCTGTGATTCAGTGCCATCGGTCTTACTGCGGCATTCCATTTATTCCCCAGTCCTCCTGTCTCCAGTTCCCGAAGTTTCCAAATTGTTTTTGCCCTTGGCAGAAATTTTACAGAACTCTCTGAGCTCGGTCAGAACAGGAACCTGGCGGACCTGTTGCACTTCTGCAACCGTTGGTTGTCTTGAGCGGGGCGGAGAGCAGGGAAAGGATCTCAATTTGCATAAACGTGCTCGATTGGCTCATGTGACAGAAGTGGGCGGACTCAATCCATACACCTGGCAGAGGGTGGAGCGCGAAGGATTTCCGGTCAGGACCAAGTGGAAGGACCACCAGGCAGCGGTGAGAGAGGCCACGCCCTGTGTGTGGGTCAGAGGTGAGAACGCCTGCACCCGATTTACAGCCTCTATGCAAGTGTGGCCTTGCAGTAAATGTGAATCTGCTGGGGCAAGACACAAAATACAGTAACATTACTGCTACTGCTACTGCTAAGTCACTTCAGTCGTGTCCGACTCTGTGCGACCCCAGAGACCGCAGCCCACCAGGCTCCCCGGTCCCTGGGATTCTCCAGGCAAGACCACTGGAGTGGGTTGCCATCTCCTTCTCCAATGCATGAAAGTGAAAAGTGAAAGTGAAGTCGCTCAGTCGTGTCCGACTCTTAGCGACCCCATGGACTGCTGCCTACCAGGCTCCTCCATCCATGGGATTTTCCAGGCAAGAGTACTGGAGTGGGGTGCCATCGCCTTCTCCGACAGTAGCATTAGGGGAGGACAGAAGCGGGAGGGAGAGTTTCATCGCAAAACCTTTTATGCCCAAACTGTGAATCTTGGGAGCCCATTAAAACACATATACATGTGCAAGTATGTATATGTATGATTTTTTTTGTATGTGTAGCAGCAGCATATATATAATTTTAATTTTATATTTAATTTTTATTTTACGTGTATATTTTAATAGGCTCCCATAGCATGTGTAAGGGGAGAAGGCAATGGCACCCCACTCCAGTACTCTTGCCTGGAAAATCCCATGGACGAGGAGTCTGGTGGGCTGCAGTCCATGGGGTCACTAAGAGTTGGACACGACTGAGCGACTTCACTTTCACTTTTCACTTTCATGCATTGGAGAAGGAAATGGCAACCCACTCCAGTGTTCTTGCCTGGAGAATCCCAGGGACGGGGGAGCCTGGTGGGCTGCCGTCTATGGGGTTGCACAGAGCTGGACATGACTGAAGCGACTTAGCAGCAGCAGCAGCAGCATGTGTAAATATGTGTTCCACATATGTGTGTACAGATAGATAGGAATCAGATATATTTAGATGAATATAGATAAAGATAATAGATGGATGGATCACCTTAAGACACTGTCAGAGACTTGCAAACTCCAAACTCCTTAGCCTGGCATTCAACTCCCTTAGCAACCCACCCTAGCCATCTTCCCACCTGCCTATCAATCCTGAACCCAAACCTACAGGCCCTGTGGATTGTTCTATGTGCCAACCAACCTTTCCGCCCCTGCATCTTCCCTCTTGCCTTTTCCTTCACGTGGGATGCCGTCTCCATCTTTGCAGTTCCACCCAGCTTCAGGGATCATGTAGAGACCTCCTCCTCCCTGATCCACAATCAGAATTGATCCCTGCCTCCTTTGTGCTTCCAGGGAGCTCCCTTTGTACTTGTCTGAGTCCATTTGTTAGAATGTCCACCAAAATGGCTCGCTATGGTCTGCATTGGTTTATAAGCCCAGCTCTGCAGTCTGAGTCCAAAGTCATTGACTGATTCGACTAACATTTATTGAGTACCTCCTCTGTGCCAGTTACTGTTCTAAGCACTAGGGACAGAGCAGAGATCCAACTCTAATAGTTCCTACTCTCCTGGAGTTTATGTTTTAGCAAAGACAAGAGTTAATGGATAAACCAAGATAGCGTATAGTCAGGCCAAAACACACACATGAAAGAAGCTAAAGCAGGAGAAAGGGGCGGTCCTGGAGAGGGGGTGTTTATTCTCATTCAGATTAGGGGTTTAGGGATAATAGTAAGGAGGTGACATATTAGGGGTGATTTGAATGAGGTAGGGAGGGCAGTATCCGTAGTGTTCCAGGCTAAGAGAGGGAATGGCCATGTGACCAATCAGTTCAGTTCAGTCGCTCAATTGTGTCCGACTCTTTGCGACCCTATGAATTGCAGCATGCCAGGCCTCCCTGTCCATCACCAACTCCTGGAGTTTACCCAACTCATGTTCATCGAGTCGGTGATGCCATCCAGCCATTTTATCCTCTGTCATCCCCTTCTCCTCCTGCCCTCAATCTTTCCCAGCATCAGGGTCTTTTCAAATGAGTCAGCTCTTCGAATCAGGTGGCCAAAGTATTGGATTTCAGCTTCAACATCAGACCTTCAATGAACACCCAGGGCTGATCTCCTTTAGGATGGACTGGTTGGATCTCCTTGCAGTCCAAGGGACTCTCAAGAGTCTTCTCCAACACCACAGTTCAAAAGCATCAATTCTTCAGCATTCAGCTTTCTTCACAGTCCAACTCTCACATCCATACATGACCACTGGAAAAACCATAGCCTTGACTAGATGGACCTTTGTTGGCAAAGTAATGTCTCTGCTTTTTAATGTGCTGTCTAGGTTGGTCATAACTTTCCTTTCAAGGAGTAAGCGTCTTTTAATTTCATGGCTGCAGTCACCATCTGCAGTGATTTTGGAGCCCAGAAAAATAAAGTCAGTCACTGTTTCCACTGTTTCCCCATCTATTTCCCATGAAGTGATGGGACCAGATGCCATGATCTTAGTTTTCTGAATGTTGAGCTTTAAGCCAACTTTTTCACTCTCTACTTTCACTTTCATCAAGAGGCTTTTTAGTTCCTCTTCACTTTCTGCCATAAGGGTGGTGTCATCTGCATATCTGAGGTTATGGATATTTCTCCTGGCAATCTTGATTTCGGCTTGTGCTTCTTCCAGCCCAGTGTTTCTCATGATGTACTCTGCATATAAGTTAAATAAGCAGGGTGACAATATACAGCCTTGACGTAGTCCTTTTCCTATTTGGAACCAGTCTGTTGTTCTATGTCCAGTTCTAACTGTGCTTCCTGACCTGCATGTAGGTTTCTCAAGAGGCAGGTCAGGTGGTCTGGTATTCCTGTCTCTTTCAGCATTTTCCACAGTTTCTTGTGATCCACACAGTCAAAGGCTTTGGCATAGTCAATAAAGCAGAAATAGATGTTTTTCTGGAACTCTCTTGCTTTTTTGATGATCCAACGCATGTTGGCAATTTGATCTCTGGTTCCTCTGCCTTTTCTAAAACCAGCTTGAACATCAGGAAGTTCACGGTTCACGTACTGCTGAAGCCTGGCTTGGAGAATTTTGAGCGTTACTTTACTAGCGTGTGAGATGAGTGCAACTGTGTGGTAGTTTGAGCATTCTTTGGCATTGCCTTTCTTTGGGATTGGAATGAAAACTGACCTTTTCCAGTGCCGTGGCCACTGCTGAGTTTTCCAAATTTGCTGGCATATTGAGTGCAGCATTTTCACAGCATCATCTTTTAGGATTTGAAATAGCTCAACTGAAATTCCATCACCGCCACTAGCTTTGTTCGTAGTGATGCTTTCTAAGGCCCACTTGACTTCACATTCCAGGATATCTGGCTCTAGGTCAGTGATCACACCATCGTGATAATCTTGGTCGTGAAGATCTTTTTTGTACAGTTCTTCTGTGTATTCTTGCCACCTCTTCTTAATATCTTCTGCTTCTGTTAGGTCCATACCATTTCTTTATCGAGCCCATCTTTGTATGAAATGTTCCCTTGGTAACTCTAATTTTCTTGAAGAGATCTCTAGTCTTTTCCATTCTGTTGTTTTCCTCTATTTCTTTGCATTGATTGCTGAGGAAGGCTTTCTTATCTCTCCTTGCTATTCTTTGGAACTCTGCATTCAGATGTTTATATCTTTCTTTTCTCCTTTGCTTTTTGCTTCCTTTCTTTTCACAGCTATTTGTAAAGCCTCATCAGACAGCCATTTTACTTTTTTGCATTTCTTTTTCTTGGGGATGGTCTTGATTCCTGTCTCCTGTACAGTGTTACGAACCTCCGTCCATAGTTCATCAGGCACTCTGTCTATCAGATCTAGTACATTAAATCTATTTCTTACTTCTACTATATAGTCATATGGGATTTGATTTAGGTCATACCTGAATGGTCTAGTGGTTTTCTCCACTTTCTTCAAATTTGGTCTGAATTTGGCAATAAGGAATTCATGATCTGAACTGTCATAGTTCAGCTCCTGGTCTTGTTTTTTCTAACTGTATAGAGCTTCTCCATCTTTGGCTGCAAAGAATATAATCAATCTGATTTTGGTGTTGACCATCTGGTAATGTCCATGTGTAGAGTCTTCTCTTGTTTTGTTGGAAGAGGGTGTTTGCTATGACCAGTGAGTTCTCTTGGCAGAACTCTGTTAGCCAGTTAGTGCCCAGCAAATGGATATTAAACTAGACAATGGAGCAGGGGGAGAGAAGACAGTCACGAGCTCAGGAGAGAGTAGGAATAGCTTCTTACATTCTCCAGGAGAGGTGAACTCGGCCGCTACCCAGGTGACTGAGCTGTAACCAGTAGTACAACCTTTGGAAGCCACACCCAGCAAGTTAAGCTTCTCTAGGAAGGCAGCTTAGAATTGCAGAAAAAAGAGCCTGATTCTGAGTTCAATCCTGATTTTGGCTCTTGTCTGTGAGACCTTAGGAACCATTTAATCTCCTTAAGCCTCATTTTCTATCCTATCAGTAAAGTGATAACATCCATCTTGCTGATGTATTATAAGGACCATTTCTTCCTTCCTAATCCATAAACTAGGTCCTGTGTTAAACTGTTCACATACCTTATCTCATTTACTACTCACAACAACATTTTGAGGTGTGCCAGGTGGCTTACAGAGGTTCAGTAATTTGCCAGAATCTGCAGCATACATAGAATTCCACAAATGTGTCATGAAGTCAATGTCATGACTAGTATTTTCAAAAATGAAAAAGATTGGAAGATATTAGCGTATTGGGGGGACACTTGTTTCATTTATCTGAGGCTGTTTGTATTATAAAATATATTTCTTATAGTGGGCTGAGGGTAAAAAATAAAAACTCAACCTTGTGCAAATCATCGGCTTCTGAACTGTAGGATTTGCTCCATGCAGGGTTGCTATGGGAATGTAATGAGTTACGCAGCACACCTGAAACTGCTCAGGGACCCTGGATCCTAGGAACTCCGTGGTGGATAGATGCTGACAACAGCACTGCAGGAGTCACAGGATTCACAGTTCTTTATACACACGTGTGTGTGTATTTATATGTTTTTTCCTATGTATTGGTTGCACTGGGTCTCCATTATTGTGCATGGGCTTTTCCAGTTGCAGTAAGTGGGGACTAGTCTTTGTTGTGAGTGCGGGCTTCTCTTATTTTGGTGGCTTCTCTCATTGCAGAGCACAGGCTCTAGGCGCATGGGCTTCAGTAGTTGTGGCCCCCGGGCTGTAGTTGCTCTGTGGCCTGTGGAAGCTGCCTGGACCAGGGATCAAACCCATGTCCCCTGCCTTGACAGGCAGATTCTTATCCACCAGAGAAGTCCTGGATTCCTAGTTCTTATTACAGCTTCATGATGGTGATGATGATGAAGGTCCTAGAAGGCCATACCCAGTCTGGTCCCTCTGCTGGGGACTCTCAGGCCAGCCTCTAACCACTGTCCCCATCTCCAGACTAAAAAGCAATATAAGTGAAAATTATTTTTACAGAAAAAACTGCTCATAGATGTTTACTGCAGCTTTATTCATAATTTCTAAAACTTGGAAGCAATCATGATGTCCTTCAACAGGTGAACAGATAAATAAACTGCTACCTCCAGACTATGGAATATTATTCAGTGCCAGAATGAAATGAGCTCTCAAGCCATGGGAAGACATGGAGGAATCTTAAATGCATTATTACTAAGTAAAAGAAGCCAATCTGAAAAGGCTAAATTCTGTATGATTCCAGCTATATAACATTCTGGAAAAGGCAAAACTATGGAGACAGTAAAAAGATCAGTGGTTGCTGAGACCTGGGTGAAATAGGGGGAGAGAGGGATGAATTGGTGGAGCACAAGGGAGTTTTCGGGCAGTGACAAAACTGCATGATACTATAATGAAGGATACGTGTCATTACACATTTGTACAAACCCACAGAATGTACAACAGCAAGAGCGAACCCCGAGTGTTCAAGAGTGAAGTATGGATTTTGGGTGATTAAAGGTATCAGTGTGGGTTCATCAGTTGTAACCAATGTCCCACTAATAGGGTTCAAGTCACCAATTCCTCTGTGTGTGTATGTGTGTTTCCCCACATCAATAAGCACTGCCTTGGATACCAGCTGGGTACCCTACAATTCAACCAAATTCTGGCACTATCTACCTGGAGATAGCGTCAGATCCCACAGGTTAAGGGTTCCGTCTTACACAACTAACTCCTTCCCTCACTCTGGATGCCAATCACAACTCCAGGTTGCTGCCTGTGCTTCTGACCAATTAGCTATAGACTGGAGGTTCCAATGACTCCCTCCTTAGGTTCCATTGATTTCAAACTCAGGAAACCCATTTACTCACTAGATCACTGATTTGTTATAAAAGGATGTAAGTCAGGAACAGCCAGATGGAAGAGATGCATAGGGCTGGATGTGGGGAAGGGAGTGTCATTCCCATGCTTTCTCTGAGCACATCACCCTCCACATGTTTCCCAACCTGGAAGCTCTCTGAACCCTGTTCTTTAGGGTTTTTATGGAGGCTTCCTTGCAGAAGCCTGCTTGATTAACTCACTGGCCTGGTTCCACCTCTAGTCCCTCTCCCTCCCCTCTAATTGCAAGGTTCACTCCACTCACAACTGGTCCCATCCTTTTACGATCTTTGATCTTTACTTGTGGCACATGGGTTCTACCTCCCTGACCAGCAGTCAAACCCAGGCCCTTTGCATTGGGAGCGTGGAGTCTTAGCCACTGGAACACCAGGGAAGTTCCAACCAGTCCCATCCTTAAGTGGAATCCAAAAGTCATGACAAAACTTTTCTGCTCTGTTAGGAAATTCCAAAGGTTTTAAGAGCTGTGAGCCAGGAGCTGTGGATGAAGGCCAAATATATACATGAAAAGTATATTTTGATTATCTGAATGACCAAAGTCATATTTCTTATAAACTAAAGTATCTCAATAAGTCTCATGGGGGATGTCGATAATGGGGAGGCTCTGCATATATGGGGGCAAAGGGTATATGGGAAATCTCTGTAGCTTCCCCTTGGCTTTTCTATGAACTTGCTGCTGCTGCTGCTGCTAAGTCGCTTCAGTCGTGTCGGACTCTGTGCGACCCCATGGACGGCAGCCCACCAGGCTCCCTCGTCCCTGGGATTCTCCAGGCAAGAACACTGGAGTGGGTTGCCATTTCCTTCTCCAATGCATGAAAGTGAAAAGTGAAAGTGAAGTCGCTCAGTCGTGTCCAGCTCTTAGTGACCCCATGGACTGCAGCCTACCAGGCTCCACCGTCCATGGGATTTTCCAGGCAAGAGTACTGGAGTGGGGTGCCATTGCCTTCTCCGTCTATGAACTTAGTGATGCTCTAAAAAATAAAATCAATTTTTAAAATAGGGGCAGGTGAAGGGTTACTAAGAACTAGGACCCTAGAGTCAGATGTCCTGGGCTGGAAGCCTGACTCCATCACTTGTTAGCTCTGTGATACTGAGCAAGTCATTCAGTCTCTCTGTTCTTCAGTGGCCTCATTTGTAATGTGGGGAATCTAAAGAGACCCACCTCAGAGGGCTCTTGAGAGCATCATGTGAGGGAATATACAAAATGTTCTCAGAAAATGTCTGGGACGTATAAACATCAGTGGTTATTGTCTTCCTAAAGGCCATGGGACGCTTATGGACTGTAAGCAGAGGAGGAATTTCCAGCCCCCTGGAGGCCACCTTAAATCCAGACACTGCCATCTGCCCCCTGCACGGGTGCTTCTAGTAGCTCAAACCTTTGCCCTCTGTTTACAGGGAGACACCAGCTGTGACCCTCCACTGCATGGTCCTTTGCTGGCACCTCCCTATCTTACCCAAGCACTTTGTGGTTTTTTTCTCCATTTCCTTTGGTTAAATGTCTTTGAGGTGCAGGGGCTTCTCTTGGGCAAGAGCAGTGCTTCCTCAATCACTCTTCTCTGCTTGCCAGGGTCTTTAGACACTGATGCCCCTCCACTCCGGAGAAGGCAATGGCACCCCACTCCAGTACTCTTGCCTGGAAAATCCCCTGTACGGAGGAGCCTGGTAGGCTGCAGTCCATGCGGTCGCTAAGAGTCGGACACGACTGAGTGACTTCACTTTCACTTTTCACTTTCATGCATTGGAGAGAGAAATGGCAACCCACTCCAGTGTTCTTGCCTGGAGAATCCCAGGGATGGGGGAGCCTGGTGGGCTGCTGTCTATGGGGTCGAACAGAGTCGGACACGACTGAAGCAACTTAGCAGCAGCAGCCCCTCCACTACTTCAAACCCTCTCTTATCTCTAGAATCTTGCAAGTCACTGTCTCTCCAGTTTGGCCAAGAGAACCATGTCCACAGTTAGGCCTTTTGCATTTGTAAAGCGCTTTCTCACACATTTTTATCAGATGAGCCACATAAAGTCTTGTTAGATAAATGGGAGATGGAAACCCCAGCCCCCAGCATAGTCAAGGGACTAGTTTAAGATCACACAGTGAGGCGGTGGCAGACCAGTTCAGCCCTCTTTCTAAGTAACAGTAAAACACCAAGATTCACGTGTGTGGCACCTGTGGTGTGCCAGGCACTCTGACAAGTTTTTACCTGCATAATCTCATTTAATTCTCCCCAGTGCTTCTCAGATTTTACCATGTATCTGAATCCCGTAGGTGGGATGCAGATTCTGATCCAGCAGGTCGGGGTGAGACCTGAACTTCTGCATTTCTAATAAATTCCCAGGGGATACTGAAGCTGCTGGTTTCAGTAGACTTACACTTTGAGTAGCTAGAGTCCTCTCAGCATCCTCGGAGCTAGGGATCATCCCCCTCATCCTTTTAGGTGAGTGAATGTTGGCTCCAGGTGGTTAAGAGACAGCTGTAGACCACCCAGTTAGCAGGTGATGGAGCTGAGATTCAAACCCAGGCGTTCAGGTGCCAGATCCAGGATGCCGGCCTTTATATCCCAGCTGCTTCACCCTGTAGGTCAAATCATTGGCTCCAAATCGCTGACATCCTATGATGTCACCTGACTCCATCACTACCTGGCTGGGCTGGACAGCTGCCATGGCTTTTTCATCTTGGACTTTACAGTACGTGGCCTGACCTCCCAGCAAGGGATCTGTCATGACTGTAAAGTCCTTTGTCACACAGAGAAGGCTCAATGTTAAGAGTGCACCTTTGAAGGGAAGAGAGGTTCAGAGATACCCTCACACCAAGTCAAACAGGCCATGCTTGGCAGTGGGTACTATCCTGGGCCCAGGGAGCAGAGGCCATGCTCTGCACAGCATGGGTGTGGGACCAGGGCACTTTCAAATACCTGTTTCCATGAAACTTGGAAAAGGCAGAGACCATTTTTTTTCCTCTTTTTATAATGACTTTATAGATATATAATTCACATACCATAAAATTCGCCCTTTTAAAGTGTACAGTTCAGTGGTTTTTAGTGTAGGCACAGTGTTGGGCAACCACCAGCAATTCCAGAACATTTTCGTCATCCCCAAAGAAACCCCGTACCCATGAGCAGTCACGCCCCTTTCCCTCCTCCCCTCACCCCCTGGCAACCACTAATCTACTTTCCCACTCCATAGATTTGCCTATTCTGGACATTTCATAGAAATGGAATCATACAATATGTAACCTTTTGTGTCTGGCTTCTTTCACATAGCATTAGGTTTCCAGGGTTCCTCCATGTGGTACCATGTATCAGAACTTCATTTGTTTCTATTGTCAAATAACAGGCCATTATACAGAATGCCACATTTTGCTTATCTGTTGATCAGTTCATGGGCATTTGAATTGCTTCCTTTTCTTGGCTATTATGTATCATGCTGCTATGAACATGCATGCACATTTCCTGTACACATTTTTGTGTACAGTTGTTTCATTTCTCTTGGGTGGATGCTTAGTGGTGGAATTTCTAGGTCAGCTGGTAACTCCATGATTAGTACTTTGAGGCACTTGCCACCTTGTTTTCCAAAGTGGCTGCACCATTTTACAGTCCCACCAGGGAGGCATCAGGGTACCAATTTCTCCAATATTTACATTTACTTATTTCCTTGTAAAGCTTCTCAGTGGAAACTGAGACTCACTTGGGCAAGGCAGTGTGGAATCAACACCCGGCAGCTGTGCTGTGCTGACGCAGGTTTGCCCTTGGAAACAAGCAGGCTTGGCCTTGAAGGCTGGTCTTCCTACCGAGCTGTGTGGTTTTGGAAGTCTCTTAACCTCTCTGAGCTGTTTTTCTCTCTTGAGACCAGAAGTGAGATCTAATAGTAGAGATTACAGGCAAGAGTTGGTGAAGCTATGGGCAACCTTATGCTTTATTTACTTATTTATTTTTTAATGTGATGCATATTTTATTTTTTAATTGAGGTATAGTTGATTCATGTTGAAATTTGTCTTGTTTTATTTTTATTTTTATATTATCCACTTCCAAAGGCCTGATTCTAAATTCACACTTGCTGCAAGAGGGTGGTAAAAGCAGCACATTGCAAGGCAAATAGGTGTAGATTTAAATCTCTGCTTTGTCTCTTATTGTCTATGAGGCCTTGGGCTTATAAACTCTACCTTTCTGAGTCCCCACTTCCTCTGTGAAAAGGAGATAAGACACCATATCTGAGGGTTGTTGTCAGGATAAATGTCTTATGGTCAGCATTCAATAGATGATAGACACAATTTTTTTTTTTAATTAAGTAATTCATTTTTTATTAGCTATGCCACATGACTTGCACAATCTTAGTTCCTTGACCAGGGATTGAAACTGGGCCCTCAGCAGTGAAAGTGCCGAGTCCTAACCACTGAACTGCCCAGAATTCCCAATAGGCACCATTATTAAAACAGGGAAGACTGGGACTTCCCTGGTGGCGCAGTGGATAAGAATCCACCTGCTGAGGCAGGGGACACAGGTTCAATCCCTGGTCCAAGAAGAACCCCCATGCCGTAGAGCAACCAAGCCCATGTGCCACAATTACTGGGCCCACACTCTAGAACCCTCAAGTTGCAACTATGGAACCTGTTGCTGCAATTACTGAAGCTCGAATGCCCTGCTCCACAAGAGAAGCCACAGCAATGAGAAGCCCAAACACAGCAATGAAAAGTAGCCCCCTCTCACTGCAACTAGAGAAATCCCTTGTGCAGCAAAGAAGACCCAGAGCAGCCAAAAAAGAAAAAAACAAAGGAAGACCCATTCATTCCACCAACACTGACCCAGATCCTAATAAGCGTCAGCTGCTGTGACACTAAGGTGATTTTCAGATCTGTGCTCCCAGGTTTGGAGGAGCAGACAAATAAAGAATTGTGTGACAATGTGACTAGTGTTATCAAGAGGTGTGTTAATGTTCTCTGTGGTTAGAGAGGAAGGGGTACGGCAGGCAGAAGGAAGTGGCCACAGGAAGATCTGGGTGGCACTGGAGCAGGTGGGGGAGGCCTCTTTCTGCAGAGTGGATGGTGGGGTCATGTCCTCCTAAAACTCCATCTCCTCTGGGCTACCCCGCCCCCACACCCAGGACCCAGAAGCAGCCCATCTACACAGAGGCTGGAAGGACGGCAAACCTTTGGCTTATAAATCCAGATCAGATACAGACTTAATGCCCTCTCTGAGCACACATCCAAACCTCTGTATCCAAGGCACAGTAGCCTGGGGCATTGTGGACACCATGAGGAGCAGAGTCATTAATATAAAGGGAAAAGGGGCTTGTGACAGAAAATGGACTGAGGAGGGAGGCAGAACAGCACAGAGAAAAGGGCTTCAGATTATAACTGTGCCTTTTAATAGCCTGTGATATCTGGCAAGTCATACCTGCTCATTCTAGCCTCAGCTTGCATGCTCAGTCGTATCCGACTCTTTGCGACCCCATGGACTATAGCCCACCAGGCTCCTCTGTCCGTGGAAATTTCCAAGCAAGAATACTGGAGTGGGTTGCCACTTCCTACCCCAGGGGATCTTCCCAATCCAGTGATTGAACTCGAGTCTCTTGTGTTTCCTGCATTGGCAGGTGGACCCTTTACCACTGAACCACCTGGGACAAACACAACCTTCCTCAAACAGTAAATGTCAAGATGAAGTGAGGTGGGATGAGAATGCAGTTGCAAAAGCTAAATGTTATAAACCTACAGGAAAGTTGATTATTGTCATCTGATGAGTGGATACATAGAATATGGTATATCCATACAAGGGGATGCTGTGCTGTGCTTAGTCAGCTATTGTGTCCAACTCTTTGCAACCCCATGGGCTGTAGCCCACCAGACTCCTCTGTCTATGGGGATTCTCCAGAGTATTGGAGTGGGTTGCCATGCCCTCCTCCAGGGGGTTCTTCCCAACCCAGGGATCGAACCCAGGTCTCCCGCCTTGCAGGTGGATTCTTTACCATCTGAGCTACCAGGGAAGCCTATACAAGGGATGATCACTCAGCAATAGAAGGAATGAAGTACTAATACAAGCACCACATAAATGGACCTGGAATACTCATGCTTGGTGAAAGAAACCAGATGAAGAGGACTGCATATTATATATTCTGTTTACATGAAATGTCCATAAAAGGCACATCTCTAGAGACAGGCAGTAGACTGGCGGTTGCCTCAGGCAGGAGGAGGAAGTTGGGGGTAAATGGGGAGTGGCTGCTAACAGATATGGGGTTTCTTTGGAGTGATAAAAATGTTCTCCAATTAAACAGTGTTGATGGTTGCATAACTCTGTGACTAGATTCAAAACCACTGAATTGTACACTTTACAGGGGTGAAAGGTATGCAAATTATATCTCAGGAAAGCTCTTAAGAAAAACAGAAAGCATAGTTATTTATTCTCTAGCACCCATCTGAGGAGGAGGGGAGGGAAAGTGCCAGAATGCAAGGAGATGCTGCTGCTGCTGCTAAGTCACTTCAGTCGTGTCCGACTCTGTGCGACCCCAGAGACGGCAGCCCACCAGGCTCCCCTGTCCCTGGGATTCTCCAGGCAAGAACACTGGAGTGGGTTGCCATTTCCTTCTCCAATGCATCAAAGTGAAAAGTGAAAGTGAAGTCGCTCAGTCATGTCCGACTCTTTGCGACCCCATGGACTGCAGCCTACCAGGCTCCTCCGTCCATGGGATTTTCCAGGCAAGGAGATGCTGAGGAGAAGGAAAGGAAGGCTGGGTGAGGAGGTTGTGAGGGTGAGGGAAGTGAGGAGTGAAGTCTCCTTGGAGTCAGGGGAAGAAAAGGATGGAGGAGTAAGGAGAGGCCTCTGGGTTGAGTCTGGTTGGCATTGAGAAGCTGGGAATGTGAGCAGAGTTGGGAGTCAGGCTTGAAGATAGGTTTGGCAAGAACCAAATCATTGGACAACTGAACAATAGGGAAACACACTGAGAATATTGGGTAATAAAACTGTAGGTGATTTACATGTTTTTTTTAGTGCTTGAATTTTTTTCTAGGTTAAAAAAATGAGAATGTATTATTTTATATCTATATTTTAATTTCTAGCATATCTTTTATATTTAAATTTGATTTTTATTTAAATAGGTAATGTATTTATATGAGTATAAATTTAAGAGAGAGAAAGGGTTTTTTTCTTCAGTGAAAATTCTCCCACTCTTATTTCCCCATCACCCAGTTCTTCTAAGAATAGCCAGTGTTACTTACTTCTTGTATATCCTTCCAAAGATATTCTGTTTAGTCTAAGATGTATTATTTTAGCATAAAATATTATATGGGTTAAAAAAAAAAAAAGACTGAAGGGCACATGCAACAAAAGAAAAAAATAGGCAAATTGCACTTCATGAAAAAAAAATTTTGTGCATCAGAAAACAATATCAACAGGGTAAAATAATAACCCAGAGATTAGAGGGAAGTGAAGTGAAATGAAGTCGTTCAGTCGTGTCCGACTCTTTGCAACCCCATGGACTGGGATTTTCCAGGCAAAAGTGCTGGAGTGGATTGCCATTTCCTTCTCCAGGGGATCTTCCCCACCCAGGAATCGAACCCTGGTCTCCCGCATTGCAGGCAGATGCTTTACCATCTGAGCCACCAGGGAAGCCTTGCAAATCATACATCTGATAAGGGATTAATATCCAGAATATACAGAGAACTCCTGAAGTTCATCAACAAAAATTCCCAAACAATATGATTTGAAAATGGGCAAAGGAGTTGAATAGACATTTCTCCAAAGAAGACATACAAATGGCCGATACGTACATGAAAAGATTCTCGACACCACTAATCATCACAGAAATGCAAATCAAAACCACAATGAGATATCACTTTATATCCATTAAAATGGCTACTATCCCAAACCAAAAACTTTTCACCTATTTTCCTGTTGTATGTATCTTCTTTGTTAACAATATTTTTTATTATGATAAATAAACAGAAGAAAGGATGTGGACAAAACTGGAAACCTTGCGCACTGTTGGTAAGAAGGTGAAATATAGCTGCCGTGAAACAGTATGATGTTCCTAAAAAATTAAAAATAGAATTACCTTGTATGATCCAGTGATTATACTCTGAGCATATACTCCCCCAAACTGAAAACAGAAGAGATGTTTGTGCATCTATGTTCATAGGAGTATTAGACACAATAACTAAAATGTGGAAGCAACCCCAGTATTCAACAATGGATGAAAGAATAAGCAAAGTGTGGTATGTACATATAGGAGAATCTTATTCAGCATTAAGAAGGAAGTTCTGATGCATGCTACAACATGGATGAAAGTTGAGGACATTATGCTAAGTGAAAAAAAGACAAATGCTGTTTGAGTACACTTACATGTGAGAAGGACCTAAAGTAGTCAAACTCATAGAGACAGAAAGTGGCCCTGTGGTTTTCCAGGAGGTGAGTGGAGCAGGAAAGGAGGATGGGGGAGGTACTGTTTGTTGAGTGGCTATAGCGTTTCAGCTTTGCAAGATGAAAAGGATTTTGGAGCGGGATAGTGGTGATGGTTGCACAACAGTACATGGCCTTAATGCCAGTGAACCATACACTCAAGCATGATTAAGATGGCACATTTTATGTTATATATGTATTTTAACCACAATAAAAACAAACTGGAAAAAAAAAAAAAGAAAGACTGAACATCAGGAAAAGGCTGGGGTTGGAGATATGGATTTGAAAGTCATTCACATGAATATACTCCAGTATTTTTACCTGAAGAATTCCCTGGACAGAGGAGCCTGGCAAGCTACGGTCCATGAGGTCGCAAGAGTCAGGCATGATTTAGCAACTAAACCAGCACACGTGAATATAATATTTGAAAGTGGGGGAGTAGGTCAGAAGCCAGATCTAGGAGGGAGGAGAAGAAGGGAGAAGAGAGCTGAAAACACTGGGCACCTCTGTGTAGTACTATGTAGCACTTGGACTCTGAAGCTCCACCGACATTGGCTGAACTCTGGCCCCAGCACTGTGTGAACTTAGCAAGTCAACCTAAGTTCTCTGAGCCTCTGCGTCCTCATCTGTAAAATGGAGACAATATTCATCTCTAACCTCGTAGTGTCCTTGTGAGGATTAAATGAGATGATGTTTAACCAAAGCACTTGGCACCATGCCTGCCACATGGTAATCACTCAGTAAATGGGAGCCTCTGGCAGAGGTGCTATTAAAAATACTGAAGGATCAATATAAACCAGGTGCCAGCCAGTTGAAAGAAACACCACCTTCCACAAACAGTTATAGCCCAAACTGGTGCATTCCAGCTGCGTGTCCACCCTGGACTGGGAAGCAATCATGGAAGGGAGAACAGGGAAAGCAAACAGCCCTTCTCGGGAGTTTCTAGAAAGTCTGTGTTGGGAGGAAGGGATGTTGAGCAGATTCAAATGCCATCTAGGAAGGCAAGACCTCAGTGAGGCTTTGGGCTTGTGGACATCTGAAGAGCAGATTCAGAGGGTGAGTAAGAGCAAGGTGCGGTATCTGAGGGCCTGATGCAGATGCTGTGAGTTAAGGCTCACTTTCTGGATAAATCTCCTGATGAGATGTAGGGCAGAACGTGGTATACATCACTCATGAGAGTATTTTTTTTTAATTACAAAAATTTTTAATTTAAACTGAAATTTTTGTGGCTGTGTTGGGTCTTCCTTGTGGCTCACAGACTTTCTCTAGTTGTGGCCCGTGGGCTTCTCTTATTTTGGAGCAAGGACTCTAGAGCATGTGGGCTCAGTAGCTGCGGCAGGAGGGTCTCTCTAATTATGGTGCATGGACTTAGTTGCCTGGAGGCATTGAAATCTTAGTTCCCTCACCAGGTTTGAACCCCTGTTCCCTGCATCGGAAGGTGGATTCTCAACCACTGGACTACCACGGAGGTCGCTAGAATATTTTCACTGCTCTAAAAACTCTCTGTGCTCTGCCTGTTTGGTCCTTCCCCTTCTACAACCCCTCAAAAACTACTCATCTTTTTTCTCCATAGTTTTGCCTTTTTTCAGAATGTCATATAGTTGGAATCATATTAACAGGCAGTTTTTTTCATATTGAGTCTTTCACTTAATAATATGTTTAAGCTTCCTCCATGTCTTTTCATATCTCCAGAGTTCATATTTTTTTAGCACTAATATTTCATTGTCAGGATGTGGAGCAGTTTATTCATCCATTTGCCTACAGAAGGACATCTTGTTGCTTCCAGGTTTGGGCAATTATGAATAAAGCAACTGGAAACATCTATGTGCAGGTTTGGAGGTGTACATGTTTTCAACTCCTCTGGATAAACACTGAGAAGAACTGCTGGATAATATGGTAAGAGTATGTTGAGTTTTGTTAGAAACCACAACACTGGCTTCCAAAGTGGCTTTGCATGCCCACCAGCAATCAATAAGAGTTCCAGTTGCTCCAGATCCTCACCTGCATTTGGTGTTATCAGTGTTCCAGATTCTGGCCATTCTAACAGGTGTGTAGTGGAGGCTCATTGTTTCCATTTGCTTTTTCTCATGATATATGATGGTGAACATCTTTTCATACACTTATTTGCCCTCTGTATATCATTTTCCTGTTAAGGTTTTTTTTGTCTTTTTTTTTTTTAATCATGTGGTTTGTTTTCTTCTTGTTGAGTTTTAAGAATTCTTTGAATATTTTGGATAGTAATCCTTTTTCTGGTTTGTTTTTAAGACAGTGAAATCCCCAAGTATGGTTACAGGCAGATGAGCTGCCAAGATGTTGAAAAGAAAAAGAATTAGCAGGAACATAAACTATGTATACACAATGACTTGAATTGTATTTTTTTAGTTATTTGTTATCAGTTGTTATTGTTAATATAAATAACATATACATGTTATTTATGTTATATGTTATCAGGGCTTCCCTGATAGCTCAGTTGGTAAAGAATCCACCTGCAATGCAGGAGACCCTGATTCGATTCCTGGGTCAGGAAAATCCACTGGAGAAAGGATAGGCTACCCACTCCTGTATTCTTGGGCTTCCCTTGTGTCTCAGCTGGTAAAGAATCCACCTGCAATGTGGGAGACCTGGGTTCGATCCCTGGGTTGGGAAGATCCCCTGGAGAAGGGAAAGGCTACCCACTCCAGTATTCTGGCCTGGAGAATTCCATGGACTGTAAGGTCTATGGAGTCACAAAGAGTTGGAGATGACTGAGTGCCTTTCACTTTCATGTTATTTGTAACTTTTAATTTTATATAGTCACAAACTTAAACAAAATAGGACAAAGGACTCCCATATACCTTTTATCCATCTTTGCCCATTGTTTATAGTTTGCTTCAGTTTTACTTTATTATCTTCCTTTTTTATTGAAATACAAATTTAGCATCAGTACAGCACAGAAGTCTTAAATGTACAAATCAATGAATTTTACATGTGGAGACCCAGTTGGAACCACCAACCAGACTGAGACACAGAACCTCCCAGTACTTCAGAAGTTTCCTTTGGTTCCTCTCCCATTCACTAACTCTCTTCAAAGAAAACCTCTATTCTGGCTTATTTTACTAGAATTTGATTTTGCCTGTTATAGAACTTCACAAAAATGGAATTATACAATATCTACTTGTGTGTGTGTGTCTAAACTCTCACTTAGCAGTATGTCTGTGAAAGTAATTCATTAAAAAAATAATAGCAGCTTAAGATATGTTATATACCATAAAGTTCATCCTTTTAAAGTAAACAATTCAGTTTTTTTTTTTTATTTATTTTTAATTGGAGGATAATTGCTTTACAATACTGTGTTGGTCTCTGCCATACATCAACATGAATCAATCATAGGTATACACATGTCCCCTCCCTCTTGAACCTCCCTCCCACCTTCCACCCTATCCCACATCTCTGGTTTGTCACAGAGCACCTGACTGAGCTCCCTGCATCATACAGCAAATTTCCACTGGCTATCCATTTTACATATGGTAATGTACATGTTTCCATGTTACTGTCTCAATTTGTCTAATTTCTCGATTTAGTGTATCAGAGAGTTGTGCAACCACTCCCACTATCTTATTTCAGAATATTTTCATTGTCTCAAAAAAAAAAAAAAAAACCTCATCATACCCATTAGCAGTAAATTCCTATTGTTTCCTTTCCCCAACCTGTGGCAACCATTAATCTATCTTCTATCTCCAAAGATTTGCCTATTCTAGACATTTCATACACATGAAATTATATACTACGTTGTCTTTTGTGACTGGCTTCTTTTACTTAGCATAATGTTGTTAAGGTTTGTCTATCTTGTAGCACGTGTTAGTGTGTTCCTTTTTGTTGCTGAGTAATATGCCATTGTCGGCATATACCACAGTTCTGTTCATCCACTTATCAGTTCATGGATATCCGAGTCACTGTATCTTTTCACACATAATACTAATTTCTTCCTTTTTATTTCTGTATAGTAGTCCATTGTATGAACATTCTCAGTTTATCCACTGTACTGTTGGTGGGCTTTTCTATTCCTGGTTCTTGGCCATGTTAAGCTGCTATGAATATTTTTGTACATGTCTTTGTCAGGTGTGAGCACTCACTGCTGTTGGGTATGTAGTTAAGAGTGGAATTGTGGATCACAGGTTATATAAGTACAGTGTGTTAGTCGCTCAGTCGGGTCTGACTTTTCATGATCCCATAGAGTGTAGTCCACAAGGTTCCTCTGTCCATGGAATTCTCCAGGAAAGAATACTGGAATGGGTTGCCATTCCCTTCTCCAGGGGGATCTTTCCAACCCAGGGATCGAACCTGGGTCTCCTGCATTGCAGGCAGATTCTTTACCATCTGAGCCACCAGGTAAACCCCTATACAAGTATATTCAATTTTAGAACATACAGCCAGACACTTTCCCAAAGTGGTTATAGAAACTTACATCCCCATCAGCAATTTATGAGAGATTCAGGAAGTCCCATCTTCCCCAACACATGTTATGTTAATTTCAGCCATTCTAGCTGGAGTGGTGCTAACTCATCGTGGTTTCAACTTGCATTTTGTGATAACTAATGAGGGTTAGCACCTTTTCAATTTGCTTCCGGGCTAGTTATCCTTTCTTATGTAGTACTCATTCAAGTCTGCCCATTAAAACAGAAAAAAAAAGTTGGGTTGACTGTCTTTTTCTTAACATAGATGTTCTTGATAAATTCTGGATAACACCCTTGCTTTGTATATATGTATTGTAAATATTTTCTCCCAGTCTATGGTCTGATTTTTCACTCTCTTAAATACATCTTTTAATGGATGAAAGTTCTTTATTTTAACAAAGTTCAATTTAACAATCTTTTCCTATCATTTATACTTTTTGTGTCTTAAAATTTTTTTGGCCTACTTCAAAGTCATGAAGAACTTTCTTTTAGAAGTTTCACTGTTTAATCTTTACATTTAGGTCTCAGATTCATCCTAAGCTATTCCTCTCAATGGTATAAGAGAAGGAGAAAAAAAATCTATTTCAATGTGCAGATAGGCAGTTGATCTAGCACCATTTATTAAAAAGACCATCTTTGGGACTGCCCTGGTGGTCCAGTGGTTGAAACTCTGTGCTTCCAATCCTGAGGGTGTGGGTTCTATTTCTGGTTGGAGAACTAAGATTTCACATGCTGTGTAAGGTGGCAAAAAAAAAAAAAAAAAAGAATAAATAAAATGAAAAAAAGACCATCTTTTCCCCTTATTTACAGTGGCAACTTTGTAATAAATCAGATGACCATATACATGTTGATCTGCCAATTTTATTTTACATATGTATGTGTAGAAAGATTTGAAGGAAATAAGATTTGTTAATAGGTGCTATAGTGAGTTTGTAAGGTTGTAGATACTTTTGATTTATTTTTTAATATTTTCTCTACCAACCATGGGCTGGCTTCCTGGGTGGTGCTAGTGGTAATGAACCTGCCTGTCATTGCAGGAGATGTAAGAGACGTGCGTTCAGTCCCTGAGTTGGGAAGATCCCCTGGAGGAAGAAATGGCAATCCACTCCAGTATTCTTGTCTGGGAAATCCCATGGACAGAGGAGCCTGGCAGGTTACAGTCCTTACATAGGGTCGCAAAGAGTTGGACACAACTGAAGCAACTTAGCATGCATGTACACCAACCATAATACTATTTTAATACTCAGATAAAATAGATAAAATATTTTTCTAAAATACCACTAGGGTGTAGGTTCTAGGAGACAGAGGAAGGGTTAGGTTGGACAGTAAGCAGGAGGGCTTGCTGAAGTAGGAAGGCATACAAGCTAGTAGATAATGAGGAGAGAATTCAGAGCTCAGCTGACAGGCCTTCCATCTTCTTAGGGACCTCAGTTTTCTGGAGAAGGTGGTGTAGGAGGTTGAAGGTGAGGAAAATAGATATGATCATCATCGATAATGCTCTGTTGTTAAGTACACATTGCTTAGCAGTTTATAAAACACTTACAGGCCCACTTCTCCTGTGTTCTCCCCAACAGTCCTGCAGGCAAGGCCCTGTGATTACACCCATTTTATGGGTAAGGAAATGGATGTTCTCTGAGTCTTGTTCAAGCATCCATTAAAGACCATTTTATGTCAAGCCTTGTGTCAGTTCTGGGTCCACAGAGACATTTAGGGCATATTTCCTATCCGCTCTCAGGCAGCTCCTAGCTCAGGCAGAGGAAACAGTAAGTATATGGACAATTAAAAGCTAACGTATTAGTGCTCAACAGAATATTACTCAGCTTTAAATGCATTTGAGTCAGTTCTAATGAGGTGGATGAACCCCTAGTCTATTATACAGAGTGAAGTAAGTCAGAAAGAGAAAGACAAATACTGTGTAATAACACACATATATGGAATCTAAAAAGATGGTACTGACGATCCTATTTACAGGGCAGCAAAGGAGACACAGGTGTAAAGAACAGACTTTTGGACTCAGTGGGAGAAAGAGAGGGTGGGATGATCTGAGAGAACAGCATTGAAACATATACATTACCTTTTATGTAAAATAGATAACCAGTGTGAGTCTGATGCTTGAAGCAGGGCACCCAAAGCCGGTGCTCTGGAACAACCTAGAGGGATAGAGTAGACAGAGAGGTGGGAGGGGGGTTCAGGAAGGAGGGGACACATGTATGCCTATGACGAATTCACACTGATGTATGGCAAAAACCATCACAATATTGTAAAGTAATCCAATTAAAATAAATAAAGTAAAAAATATTTTTAAAAATCTAGTGTGTTAGTGCTATGAGAGATAAATGCAAGATGATGTTGGGGTGGGTCTCTCCCAGTTTTAGAAAAATTATGCAAGTTATATATGCTGCAAAGAAGAACTATTAAACTCATCTTGGTGTGCTTTTCCAATGATTACTTTATGATTAATTATCAGAAAAATTGATCAACTTACTTTCTCACCTGTAATCTCTAAACCTGGCTGACGGTGGACATTTTTTCTTTTTTAAAAAACTTCATAGGTGAAAAATGGCATTCCATGTAGTTTTGTTTGCATTTCAGATGACTGGACATTTTTATTTCTTCTTTTTAACTAGACAGTTCCTTTTTGGACCACTTTTATTTTAAAGCATTTGGGGTTTACCTTATGGATGCATATTGTTGATATTCACATATTGTTGATAATTCTTTGTCACAGAGTTGCAAAATCTTTTTTCCAGTTTTGTCTTGCCTATAGATCATACTTTTTTTGAAGCTCATTTGGAAGACTAGTTTAGTCATAGTAGGAAGAACATTCCAAAAGGAAAGAGTAATGAGAAATTTTCCCTCTTTAGATATAAAATGTATTGTAGAGCTACCATCCTTAAAGTATTGTGGAACTGGCACAGGAACACACAGAAAGACGAATGGATACAACTCAGAAACAGATTCAAGAATATATGAGTTGGTAGGTGATGATGGTGTGTGGACAGTTGGCTATTAGAAAAATTATATTCGATTTCTTTCCCACTCCAAAATTAAAATGAATTCCAGATGGGTTAAAAATGTAACAAAATCTTTTAAAAATTTAAAAAAAAAAACTGTAATCCTCTTGTTGTGGGCAGTAATACACACACAGATACACACACACAGTGCGCTTTGCCAGCCTGAAGAACCCCAAGAAAACATTTTGCAAAAAATATCTGAAAGGAAATGTGCGAGTTAACCACGTGGAGGTAAAGAGAGGCTCGGAAGGGCACTCCAGGCTGAAGGAACCCACCGGAGCAGACGTCTGGAGGCTGAAAGACTGCAGCGTGCGCACTCCAAAGACAGGGTCAAAAATGGAACTCAGGGCGCCCACAAGGGATCCGGGGCTTGAGTCCCGGTCCGCCCCCACAGGCCATCTGCATTGTAAAATAGCACTTTTCCCATATATGGTACTTAATATCTGTTCTGGTATCAACAGAATGACATGGGTCAGAGAAAACAGCTCGCGGGGCGGAGTGTCAGCAGCCCGGACTTTCCCAGTCGGCTCCCGCCGGGCCTCGCCCGAAATCAGGCAATGCACCAAAATCCCTGCCGGGAGTCCGCCGAGACTCTACTCCTCCTGGTTGGATTCTCTCTGTGTCAATCCTTCTCCTGGAACCTGGCGGTTCGTTGCGCCCGCCCTAGGGGGCGGGGCTCCCGCCTAAGAAGAGCAGGGGGAAGGTGGAGGGGGTGGAGATGGGGGCGGATGGGGAGAACGTATTCCCACCCCTCTGGGCCTATAGGCTCCACCCACTGCCTTTCCACAGGTCAAGCTGTCTGTTCATCATGACCAGCAGCTGGTTGGAGTGGGTGAGACAGCTCGGGGTCGGGCTCGTCTCTTCAGGCTCCGCCCCGCAGCCGGCGCTGGGCTCGGAGTGGGCGCGCTCTGAGAGGGGCGGGGCGGCAGGGCGGCGAGGAGCAGCGCAGGGTGCGGTGAGGCGCGCAGATCCTAGCTGTTCCTGGGCAGGGCACTGAAGGCTGAGCGAGGCTGACCTGCTGCAGCTCCCGCCTCGCGCGCTCGCCCCACCCCGCCGTCGCCCGAATAGCTGGAGGAAGCCCTCTCGGGAGAAGCAGCGCCTGTTCCCCGGGGCAGATCCAGGTTCAGGTGAGCGAGCTCCACCGGCGGGTCCCGCCCCGAGCGGGCGAGCGGGGGTGGCGGGTACCGGACGCGCGGAGTCTGGGTGAGCTGGGCGATGAGTGGTTCTCGGCCTCCGCGCGGCCGGCGACCAGGCATGGGCGGGGGAGAGCGGGCTGGGCACCCTTCACAGAGGGGCCCCGGGACTCCCGCGCGGATGCTCGGTGAAGACGCCGACGGAAGCGAGACCTGGGAGCCGAGGAAGGCTTGGGGCCGGGCACTTCCCGGAAACCCTCCATACCCACTCCCTGCCCTCCCGCCGGCACACTCCGCAGCCCGGGCACCCGGGAGCCTCGACCTCCCCCTGCTGCCGGGGCACGCGCCCCGCCTTCGCCTCGCCCAGTGCCCAAGTTGGGCAAACTTTTTAACCCCTTCTGGGCAGCCTCTGTCCCTTGGACCCAGCCGCTTGGGCGAGGTTCAGATGGGGGGCTCGGGGCGGCGGCTCCTTGGGAAGTTTCCGGGCGTTTTCGAAACGGAGGTAGCGGGCACCAGGGACCGTTTGGCAGCTGTCAGGGCGTCCTCCTGAGTCAGAATCGGACAGTCCTGCAGCAGACATTGCTCTTGGCCCGGTTTCCGCCCTCGGCTCCCGACTTCCTCATTCGCCCGGGTGCGATCGGCTGGGCGGAGGAGGGGGACCGGGAGAGGTGCGGCTGGGTGCTTGGGAAAGGGGACCCGGCGGGGATCCCGGCTTGAGGCAGGAAAGACTCTCCCCTCCCTCACAGATCCGAATCCTTTGACTTTTGGCCTCTGCTTCCTGGGAGTGGAAGGCCGGGTAAGGCCCGCACCAATCTCCGCGACCCCTGCGCGCACCTGATTCCAGCGCACCTGCGGACCGCCCCGGCAGGGTGGGGGCGGGGAGAGCTGGGCTCTGCTCCTAGAGGATCCAGCCTGGGCTATTGCATCGTGCCCTTTTGGGCCAGATCCAGGGTTTTCTACTTACCCCGCCACCCCACCCCCACAAATGTCTCTGTTCAGGATCCTGATCTCCTGCTGTCCGGGGCCACGCCCAGGGCAGGACTGCACCCCCCCACCCTCCTACGCCTCCCCACCACCCCCCACCGCGCCCCCAAGAGCCCAAGTGTCTCAGAAACGGAGTGTCTTCCTGGACCAGGTTGCAGATTGTCTTGAGGTGGGGGCAGGGTGAGCGCCCGGGCTGCTATCTGTGGCCCCACCCAGCCGGTGTGGGGAAAAGGTTCCCGGGAAGTCCCAGGTCCTAGGCACTGGCGGATCTCTCTCCGCTGGGCAGTTGAGGGACCCAGCCACTTCTGGGTTCACTGCACCCTTTCCTGGGCTTAACAGGATTGCAAAGTAACTGTTGAGTAACTGTTGAACGGGAAGAACCTGAGCGCCTTACTGCAACACTGTGGCCATTTCTGAGTGCTGTCTGAGCCTGTAACCTCACCGGGTGGTTTATTCCCTTTATGGTAAGGAGGGAGGCTGGTTTAAGGCCTATTTAGACAGTCACTTGATTAATATTAGTCAATTTATATACAAGGCTGCTGGGAGTCGGGGGAGGGTACACAGATGTGTAATTGAGCAAATATTTAACTGGCTCCTCTGTGCCAGAGATTCTGCCAGGTGGTGGGGGGTGTGAGGTTGAGTAAGACCTGGCCTGTGCCCAAGGGCATTTAGGGGAGAGCCAAGACAAATCCGTAGATGACTCTAAGGTGAAGCGAAGATGACAGAGACCCTAGAAGGGTGCTGTGAGTCATGGGATTGGGAGAAGGGAGCCAGCCCTCCCTTCTCCTCTGGCCTATGGGAGTTTACAGTCCTCAGGGGGAAATAGTGGCCCAATGACTGAGATACAGAAGCTGCCTGTGATGAGTGTCTCAAACAGGCCTCAGACAAAGGACTCGAGGAATTCTGAGAGGGGCCACTTCTGTCTGGGATGAGAAAGGAAGCTGCTCGAGGAAGGAGGACATGGCAGGTTTGCCAAACCGAGGCAAGCATTCAGTGTTGGAAAGTGAGGACTCATTTATGATAATTGAGGTGTAATTAAAAACGTCAAGAGATTGCTCAGTGTAATTTGAGAGCCGCTGTGCCCCCCAGATGGCTGCAGGGTGACACTAAAAAAGCTCTGTTCTTCAGATTCAGCAAGTCCTGGCAGTGCCCATGGCAGATCCAGGTGCTTGGATTGGCAGGCAGTGTTTGGGGAAGGGCAACCCCCAGAGGTGCGTTCTGTGGGGCTCCTTGTCTGAAGGGCAGGTGAGGGTAGAGGAAAAGAGAGGGGCAGGGCTTTCTGACATTTATTTTTTATTTTTAAACTTTTAACCTAAGGGGTTGGAGATGGGACAACTTCCCTCTCACTGGATGAAGGATGCATGTTAATCACAGCCTGCCTCTTGCCCGTTCTTGCTCCAGAAAAAAACAAAACACGGATCTGTTAGCTTTTTAAAAGGAGAAAAGCACACTTAAAAATTGCTGCATTGTTGTGTCGCCTGGTGGAGGGTATTGCTAGAAGCCAGGCTAACTGTGCTTTCTTCACTTCCTCTTCTAGCTAATCCTTCCATAAAGTACTTAAGACAGCCCTTACCAGCTTGACATCTTTATTTCAAAAGGAGAGGAGGGGTTGGCTGTTGTTCTCCTCTGAGCCTGGCCCTACCCTTCTCTTGGTGGGGGGGTGGGGAGGGGGGTGGAGAGAAACCCCAGGCAAAGGAAAAAAAGAAAAAACAAAAATCCAGGCCTTGACAGCTTCCTCCCAAGCATCATGTTCCAAAAATATTTAGAATAACAAAATCTGTGTGTCGTCTTAATTAAACAAACGTCCTAATTTGCTGAGCATAAAACAGCATCTCTGCCCACAGGGGCAGGAAGTACATTTTCCCTTTGTGCAGCCCCAGAGAGTCACTGCCTCTCGGCTTTAACCCTTGGTGTGCTGAGCCCCTGGGCTTAAGCCCTCCTGTGACAACGGAGTGGAACCCCGGCTGCCCCCTGGGAAGCAGTAGGCTTGTGACTTAATGGGATCTGGTTCTTCATTAGAGCTGGGAAGAGTGGAGTCCTGAGTTTTGGCACTAGATGGTGTTCAGATCCTGACCCTGCCACTTAGGACTGTAGGCAAGTCACTTAACCCCCCAAGCCTCAGTGTCCTTATCTGTAATACAGGAGTCATGATATCCATCCTACGGGGTTAGATGTGAGAACTAAAAGAAATTAAGTATGTAAAGGGCCTGATACATAGTGACTGTGTACATTTTTAAGAAAATATATGTGATCAGTCTTCATTCCCTGGGTTGTCAGGTAAGGAGACAGGATAGGAAGGGTGGATGGTTCTCCTGGCTCCTAGCTCAATGCTCTTTCTGCTTCTAAAAATGATGTTCTGTGTGTGTGTTTGTGTGTGTGTGTGTGTGTGTTTGCTCATGGACCACAAAGCCTGAGTGGTAAAAACACAGGTGGTTCTGGGGCCCATCTGCTGATGCTCTTGGATGCTCTTGGTGATGAGCTTGTGCTCATTAGCCTTGTTGCAGGGCCCCGGCTCAGGCAGAAGATACACAAACTCACTGCGTTTTAGTTCTCAGACACAGCTTCCGTGGTCTAGGGAGAGCTAAGGGGTGACATGGAGGTACACTGGACTTAGTGTCTGGAGGCCTGGCTTCTGGGTCTGGCCCTGGTTGGGGGTACATTTGATTTTGCTAGAAGGCGCGTACTGCTTCACAGAGACACCATGCCAGTTTATGTGTCTGCCAGTTATACCCAAGAGTGCTTGGGAAATTGAGACATGCAGGAATTTAAATTTCTCCATAATGCCCCAGTTTCTTAGGTGCCCTCATGCCCTACTGATGGGGTCTAAGTTGTAACAACTCTCTTTATAGAAGGTAGTTGGGCAATATCTGTCAAAGCATAGTCCTTCTGACTGATTTCTAGAAACTCACCAGCAGATAAACTCAAACATGCAAAAGGAAATGTCCAAGGATATTCTTTGTAGCATTGTCTAGAGAAAGACAGGAAATAAGCTAACTGCCCATTAAGAAGGTCAAATAAATCATGGTACAGCTGCACAGTGGGAATTCTTGAAGCCTTTAAAAAAATCGAGACTGACCTATAGGTACTGATTGGGCATGCTCTCCAAGAAATATTTTAAGTGAATAAAACTTGATACAAAGTGGGATACATATTGCTCCCTCCTGTGCGAATCATGGTATGATGCCTCCGCTCTGTGCATGGATAGCTACAGAAACCCAAGTAACAGTGGTTGCCTCTAGAAAGGGCCCAGGAAGCCAGAGCCTGGGGTGAGCTTGAGCATTGCTTTTTCCACTAAATGCCTTTTTACATGTGTTGACTACTTAAATAGTCAGAAATTGAAAATTTTGTTAGTTTTATTAACAACAAAAATATGTGGTTGGCTGGCCAGTCTTGGGGGTCTCTGTTTTTAAAATGCGTTGCTTGAGATCTCAGATTGCATACTGAGTGCCTGCCACGTGCAGGGGAAGAGGAAGGGTCTTAAAAATGGACTGAATTGCTCTGTGGTTGGAACATTTTGGGGCCTGCTTTCTTCTCCATGATGTCATATTATCACCAGAGTAACCCCTTTAAACAAATGTCTACTCTGATCCTTTCCCTTGGTTTCTGGAAAATGGTAGATGCTTTGATTGCCTTTTCTCTGCTGTATAAGAAAAGGAAGCCCGCGGGACGTGTCTGGAATGTATTCTAGGAAGCCCTTTTGCCAGTTTTCCCACAATCCCCCTGGCTCCACGCTGTCCACTTGTCCTTTCCTGGGGAGCCCATCCTGACCAGGAGGCCAGACCAGACCTTTATTCTCTTGGGTCTTCCTCATTTGTAAACTTGGGGTCATTGCAACCCACCCTATCTCCAGTTGTCCCTCAGAGATCTGGCCTATGGTTTTTATGTATTAATAACATTGGAAAAGCCCAAATTCTCGAGAAAATGTGATCAGAGGGGGGTTTTGAATTGGAGAGCCCCGCTAGCCTTCTCAAGGAGGACTGCCATAGCCTTGCACAGTGTGGGCCCCAGAGAAGACTCAGGCTCAGCTCACTCCTGAGCTGGCTCTTTTCTGTAGCACAGCTGGTTAAGACCCCTTTAGGGTCACAGGCAGGCCTGTGTCCCTGCCAGGCAGCTCTAGGCCTCTTGAAAGGTGATGTGAGTCACACATGAGTATGCACAATGAGCCTGGGTCTAAAATGGGCCTGCCACCCCATGGGCCGGTGGTTTGAAGGCGGGATGCCAGCCTGTATCTACCCCCTTCTGTCTGCCCCCACCTGCCCCTCAGGCTTTGATGGCACCGGATATTTGGGGAGCAGGCGGGGAGCTGCCCCCTTGTGTCTGATGCAGGTCTCTTTAAAAAGTAACTGAGGCAGGCTGGCTGCTGTCAGAAAGCCTCAGGCCCCTATTCTGCTGACTGGTGTCTCTGGCCCAAGGTGATTTCAGCACCCGGGGTGGACACAGCACACCCAGGCCTGGGTAGGTGGGTGCAGAAAAGGCTCCTGGCCAACCTTTGGCTGAGGGCCAGGCCATCTAGGGAGTTCTCACGACAGTGCCCTCAGCAGCTGTCTTCATCTGCAGCCCTGGGTGGGGAAGCCTTCCTCTGTGGCTAGAGAGACCCTTGCAGGGTCTTCTGGAAGTTGCCACTGAAAGGTGTGGCTTCCTTCCTGGGCAGGTGGGGCTGCAGCCTGCAGGGAAGTTGAAGTGCTCTTGAGCTTCCCCTCCCCTCCCTCTCGAAGGTCACTTCCTTGGTGCCTCTCAGGGTGCCTCTCACTTCCTTGGTGCCTCTTGGTCCTTATGGTTCTTACCCTGCTGCCCAGAGGAACAGGGGGCCTCTGTGAGGCGAGTCCCTCTCTTACCTCCATGGATGTTATTTTGGAAACTTCCATCTCATGTTTCCTTTTTCTTTCATTTAACTCTAATTCTGAATGATGCCTGGCTTAAAAGAAAAATAAACAGGGACTTCCCTGACGGTTCAGTGGTCCAGACTGCCACTGCAGGGGGCACAGGTTCCATCCCTGATCCAGCAACTAAGATCCCATACGCCAAAAAAAAAAAAAAAGAGAGAGAAATTGTACAGTAGCAATAGTACAATCCTCCCTACTGAATTTACTTAGGATCGTAGAGTGTCTGAGATGGAAGGGATCCTGTGTGTATGTGCTCAGTTGCATAGTCGTGTCTGACTCTGCGACCCCATGGACCATAGCCCGCCAGGCTCCTCTGTCCATGGGATTTTCCAGGCAAGAATACTGGAGGGGTTTGCCATTTCCTTCTCCAGGGGATCTTCCCCAGCCAGGGACCAAACCTGTGTTTCCTGCATTGGCAGGCAAATTCTTTACCACTGAGCCCGCTGGGAAGCTCAGAAGGGATCTTAGGGATATTGTAATTTTCACTCCTCCCACTGCTCCCCCCGCCCCCGCCCCCCATGAGAGGGTCGAGTCAAACTCATTCTGAGTTGGTAGAAAGCTCTGGCCCCTGGTTTCCCTCAAACCCAGTGCCTTTCAGAATCACATGGCCTCATTTAAAAGTGTTTCTGAGCTGTTATCATGCCTTTCCTCGCCTTAACACACTGTTCAGCCCAGCAACACGTACTTAGCTCCTTTCATCTTTGCTTAAGTCTGTTCTTCCACACCCTTAATCGTTTTCTTTTGGGGGCTGGGAGGGTGGAGGGGCCCAAGAGTTAAGAAATGGGGTGGGAAGTGGTTTGAGTTTCTCTGAACTTCTTCCAGTTGGACAGTTCGACTTGGGCTGGAAGTTCCTGCGGCTCAAAAATCAATATTTCACATGGGGCAGCGCCAGGCGGCGGGTGGGCCACTCAGAGCCACATCGGCTTTCCACTGCCCTGCAGCTAGTCCTGGTTTCTAGTAATTTTAAGTCACTTAAGGTCTTGGGTGATTGATTAGTTGTATTTTCTATACAAAACCCATGTAGAGGGAACCACACAAGGGCTTTGGGCTCTGGCAGAGCTGGGACCAGCCCCCTGCCTTTGCTCCTGCTAACTGTTAGGCTGGAGTCTCAGCTTCCTCATTGGCCACGTGGAGATGCTTCTTTCATAGGCTTGTTGTAACTTGCATAGAAACACACACCAAGTGGCTTAGTTCTTGTCCTCCTCTTCCTCCCCTTTTCAGGTTGTCACCAACATCCTCTGTCTTTGGGTGGTAGGAGATGTATGTTCAGGTTTTAAAGATTTTAAATTAAGCCTGTCCCTTAATGATAAGGTATGGTGAGATGACTGAGGAACCTGTGGGAAGATTCCTTGAGCTTGGAGACTGAGGTTTTCTAAGCCTATGACCTTTGCTTTCTTCTTCCCAGATCACACAGTTCAGCTGGTGACGCACATCTGAACCGGTTTAAGCATTTCAAAAAAAGCTGTTACAAGGCTGCCAAGGCACCTTTATTTCGAGTTGTCTGGTGTTCAAAAGCCACCGAGTTTCCTGTGTTTTGCATAAGGCCCTGGGCTGGAGAAGGCAGCTTCCTGTCTGATAAACATAAAGAGGCGTTTGGAACCATTTGGGTGACTTAATCTAACTGGGCTGAAATGGGGGCAAAGGCTGAACTGGGAGGTCAGAAGTAGGGTCTTGTTTCATCTCTTTATCCCCAAGTCCTCACCAGCACCCTGCATGGACTTGATCCCTTGTCCTTCTTGCATGAGTGGAGTTCAAGTCCCACTGGTACTTAGCTGTAAGCTTGGGATGTGAAGGCCTGGGCAGCTGAAGCTCAGAATGCCACTTAGTGATCTCTCTGTCTCACAAAAGGCGGGTGCTCAGTACTTATCTGAAAATTCCTGGGATAGGAGAGTTGGTAGCAGGGAGCTCTTTTTCTTTTTTTCTTGTTGCAGAGAGCTTTTTTAAAACTTTTGTCTATTTTTTAATATTGAAGAGTCAGCTATTGGGTATTGATCCCAAATTTCTTGGCCAAGTCAATCATCAAAGGACTCCTTCCTGCTGCATGACCTGCCCTGTGCTGGACCTGCTGGGCTTTAGTGGGAACAAGGGCAGAGAGCATGCCTCTAGCTCAGGAGCCTGACTCTCTACTAGGGAGTTGGGACACAGGGACAGAAACCTGGGACACGAGGCGGCTTGTGTCATCTTGAGCTTCCTGGAGGCTAGAATTGCCTGGTGGGTAGGAGGGAAGATGGGGAAGGAAGGAAGGAGCTCTGGTGGGAGGGCGCTGGCTGGGAATCAGGATGTCTGGGCTGAAGTCCCAGCTTTACTAATAATAGTAATAAGACTAAAGTTTTATTGACCACTTGTTATGTACCAGGTACTGTGTTAGTGTTTTTACATGATTCTCTTATTTAATTCTTCCCTCATTTCTGGGAGGTAGGAAGTTTGCCCCCATTTTACAGATGAGGAGACTGAGCCTGATTCACACTCCTATGCTCTGACCCCTGTGTGACCTTGCAGATGCCCTTCACTCCTGGGCTTGCCTGTTACTTGACAGTGAGGGGTTGGACTGGTTCCCAAGCCTCCTCCCTCACCTGTGGCCAAGAACTGATGAGAGGAGCAGAACTTTTGGAGCTGCAGCAGAACCAGGCTCCTCATCCGTAGTGCAGTTGGCTGCTTGGAGCGAGGTTGATAGTGTTGCCTTGGCTACTGACTTTACCTTTAACCTCAACTGGCCATTTTTCAAGTGTTTGTGGAGAGCCCCGGCTGCTGTGCCTGCCTGCCATTGGAGGGGCCCTGGCTGGTCACTGGGAGCCTGCCACCATCTCCATAGTGGGTGCTTCTTGTGTCCACTTGCAGAGTGCATTCCTTCCTGCTTCATGTGTCTGTCTGTCTACTCATTTGGTAACGACTCAGAGCTTTACATGGAGAAGGAAATGGCAACCCACTCCAGTATTCTAGGCTGGAGAATCCCATGGACGGAGGAGCCTGGGGGGCTACAGTCCACGGGGTCGAAAAGAGTGGGACACGACTGAGCGACTTCACTCATTCATTCACTCACTCAGAGCTTTACAGTGTGTGCTGGGTGCTTGACTGGGCTCTGGAAATAAGGAGGGGAAGGAATCAGGGACTCTTGTTTCCAGGAGCTCTTAGTGTCCCACTAGAATGCTGCGGGCCCAGGGGGATCTGAGAAAGCTTCCTGGAGAAGGCGGCATCTGAGCTGGTTTGCAAGGTGGGGACATGGCACAGCATGTCCAGGGAACAGGGCTGGGAGCTTGTTCAGTTGCTCAGACTTCAGCGGAGCTTTGTACAAGGGTGATTCAGGTCGCCAAGGCCCTCTGAGTCACTCTGGGCTAGTAAGAGATTTCCTTTCCTCATAAGTGGCTCTGGGCCCCAGCCCCATCTCGAAGCCCCTAAAGCAGCCCAGATGGCTCAATAAGGCTTGTTCCCCTGTGCCATTTCCTGGGAAATGTGGGGGTACAGGATTCCACTCCCAGGGCCTTAACCTCAGGATGCCTGCTGGGAATTCTGCCTGTGCTCTCTGGTTATGTGGTCAGCCAGCTGAAGGACTTGGGATGAGATTTTTTTCATGGAGTGTTGAGAGAGACATAATTGTTACTGGAATCAGTTTCTTTTTTAAAGGAAAAGAAAAGGGGATGGAGGTTTGTTTATAGTGCAAATAATGTAACAGCAAAACTATCAAGAAACAAATTTGCCTCTCACCCTATCCACCCTTTGCATTTTTCTGGGTTTCCTGTCCATAGACATGCATACTTTGCAAAATTAAATACTAAAATTAAATATTAAATTAGATATTGTCGTGTGTTCTAACTTACTCAGTGCTGTAATATAAAGTTTCCTATGTTGCAACAGGCTCCACAATTATTATTTTAATGGCTATGTTATGGTCCACTGTGGGAAAGAACCATTACAGACTTTGCCAGAAAGTTCCATGGGTTTTATTGAGTCTCTTGGAAATTCATTAATTCAATAAATGTATCCTGAGCATCTGTTTTAGGAAAGAAACTCCTGGATGCCTAGGATGAGACATTCCAGGCCCTGCCCTCAAGGGGCTCACAGTCTATGCCCAGGAAAGAATCACTTCACTTGGCTGTTATGGGTTGTGATAGGGGTGAGTGTGGAAGAAAGTGGCTGCTTAGACGCCTAGGTTGAGTTGGTGAAAAACAGGTAAAACCACTTTGTCATCAGTGATGAGAAAGCACAGGAACTTGGACTTGGGAGAGCTTTCTGGGCTCACTGGAGGAATATCTTCATGTCTCCCCACTCCCTGAGTGGTTCATACAGGTCTGGGCCAGAAGTCACATGGGGAGTTGGGCTGGGATGGGGAGGAGTGAGGGACAGAGCCTCCAAGGGACCTTGTCAACGGAGAGGCTGGGGAACTAGCCCCTGGCGTTCCGGAGGGAGGCCCCTTGGTGACCACGAGTGGCAAGCAGCTGAGGGTGGGGGCAGTGTGGGTGGGGTGGGATGTCCGTGAACTGTCAAAAGCCAGGCAGGCCACCTGGGCTCTGCTGTGGCTCCTGCCTCTGGGGAAGGAACCAGTTGCAGCAGCAAGTTGCAGCAGTGTAGTTTTGTTGTAAAGAGGAAGTTTCAGAATTCCAGTGGCTGCTTGTGAGCAGGAAGATGTTTACAACTGTGAAGGAGCTATTTGGGGCTCCGTGCAAGCAGAAAAGATGGGTGGTCAAGGGCCTGGAAACTGGAATGCTGTGTCTTTGCTCTGGCATTCTCTTTCATTCCAGATAAATGACTCCCTTGCTGCCATTTCTTCACTCTTTCCATCTCTTTGCTGTCCTGGTACCCCCTAGCCCCAGCTCCCAGCTCAGGGGACCAACTTGGCAGGAATTCTGCTATCTTCCTGCTGCTGCTGCTAAGTTGCTTCAGTTGTGTCCGACTCTGTGCGACCCCATAGACGGCAGCCCACCAGGCTCCGCCATCCCTGGGATTCTCCAGGCAAGAACAGCAAAGATCCTCCTGCCCGGAGTGAGAATGCCAGGGTGGAACGTGGTCACTTGGACACTTCTGTGGTCCTGTTTCAGGTTTTGCCAACCTCACCGTTTCCCCACTCCAGGCTGTTGTGGGGTTTTGGATCAGTACCAGGTCTGCAGGGTTGAGGTTTGAGTAGAAGAGCTCTGTCGTGGTCCTCAATTCCCTCCCTCCCCGCCCCCCTCCGCCCACCATTAAATACACACTTAAAAAACCAAAAACAAACTCTAAACCTAACCTAACGTTATTTTTTACATGTTGACTTAAAATTACTAATAAGAACAACACGTTAGCCGGGAATTTCAGCACTTAATAGATGATGATGTTCCCTAGTGGCTGAGATGAGGTCTGTTGTGTATCTTTTTTGCATCTCCTGTCACCTTGTTTATACTACTGTTTGGTGGTGATTATAGGCTAGAGATTATCTTTGGATTTATACTATTTAAAATTATTTACCGGCTTTTATATTGGAGGAGGAGAGATGGGTATAGGAATAGAGAATTGGATAAAGCAGAGGGCAGCAGTGGGGCATGGGGAAGGGAGTGGGTGACTCTAGAAGCAGCAGCTGGGTTTAAATCCCATTTTCACTCAGTTTATTTATTCATTAAATATGTATCAAATGCTGGCTGTGTGCTGGAGACTGTTTCAGTTCTGTGGATACATGATTGGATAGAAGAAACCGAAGCCTGCCTTTGACATTCCAGTGGGGAAAAGCAGATGGCAGCCAGACAGACAGGCTCACTGTGGCAGGTCCTTATGCTATGGAGAAGGATAATCAGGTGAAGGCTTGTAGGAAGAATCACAGACCAGGCCACTTAAACAACAGAAATTTACTTCTCACAGTTCCAGAGGCTGTAAGGTCAAGATCAAAGTACCCGTAGGGTTGGTTTCCACTGAGGTCTCTGTCCTTGACTTCCAGTCAGCCGCCCTCATCCCTGCTGTGTTGCTGTGTCTGAACCTCCTCCTCCTCTTAGGACACTAGTCAGATTGGATTAGGGCCCACTCTTACTGTCTCCTTTTCACCTAATATGTCTTTAAAGACCCTCTCTCCAAATGCAGGACATTCTGAGGTCCTGGGGCTTAAGGCTGCAGCAGGTGAATTTTTGGGGAGGGCATGGAACAGCCCATGAGAGGAGAGAAGGGAGTGGGAGTGTGTGTGTCGGAGGAGGCCTCTCTAACCAGGGACCCACTGATGGACACTCAGTTGTTTCTTTAACTGCTGTGAACCCCAGTTTGCTCATCTGTAAAATCTGGGTAATACTGATGAACCTGTCTCTTGGTGCCTTCGGGCAGCTAAAGTGTGGAAGGCCCTCTGTGCGCTGATTTGGGGGGACCCCAGTAAATGTGTCCCCATACCCTCTCCTGCCTTCCCTTTTCCTTCTGTCCGCTTTCATCCTCTCTCCTCTTGAGTGCCACTCATTGTCATCAAAGTGCTTCAGTAACTGGACCCATGGAATGGACCGGGGATGGACCAGTTTCTAGGTCTCTTTGCCTTTCTTATAAGAGTGATGGCACACCGCCCCCGCCCCTTCTCCTGGACCAAGTGTTCTTGGAGATGGCCTCCCCTCCGATGAGCCATAAACACCGCTTTTATGTGAGGAAGGGGAAAGGCTTGTGGCAAACTGGTGCAGAACTATAAATCTAGAGTCCCAGCTGCCGTCCGAAGTGTCGGATGGCTGCCTGGAGAGCTTCCCTTGCTCTGGCAGTTCCCCTGCCTTCCCGCGCTGGTCTCCGTCTTAGCCCTTCTTGACTATACTTGCTGGTGTCCCTGCCTCTGTTAGAATTGCCACTGGGACCCTTAGCACTGCACGTGGCCCATGATAAGCACTTAGTACTTGCCCAAGAAACAGCTGGATGTCTTTCATTTTGTCCATTTTTAACAAACCAGTTTTCATCTATTTTTTAAAAAGGTATTAATTTTATTTATTATTTATTTGTTTGGTTGTGCCGGGTCTTAGTGGCAGCATGTTGGATCTAGTTTCCCAACTAGGGATCAAACTCAGGCTCCCTGAGTTGGGAATGTGAACCAATTCTACTGGACCACCAGGGAAGCCCCAAGTCTTTTTTTTAATCACTATGAAGGTTGAAGTCACACTCAGGTTATTGCATTTGAAGTCTCCTAATCCCACCAAAGTGATAGTATTAATGGTCCCATTTTGCTGTTGTTCAGTTGCTCAGTCGTGTCCAACTCTTTGCGACCGCACGGACTGCAGCACACCCGGCGCCCCTGTCCTTGACCATCTCCCGGAGCTTGCTCAAACTCCTGTCCATTGAGTTGGTGATGCCATCCAACCATCTCATCCTCTGTCATCCCCTTCTCCTCTTGCCTTCAGTCTTTCCCAGCAACAGGGTCTTGTCTAATGAGTCACCTCTTCCAAAGTATTGGAGCTTCAGCTTCAGCATCAGTCCTCCCAATTAATATTCAGGATTGATCTCCTTTAGGACTGACTGGTTTGATCTCCTTGCAATCCAAGGGACTCTCAAGAGTCTTCTCTAGCACCACAGTTCAAAAGCATCAATTCTTTGACATTCAGCCTTCTTTATGGTCTAACTCTCACATCCATACATGACTACTGGAAAAAACATAGCTTTCACTAGACGGACAATGTCAATTTGTTGACAATGTCTTTGCTTTTTAATCTGCTGTCTAGGTTTTGTCATAGCTTCCAAGGAGCAAGTGTCTTTTAATTTAATGGCTGCAGTCACCATCTACAGTGATTTTTTGAGCCCAAGAAAATAAAGTCTGTCACTGTTTCCATTATTTCCCCATCTATTTGCCATGAAGTGATGGGACCTGATGCCATGATCTTAGTTTTTGAATGTTGAGTTTCAAGCCAACTTTTTCACTCTCCTCTTAGTTCCTCTTCGCTTTCTGCCATAAGGGTATTGTCATCTGCATAACTGAGGTTATTGTTGTCATTTTAGAGCTGGGGAAATTGAGGCTCAGAGAAGCTAAGTGCCTTGACGGAGGTAGCAGGTGAGAGATCCCAAGTCCTCTCCCTGCTCCTCTAATTTTCAGGCCAATCATTTTCTATATCTGCTTCCATTGCCTTTTCTGCCCTGTCGTCCTACTCGACCCTGTAAGTGTTTGTGAAGCTAGGGGCTTGTAGACTTTCAGGCTTTTGTATACAGTGGCTGTCGGCCTGGTGACTCTCTGGCTTCTGGTGTCAGGTGTAAAGAACAACCACCTCTGCTCCGTCTAAGATAGGGCAGTGGGCAGCAGGTTGGGGTGGATGGCCAGTGTGTGACCTGGGCACAGCCTGGCTTCTGTACGGATCCATAGCTGCTTCCCCCTCAGCCTTCCAGCACCGCTACCACCTCCTAGCTATCTCCTGGCCGCCTCCGAGCCCATCAGCCTGCTATTCTCAGCCTGCCTTCTGCCCAGAGCTGGGCCTGCCACCCACCAACCGTCTCCTGTGCTTGCCAGGGTGAGGAGGAGGTAGCTGCGCCTTGCCAAGTGCTCATGAAGAATGCCTCATCATGGGATTAATTACTGGCCGCCGAGCATGGTGGAATTCATCAGGCCTTATCCTCGTTGTGGCTTCACACCTCCAACCTTCTTCCTGCACACCTGAGACAGATCCGTGTGTTAGAGGCTGAAAAATGGTGACTCTCTTCCCCTTTAAAGCAAGTTGCAGGCTTTAATTATCCTTAGGTTGAAATGGCAGAGAGCCCCCCACTCCCTACACCCCCACCTCCACCCCCGCCCGCCTGCCTGCCTTTCTGGCTTTCAGACAAGAATCTGAAGAATGTGATACTCCGTTTTGGACCTGAGCAAGGATCAGGGATCAGGGGCTGGGGCAGGATTCCAGGCCTTTCCGGGGCTTTAGCAGGCGGCCTTCGTGCTCTTGGACCCGGGACATTCCACACTGGTTGTGGTGGTCGTGAGGCGCGTTAAATTCTTCCCTCCTCAGTGGGATCCTCCGGGGACAGCTGGGAGGGGCTGGGGGAGAAACCCCCCTCCTAACACACTCAGAGAAATCGGGTTAAAGGAGTTTGCAAGGGGCTGGGCACAGGGGGTCGGTGGCAACCATGAGGACCACGTCTGCCGCTTTGCTTCTGGAGGTTCTGGAGGGCACAGAAGACTGTGGGTCGTCCCACGCTCCCTCCTGTTCCTGACCCATCGCTCACTGCTGGTCACCAAGTCTTCTTACCAACCTTGCTGGCTGGTCCGGGGCACCAACAGCTACTACTCCCTGTGCCCTGGAGCAAGTCACTGAAATCTCCTGGGCTTTGGCTTTGCAAAGCAGGACACTCATGGAACCTGCCTCCAGGTCCGGGTTGTCGTGTGTGGTCGTGAGGTCTACCGTGAGAAGCACGGTCCTATGCCATGGGCTTTGTGATTCCCATGTACAGACGAAGAAAGGGAGCTGCAGAATGGTGAAATTACGTTCCCAGGATCCCTGGATACGGAGACTCCAGTGGCCACATCCAGGTTGGCCTGAAGTGTCCCACCCTGCGCTGATCCCACAGTGTGTGTGTGTGTGTGTGTGTGTGTGCGCGTGCGTGCGTGCACGCGCACGCTCACGTCCGCATGGGGGGAGGGGAGGCTCCGCCCTGGGCAGGCTGGGTGACTGAATCTGGCTTCTCCCTAAGGTAGGGGCTGCAGCTAATTCTCTCACCAGCGTTGGCTCCCCTAGGCCCAGCTTGTGGCCCAGGCAAAGCAGTGATTCTCGGCAAGCGGTAAAATAAGCAGCGCCTAGGTTTCTGGTGACGGATGTGGTGGGCTCATCCCTGCGGCCAGCTGCCTGCTCGTACCAGCCAGACTTTGAGACACAGATGCTACCACGACCTGTTCTAGGAACTGTTAGTTAATTTTTGTGTAAAGTGTGAAATATGCAGGTTTTATCTTCATCCTGTGCATGGCTCCTATTTGGGTCATTTCCCCTGGAGAGGCTGCAGGCCCTGGAATGCTGCTTGTCCATCCTGGCTTCTCTGGAGAGAGTGACTCTGCCTGCCCTGCAGCCGGTGTGCAGGGCTGGCACATGGCTGGCTCAGTAGAGAACAGGCCCAAGGGATGCAAACAGAAGAGAGACAGTTTGCTGTTCAGTTTTGGATTTTTTGTTTCTGCTGTCCAGAGTGATGAGAGCACCCCAGGGGAGATGGCCTCCTGCCCCCACCATCCCAGGTCCTCCGCTTCCCATGCGGACTCTCACTCTTGGGTCGTCCCGACCACAGCTCTGTTTCCTTGGACCTCTTTTTAACCTTCTGGAGGAAAATGAAGGAAGAAAATCCTTTCAAAGAAGTTCACATTGCCTTGGAGGAGGAGGCCACTCCAATGCCCCTTTGCCTTTGAGCTGGTAACCAGGGGGCTCCTAAAAGTCCCAGGACTGCTTGAGGGTCTCTGTAGATGTACCTCTAAGATGGTACAAAGGGTTCACGGCCTTCAGGCAATTCTCAAAGGAGTCTTTGATGGCTGAAAGTTTTCAGAACCACTGATCTAGAGAGATGGGAACTTTGGGTTTCCTGTTTATAGAATGTGTGTATGTGTATAAACATATGTCTCTGCATATCTGTTTATACACACACACACACACACACTCACGCAGGAGGGTCTGCTCACTATGGGATTAGGTGACACTGTCCTAAGATGTAATGTGTGCAGAGCACTTTCCTGGGGCAGTGGCCTTCCTCTCCCATCTGATCTGTATTAAGCCTTTAATATCATAGCACTTCTGGGCATCTCTTCCTTGTGGGGCCAGACCTTGAGCTTTAAGTGGTGAGGTTTTGAATGAAGTGGATTTGATCAGTTGTGGACTCTGCGTACAGAGGAAACTGGGCTCTTTCTTTCTGTCCTTGTGATCTTTCAGCAGGACTCCAGGTCCTCAAAGGACATTTCCTAACCCCCCAGATCCAGTCAGGTCACTTCATCTCCAAGTGTCAGCCTCTTTCTTTTTTAAGGGAAACGGTGGGGAGCAGGGAATGTGGCAGAGGCCTTAGGATACCTGCTATGGCTTTACTGAGGTATGGATCAAAGGATGGGAGCAGTGGGGGACCAACCATCCAACCCATGTCAGGCGACTGGGCTGCTACAGCTGCTGTCTTACCTGCCTGAGGTTTGACAGCCCCAGAACCTTGCTTTGGCTTTGGACTTGAACTTCTCCTTGTGAACTTCACTGTGTGATCTTGGGCAAGCTGCTGGCTGAGTCTGAGACTCATCTACCCAGTGAAGGCTGAGTCAGATGGGTGTTTTTCAGGCTATCAACGGAGACTCACTGGTGGGTCCTGAGCTTATTGGTGTGGCAACCAGTAGTCTTAGAAATTAAATAGATTTGAATGGAAAATATCAGAGTGCCTAGGGTGTATACATCATTTTGTGAAACTTTTGTTTGACACTTTTGCATATTTATGATAAAGCTTTTAAATTAATTATTTTCTATTGTGGCTTGAGATTAAAAAAAAAAAATGGCGCCCCCAGGATGAGATGCTCCTTAGGTGGAGGGGCGGTCTTTCAGCGCTGACTTGTGTGGTTCCCACCCATAGGTCTGAGCAGAGCTGAGGTCCCCACCCCCCCACAGCTGAGCGGTAAATGGAGCTCTCAGCAAGATCAAACTCTTTAACTAAAGTTCTTTACAAAATTCTGGGAAATGAGCTGCATTCCTGGGGTGGAATAAATCATGTCAAGTGAGGCGAGGCAGGATGTGACTTCAAACCCCTCCAAGTGGGCTCTGTGAGGGCAGTGCTTGTGACTGACTCATTATGAGCGAGCTCAGCGGCACCGACTCCTTGAGAGAAGAGGCAAGACTGTGGGCGGGGAGCCAGCAGGCCTGGGGCGCCACCAAGCACCACTCCTGCCTTAGTTCATTTGGGTCCTCACAGTAGTCCCGTGAGTCGAGCTGGGCTCTGACTGCATCGCAGAGTCAGGGCTGTGGGCTGTCAGCTTGCTCTGCTGGGGGAGCTCTCCTGTCCTTTGGGGCAGCTTGTGGCATCTCCAGTTTACAGACGGAGAAACCGAGGCCCAGGGGCCCTGTCGGCCTGGCCCAGTTTGTCCTGTTAGTAAAGCAATAGGTCTGTATTTCCCTGGCCAGTCTGGCTGCCTCCTGAGTCTGATTCTTTCTAAGATGCCTTCCTCATAAAGGTCATGAATAAGCTATTAACCATTTGGAAGGTCTCTCTGGGAGTGTTAAGTGACCGCCTGATCAATTCAGGAAGATAACTGTTGACCAGTCGTGGGTCTCTTTGGAAACAACATGGAGATTAGTGTACATCAGATTTAGCTGGAAGGGCGATGGAGAAGAAGAGGTCATTGATATGGTCCTGAATGGCCACAGATCAGCTCACTGTGGGCCTTTCCTGCCTCATCTACCAAAGAGAGTCACTGAGGTTTGGGGTTATCCTTAGGCACTTTAAGAATGGGTGGCAGAGAGTCAGTTGGGCTTGGTCCTTGGAGTTTGGACCTTTTGGGAGACTGGAACCTTCCCCATTCCTAAAGTTCATCAGGGGTTACTCAACATCTACGCAGATTGGTCATCGGACCCAGGGGTGCCTGGGCCCCATCGTGGCCTTAGAGCTCTGAGCTTGGCAGCAATGGGATCAGGATGGCTGTTGGTAGTAGAGGCTGTGATATTCAGGGATTTTGTTTGTTTTTGGTGCCATTTAAACATCAGTCAGCGGAGAAGGCAATGGCACCCCACTCCAGTACTCTTGCCTGGAAAATTCCGTGGATGGAGGAGCCTGGTAGGCTCCAGTCCATGGGGTCGCTAAGAGTTGGGCACGACTGAGCGACTTCACTTTCACTTTCCACTTTCATGCACTGGAGAAGGAAATGGCAACCCACTCCAGTATTCTTGCCTGGAGAATCCTAGGGACAGAGGAGCCTAGTGGGCTGCCGTCTATGGGGTCGCACAGAGTCGGACACGACTGAAGCGACTTAGCAGCAGCAGCAGCAAACATCAATCAGAATAACAAGCTGCCGAAGGCCTGGTGGGTCCTGGATTGAGTGGTCTTCAAAACTGTCTTTTGTTTCTGATCTCCGGTTGGGCTTCTCAGCTGTTCCTGATGTGGGCTCCAGAATCCAGCCTGCCGCACTTTCCCATTGAGACTGCGGCCGTATAATTACATCTTCTCAGTATGGTTATTTTTCTGTGTTGGGTTTCAGCAAACTGTGCTCGCAGGCTTGGGGAAAGAAAAACCAGGCTATCATCAGCAGAACCAAAGGGAAGGAATAACTTCACTGCAGGAATCTGAAGGTCAGAGTTACCCCTCATGTGAGTGGGGAGCTCTCGAGGCTCAGAGATGCTGTCCACAGGAGGGCAGGGTGGTGTGTTCCATGCACAGTTCCTGATGGAAGGAGGCCAGGCAGTTCTGTCAACCTTGTCAAACCTAGGGGCATGTCTAGGGGTGTCACTTGCTCCTTGCTGTTTGGGAGGGGACCCCACCCCCATGTCTGGAACAATTTGCTTCTCTGCAGTTTCTCCTGGGCAGCCAAATAGAAGCTCATTACCAAGCAGGAGAGGCTCAAGTGTGATCTCACTACACAAATATTGAACCAATTAAAAGCAGAGTCAAGGTCCAGTGCTGATGACTTACCCAGCAGCGTGCGTGCCCAGCCTCTTACCTTTGAGTGAGAGCTACATTGCTGATGTGTCTGCTCCTCTCCCTTGACACCAGACAGAAGGGGTTAGGAGGGAATGGTAATTCTCCTGGACAGCCAGGTTCCAGAAGACACAATGTGGACTGTAAAGCCTTCTCAACAGTCAAGGTCACGTCCACAAGTGTTGACTGACTGAGGAGGACTCGCTGTCTGAACCCTGGGTTTAGTCAGCACCTGAAGGAGTTCTGGGGACGACAGGGGCAGGCAGAGAGAGGTTCCAGAATAAGGCAGGCTGTGCTGGAGCAGGCCTGGGGAGAGGAGAAAGAGCAGTAATGTATGGGTGTTAGGAAAGGCTGCCTGGGTGAGTGGAGGGTCATGATGGTGCGAAGACTGTCCTCTGGGGAGCCATGGTTAGAATGAATGTCTGGCAGGGGACAAGACAGATGGGGCTGGAAAGATGGAGGCATTGGTTGAGGGAGTTGGTTAATCTCTAAAGGCCATGGGGAGCTTTCTCTTTAGGTAAGAAGGGCTGTCGTTCTGAATGGTGGAAATTCTTTTTATTTAAGTTGCAGCATGAGCAACTGAACTGAACTGATGTGGGATCTGGTTCCCTGACCAGGAATCAAACCCAGGCCCCTGGCATTGCATGCTTGGAGTCTTAGCCACTGGACCACCAGGACAGTCCCTGGAATTCTTAACAGTGGAGTTGTCCTTAAGCACTAACTGCTTCTGCCCTGATTAGCCGCTTGATTCATTCGTTACCTCGTGGCCCTGAGGACAGGATGGTATCTCAGTGGAGGAGACTCACCTGGGTGCATTGGTCTCCGTGACACCTGATACAGATCTATGCCCGAGATGCTTTGGTAACACTGACCGCAGAGTTCCTAGGATGCCAGGCCACTTCTCACTTAGGAGGAACTGATGGAGCTGGGTAGGGCTGCCAAGGTCCCCCCTGAGCCGGGCTGTTCCAAGTGGTAGCTCACAGGGTGAGGTCTACCTCCCTTTGTCCCCCTCATGTGGCCTGGGATCCCTTTCTCCCCAGCCTTGTCATGGAACTATTTCTTCTCTCAGGTTGGAAGCCCCCCTTGTGGCTGGTCCAGGGTATTTTTTCAACTGCTGACTTCTCTTGCTGCCCTCTTAAATGGAGGTCAGGGAAGGTGATCTCTTTAAAATACAAATCTGATGATGTCACCCTCTCCTGCCTTCCCCTGCCCTAGAATAAAGTCCACATTCCTCAGTGGCTGATAAGATACTGGTGAGCAGCTGTGCATCCCCCCAACCCCGCTGCCCCCACTGCCAATCTCTACTCCGTCTCACGCCCCCTGCCCCACCCCCTATTCCTCATGTAGGAGGAGGGCATCTACATACTCCTTTCTGGTGTCACTCTTGAGGTTCTGGGTCCCTTGGGTGCAGGCCCTGCATCTTCGTGTTCCCTGGGGAACTCAGGAGTCCTGGGAAGCCCCTCCAGATGGTCTCTGAGGAGAAGATCAAAGGGGGAGGTTTCTGGGGCTCTGGTGCTAAATTCCTCTCTGGCCTGTCTCTGGTCTGGTTTTCTTATCTGCTGAACATCAACACATGCCTGGGTTGGAATACTGCTAATGGAAACAAGTCCCGGCTTCTACTGTAAGCAAACAACATTCCTGAAGTGGGGAGGGGAGGGTCCCCTCCCCGCTTCATAGCCTGGGGAGAGTGAGCAAGCACCTCAGGGTGGGGGGCTGCTGTGAGGGTGGCCCTGGGCAGCAGAGAAGCTGAATTGCCTTGTTTATATTGGGAGGCTTCTGTGTCCATTTTCTTGTTTGAGCCTGATCACTGCTGCCCAGCAAGTCCACAGGGTCACACCCAGCTGGTCAGTGCCACACCAGACTCAAAGGCCAGCTCTTCTGCCACCTGCCTCGTGCACACATCCCACCAGACCAGCATATCCCAGGCCAGCACTGAGACATATTTTTCTTGAAGGATATGGGACTAAACAACAACAGCAATAACAACAAAGCCCGAGGGGACAAAATGCAGTGGGCTTCCTTATTGCAGGCATCTCAGAATCTGGGTGTCCAGTGCCTCTCAGCAGGAGGGCCATGGGACAGAGCATTTCCAACCTGCCTTGTCCCCTCGTGCAATCACTGTCTGGGGGTCACCAGACTGTACTCTGTTGTTCTCTGTGGACTAGTAACCCAGAGAGAGTCACCAAGCTTTTGGAAGGTTTTTGTAAGCCCCGATATCCTTCCAGGAAGGATTAGGATTAATCAGATCAAGAGGACAAGATAGAGGAGTTAGGAGGGGAGATCCTAGTAAGTGTTAGAGTGTTTTCTTTGTTGGGAAGTTGAGTTACAGTTCTTCCAATTGTCCATGGTCAGTGTTTTTTTTTTCTCTTTCTAAAGTGAGGAAATTGAGGTGTTCACAGCTTCAAGATCATAGGAGTGATACCTGGAGGATTCAGACCCAGGGCCATCTGGCTCCAAGTTCACACCCATTCCACTGCATTCCATCACAGTGCATTACAAACACTTATCTGAGGATCTGCAGAGTTGGTGCCCTGCGTGGCAGTGGTTTCTCCAAGTCCTGTCTCTGTTCTGAATTGGTACCAGAGAACATGCCTACAGCGCTTGCTCAGCAGATGCAGACTGAGGGCTAAGAGAGGCAGGAAAGGTGACTCAGGCCTTTTCCTGGGTCCCCATGAGGGTAGAAGCCATGCTACCTCAACTGAGGTCCTTTCTGCTACATCTGGTGGTAGATGGTAGGCACCTCCACCTTGCTTACTCAGGGGGTGCTAGGTGGTTCCAGAAAGCTGTGATGGTTTATTCAGCCGTATGCAGAGCTTCTTGGGGACCAGTAACTTAGCTTTAGTACTCTTTCTCTTTGTGGACTGAAAGCCCTGATATGCTTTCTTTCCCTTTTTGTTTGGGGAGAATATAAAAATTAGTCCACAAATGGCTTGGGTTTTGTAACACATTAGGTAGCTGTGACCCTGATGTGTGCTTTCAGCTTGGCTTTCCCTGTCACTTCAGCTCTCTTACTCTCTGGCTTCTTTGCAAAGCTCAACGGGATTCTCCAGCCTCCTTGAAACCTTCCCCATTACTCCTGCCTCCTCTTCACCTTGTTTCATGTTCATTCATTCTGGAAACTTTAATTGAGCACCTACCCAGAGTCGGACCTTGAGCTGTTTGAAATTGAGATGAATGAAAGCTGGTCCTTATCCTCATGATGGTCCAGCTGCTGGATTACTGCAGTGGAGACAGGGACAGAGCCCAGAGGGGAGGGACACGAGGGAAGTCTTTCTCAGCAGAGAACGGAGCGTGGAGCTATTTGAGAGAGGGTTCCTGGTGCAGAGGGCACCTCTTCTTCAAAGGCCTGGAGGCATAAGCCGAGTGGGATGTGTAGGAATTGTTTCTGAGGAGCTGGGAATGGCTTAGGCTGAGCGAGAAAGAAAGGGCAGATGGGGGAGAAGGGCTGGGAGCATGGGGGAGATTAATGGGGATTACAAGGGGTCTACTCACCGTGCACAGATGATTAGGTTGTATTCTGGGGAAGTCTTGAACTATTTTGAACAGGCAAGTAATATCAATAAAATAGAAAGGAGCATGCATAGAGATGGAGCTGCTGAGTCATCCTGAAGGCAGTGAGGAGGCTGGATTTGAAGGAGGTAGAAGACTCAGGGGAAGAAGAGCCAGTAAGGAGGCGGCTATGACAGCCCAGAAAGGAGGGAAGGCAGGCCTGGTCTGGAAGCAAGGGGTGCCGGCCATGAGGTTGGCGGCTGCGGCTGCTGCTGCTGCTGCTAAGTCGCTTCAGTCGTGTCCGACTCTGTGCGACCCCAGGGCCGGCAGCCCACCAGGCTCCTCCATCCCTGGGATTCTCTAGGCAAGAATACTGGAGTGGGTTGCCATTTCCTCCTCCAGTGCATGAAAGGGAAAAGTCAAAGTGAAGTTGCTCAGTTGTGTCCAACTCTTCGCGACTCCATGGACTGCAGCCTACCAGGCTCCTCTGTCCATGGGATTTTCCAGGCAAGAGTACTGGAGTGGGGTGCCATTGGCTGAGGGCCTGCTAATCCACCAGGGAAGAGTTTACAGTGACTGTCTTGGGTGACCAGAGGGCCAGTGTCTTAGCCAGAGATGGAGACCCAGAAAGGAGTGCAGATTTGGGGAGAGTTCAGGTGTGATGATGGTTGTGGTTCTTCCAGGTGGAGATAACCCTCTGGTAGGTGGGAAACATTCACCCTGGGTATCATCCCTGGGACTGATCCTGATTTGCCAAAACCGTCCAGTAAATAGCATTTGGTGAATTTCCCAGGATGTGATGGAGTGAGCTGACCCAGCCCTGGCAGCGCTCCCCAACATGGCTGCTTCCTGTCTTCCGTTAATTACCTGGGCCTCTTGATTGATGCTGGTGAACTTTGCTTATGAGTCACTGGCTGAGCTGCCATGTTGGAGACTCCAAGGGAGATTTGTGTCCTGCCAGGGCGGGTATCGATACATCAGCCTCCTTTGCCTGATTTTTTTCTTTTTTTAATTGGGCATTTAGGAATCTTTAAAGTACAGTCCAGTAGTGGTCACATCCCTTAATTTACAGTGTATTAAAAGGGACCGTCCTTCCTTGGTGATGATGCCATCCATGATGGTCATTGTTTGGATGCTGGGCATCGTTTTGCTGAGGACTTCAGTTTTAAGGAAAGTTGGCTTGTGCACTTGAGAATTTGGAGAAAATTTACTAAGGAGAGGTCTGGGTCCCTGATGCAACATTTATTCATGTTTATCCCTTAACTCAGCAGTTCTCAACTGGGGGTAGTCCCCCTCCGCCACTCCCTACCTTTGGCAATGTCTGGAGATGTCTTTGGTGTCAAAACTGGGGACAAAGTGCCCCTGGCATCTAGTGAGTAGAGGTCATAGATGCTACTAGACATCTTCCAATGCACAGGACAGCCCTCGCAGCAAAGAATTACCGGGCCCTACATGTTTACAGTCCTGAGGCTGAGAAGCCCTGCCTTGTGTGGTCACATAATTTCATAGTTCATGTGAAACTATACCTTCTTCTCCCTTGGCCTGGAATACTTTCTGACCTTCTCTCCCCTCCCCCTTCAATATTTTACCCATCTTCACAATCCAACTTGAATGTTATCTCCTGCGTGAAACTCCCTTGGGCTTCCAAGTTTTCCAATGAATTACCTTTCTCTTTTCCTATAAACAAGTTGCTGTTCCTCTGTCTTCCTTCACGGAGTCTTGATCCATGGTTGGTGGAATCCACAGATTCAGAGGGCCGGCTCTACGTCCTCTTCATCCATATGACCAACCTGCCTTTTAGACGCTCACCATATTTGATGCTGGGCACAGCAGTGAAAGGGAGAGAAAACCAAGGAGCTTGCTCTCTGTCCATTCTGTACTCAAAGTCTCAGATTGGCACTGTCCCGAGTGGTACATGTCTGTCCTGTCATCTCACTACATTAAAGCTCCTTGGGTCCTTTGCACCTTTGTCACAATATTTTTGCACGTAGAGCCTCAGTACGTATTAGTTGACTGAATAATTAAATCTCATGGGTTGGAAAATTTCTATATTATTTCAGCAGCTACTTTCACAGACCCTTTGTTAACAGTGGTGCTAGGGCACCTTTTCACTCAGCAGTGGCTGTAAGGAGAAAGAGAAGGGGCCTGTTTACCTGTGTTCTCTGGGATGCGGGTGGGGATTGAAAGAAATCCAAGGGGGCTGCTTGCAAACTTCGGTGACTAAGCTGGAACAGGGCTGTGGTCTGGGTTGAGGCTGCCTGGGTCTCTGAACTGGAACCTTGGCTTAGAGATCTTGAATGGCTCCCCCAAGGCCCTCACCTTACTTTTAGCTCCGCCAATTTAAGGTGGGGGAGATGGGGTTTGCAGCCTCGAGTTGGCATCATGTCTGTTTTACTGGTTTGCTTCCCCAGGGTGGGTTCTCAGGTCATGTTCCCCCTGGAGAGCTCCCGGGAGAGGGCAGTGTGAGTAGAAGCTGAGCAGGGCATTGCTGCTGAGTGGCTCTGAGTTTGAACTTGGGTTTTGTGACTTGTCTCAACCTCATTTCCCCCACCATCAAATGACTATGATGACATGCATGCGTGCATGCTCAGTTGCTTTGCTTCAGTTGTGTCCAACTCTTTGTGACCCCGTGGACTATAGCCTACCAGGTTCCTCTGTCTATGGAACTCTCCAGGCAAGAATACTGGAGTGGGTTGCCATGCCCTCCTCCAGGGGATCTTTCCGACCCAGGAACCAAACCCATGTCTCCTGCATTGGAGATGGATTCTTTACCACTAGCACCACCTGGGAAGCCTATGATAACATACCCCTTATGAAATGATTATGAGGCTTGAGAAAAATGAAGACCTTAGTAGCAGGCCTGCAGTATTTTGAGTTAAGTACAGTGAGTTAAGACGGTAGCTTTCAGATGAATTGCAATGACTTTGAAAACTCAAGCCTAGAACTTCGTCCATGGAAGGCTTACATAAATCCTACTGTCTAGGAATGGAAAAGTTCACTGTGTTTGGACCACTGATTTGTCCTAGTACAATAAATTCTGTCTTTAAGGGGCTGGCAGTTTCTTTTCCTGACAAACACACAAACAAGTATAACAAAAAGAGAACCAACAGAAGGGAGGGAGAGAAAGGGTTCCTTGGGAAAACAGGAAGGAGTAATAGATCCAAATGGGTCTTTAGGGGTAAGGGGAGAAGGCAAATAATCGAGGAATGACATTTTGGGTTGAAAGCAGAGGTTTTTGGTCAACCTATTTACTTTCAGTTTCATCATTTCCTGAGAATCCTAATTTAGCCTCTGGTTGTGTCCTCTCGATTATGGCCTAAAAAGGCAACTCCTTGGGCTTCTTGGAGTTGGACTGGCACCCGCAGGAAGCCAGCATGGGAAGGGCTGCAGCGTGCCAGAGCCGCCTCCTTTCTCCTTAACCCCTTGCTGGCCTGGTCCTGCTGCTTCCCAGGACTTCTGAGGTTCCCTATCTGACTCTTTCCTGCAGACAGTTCTCTTAGTGCTGGTGTGCCTGCTGCATGTGGGTACCCTAAGTGGCCAAGCACATCAGTTTGCTCTTGTGGAGAACATGTTGATAATACATCTGGCGACCATAAAAGCACTTGGATGTTCCTTTGCTCCCGTAACTCCACTTGAGAATGTATCTCAAGGTGGTCCAATAGATAAGAGGAAAAGACCTAGTAAGTGGTGGTTTTCTTTTTTTCCTTTAAACAAAACAAAATAAAACAACCGCCCCATTTTGAAATATTATGCAGCCATTAAAAGTGATTGCCAGTGAGGCTTTGGAGTCCGAGGTCCTAGGTTCAAGTCCCCACTCCTCCAGCTGTGTGCAGGAGTGGTTCCTTCCCTCTCAGAGCTCCTTTGTCATCACCTGCAACAGTGAAGCATTTGGATAAAAGTGATCAACAAGCAGGCTCTGTGGGGCCCTGTGGGGAAGTGGTCAGAGTCAGAAGGGAAAATACAAAATGTGGAATTCCCTGCTTTGCCTGTGATAATTGAAAATAAAAATCAAGCATTTCTGTGAACCAGGACTAGAAGGGACCATTAAAACAGAAAACTAATTTTTGTGGGGAGAATGTCAGGAATTTAAGTGGTGGTGGGGGTAGGGGGGATATTTTTCTTTCATTCTGTAAATTGTTCTGTTACACAGAGTTTTAAAAAACTTTCCGAGGCCATTTAGCACGGTCCCAGGACAGGGCAGGGAGAAATGGCGGTGTGCTGGCTGCTGCCATCAGGCAGTCCCTCCTAGTGGCCTTTCTGTAACAGTCCTTATTTCACTGCTCATAGCTCTGGACAGGGGTGGCTTGCTCCACCTGCCTCCTTAGAGGTGAGCATTAACCTGTCTGCAGCACTGGCTTCCCCTTTGGGCACTGGGGCCCAGGAGCCTCTATCTAACACAGGTGAAAACAGGAGCTCAGCTGCAGCCCCCTTGAACCCTCAAATGTGGACGTTCCCTTCCGGGTCTCAGTGGGAGGGCTTGAATAGAAACTCCATTGTTTATCATGACCCTTGTGGCCCTCCCCACTGGTCAGGCCCATGTATTGATCTTGGCATTGCTGGTAATGCATATCATTCCAGCAGAGTTGCTGAAGCCAAACAGCTCTGTCCTTGGCCTGGCCAAGCGGGAGTGTTTAATGAAAACTTCTGAGGTGCTGAGGCCAGTGGGGATTCCTCAAGCTCACTGTCTATGGGGGCTTGGCCCTCCCTGGAGGCTGAGGTCTGAGGGTGTGGGGTGTACCTCTCTCTCTTACAGGAAGTGTATGCCTGGCCTGCAGGTCTCTGATGGCTGTCAGAGGCAGACAGTGCAGACCTATACCTGCTCCCTGCCCTCCCACTGAGGCCTGAAGGTAGGGCAGAACCAGGAGCTTAAGGTGGAGGGGTTGGGTGGAGTCTTCCTCTGCTGCCTACTCTAAGTTCATGGCCTCCAGGCTCACTGAAGAAAGGGCAGTTTACCCACATTCCCGGGGAAGGTCCTGTGCCCACTGCCTGCAGCCTAGGTAGCCGGCTTGTTGCTGCCCCAGGGTTGGAGTTGCTGGGGTAAACTGGAGTTTGATGAGAGCGAGGAGTCATTCTGACATCACTGATGCTGCTGGCTGTTGAGAGTCACAGGCCGAGGAAGTGAGAATGCTGTTTCAACCTGCTCTGTTTTTGACAGGCTATCGTGTCCACACCGGAAGGCTCATTCTCAGCCTCCCCACCTGCCTGCTAATGCCCAGTAGATATCTGATGAATGTTGTGGAATGGGTCCCCCTGTACTCCCGGTATTCTACTCAATTTACTGGCAGTTTTAGCCCCACTAAAATGTTGGACGGATTTCTTTTGCAAGACCCCAGGCTTAAGTGTGCTGGGAACAGCCCAAACCTAGAGATCAGGTAGATCTGGGTTAGCCCATGATGAGGTTGAGCGACTGTGGGTGAGTGACGTGCCCTCTCTGGGCTGTTTTCCTCATTTGTAAACTGGGATACAAAGAGGTTTTTTTTCCCCAGGGTGATTGATGGTTAAGTGAGGTTGTGAATAAACTGAGCTTGATGTTGGTGGGTAGGTACTTAATGGTTGACCCCCTTCACTGGGCTGGGTTGGTGGAACTCTTAACAAACAGTGGGCTTGGGGTTGGGGGGAAAGGGTTGAAGTGAATCCCTGTTTGCATCCCAGTGGGAGTCTGTCTCGTCCCTTACCTATTTGAGGTCTGTGAAAAGGCGAAGAACCAGCAACCAGTGAGGCCTGTGCCCAGTGATTGTTGCAGGCTCTTGAGCTTGGTGGTGACGTGACTGGGGAGGTTGGTTTGGGGAGCCTGAGGGCTAGGGTTTTGCAGAGGATGACTGGCCTGTGGTCAGATGGACAGCAGAGAGGCAGAGGACAATTGGTATTTGCTCTGGCAGAGGGAAGCCTCTGATTTGCTTGAGTGGCCAGTGTGGAAGTGAGGACAGCTGGAAGTGGGCCTGTCCAGTCCCCCATCCTCCAGCCCCACACAGAAGATGAGGCCAGCCAGGTGGTTTGCAGCCATCCCATTCCTGCATTGTTCGCTGCTACCTAACTCTGGGCTCTGCCTGCTTCTTCTGGGGGTGGTCCCTGCAGGTGGATGGTGCCCCTTGGTCCCCTGAGAGGGGCTGCCAGGGTTTGCTGGGAATGTAAACAAAGCCACTGACTGAGCTTGCTGGGAGGCTGCCAGGCTCTGCTCCTTGGACTTGCCTTCTTTTTGTTGGGGGTGGGGGTGGTGGGGAGCTAGCAGATTTCCTGGAAGACAGCCTCTCCTGGAGTGAGTCCAAGGGAGCCCCTCAGCCTTGATCTGGAAACCATTTAATGAGCCCAGATAAGAAGGCCTGGATGGCCCAGACTTTTCCTTTTGTTCTCTCCACTCCAAGCGTCCCTGGCATCGCAGTTCCTGCTGGGACCTGGAAGCATGAAAGACTCTGTGACTCTAGATGTGGATCTGGGGTCCTCCTGGCTTCCTGGACCTGGGGAGGGGGCCTTGATCTCACAAGGGAAAAACCTTTCTGTGTTGTAAGCTAGGCAGTGAGCTTCTGGGCTATTCCTCTGGTGGTTCTGGCTGGCTCTGTTCTAGATCAGGGCATCTAAGTCCTGCTTTTGATTCACTCAAAACAGCTGTCCTCCCAGCTGATCCCAGCTGAGCCTCTGAGCAGGAATAAATACTGTGGTTAGGCAGTGGGAAGCGGGAGTTAGAGCAGGGAGCATGAGTCCTTCCTAGGTAACTTTGGACAAAGCCCCTTACCTCCAGAGCTTCTGTTTCCTCATCTGTAAAATGGGATAATAACACTTACCTTACCCACCTTACAGAGTTGTTAGAATGAGGATCTTCTGAGATAGAGAAGTGTGTGTGATAGTATTTCATAAACTATAAAACCACTCAGATGTGAGGGGTTCTTATTTTATCATCTTTGTTTTGCAAATGAGCTTCAGAAAAAGCAAACACACATGGGCTTAAGTTCTCCTGAGCTATGAATTGTGAGGGTTATGTTTTCACATTAGGCCCCAAAAGGGAAGTAGTCACTACTTACTCTCCACGTTTCCTGGAGCCTGACTTCTTTCCTTTTCACCTGATTTCTTGGGGCAGTGGAATTAAAATCTGTTGGCAACATACTGGTGGTATGTTTTCTTCTCTTGGTTGACTCCATGAAATAAGAAAGTTTTTTAAACTGGAGACTTACACTTTGCACTTGTAGTCAGTTGCCTGTTTTGGGCTAACTAGAAATCTGTTGTTGTTGGAAGTCTTCTTAAACTGTGTGGTCACTTTCCTGGCCTTAGTGGGTGTAGCCTAGTGTGACTATAATTACATCTGTCCGAGATTCTTATTATGCTCATCATTTGGCACAATTGTTGTTTATAGATTTGATTATACATTTACCATAGGATACATCTTACCATTAATTCCTTACAGAATCCTTGATCATTTTTTTCTTCAGCAACGTACATCTTTCTCCTGCAAAGAGAGAGTGATAAAATTTTGACAAATTGTACAACCTGGTTATCTATAATTTACTTATTATAATGCTGTACAATTTACAAAGATATGAGATAAGTGATCTTTATGTAGCTGGTGTGGTGTATAGCTAATCTTTTATCTTTTTTTCTCCCTTAGGTCCTGGCTGTAAGTCACCATGGCGCAGCAAGCTGCCGATAAATATCTCTATGTGGATAAAAACTTCATCAATAACCCCCTGGCCCAGGCCGACTGGGCTGCCAAGAAGCTGGTATGGGTGCCTTCTGACAAGAGTGGCTTTGAGCCCGCCAGCCTCAAGGAAGAGATGGGTGAGGAGGCCATTGTGGAGCTGGTGGAGAACGGGAAGAAGGTGAAGGTGAACAAGGATGATATCCAGAAGATGAATCCACCCAAGTTCTCTAAGGTGGAAGACATGGCGGAGCTCACGTGCCTCAACGAAGCCTCGGTGCTGCACAACCTCAAGGAGCGCTACTACTCAGGACTCATCTACGTAAGTGGGCGGGGCTCTGTGTGGGTAGGCGGTCCCAGGACTCATCTACATAAATGGGCGGGGCTCTACAAGGTGGGCGGTCCCAGGACATATCTAAATAAGTGGGCGGGGCTCTACACGTGTAGGTGGTTCCAGGACTCATCTACATGAGTGGGTGGTGTTCGCAGTTGGTAGGATAAGGAGATACTTTGACCTATCTAAGTGGAAAAGTCCTTAATGGACCAGCTTCACCCAGCTTTCTAATATGTAATATGACAAGTGGGAAGGATTGAGGCCCAGAGAGGGCAAGGGATTTACACACACAGCCAGGTGTTGGCAGGCCTGAGATTGGAAATCAGGAGTTCTTGATGAAAATATTGTATGGACCAAATTAAAAGCCCCCTTCTCTTGGGGTATTAATATTGAAATTCAGAATTAGTGACTTGCAGAAAAACAAACGGCCTTAAGGAAGCATTGCTTGTCTGTGGATGGGAGATGGGAGTAAGTGCTGTTGTCTGGGCAGGGGACTCTTCCCTTGGTATCCTTGATGATTTATGTTAGAACCACTCTGCTGGCCTCTAAGAAATGGTCCTGCTCAGTAAAGCAGAGTGATTCAGGTCATGCGAGTTGGAGCCTCCAGCACCTGGTTCGCATCTTGGCCCTCCCTGAACATTTGACATGGCTACGTGGGGCCTCACTTGCCCATCTACAAGGAGTTGTGAGAACATTGTAACACACCAGCCAATCCTGGGCTCATTCAGGCTTGGGCTCTGTAGCTGCTGCCATTTGTTGTAGGTGAAGGTAACTCTGACCCTCTGCTCGGCCTTTTGTACGTGTCGCAGTTAAGCTTGGGTCCTGTTAGAGAACCGCTGAGTATGAAACAAATTGATGGCCTGCACTTGCCTATCAGCATACTGCAAATGGGAATATTAGTTATGAAAGTGTGTTAGTTGCTTCATCTCCCAGAACATGTGTTTTGCTCTCTAGGCAGGCATGGACCCACGCCTATAAGCTCAGGGGTAGAATCTGAGCCTTTTTTCTGAAACTCTTCAGCTGGAGGCATCAGGCATTAACTCCTGTTTTTGCATCTTTGCTGGCCTTCCCCAGGCACAGACCCTCGTGCCTCCGTCTGGCTGGCCTCTTTCTCAGCATCCTCACCAGAAGGAAGCTGACTATGCATTTGCCCTAATGGAGACCCCAGCAGGTGCAGGGCTTCGGGAAGATCAAAGCTGCTTGGTGGGGCTGCCTGGGCAAGGGGGCGCCACCTCATTCACAGGCCCCCTCGCCCCCTGCACATGAGGTTCCAAATTGCAACCCTGGGAGCCTTTGTGTGGTGTGTTTGCCTGGCCTTGTGGGCGGCGTGGGGTAATTCTGCGCCACAGCTGCTCTGTCTGTTTCTTCAGTGGGGGGAGGCCTGGGGACAGGGGGCGGTCGGGCACAAAGAGCCTCTGTGGCCTGTGAATGGAGCAGCTCCCTGGCGTGGCTGGGTGGAAACAGAGCCACTTGCTCAATGTCTGTGCCTCCACGGGCTTCCAGCGCCATGGGCTCGAGGTACAGCCCCTTGCCTCCCACCTGAGCTGTGGCACTCATTCCATGGGGCTTAGTTTGATAGTCTACTGATTTGATGGGATTAGCTCAGAGAATTTTGAGGTCCTCTTGAACTCCTCTCAGGACCATCTGCCCACCCAGCTGTCAGAACGACTTGTCTTAGTAAACCCCAGGCTCCTTCTGCTGTCACCACCAGCTGTTTCCAAACATCTGGCCCCACTGCGCGCCCTAAATGTGTGGCCACGTGTCCTTCACTTTCATCAGGCTGGATTTCCTAGAGTGTGGGTTTTCTCAAACCCCAGGAACAAAGCACACTTGTTTCTGAGCTCCTGGGATGACTTCGCTGCTGCCTGGTCTGCCATCTCGCCCCCACCCGACAGTAGTGGAGGGAAAACCAGAGGTTACCCAAGGCACTCCTGTCTTCTCGTAGTAGCGAGCCAGAGCTTGCTGATACCACGTGCAGACGGCTTTACTTTAGAGCTTTCCTGGTCCCTCCTGAAAAGAGTAGTTGGAGGGAAAACAATTGACTGATTATCCCAGGAAGAAAGGAAATTAAGGGCCTTGCATCCCCTCCTCCAAGCAGAAGAGGCAGCCAAACACACTTGTTCATGTCCCAAGCTCAGCTGCTGTTTTGCATGCGGGCCATTGCGTGGTTGGTGGGTCCCTCTGGAGTTCTGCTTTCAGCCTAACTGCTGCTTGGAAAGTTCAAGACCTGTAGCCCTTGGCCAGTGCTGGGAAGGAGCTTTGTCCTCACGATCAGTTCCCATGTAGATCCTGTGTTTGGATTTGGCTACAAGATCCACCTTCATTTTTGGCGAGACTGGAGAGGGCAGGGGTGGAAGGGACTGGACTGACACAGCCCCTCAGATGTGGGCTGCTGTTGGATCCAGAGGCAACACTGTGGACAATGAGGGTCAAGGGCACTTGTAGAGAGGGAAACAAAAAGATGGGAGGCCCTTGGAGAGTCGCCCTCCACAGCCAAGGAGGTCTGCACTGGCTGGGGGTGGGGAGGGGGGTCGTGGGACCTGGGTCTGTTTCCAACTCTGCCAGGAACCTGCCCCGTGGTCTTCAGCTGTCACTCAGCAGAGTCGGGGGCTGCAGGTGTGCGTGAGTCATGGCTTGTGGGTCTCGCTTTGCCTGGCTTCTTTGGGGCCTCTGGCCTGTTTTTCTTGGGAGAAGGTGCTTGTGTTGCTCCAGCTGCCTAAAGAGAGCTGTGTCCCTCAGTGAGTACCCATGTCCCCTAGGTGGTCTTGGGAGTCTTATCCAGGTATTAGGAGTCTGTCTTTTTTTGGTGTGTTGCAGGGAGGGGGAGGGGGATCTTGGAAGAAAAAGAAAATAGCAGGGAAATTATTAGAAAAAGAAGACACCAAAGAAAGGCAGGTCTGCCTAGACTGTTGCTGCTGGAAACTGCTTTCCTGAACTACTCTGAGCCCCTCACTCAATGAGGATCAACTAGCCTGCCTGTGCCCATTTTACAGATTGAGAAATGGGGAGGGGGCAGTTAAGAAACTTGCCCTTGTTGGGATTTGACTCTGGGGTCTGATCTAACCTGGTGAACTCAGACTTGGGGTGTCAGGTGTGTTCCCAGGAGTCTCACTGTGAGTGCTGATGAATTGAGTTCCCCTTCAGCGGAGACCTGAGTCTTGGAGAAAGTTCATGGGGGACAGGATAGTGGTCTTTTTTTTTTTTTTAAGAGATCTTCATGTTATTGTCTCTGGAAGATTCCAGGGAGGGGTTATCTGTCTGTGATCTACTCTCCCACAAAGGATCTATATGGTTGAGGAACATAATGAGTCTTTCCCAATGCTGGAAAAGTTTTGGCTTAAATATCTTGGAAAGTCCCTCAGGATAGAATAATTTGTATCTTCACACAGTTGGCTTGCTGCAGCTGCATCCTTTTCCCTTTGTGCGTCTCTCACGAAGGCAAACACATCTCTTATTGTCCTTACATCTCAGTTTCACAACTGGACTCCTACTGTCCATGAAGCTTGCCCCGTATCTTGCCCAAAGCACATGCTTGTTGATGCGCACAGCTGGCAGCAGTCTTGCAGTCAAGGGAGGCCCCCCACTGAAAAAGCAGAAATGTTGGTGATGCCCCCATGCCTCAGCAGGTCTGCTGGAGCAGGACCTGGAAAACCAGGGGCTCCAGGAGGTGCTTTCACATCAGGCTGACTTGGGATCCTTGGAGGCAGCAGACATTTTGCTACAGGATTTCCATGACATTGAGAGTCAAACTTCTTAACCCATTCCCGTTTGTCACTCTTTTCAGACCTATTCAGGCCTGTTCTGTGTGGTCATCAACCCTTATAAGAACCTGCCCATCTATTCCGAAGAGATCGTGGAAATGTACAAGGGCAAGAAGAGGCATGAGATGCCCCCCCACATTTACGCTATCACAGACACCGCCTATAGGAGTATGATGCAAGGTGAGTCCCTCAGCCTTCCAAGGGTCTGTCTTTACCTGCAGCCTCGTCAGCAACTTTGCAGGTGCTCCTTCATGTTCAAAGCCCTGGTGATCCTGTGGATTGGTAATCACTGGTGCTGGTGAGGGGGCTGTGCATCGAGGTCTGTAAGCCACTGCATGAGAGCCAAGACTGGTGGCTGTCAAAGGAGATGTTTATATGTTGATAGTGTAGAAGCTTTAAAAAAAAGTGCATTTCCTAATTATTTTCCCAATTTCTCATTCTGATCAAGAGCTCCTGTGCCAGTTCTCTGACTTCCAGGCCGCCTTTTCTACCTGTTATTCCCTTTCCTCCATGATTTTAACCTCTTCCTCTCTTCTCCACAGTCTGGAAACATGTGTGAGTTATTACGTCTTTTAAAAAAAACAGACAAAGTCTCTCCTGGATTCTGTGCCCTCTGTAGGTTGTCTCTGCCCTCCTCCATCACAGTGAAACTCTTTAGGGGAAGTATCCACGCTCAGTGCCCCCATTCAGCACTTCTCAGCCATACTCCTGCCCCTGCATGTCATCTGCTGCCCTCCCAGACTGTCTGGTAAAGCCCATCCTCCCTTCTGTGGAGCTCTGGCTTCTTATCTTACTTAACCTCTCCTAGGATTGGACAGTCTTGACCACTTCCTTTTGAAAGCCCTTCCTTCCGGCGATTTTATGGTTCCCTAATCTTACGGCCCCATTCACGTCTTCTCCCCTATTAACACCTGTTGCTTCTCAAGGTCTCATCCTCTGGACCATGGCCCCACCTGCTTCAGTGGCTTTGCCATCACTTTCCTGCTGAGGACCAGCTCTATTAGCTGATTGCCGCCAGCCCACTGCTCCTAGATGCCATTTCTCCATCCACCCGATCACCCAAGCCTGGAACCTGATTCATCTTACACTGTCCCTTTTTTAATTGGCCTGCTGCCTACCTCTCCAACTTCCTGGTTGCATGGAACTCCTTATATTTCTCCAATAGGCCTTTCTGCTTCACACCACCATGGCTGTTCCATCTGCCTTGCAATAGCTGGCAAGTCTCTACTCTTGTTAAAGACGTGACTGAAGTATTACTGCCAGCTAGGGAGGATGTCTGGGCTAACCCTGGTAATACTTTGACTTAGGTGTGGACCAGGCCCATGTTGCCTTTATATTCTCAGAGCTTAGCCAACTACTTAGCATAGGGTTACATTCTTATATCTTATACTGATAGTGGTTTTTCATGTCTTACTTATTACATGGGCATCCTGTTTTTATTTTTTCTTTAATCTTAATAGTCAATCTAGGCAGTGGTGGTGATGAGTCTTGCGTTAATTTTATCCCTGGTTTAGTGGTTTAAAATGGCAACATGTGGGTCTGTCTTGTACCATCCACACAGTGCTGTGGAAGGTGTTTCATCACCAAACTTGGTGAATTAGGTAGGATGTACAAGTTTGACCTCCCCTTTGGCTCATGTTCACGTCTATCGAAATTCCTTGAGGAAGCCAGCCTTTTAGTTTTAAAGTAGGATATTGGTTTCAGAGTGCTAACTAGAAGAGTCTGATGGGAGAACATTTTGTGGGATTCCAGAAGAGCCCGAGTCTGTCTCCAGAGGTTATGAGTCAGTTTTCTCCTGGCTCTTATAATTGGCCTCATGCAGGCTGGAGTCTTCTTGAGCTCTGCATTGCTGAGTTAGAGCATGTTCCCATACCTGGATCCTGAACCCAAAAGGTTTTTTTTCTAGCAAGTGGGCTTTTTCACTTCTCGTCAAGCCATTATGATAAGAATAACGTAGTGATATACTATAGCATGGCTCCAGGAATTGGAATTTCTGAAATTAGACTGCTAGCCTTTTTTTTTAACAACCTGTAGGACTTCTTCCTAAAGAGATTTGCCCAAGTTATGTGTTCAACTGTGATAATTTTGAGGGACAAAAGTCAGCTCTACAGGTTGGAAGCAGCTGGGGAAAAAAGGAAAAGGGAACTTGCAGAGGACTGGAGCTTTCCTTTGTGTTGAGCAGGAAGTCTTGGCTGTAATGGAATGGCCTTGACAGGAACCAAGGAGCTGCCTCAAATTATGAGGGCAAATGGGTGGGTGTTTTCATCTTTTGGAGAACAGGGATAGGAAATACATCTGCAGGCATGAGGAACCTAGGGTCTTAGTGCTTCTCTTTAGTGATCTGTGTAGGTGCTGGGTCCATGTATTTTCTGAACCTCAGACTGAGAAGTTTTCACCCACTCTGTGCCTCATGCTGGACTCGGTGCAGCTCTTCAGCCCCCATGTTAACCAGGGACATTTCCAAGTTCCCTCTCGTTTCACACAGTTGACCAGCAAAGCAATCGGCAACAGATTTCTTGTTCTTGAGACAATAGGGAGGAAGTTAATTAACAGAAGTTGCCCTTTTATGACAAGATGGCTCACCAATAAAGAAAGTTCCCAGGAGGAGTCTTTTGGTTCTTGCCCTAAGTCAGGTAATAACAGTGGAGCATTGGGGTCCTCAGGTTGTTAGAATCAGCTTCTCTCTTTTGGAGAGAGTGTTTAACTTAATACACGCAGCCCCCCTGGCTTTGAGAAACACAAGTCTGTTCTCTGACACACACATCCTAAAAGGCACAGCCAGACAGTTCCTTTTCTGCTTTTTCTTTAAATGAGAACTAGAAAAAGATTTCGTCCCTCAGCTGGCTGTGGCTTATGACATACTGGCATTTATTCTGCCAAATAGGGGAGTTGGTGGCTTTGTCTGGGGACTTTTATGAGTGGAGCTCTTTGACTTCTCCTAGGGACCTCCCTTGCCTTTCATCTCTTAAATGCTCTGGTCTGCCTGTAGGCCTGATTTATGCCTGCTGCTGTCTTGCAGTTAGTATTGACACTGCTGTCTTACTTTCAGAAGCACCCCAGTTTGGATGATAAATTATATGGTTTTTCTATCTATTTGTTAGACTAAGCCAGAGTTTCTCAAACTGGCACCACTGACATTTGGGCTGGATACTCTGTTGTTGCAGGCTGGGTGGGGGTGGGACTTATCCTGAGTATTATGGGATGCTTAGCAGCATCCTGGCTTCTGCCCACTCGATGCCAATAGCACCCTCCCTCTCCAGTTGTGACAATCAAAAATGCCCCCAGACATAACTATTGAATGTTCCCTGGGGGCGCAAAATTGCCCCCACTTACTTCAGAACTTTTGGACTAAGTATTGCAGATGGATTTTGTTCCAAGTGTCAGCTCCGATCAATCAGTAGTGCCTTGCCTAGCCCTGTGTTGGCAAGGCTCTGAGACTCAGTGCCAGAGAATGCTGGGGTAGATTAGTGCAGTCTGCCTTGGGCACAAGATGAGGCATGGCGGCACATGGTACTCAAGATTAGGCTATGGAGGTAGGAGATGGAAAGTGCCAGAATACTTGAGTACATTATCCTGGCACTCGAAGTGCTGGCAGTCTGGGCAGAGAGACTGACATGTTTGTACACAGAGATCTGTGGGCGAAGCTGGATAACAGGATGAGATGCCACCTATACCTGCTGTCAGCACGACTGCAGCAAGTGTCAGGTGTCTTGAGAGTTTAGAAGATGTTGCCGCTGGGGCCTGGGGTGGTCAGAAAGTCACCGCGGAACTCCCCGTGGAGGTCAGATCCTGTGGAAAGGCTGGCAGGTATGTGTCAATAAATGGTTATGGCACTGCCCAGGTGTGCCTGGCCCAGTTTTGTTTGTTTTAATCCTCAGCCTTGGGTTTAATTAAAGTTGTGGTGACTTGGTAGGTTCACCCTCCCAACCTTGGCTTTCCCATTGGGTTAATTTGTTGTCCTGGGCATTACTGGGTCTTCCTACCTGTGGTTGACGCGTTCCTAAGGATTCTGTAAAAAGCGGAAGGTTTTGAATGATCTGAGGCCGGAAGGATGAGAAGACTGAAGGCGTATATCAGCTCTGGGGGACAGGGTACCAGGGGCTGCCCTGGGGGGAATTTGGGAGTCTCCCTCTGTGGGAAAGACTGCCTGTGTTTTCACTGGAGACCCAGCCAGTTAAAGAATTAGAGCTCAGTTATCTCCCCCAGGAGGAGAAGAAAAGGACTCCCTTCTCTGTTAATGAGTTAGAATACCAGGTTTGGTTCACTTTTGGTGACTCTGGTGTTCTAATGAGCTCGGACAGCAGGGTCTGCTCGCATTCCAAACCTGAACTCATCCGAGAACTATTTAACCCTTTGCTCCACGTTAGTCCCACCTCTGCTCCTCAGTGGAGGCTGCCCTAGGGTGGTTGGTCACCAAGGGCTGGGTGAGTGTCCACCTGCCTCTCGGTGCTTGAGTAACCTTTCTAGGTAAGCAAAGAAGGGTAGAATTTGATCATTCTCTTCACATTTGAGGACAGTCCTCCTGCCTCACAGGTAGAAAGACAGGCCCAGAAATGTTAACTGACTGTCCAAAGGCCCCCAGAGAGCCAGCCCCAGAAGCCAGTTCTCCCACTCCCACCCTGGTACCCCTCCTCCAGGGCTCACCACTTGTCCTCCTCCCTGGCTGGAGTTGGAGGGATGCTCTCTGTTGGCTTGGTGGGTTAGGGCCCTCTTTCTGCCTTCACCCAGCCTTGGCGACTGTTGTTCCCATGGAGCTGTCCACCCTCTAAGGTCTTCCAGAGGTGCTGTGTCGGAAGTGCTTCAACAGTCCCTGCATAAAGCAGACTCACAGGACAGGCAGCCGAGGAAGCTGCAGATATGACGATTCTACTTAGGCAGGAATGTGCCGGCCAGGAGGCTCGGGCCCTGCCAGGGAGCCCCGCCAGCCGGCTGCACACAAAGGCCCCGCTGTCTGCAGGGAGGCCTGGAGGCAGCGGCTTACCCTAGGGCCGCACTCTGTCGCCCCTGCCACCCCACTGTCACTCCTGCCAGCCGGCTGTGCTGGATGCAACCCTGCTGGGGTTGGGGGCCTGAGAGGCAGGCAGATACACCACAGCAGGAGGGTGGGGGGGTCCAGCTTTGACAGATGACACGGCGCTTCTGGAGCAGATCATCAGAGGAGTCTAATCTGCTGGGTCTCTCTGGGCCTTAGCTTGAAGGAGAGACTTGCCTTGTGAGCAGAAAGTGTGTGGAGAAGAGAGCACGGGGTTTGGGCTAGTTGGAGTCTGGCCCTGTTGTGTCCTGACCGATCGGGGTCAACTCTGGGCCTTCATTTTCTCGTCTGCCTCTTGACTGGATAAAGGAACTGGCAGGGTTACTCCAAGGATCGAACGAGAGGCTGTATCCTGTGACGAATGTCCAATAGAAGGTAGCAGTGGGGCCTGGAGATGCAATGTCTTGAATGAACAGTCCCTGCCTTCTGCAAGAACTGCTCATCACACACTCTCCCACTTGCTTGAAGAAGGTGATAAGCAAACGCTTCCTCAGGTGGCTTCTTAAAGTCTCCTCGGTGAGCCTCCTCCGAGAGGCCAGGCTCTGGGTACCGACATGGACAGGAAGTGGCTCATCTAGCTGCCATCCCCGCAGTCACCACGTGATACACAGGCGTGTGCTGGCAGATGCAGCCCCCGGCTTGTCTGGTCTGGTCCTTGGGCCTTGGGGTTGATGAGGCCTCGAGGGTGGGTCTTCCGGAGGGTGTCGTGCACACGAGAGACAGTTCCTCCCTGGCTCTGGAGCAGTCCTCTGTTTATGTGCTGGTGGGCTACCAGAGGGGCATCGTGACAGGCAGCCCTGGGCCTGCCACCCCAACACCAGAGCCCCCGCGTAGAGGATGCTTGGTGAGGCCCCCCGGGAAGGAAAGTCAGCTCCTGAAATGAGGCTGCCTACTTACAATGTGGTCACGCCTGTCAGTCTCATTTCTATAAAATGTTCTTTTTAGAAGAGGAATCTGTGGTTAATGAGTCCTTTTCAAGGATTCAGCTCTTGGCTTGCTTTTTTTGTTTTGTTTTTGATTCAACCCAGCAGGCCGGCTTTGCTTTGCTTTGGGCTGACTGAAGTGGGAGAGAAGAAAGAAGTGACCTCTCGGAACCTGAAACTTTGCGGGTGGCCGAGAACTTGGCCCCATGTCTCTGTTACTTCACATCTCCCTCCCCGCAACATGCAAACAACAAAAACTCACCTGCAACGTCTCTAAAGGCTAAGCTGCTTTGTGCTTTTAACCTCTCTGCTGCCTACAGGCTTGTTTTTCCTGTTTTCTCAAGTTCTTGGCTGGAGACCTCAAGAGAGTGTGTCCCGATATGTCAGGGCTGGACACTGGTGCGCTTGGAGGAAAGGATTGCTTTCCTTTGCTTGCCTGATTTCTGGAATTAAGCTATCAGAGGAGAACAAGATAAATTCCTCCAAACTAAAGAGATAAGGGAGCTGAGAGTCTGCAGGCGTAAAACTTAGGATAACATCAGTGGCTTCTGTAAAATTCCTCTAGTCTTGACCAAGGCTAATGGCCCAGTGTCGACCTTTGTAATAACTCTGTGCTTCTGGCAGACAGGTGGTGCTGATTGGGGCTCGGGGTGTCATTCCAACTGGACTTCCTGACTCTTATTGAAGACTCTTATTGGGTTAGAGTCTCTCTAACCCAAGATGGACTGCAAACACAATAGGGCAGACCTCTAATCTGAAAGCCAAGAACAGAAGCTATGTTGTGGGGGCAAATACTGGACCCACAGTCCCAAGCTCATCTTTTATTTCATTTGATTGTCCTTCTCGAGACATTGGATCCCCTGGCTTCTGCTGGGCGCATCTTCACGTGCCACTGCAGTTTGTCTCCTTAGCATTGGTGTTCCTGGTTCTCTAAGTTGGACTGAACCCATCATTGGGACATTCGCAAAGCCCGCTGTCTCCTGGGAGGGCTGTTTGTGCTCCAACTTGAAGCCAGGTTTGTCCTGAGCTTGCCTGGTGGTGTCCATCTCATTCCCTGTTTGTGTCCCTTTGTCTTTGCCGCCTGTGCTCTCTGCTGCAGAGCTGTGACCTGTGGCTTAGTGCACTCTGTCCAGGAGTCCTGCCTGTCTTTCCTTTTCCATGAGGGGTTATTTCAGAGGGTAAAACTGGCCTCAGGGGTTGTTAGGTCTCTCCAGATGTCCTCATGACCTTTGCTGTGGGCCATCTATACCCACATGTGGCTTTTGAGTCTCCCTCCATCCTAGCAGACCCATGAGAGCTGCCTCAGCAGCAGCCCCACTCTGAGAAGTTCTTGCTCCTAGCCCTGTCTGCCAGAAGCAGTGGTTTTGGCAGGTTTACGTGTGCACAAGGAGCTTACCTGCGTGAGCCACCAGAAGCATTTTGACCAAGAGGGGCTTATCTGGGGCCTCCTAACAGAATTCAAGAGAAGTCCCTTGAGTTTCTTTCTAATTGTCAGGGGTGCTAGTGGGGTAGGCCTACCAGACCTCTGGCTCCTGTGCCTGGGGACTGGGCCTCTGCAGAGTTCACACCCTGACCCTACAGGGGGAGAACGTGGGCAGAAGCACCGAGTGGGGTTCTCTGGCTTCGAGTGTCTGCTTGGTCTGGGCCCACCTTTGTTCCTGAAGAGAACACGGCTGGTGACACCACCATGTGCTTGGGAGCCACCAGTGGGTTTTTCTCCTCACTCACTGACTGCATTGGGGTGCTGGTAGGTTCCCCTGGGTGCCGTGACACAAGGCCGCCGAGGCTTGGCAGCAACCCGCTAACAGGAGGCATTATTTTGCCCCCTCTCTTCCTCACCTCTGATTGCTTCCCATGCACTTAAATAACCCAAGCTCATGACTTGGGCTGGCTTTGGAAAAAGTAGCAGACAGCTTGCAAGGCTGGCGTGACCCTTCGTGAGTGGGAATAGCATGTCACGTGCAGCCCTGAGGCCCTGGCCTATGGGAGTAGTGTGGGGAAGAATCTGGAGGCCTGGCTTCTTGGTCCAGCTTATATGCTTTGACCAAGTCATTGGGTTTCTCAGGACTTGGTGTCCTGACTTCTAGATGCAGTTGATGGGACCACCTGTTGTCTAGAACCTTCCCAGCCCCCACATCTGAGCTCAAACCCACAAGTCTCTCCACATTTTACACCCGGCAAAGTGCCTGGTGTTTTCGCCCACTGGGACCAAAGTGCTGTCTCTGAGAGGGTCTCAGGAGAAGTAACCTGCAGCCCTGGAATTTGTCCCCGCAGCTCGAGGCTTCTGTCCCAGGCAACACCGAGCAGGGGTCTGACAGCGGGTGACCTGGGGGTCTGCTGTGCAGTTTTAGCAAAAAAAACAGCCGCCTTGGTGTGGACAGTCGCAGGCCCACTGGTTGTGCCATCTCTCACCCATTCAGGTGGGCTGTCAAAGCTGCAACTGCCCTGTGAATTCATTTTTGCTTGGGCTGTATCCACATCTCAGTCCGTTCTGGAGAAAAACCCGGTTGATCTGAAGACGGGTCCTGTAGGCAGAACCCTGTTCCAGGTGCCCCCAGAGGGAAGCCCTGCGGAAGACCAGCAGCCGTTATCTGAGTGAGCGTCCAATGAGTCAGTCCTGGGCAGCCGCAGTGGGTGAAACAGACCTGTTCCCTTCCTCCCATACTTCCTGTCGGGGCTGATGTCACATCACGGCTGAGCGAGCCGCATGGCCTTTTATGGACAAGAATCTGCAGCTCCTCTCTCAGAGGAAGTGAGCGAGAAGGCCCCTCACAGAAGCCTGTAAAGCCTATACCTGGCCTGAAATACCTGTGGCTGGGGCTCCCCCCCGCCCCTCTCCACAACCTGCGATGGGGCCTCCTGAGCTGGCTGGAAACACCTGTCCATGTGGACATCAAAATCGGCTCCAAAAGGCCTCAGGGCATTTGGGGTTTAAAATAAAATCCAGGGAGGGAATGGCCTCATCACTGGATATGTAACTTAAAACCTTTCTCATTGTCGTTGTGAGGAGGCCATGCATTTGGGAGAGCTGGAAGGTGCAGAGAGCTGGGGTCATTCTGGTCAGTCTCCAAACCCTGCCCTGTGTCTTGGGCTTTAGGCACCCGCCTCATTTGATCCTTAGAGCGGCGCTGCCAGGGAACCCTGCCCTTGCATTGCCCGGAGGCTGAGGGGCCAGGCATCCTGTGGGGACGTGCAGAACGAGGGTGCTGCCCTGGGCTCTAGGGCACCAAGCCAGCGGCTTTATTCTCTCCCCCATGGCTCCAGACACATGGACCAGTAGTTGTAAAGTGTGTTCCCAGGAACCCTGTCTCCACCTCCCAAGCAGCTATGGTTTTTATCTCCTACTTTTCCAGTACTCTTGCCTGGAAAATCCCATGGATGGAGGAGCCTGGAAGGCTGCAGTCCATGGGGTCGCTGAGGGTCGGACACGACTGAGCGACTTCACTTTCACTTTTCAATTTCATGTGTTGGAGAAGGAAATGGCAACCCACTCCAGTGTTCTTGCCTGGAGAATCCGAGGGACAGGGAAGGTTGGTGGGCTGCTGTCTACGGGGTCGCACAGAGTCAGACACGACTGAAGTGACTTAGCAGTAGCTTCATATGGGGGACTCAGGAAGATTTTTTCCTGAGGAAAGGCTGCTGCTGCTTTTAAAGTCTGTATTGAATTTGTTACAATATTGTTTCAACATTTTGGTTTTTTGCTATGTGAGATCCTAACTCCCTGACCAGGGATTGAACCAGAAACCCCTGCATTGGAAGGCAGAGTCTCAACCACTTGACCACCAGGGAAGTCCCTGCTGCGGCTTTTAAAAGAGTTGAAAATCACTGCAGAGATTCGTGTTCCTGTCTCTACCCTGTCCCTGCCGAAGCAGGACCAGGGCAGGAGAGGTTCAGGGGCCCTAAGTCAGGCTACTGTCTTCATCCTATGGGAGCCTGTTTCCCAGAACTGGATTTTCTCTGGTGGGTGCACTTCCCTGGTTCTGGGCTGTCAGATTCCTATCTGTCTGTCTGTCTGTCTCCTCTATAGTGGAGGAAGGAAGGGTGTTTTCAAATAAGCCTTCATTCCACACAGGCTCAAATAAGGACTTGAGCAAACAATGGAGTGGGCTGGACTCTCAAGGGTCCGTGTCCCTAGAGAGGACCGTATGGGGAGAGCTTATGGAGTGTGTGTTAAGGAGAGTTCTGGCCGGAATGCACTGGGGCCCCAGCACAGTAAACTGAGCCAGAGGAGAGTCGCTGAGAATTCCCTCCAGCCTCCCCCATCTCCTGCCTGACCCCTGGTGGCTCAGCAGTAAAGAATCTGTCTGCCAATGCAGGAGCCCTGGGTTTGATCCTTGGCTCAGGAAGATCCCCTGGAGAAGGAAATGGCAACACACTCCAGTATTCTTGCCTGGAAAATCCCACGGACAGAGGAGCCTGGTGGGCTATGGTCCATGGAGTTGCAAAGAGTTGGGCATGACTGAGCGACTAAACAAAAACAATAGCCCTACCCAGAAGAGATGCTTCTGAGCGCAGGAACAGAGCCAAATGCGGTGAGACAGGCTTGTGCAGACCAGGGGCAGTGCCTGCCTCCTAAGAGGTGCCAACCCAACCTTCTGTAAAAAGAGAGAAATCGACAGGTTCTGGGGGATGTGGGCAGGTGGATTTAGGGACACCCAGTGGTTGGGGCAAGAGTTGAGGAAATCAGAAACGCCTCCTGTCAGGTTTCCTCTGCAAAAGTATTTGCCTCAGCCAATGTTCTGGTGAAGCAAATTAAGGTTTCTTTTAAGTGTAAAATTCAAGGGTTGGAGGGTTTCCTTTTAGGCTGGGTTGGCAGTGGTACCTTGGCTTCAGGAGTTGGAGGTGAAAAGTCAGAGAGCAGGGAGAGCTGGAGATGGTGGAGTGGATGAAGCTTACACGAAGTATTTGGTTCTGGAAGTGGGATGTGAAGTGTGTGCAGGCCTCTGTGTAAGTGTCTATCTGTGTGTGTGCACCCACAGGTGTACATGTGCCTGTGTGCGCACTCATGGCTCTGCGCATGTGCCCAGGCACGTCTGCTCTCTGCATTCATGTGTATGCATGTCCACATGCAACTTGTCCACAACCCTGTGTGTGTGCGTGTGGGTCTGTGTGCACAGTGTGACTGTGTGTGTGTGCCCACACGTGTGTGTCTGGGGCCTTTGCTTCCTGTTGTTCAGCCTTTCAGCATCTGACTCCCCCTCACACAATCAGAGGAATTCCAGCCGTCCCAGGGACCAGGCCCGGACAGCCCTGGGAAAACGGCTCCTCTGGAAGGGATGGGAATGTTTCCTTTTATGGTAGCCTCAGCCGCCACTGCCTGCAGACTTGCCGTGCCGCGCAGGTACATTCTTGCCTGCTGCCAGGGAGCGGGACTGAACACGCTAGCTGCTGGGCAGCCTCTGAGATGCAGCAGGGGGTGGGGGAGGGAGGCCTGACCCCATCACAGCTGTGTTCTTTCTGTTCTGTGCCACGTCCCACCCCCCAGTCCCCTTATTCTCTTATTCTACCCTGGCTTCCCCCACCTTTAGCACCTCCCTCCCGCCCCTCCCCCTGCCTTCCCTTCCCTGCTGCCTTATCGGGGACCCCTCCCGGTCTGTCTCAGGCCCTGCTGCACAGCCTTGAAGGGCCCTGTTCTTTGGGAAAGTTGAGAGCTGGAAGCAAGGTCATCCTCCGGGTCTGCTCTGAACCCTTGCCCAGTGGGGGGCAGGGTGCGGGCTGTGTCCATGTGAGTGGCCGGGTTCCCTCCCCACCCCCGCACTGTTGATATTTCTCAGGGCTGGAGGGGCAGCTGCAGCTTGTGTTGGACTCGAGCTTTCTTGTTGCTCCTCCCTGGCTGGACTCCCTTTTTCCGTCCCAAGACAGGAGAAGAGGTGATTGTCAGAAATGTGCAGCCGAGTGGGCTGCTGGGATCAGCATGCAGGAGGGTCCCCTCGCGGAGAGGCACGTGACCTTGCTGTGCAGTATCTGCTGGTGCCCAACAGCTAAATCCATCTCTTGAGGCCGAACACACAGGCTGCCCTGAGTCTGCCTCGAGCTGCCGTGTCCTGCAGGGTCTGGCTGGGCAGTCGAGCCCGTGGGGGCCTTCTTCCAGAAGGCTGATGTCAGTTTCCCTCTAGCACTGAGGCTGCTGACAACTGCTGGAACCCTGGTTACTTCTCAGCTAGTTCTTCCACCTCCCTGACCGAGTCAGCACCACCCATCATGGCGACTTCTTGATGGGGAGGTAGATGGACAGCAGCTGCCTGTGGAGTTCATTTCTTGCACAGGCTTCCAGGCTGAGTCCTTTGCACATTCTTTCTGTTTTTCAAACTAATCCTGTTAGGGAGTTAGTAGCATGTTTATGTATGGATAAGGAAACCAGGACTTGGGAACCGCAGACCTCACTGCAGCCAAGTGTCCATTAGTAGCCTGGTCCTGGATTCAGGCTGACTTGACCTCAAGGAGGTGGGTGGGGTGTTCCATGCGATGGGATAAAAAGGGAAAAGAAAAAGGTTTTATTTTTAGCTGTTGCTTAAAATTGCGCACCCAGGACTGAGCCAGGCCAACCCTGATATCTTAAATAAAGCATTTCTGTCAAACTTTGCTTTCAGAGCTGAACATTACTATTCTGCCTGCCCTCAAGGGGAGAGCATTGTTTACATCCTTGCTGGCTGAGTGGCTCACAGAGCTAGGAGAGTGGCTGAGAGTTCCTGACCCCCAGGCTGGGAGACCCCAGTTGTCACAGAAACTGGCCAGGAGCTGATTATGAAGAGCTTCTGTTCTTTCCTGCCTGCCTCCGAACTCACATTCTGAGCACTTTCCCCATGCCAGACACCACACTGGTGCTTTCTCGTGTGTAATTTCCACGTATACTCTTATCCCCCATCACGGGAGGAGGCTGGGCTCTGGGAAGGCCACACCGAGGCAGCATCTTAGCCCAGGGCTGTCCCACTGCAAAGCCAGCCTTGACCCCACCTCTCACCCAGCGTCTTACTTGTGCCTCTTACCTGGATGGGGACAGTGTTTTTAAATATCTGCCACAGACCTTGTTTCCAACAACCCCAAGTTAGAAATGCACAGGGCAGCCTCCACCTTAGCACTCAGGAAAATAGATTTCCAGGGAGCTTTCCAGAGGTTGGCTTCCTCAGAGGTGGACAGATGGAATTGGGGCTGGGTGGGCAGCCAGGGCGGGCAGTCTGAGCCCCTGGAGGAGGGAGCAGCTGCCACCAGGGAATGTCCCTCCTCCCAGTGAGACAGGGGATCAGCGTGTGTTGGTGGTGTGGAACCCCCAATCCTCCTGCAAGGCCAGCGTCTGAGGCTTTCTGCTCCTGGAAGGTGGGGGTGGGGGCAGTGGGCAGCCCTTCAGAAACTGGAGGGGGATGCTTTACTCTCCTGGAGGTTAACCCCATGTCTCTTTTATTTCAGACCGAGAGGACCAGTCCATTTTGTGCACGTAAGTGTTTCTGTCTGGGTGGTGGGGCCTTGGTCACTCTGTTCTGTTCTTACTCTTCGGGACTCCTACCAAAACCTAGGTCCATGAAATCCATTCCCAAGTCAATCCCCTACCCCTTCCCCAAAAAGTGAAAAGTGAAAATGTGAGTTGCTCAGTTACGTCTCTTTGTGACCCCATGGACTGTAGCCCGCCAGGCTCCTCTGTCCATGGAATTCTCCAAGCAAGCATACTGGACTAGGTTGCCATTCCCTTCTCCAGGGGATCTTCCTGACCCAGGGATTGAACCCGGGTCTTCTGCATTGCAGGCAGATTCTTTACTGTCTGAGTCACCAGGGAAGCCCCCACTTCCCCAAGGAACAGGCTTAATGTTTGCTACTCAGTGGTCCCACAGTAGAATGAGCTTTATTTCATGGCCAAAGATTTAATCTCCTTCCTCAAAGGAGGGGGTGGGGCTGGGGTTTATAGCCAAGAAGAAAAGCAAGCATTTTCTCAACAAGGCAGGGTTGGGAGCTGATGGCCCCCAGAATGCATTCTCCTGCTTTGAACCTCAGCTTTCTTTACCTGGGCTTCTCACCTCCGTCCTCTGAACCTAACGAGGAGCTGATAAATCAACCCACTGCCGAGGAAGTTAATGGTACAGAACATTCCTTCAAGTGAAGTTTCAAGGAAAGATGTATAAGTGCCTTTGACCCCTGAGTCAACAGCTGCTGAAAACTGATTCCTGAGACTTTTGGAAGCAAAGGCTGCCAAGTGACCAGGGCTGGCAGTGGACCGAAGTTTACTCTTGTCAGGCCTCTGGAGGGCCATGGGAAAGGACCCCAGTGAGGATTCCAGAGTTAGCCTGTTCCTTTCCTGCCACGGGCTGTTGCGGGGGTGGAGGGGTGTCCCGCGTTGGCACCCACAGAATGGGAGACAGTAGAGCCTGCAGTGGGAAAGGGGAGACACCAAAGATTTGGCCACTTCTCCCCTGAGAACTACTCTGGCTCTCCTGGCAGGGGTGAGTCTGGAGCTGGCAAGACGGAGAACACCAAGAAAGTCATTCAGTACCTGGCTCACGTGGCCTCATCACACAAGAGCAAGAAGGACCAGGTGAGTGTGGTCTTCCTCCCCACGGACGTGCCTGGTTTCCCTAAGGGAGAGCACTTAATGATCCATGGCTTGGCGTTTGGGGGACTGAAGTAGAGGCCAGGCCCACTTTCCTTGAGACTGCGTCCTGGCCTTCCTGGGAGTGGGTCTGGTGAGAGCCAGCCCATTTCCTCCTTGACCGGCCCTAACTGTGAGTTGCTGTGGAAACTGGAGACTGCTGGAAGTTTGCAGCCCATGCTGTGTGTCCTCCACTTCTGAGGTTGGAAGACAGATTCCAAAGCTTGGTTCTCAAGTCAATGGAGACTTGAAGGATCTCGGGCAGGCCGGCATTGGAACCCCTGCTTCTGTTCCCTGGTGTTGAAATGCCTCTGGGTGGACAGCCCCCAGCGAAGAGAGAAAAGGCAGCTGCAAAGTCATCTCACTTCCCTTTTTTTCCCCCTCTCCCCCTTGGTGGACTGTGGTCGAACCCAGCGGTGTCCTCGCTAGGTGAGCTGCACGTTTACTGCACGTTGTACACCAGGAATGTGTGTTCTGCCCATCGTGTGCCCTTGAATTACGATTTTTTTCTAAGCAGCTTTTCACTCCACACCATTGTCACTCTCTGCGGCTAGACCTCTTCTTATAGGCTCGGTTCACTGACTCTCTTGGGACGAGGGGCTGGGTTGTGACACACGGTGATCTCGCGTGCACTCTGCAATGACAGCCCCGGCAGGAAGGGGACCAGTCTCACCACCTAGCTGTTCTCAGAAGCTCAGAGTTCCCATGCGCATGAGGGCCAGAAGTCCCTGTGCGGAGCCCTGACCGAGGCACAGCGGAGTGAGCATCTGCCTGACCAGACCCCCACACGTTCAGCGTGCTGGACCAGATGGGGTGGGCGGCCCTTACCGCACTGGCTGGAAGCAGTGCCAAGAATCTGCTCACTGGGCTTCCCCAGAGCGGGGTGTGGTCAGTCTGAAGCATGCCCGTGTGGTGCTCTCTCTGTCTCTCAAGTACACACTCTTGAACTTCCCTATGAAATCTAAGTGCCACTGGGGTCCCCTACAGCCATCTGGGCGCCCCCCACTTCCCAGGGCGCCATGTGCAGCGTGTGTAAGTAAGTAGCGGTGTGTGTCTCCTTGCATGCAGACCTGGGGTGTGTCCTGCAGAATGTTCTAAAGAGCATAGTCTTCTGGAATCAAACCAGAAGTGACTTTTCATGCGCCAGACTTTGCCAGACATTCTGAATCTTTTTCCAAGGGGTGTCAGGAGTTATATTTAGAAACGAGTAAAGTTTTCTTTTGCTGTCTCTCTCTACCCTCCCCTTCCCCCATTTTCCATTCTTTTTTAAGGGACCTATTTTAAAAACAGGCCTGGGGAGGTTAGGAGTTCTCTAGCTGCGGTTTTCCATCTCTGGATTTGCAGGAAAATCCATTTCCCAACTACTGGTTGAATGCCTAGTATGTGTCTGGATCTCCAGAGGGTGGTCTTGGTGTCGCTGCCCTGTGGGACAGGACGGGGGACCACAGTTACAGAGCAGTGACGCCGACCCACGTGCGTTATGTCTGGGGCTGATCCATCTGCAGGTGCGGGGAGAGGCAGGCCCCCAGCACTCAGGACAGCATGTGAGAGCTGTGACGAGTGGAGGCGAACTTGTCACGTCCTCGTTCTCAGGCTGCTGTGTGATGGGCACCCAGTACCCAGCTCCAAGTTCAACTCGAATGATCGAATAGGCTGCCCTTGGCTTCCCACGACCGTCCAGGCCCTCAGTTGTAAAGGCCATTGACCAGTTTGTTTGATTTCCTCGCCTGAAGCTGTGCAGTGATTTTGCACACACACCTAGGCCACGAGACACTCTTGACTTGGTTTGTGCCTTGTGTTCTAGGCCTGTTGTGGCATACGCTGGGGAGCTTGCTCCCCGCAGTGACCCAAGTGCTCATCCCAAGAACACCCATTCGGATACCCCAAACCTCAGCTTATGGGGGTCCAGGCTTTGGCCAGATGGCAAGCTGGCAAAGCAGCGCTGGGTGAAGGGACTTTCCAGATGGACTTCTAGAGTCTGAACAGCGACCTCTGATGCTCTTCCTCCCTCTGGTTTTTGTGTACTAGTTGGAGGCCCCTGGCAGAAACTCCACCCAGGGAAGCCCTTCAGAGAGCATGCAGATAATCCCAAACCTCACAAGCACATGCTGCCTATAGCAGTGCCTCATAATTTCACCATATGCAGGTTTCATTGACAAATAAAGGTCTCTGCTGTGCCCAGTTAGGCATCAATGAAGAGAAACCTGTAGGTTAGCCGCCACCATTCAGTTCAGCTGAGTTCAGCTTGGGACTCTGAGCTGGTCGCTCTTGGGTTGGCCTGGTGGCCCCACGTTTCCACAGCAGCAGCCTGTGTCCCCAACAGAGGCCTTAGCTTTGCATCTAAGCAGGCTGCCTGCTCTGGTGGGGACCAAGCTCCCACCTGACTGGGAACAGGAGTGGCTCGGCCAGCCTGGCCGCCTGGCCTGTGCTTGGAGAAGGTGTTTTAGTGAGTGGGGGAGCAGCGCTCAAACCAACTCTGGATCCGTGGGCTGCCTCGCTGTCTTCCCAGCCCGTCTGAGCCTAGGGGATGGAAGCCAATGTCCTGTGACTGCTGGTGCCCTGCACTCCTGTAGGGCCTGCTCTGTGGGCTTGACCTCTGCCCCTTGACCTGGCTGCACTGACCCTCCTCCACATTATCTATACAGTCCAAAATCAAGACTCTCCAACCCTGGGAGGATCTCTGACCAGGGATGGCTGTAGTGGGGCCCCCTCCAGTCGCTGGTGGCCTTTCCAGACCCCAGAGCATCCTCGGTGTTCTGTAGACTTATGTACAGAATGGTGTGCCTGAGCGGCCTTGTGTGCCGCAGGCGTCCCTGGGACGCTGTAGCTCATGGCTCTTTGGGGAGCACCTGCCGCCAGTTCTCCCTTTCATCACAGATTACAGGCAGGCAGCCTTTATTCTCAGAAAGTCCTGGCTTGACTCCAGCCCTGCCGATAAATTAGAAAACCCCACCTGGCCCTTGTGTGATGTGCTGTCTCCCTAGAGTGCCCAGGTATTAAGGTGAACAAGAGCCGTCTTTTCCTCAGGCAGTGTCAGTTATTACCTGGCCTGCCAGGAGGATGATAACTGCTTCCAAAGTCCTGCCCACCTGATAGCAGGGAGATCCCCAGGTAGGGCTGGGGCGTGGCGAGAGATGGTGTGGTAACTGACAGGTGTGAGGTAGAAACCTTGAATTCGATGACCTGCTTTGCTGGATGATGGCTGGATGACCTCGGGCAATTCATTCCCCTTCCCTCAACTTTAGTTGGAATGGGGCTAGTCTTGTATTTCCTACTCTAAGTATCACGAGGACCCAAGGATAAGAAGGCGTAAATAAGGGGACATTTTGCCAACCACCAAGTATCATGAGACTGTAGTAGGGCTTATTGATGTTATCAGTAAATAATTAGAACTGAAAGTGGGCCTTGCTCATCCCATGCCCAGACACCTGACTTGCTGGGAACAGGTTTGGGGGGTGGGGGGGCTTGGGGAGTAGCAGGACAGGGGACCAGCAGGGAAAATGCAGAGTTTATTAGGACACAGATGTGACAAGGTGGGGTCTTGCAGATCTGGTTCCCTCTCTCCTTGTCCTATGGAAAGGGAAAATTTTTTTGTGGGCTGTTGGGTGGGGAGTAGAGGTCCGGGGGGCAGAGGAAGGGCAGCGTCCTGGATGGAAACGATCCAGGGGAAGGATTGATGCCTCTGTGTCTTTTCTTATTTCAAGTGCTGCTTCCCAGTGCATCCTCCAGGGCTGATCCAGGCCGTCCCACCAGGTCCCCGAGCTGGATGGGCAGCCTGCTTTCCCTTTCTAGGGCTGCTGGTTGGTTAGCCCAGGAAGCAAGTTCAAGTCAGGCAGCGTTTCCAGACATCTGGCAAAAAGGTTGCTCTGGAGTGACACTGGGGACCAGGCCAAGGCCGGTGTGGTTGGAGTCCGGAAGCCCCCATCCCTGGCACGTGGGGTGTGTGGACACAGCTCTGCCGCCTTCCCTCCGCCTGGCAGAGCACGTCTGGCAGCCGCGCCACTGCCTGGCCCTCACCACGCCTCTGGGTTCCTTTCCAGGGTGAGCTGGAGCGGCAGCTGCTGCAGGCCAACCCCATCCTGGAGGCCTTCGGGAACGCCAAGACTGTCAAGAACGACAACTCTTCTCGATTTGTGAGTGGTGGTGCTCACGGGCACCTTCCCACTGAGTGTTTGAGTGTTTGACGCAGAGAAGGGTCAGACTTGGTGCTTCTGGGCCTGTTGTAGGCAGTAGACTGGGTCACACACCTGCGTAAGGAGCTTCCTCAGCTCAGGTGATGAAGACAGCGAGGCAGCGGGGAGTCCCCACCGGTCCCCTGCTTGTCCTGCTGTAACCGCAGCCAGTTAGAACCCAGAGTCAGACCAAGCAGGAGGAGCGCCTCCAGATAACTGCTTCCCTCCTCTCTTCTGTGGAGGAATTTGGGCACCCCTGGAGATGGTCCTGACTCAGGCTTAGCCCTGTGGCCTTTTTGAGTCCTGAGTTCCTGTGCGGTTGGGGTGCTGGGTCCCTGGCTGCCAGACGCAGGCTCAGTCTCTTGGTTTCCTGCCTCCAGGCTGTGCCACTGGGGAAGGGGCTGGACGATGGGGCTCTGATCTCTTCATCTGTCTTTCCTCAGGGCAAGTTCATCCGCATCAACTTTGATGTCAATGGCTACATCGTGGGAGCCAACATTGAGACTTGTATCCTTGTGGTTAACTGTAAAGAGTGTTCTGGGGTTGGGAGAAGTGACCTTGATGGAGAAGAGGCTGCTTCCTGATTCCTGCGGTTTCCCCTTTACTGGCCTCTTGCGACACCTTGTCTATGGCACCAGGGAAAGGACCAGGATAAGTTGATTTTTCTTTATAGGAGGGATAAAATTGAGCTTAGGGTTTTGCAGGTGGCTCAGTGGTAAAGAATCCGCCTACCAATGCAGGAGATACAGGAGACATGAGTTTCATCCCTGAGTCGGAAAGATCCCCTGGAGAAGGAAATGGCAACCCACTCCAGTATTCTTGCCTGGAGAATCCCATGGACAGAGGAGCCTGGCGGGCTACAGTCCACGGGGTCGCAAAGAGTTGGACATAACTGAGCATGTGTGCAAAATTGATCTTCGAATAGGATGGAGCTATAGAAGGTCATTCAGTGTGGTTCCCTGAGGGTAGAGTTGGGTGGATGCTCCTTTATGTTAATAGCCTGGGGAGGTGTTCTTAGCTCCCTTCTCTTGTGAGAAGGGGGCCCTTTACACAGACGAGGCTCCCAAGTGTGAGAGCTGCTGTTTGGACAGGCTACACGCCATGAGGGACAGAGCCAGGATAGTTTGCCTTTGTTTTGTTTTGCTGTTTTCTGCTGGTGAAGTTCCATGGCTTTTGAATGGGGGAATGTGGCAGGCTGCCTTCCCAACAGTGTGCACAGTTCCTTAATGTTCTTGAAGATCTTCTGGAGAAATCTCGTGCCATCCGCCAAGCCAAGGAAGAGCGGACCTTCCACATCTTCTACTACCTGCTGTCTGGGGCTGGGGAGCACCTCAAGTGTGAGTTGTGGGCCCACCTTGGGGATCCCCCTGCAGTCAGGCCACACTGCAGTGAGGAAATGAAATCTCAGCCTGGGGGCAGGCAAGGAGAGCCTGACTTCTGTTCCTGGGCCAGCTGCAGGCTTGGCCCCTGTTTTGAACCAGGCCAGAGGGAGCCTGCGCAGGTCACTGTGCAGCTGCAGGCTTCTGGGCCTTGATGCTCTTGGGAAGGGGGCTCTGTGTGTGCCCGTCTCTCGTGCTGGGGAGACTCAGCATTCCTGGGGTGTTTTGGGGTGCTTCTCCATCTCCCACACCTTTGAGGTCACAGGGTTGACTGGAGCCTCCTGACCCTCACTGAACTTTGCCCTCTGCTCCCTACAGCTGATCTCCTGCTGGAGTCATACAACAAATACCGCTTCCTGTCCAATGGGCATGTCACCATTCCTGGGCAACAGGACAAGGACATGTTCCAGGAGACCATGGAGGCCTTTCGGATTATGGGCATCCCAGAGGAAGAGCAGATGGGTATGGGCCAGCCCTCCCCAGGGAGGCTGGGGAGCGCTTCCTGTTGGCACTGGCCATTAGGAAGTCCATAGAGACCAGAGGAAGGCCGAGTGGTGGGAGGTGGGCCCGCAGATTTGAGGTTCAGGGTTATTTCTTCTTGGTCATATCTCCCGGGGACATATGAGGACAAAGAACAGGTCCCTAACTTCCCAGGGCCTGGGTCTACTGCTCCTGTCCTTGCCATTTGCTGGAAGTGGAATATTCCGGCTTTGTCCGAGCCGAGTGTGGAAGGGGCTGGGGCTTCTGCACTGGTGACACCCAGAGTGACAGTGGTGTGGCAAGGTGTCCTTGCCTGTGTCTTCCTGTTTCTCTAGAGGGTGGTGAGGGGGCCTTGATGCTGCATTTTAGGAAGATTAGGGGCTGGGGTGTGTGTACCCTGTTCTCCAGCATTAGAGTCAGGGTCACTTTTGCTCTCCCACCAATAGCATGTACATGGACAGGCCTGACTGTGTTCCAATAAAACTTTATTTTTAAAAACAGACAGTGGGCCCTAGGTAGAGGCACGTCTGAACTTAGAAGCATTAACAGAGCTTGTATCTAAACACAAGGCTGCCCCAGCGGAGGTCAACCAGAGGCCCTGGAGATGTGCTTTAGGCCAAGGCCTGGTGCCCCACATGGTTTATCTTACCCGAGGGCCTCTGAGGGGGGTGACACCCCACCTGGTTCTGAGCTGCCTTTCATTGCACCCCAAGGCTTGCTGCGAGTCATCTCGGGGGTCCTCCAGCTCGGCAACATCGTCTTCAAGAAGGAGCGTAACAGCGACCAGGCCTCCATGCCCGACAACACAGGTAATCCCATGGGCCCCTCACCTGATTATGTGGGTAGGGGCCTGGGTTAGATGGGTCAGGAGAAGGAGTCTTGGAGAGATCTTAGACACTCTTCTTTTTTACTGCATGTGTGTGGCTGCCTGTCACGCCGTATTTTGGTAAAACATTCGTGAACATGACCCTGCTGCTCCTTCACGGAGTAAGTGTCAGAATGAGCTAGAAAACCCATGATCTGTGGCCCCGGATTTCTCTCATTTATGCTGAGACCAGACCAGTTGTCTCTGTTTGTAAAACAGTCATTTCTGCTGTCGTTCAACTTGCCTGTGGACTTGGGAGGACATGAAACACTGTCCTCACCCTAGCTCTTTGGCCATTGCTGGTCCTCAGGTCATGGCAAGTGACCCTACTTTAAGTTAGCCTTAACATGTGCTCCGGAGGGGCTTTTGATAGAATTTAATGTGTGGGCGTGTGAGTTGTCCTGTTCTGTCCCTGTGTCTAGGGCGGTGCTGTTTGTGTTCAGGACCCTCTTTCACACTCAGGACGTGGCCAAGGGTGTGCAGAGGTCCCGCTGTGGGGCCCTGAGTTGGGAGCCATGCCCGCTGGCCTGTCTGAGGGGAGAGCCGACTGTTCTGTGCCCTGTGGAGGAAGGGCCGGGCTGGGTTGATTGTCCTGGTAACGGTGACTCAGTTACCATACCTTTCACAGGTTGAGCAGAGGGACTCGTTCTCTTGGGTTTAATTAAAACCTTTTATCCCTTCCTTCCTTACTCTTTGAAAAATATTAGCTGCCCAGAAAGTATCCCACCTGTTGGGTATCAACGTGACCGATTTCACCCGAGGAATCCTCACCCCGCGCATCAAGGTGGGACGGGATTACGTCCAGAAGGCGCAGACGAAGGAGCAGGTGAGCCCTCTGGCTGGGGGGTTGGGCCACCTCCTTGGCGAGGACTGTTGCAGTGGCCACGTTGAGGCCTGCCCTGGGGTGTCCCCTGTGTTAGCACTGTCACCTCTCTGAGTCCTCACGGCACCTTGGAGAGCAGGTGGTGTCACCCCACTGAGAGCAGGAGGAAGCTGGGCCCAAGGTCCAGGCTGCAGGAGTCACTGACTCATGGCTGGTCTTGGCTCCTGGTTAATCTGGTCTCCATACCCCTAGCTGTGTTACTTGAAGCACATCTCAGATGTCATTTCTTCTGTAGCTACTTCAGTTCATATCCATTTATTTTTAAAAAAGTCTTTGCAAAGCTCTAAGTTCATTCTGGGGCTTCCCAGGTGGCACTAGAGGTAAAGAGCCTGCCTGCCAATGCAGGAGACCCAGGTTTGATCCCTGAGTGGAAGATCCCCTAGAGGAGGACGTGGCAACCCGCTCCGGTATTCTTGCTTGGAGAATCCCATGCACAGAGGAGCCTGGGAGGCCATGGTCCACAGGGTTGCAAAGAGTCAGACATGACTGAAGCAACTTAGCGTGCACACACACAAGTTCACTTGGCATGTAATGTTGAAAGTTTGGGCTCTTGCAACTTTCTTCATTATAAATAACACTGCAGTGAACGTATCTGTGCTTGAAGGTTTTTTCTCATCTTTGAGGCTGTTTTTCTGGGGGTGGGCCCTGCAGGTGACATTGTTGGGGTAAAAGGAATGAGACACTCCCTGTGTCTGACCCTTCCCCCCTGCCCCGGGTATCCCCGCAGGCTGACTTTGCCATCGAGGCCTTGGCCAAGGCCACCTACGAGCGCATGTTCCGCTGGCTGGTCCTGCGCATCAACAAGGCTCTGGACAAGACCAAGAGGCAGGGTGCCTCATTCATTGGGATCCTGGACATCGCTGGCTTCGAGATCTTTGATGTGAGCTTCTCCCTTGAGACCCCTCTCACCTCCTGAGCCTCTGGGGCTGCCTTCTCCTTGGGCTGGGGTCCTCTCTCACCTGGTCCCACAGCGATTTGAGCTGGCCACCTCCTTGCTTGTGTGGAGACAGGAGACAGTAGTTGGGTGTATTTAAAGCTTAAACAAAGTGCCCTTTCCCAAGCAGAAATGCTGGCGAGAATGGTACCATCTAGATGGTGTCCTAGGAGGCCTCACAGGCAGGGGCTTTCTGTTCGTTTATTGTTTATGTTTTCTCAAATATTTATTTTGAGTGTTGTGACATGACTTTGTCCCTGCCCATAAAGACTTTGAGGTCAGGTAGCAAAAACTTGTAATTGCAGGAGCTCAGAGATTCTTCAGCCTAGCCTAGGGTCCATGGCTGTTTTCAGAGGAGCTGCGAACTTGCATGGGGAGAGAATTACCTCTTTATTTTCACTAACCTCTCAGTATATTCAGCAGAGTACGCAAACCACAGCTGCATTAGCAGTGCTTGTCTTAGTAGAAATCAGGGATTTTCACATCATAGCAGTCGTTGGATGTTGTATTGTTTCGGTTCCCAGGTGGCGCTAGTGGTAAAGAACCGGCCTGCCAACGCAGGAGACATAAGAGATGCGTGTTCGATCCCTGGATAGGGAAGATCCACTGGAGAAGGGACTGGCAACCCACTCCAGTATTCTTGCCTGGAGAATCCTACGGACAGAGGAGCCTGGTGGCTACAGTCCGTGGGGTCGCAAAGAGTCGGACACGACTGAGCGACTTGGCACACACGCATACTGTTTGCATTCACCTCTACTTCAAATTCCAGGTGTTACGAAGCCGACGGCTTGGACTTGTGCTTGTTAATTAAGAAGCACTATAGATTTCTATGTTGCCACGTTTGATAATTACATTTCCAGATAACTTCTTTCTCTTTTGATCAATTTTATGCATTTGAAAACATCATCTTGATACAGGGGCTCCACCAGACTGCTGGCGGGATCCGTGGGCCCCAGCAGTGCAGCCACTGCTGCGGGTGTGATGAGGGAAGGCCCACGGGGGTGGCACAGTGGGGCCCCAGGAGATTCTGCCTAAGTACCCCTCCGGTCCTTCCTGGGGGCTCGCCGGCAACAACAGGGATCTGTCTGACCCCATCTCCCTCTTGCAGCTGAACTCCTTCGAGCAGCTCTGCATCAACTACACCAACGAGAAGCTGCAGCAGCTCTTCAACCACACGATGTTCATCCTGGAGCAGGAGGAGTACCAGCGCGAGGGCATCGAGTGGAACTTCATCGACTTCGGCCTCGACCTGCAGCCTTGCATCGACCTCATCGAGAAGCCGGTAAGAGCCTCGAGGCTGCGCCTTGCCCCACCTGTTGCTCCACCCCTCTGGGGACGGAACCATCGGTGATCCTAATACCGAATGGTTTACTTTGATGATGAGTTTTTTGTTTAAATCAGTTTTGTTTTCCAACAAACAAGTTGGTGTTTGGTTCCCAGGCCTGTCAGCCAGCCCCACAGTGCCCGAGTCTGCTCTCTTATAAACTCAGAGTTTGAAAGGCTATGGGGCTCCGGGGCGCTTCCTCTTCCTCAGGAGCCTTATCCTCAATGTCCCCGCTCACCACATAGTTGTGTGGACACACTGTGTGTCGAGTGGGGTCCCAGAGGGACTCGAGGGGCCAGGACCCCTGTTGAGGGGCAGCCTCTGGATGTGGGTCAGGGGTCTGCATGGCCCATCAAGCCACCACGTGATTTCCAGTGTTCTCATGGGAGAATCTTGCAATGGATCATCGGATTAAGGTGTGTTGGACATAGCCTAGACCTCAGAAATTTCTTTTTCAGCTAGAACTTGTAATTGGAGTGCTTTCAGTCATGCTCCTTATTTTTTTCTTGTGTGAGGAAAGCACTGCCCACCTTCTGGTGAGATTCTTGAGTTTCTGAAAGCCAGGCTGTGACTTCTTTACGAGGGTGAGAGTCGGTGGGTTTCCAGGTCAAGCTGACCTGTGCGATGCTATGCTCCCTCCAGGCAGGCCCTCCTGGCATCCTGGCCCTGCTGGACGAGGAGTGCTGGTTCCCCAAAGCCACGGACAAGAGTTTCGTGGAGAAGGTGATGCAGGAGCAGGGCACCCACCCCAAGTTCCAGAAGCCCAAGCAGCTGAAGGACAAGGCAGATTTCTGCATCATCCACTACGCTGGCAAGGTGAGGCGTGCACACCCTGGTGTCATGCGGTGTTATTATTAAGCGTGTTTTCAGGGTGTAGATGTGCTGTTTGTGCTAAAGTCATGGACTTTGCAGTCTGAATTAGGGCTCCGCTCCTATGTGACTTTGGGCCAGTTACTTCACCTCTCTGAGGCTTAGTTGCCTCATCTGGAAAATGTGGGTGACCACCACTGTACTGGGGAATGTGTATTAACGGAGCTCACAAAGCCCAGTGCTGGGCAGTCAGTGCTCTTGGGCAGGGCCTCTCAGCCTCCACACTGCCCACCTCAGTGGCCAGATCAGTCTTTATTGTCAGGGACCCTCCTGCACGTTGTAGGATATTTAGCAGCAGACCTGGCTTCTCCCCACCAGAGGTCAGTAGCACCCTCCCTACCTGCGACAACCAGAAATGTCTCCAGACATCCTAGAACATCTGCTGGGTGGGATTGAGGGGTAACATTGTCCCCGGGATGAGAGGCATGCCTGTAGGTGTTGTTGGCTTTGTTATTGCCAAGACCACCGGCCAGGAAGTAGCAGAGCTATCTTCATACCAGCTGTCAGACATCCTCCAGTGGGCTTGATCCCAGGGCTTGGACCTGAACAGGTGTGTCCTGAGTCTGCAGAGGTCCAAGCTTAGACTATAAGCTGGTTCTTCTCAGGAAGTTGTGTCGCCTGCACAGAATGTCTAACACTTGGAGGTGTGATGAGCTGGTCGGTCCTCAGCCTTCCCGTCAGTGAGGATCGGCGATGAGTGAGGATCGGCGATGAGAAACTTGCTGTCACAGTGGTGCTCCCAAGCCACCCCTGGTCCTCCCCCACCCTTCTGCACGTGGCCCTGCGCTGTTCGGCCTCCCCTGCTTAGCTCCTTTGTCTCCTAAGGCTGTTGAAGCCACTCTTGATTTTAAACTACGTGTTAAGGAGATCTCTTTTTTCTAGTTACCTGAGGCCATGCCCCCTTCCGAAAGCCCACGTTCTCCCGCCACCTTTGTTAGAAACACAGGCAGGCTTCTGTTGCACTGTTGTAGGTGATGCCAAACTTGGGCACGCCTGAAAGCCCAGGAAGGGCTGAATGGTGAAATGGCATCGCCGTCCGGCCTGCACTGCAGCAGCTCAAAGGACAAGGATTCTGGCCGTGCCGAGGGGGACACATGCCAAGACACCCAACTCTAGGGTTTGTCCTCTCCCAGGAGGTCATTCTGCCTCTAGGGAGAAAGACGCCACCATCTTGCACCTCATCATTGACAGCCTTGCGTGTGGGAAAACCTGCAGAAAGGGGCCAGGAGGGGACCACAGGCTGAGTTACGCTGTGTTGGTTAGGAAGCAGGCTGTGGTGGCCAGTCGCTCTGTTTGTATTGTTACAATATATGATGTTTTATTACTCTTGTTATTGAGAACATATTTTAAAAAAGGTAAGAGAATGTATGCTCTGAGAAAACCTGAATATCCTGAAAAAAACAAAACAAAACAAAAATTACTTTACCTGTTGCTAAAAGGAATTATTAGGATTTTCCCCCCTAATGTTCATATTACCGTGAACATTTTTAAAAACAGAATATTCTACTATGTAGCTGCAACATAGTTTTCTTAGCCTGTTCCCTGCAGCCAGACGTCGGTGCTGTTTAAATATTTTGCCTTCACCTAACTCTGCAGAGAACGTCTCATGGACGCTTCTCATTATTTCCTTCTTGGGGATGAAAATACCAGGTTGAGGGTCTTCGCTGTTTTTGATGTTTCCACCTATGGGGTCAGCCTGCTGCCATAGAGCCTGCGTGCGCCAGTGTGCCCTGAGCAGCCTGTGACTCGAGGTCTGATCTTACAGGTGGATTACAAAGCCGATGAGTGGCTGATGAAGAACATGGACCCGCTGAATGACAACATCGCCACATTGCTGCACCAGTCCTCTGACAAGTTTGTCTCGGAGCTGTGGAAGGATGGTACGCCCTTGGCCCTCATCCTGCCTCCCCATGCCCACAGCTAGGCCCCTTCCCTTCCTGGCCCTGGCTGAGTGCAGGGCTCAAGCCAGAGGGTTTGTGCTCACTTAGCTCCCAGGAGTGTGGGCTCCTCCAGCCCTGAGGGTCACCCTGTCCCTGAATCCTGGTGTCCTTGAGCCCCAAGCATCCTTGAACATGGCACACGGCCACTTCCTCTGGGGCAGAGGCTCTAGGCCCTGAGGCCACAGACCTTTCCCTTGTAGGGGGCCGTGCGGTGGCCCAGCACTTGGCCACCTGGGTTCTGTCCAACTCCTTACTGCCTTCTTGCATCTCCTTGGTAGCCAGTACCTCCCGAAGCCGTTTTTTTCCTTGTTTCTGCCAGTTTCTCCTTCCCTCTGCCTGGGTTTTGCTTTAACCTCTCTGTTGCAGAGATGCAGAGCACCCAGAGAGCCTATTTCTATCAGCGCTTTCCTATCCTCCACCTAGAACCAGGTGACTGGCCGCCTGGCGCGGCGCCAACGTGTGCTGCACCCTGGGCTGCGTGACTGGTGCTTCTGCTGAGCCTGCCTGCTCTGCCTGGCTGCTCCTGCCTGCCTGTGCTCCTTCCCTGGTCTCTGCCCTAGGCTTGTGCGCAGGCTCCAGTCCCCTCCCCATCACAGGCCTCCAGTAGAAAGCCAGGCCCATCTGGGCGGTGATTTGATATTGACAGCTTCATGTTATAGATCTTAAAAGGAGAAAAAAAAAATTGTTTCACAGTCCAACATCCCCTTCAGAACTCCCCTCATGAAGGCGGCATCTCACTGCTTGGATGGCTGCTGTGTCTCAGCACAAGGTGCTGTGTGTGCGTGCATGCATGCGTGCGTGCGTGTGTGTGTGTGATGGCTGCTGTGTCCCAGCACGGTGCTGTGTGTGCGTGCGTGCGTGCATGCATGTGTGTGTGTGTGATGGCTGCTGTGTCTCAGCACAAGGTGCTGTGTGTGCGTGCGTGCGTGCATGCGTGTGTGTGTGATGGCTGCTGTGTCCCAGCACAGGGTGCTGTGTGCATTGCTCTGTGTGTGTGTGCGTGTGCGGGCACTGCCATGTGTGTGCGCGTGTGGGCCCAGACACTTCAGTGCTGACAAGGGCACCTGTGTGTCTATGCAGCAGTTACCTCTCCTCCTGGGCAGGGTCTTTTGGGGCCAGGACACCCTCACATGAAATGACCAGTTGTTTTGGGGGTGTGTTCAACCTTCTCCTGGGCAACCTGAGTGACTTTCACAAGCCACCCAGTCCCAGGACACCTTTGGTGGCCAGAGGGGCCCTGTGGGGGCTGCAAGAGGTACAGTTGCCTCCTGTTTTAACTGAGGGGTTCATGGGTCTATCCTCACTCCTGGCTTCCCTCTTGAGCAGCTGTCTTTTCTGTTGCTTTCAAATAAATAACAGAGATCTGGCCACAAAGGAACAAGAACCTGACTTTGTCATAGAATTCTTAACTTTTGCATCTAGCAATGAAAGTCTTCAAATTTAATACTTGCTCTGGTGTAAGCCTGACCTCAGATGGCTGGCCACTTAGGTTGGGCTTGTTCACCATTTGGTTTTTGCCCGGGAGGAGGCAGTTCATTTCATTGTTCTGGGCAGGAGCCACTGTGATGAGGGCTGCTTCCTTAGAGGGTTGGTCTAGATGAGAAAGACCCGTGATCTTGGAGACCAAGCGAGACCTGAGAGGGAGAAGGATCCTCGGCCTTTGGGGTAGCCGTGGGCAGCAGTGGTTCCCTGGAACTCTCTGCCCTGGCACCGTGCATGTTGCTCTAGGCCCCTGATATAGAGGGCTCTGCATGGGGGGATTGCTGACAGAGAGAGGGTGTGCCAGACTCCTGCAGGCAGTGGCCAAGTAGCTTTAGAGCTCCTGCCTCCTGACCTAGCCCAGTGCTCTCAGGTAACGGTCAGTGTGAGTTCAGGATACTGGTCCGCTTTTTTCAAATGACTGAATGGACTATCGGGTTCCTGTCAGTCAAGTCTGAACACCTCCTCAGAGCCAGGCTAGTGGACCAGCTCTGCTCACTCCTCCAGAATGCATCATCAGCTCTTGTGTCTCTGGGTTAGGAGCATCCCAGGGTGGCTGAGATAAGTGACAACGTAGAGTCGGCCTTCACGAATGTGCTTCCCCACTTTGCGGCTCTGCAATCTTTCCAAACCCTTTCCTCCTCCCTCCTCTCTGCTCACAAGGTCACCTTTGCTCTCAGCCTTTGGAGATGACCTTAGCCTGCTTTGTAAGCTCCAAGTAGAAATGGTCTGCCATTCTGTAGTCTCCTCTTTTTCTAATCAGATTGGCCTGTCTGTCTGTCCTCCCCCTCTGCCCTGGCCTGGACTGCCGGGTACTCACATGCTCTTGCCTGCTCTCTCCAGTGGACCGCATCATTGGCCTGGACCAGGTGGCTGGCATGTCGGAGACAGCAATGCCTGGGGCCTTCAAGACGCGCAAAGGCATGTTCCGCACGGTGGGGCAGCTGTACAAGGAGCAGCTGGCCAAACTCATGGCCACGCTGAGGAACACCAACCCCAACTTCGTCCGCTGCATCATCCCCAACCACGAGAAGAAGGTGCGGCTGCTTGGTAGTGTGCAGCGGGCCGCCCAGCCCTTGTCTGTCTCCCTGAGCAGAAACCCCTCGCCTGTGGCACACAGAGCCCTTGGTTCAGTCACCCTGCAGGGTGGCTCGGGCAGTCTTAGGGTACAGCCTGCCCGTAGAGCCTGCGTTTCTGCCTCTCAGACCTGGACCACGTAACTGAACTGTCACTACTATGTGTGGGTGGGCAGTGACTGCTCCTTCCTGGGGGGGCGTTTGTCCTGTTGCGTTCAGAGGGGCCCGTCCTCTCTCCATCAGTCCCTGGGCATACAGAAAGAGCACGTGCATGGATTTCTTTCCTAGGCCGGCAAGCTGGACCCCCATCTGGTGCTGGATCAGCTGCGTTGCAACGGGGTTCTCGAAGGCATCCGGATCTGCCGTCAGGGCTTCCCCAACCGTGTGGTCTTCCAGGAGTTCCGGCAGAGGTGAGTGGAGAGCCTTTAGTGGGGGAGTCATCTCCTCATCCACACTGAGCTGGGGTCCTCTGTGCCATGCTCCACGTGAGGAAGGACTTCTGTTTTGTCTCTAAAATGAAAGTCATCACGTTGGCTTCCACTCCCAGTCACTGTGGGGGCCAGGTGCTGTTTGCTATAATTAGACGAGCTCTGAAAAGACATTAAAGGAGGATCAGCTGGAGCCTCGAGTATGAAAAAAATCGATGGAATTGGATGTCTGCTGTGTGTGCGGAGCGGGGACAGTCGTGACACCGGCCTATTTGCCTAATGACGTGTTTAGCCCTGGTTGCTGTCTGTCACAGCCCTCTGGTTAATTTCTTGGACTACCCCGTTGATTAGCGGTTCTCCGCAGCATCTCAGCAGAGACGGGCCTGGCCGTGTTTACCAACTGTGGTCTGTTACATAGACAGAGATTGTTAGCAAAATGTTCTGCAGCAAAAGGTTTTCTCTTTGTACTCAATATATGCCATTTATTTCTTTTTTTTTCTTTTTGGTAACAAATAGGGAGGACGTGTTTAGAAGTGGGAAATGGTGGCTTTAGACATATCATGACTTGGTTTTTTTTCTGATAATGCCTGAACTCCACATATCTTTCTAACATGAGGTCATGAGGCATTTTCTGATTTGTATCAGATGATATTTGTGAAACTAGACATTTAATTTAAAAAACTTCTGGGGCTAAAGACGCAGGTGCTGGTTAGCAGTTAGTAAGCCCACTTCAGAGCTCACCCATAAGTGAATGAAAAGTCTGACACAAGTTTCCATTCGCTTTCTGGAAAACGCCAGGCCTTCCTCGTGCTGTTCAGCCTCAGGAAAGAGCAGGATATAATTCACTGAGTGTCCCCTTTCCCTCAGACACTCTGTGGAAAGAATCCTACACCTGCTCCACTGTAGGGACGGCCCTCGTCTCATGGATATCCCAGGCCACATAGAATCCGAGCAAGGGGTGTATTGACCTGCCGCCCTTTTCCTCCTCAGATACGAGATCCTGACTCCAAATTCCATTCCTAAGGGCTTCATGGACGGAAAGCAGGCGTGTGTGCTCATGGTGAGCGGGCTCTTCTGGTGGGTGACGCGTGGCTGGTGTGCACACCCGAGTGGCCAGCGCCCATGTGCCTGGTCAGGGCCCTTTGGATCTGTTGACGCCTGTCCTCTCTTGTTCCTCCATTGAGCCTGTTCTGGTTCTGCCAGGCGCACTGAGCATCAGGTGGTCAGGATGGTGTGTGGGAGTGGGGAGGGGAGGAGAAGGCCAGGTCTCAGATAGCAAGGCTGTGTTGTGAGGCAGAGACCCTTCCTTCTGGGCATATTTGGTTCTTTATTGCTCCTGTCTCCTCTAATCTTCACAGGGGGCAGCTCACCACCATGGCCCCACGACTAGCCCAAAGCTAGCAGAGTCTGAGTTTCTGGCCCTTTCCTCTCTTCCCCACCACTGGCCAGTGTTCGACCAGCAGTGGGCACTGGATTGTGCTTAGTGAATGAAGGCCTCGAGATGACTCAGTGGCCAAGGTGGGGCTCTACCCACTTGGTCATTTTTCTGCTTTGCAGACAGGCATCTGGCTGGGTCTTATGTGTCCACGGTCAGCAGCCAGCGCCCCCTGCTTTCTTTACTTTGCATCTTTGCCAAGCAGTCGACAGAGGATGGGCTGGGGTGGGCATCGGGGAGGAGAGAGAAAAGGGAAGAAAAATTCAATACCACCTTTGTTCAGAGCAGCCCTGTAAGGGACAGGGAGGTGGAGCCTAGAGAGGGAGGGAGGAGACACGGGTCTGTGCTCTGCGATGCTTGTCACCCGGGGGAAGGGAGGTGTGAAGGACAGAGGTGCCCCCCCAGATCGTGTTTGGGCCACTGTTTCTCCGGAGACTCAGCTGCTGGTCTGTGAGGGCTGTCCCCCTTTTAGACATAAGCAGGTCTCCTCAGTCCAGCTCTGTAGGGAAGACAGTTGGCCAGGCTCGTCATGACGGGAGGTGGGGCACCCAGTGATGGCTCTGCCCTCCCTGGCCTGCCCTTCTCCCAGGGCCTCTTCCAGACCTGCAGGGCCTTTCGTTGGGCATCAAGAGCCCGAGATTCCTCTTACCCTATTCAAGGCTCTGCCTTTTGGAGCTTGTTCTGAATCCCCTCTCTCCCAGGCAGACAGATGGACAGACAGACTGTTACCAGTGGGCTTAATAAGAGAGCCTTGTTACTGTACCGAAACAGCCCTGTGATGGTAACGACACATTGCCTAAAGCTCGTTCAGCAATGGTCCCACGTGTGACCCCATGCTCAGCGCCTTGTGTGCCTTCTCTGGTTTCATTCCCACAGCTCTGCTAGGAAGGAAGTGCTATTTATTTGCTTTGTTAACTTATCTTTTAATTAAAGAAACCATTATTTCCATTTTACAGCTGCGGAAACGTGGGCGCACAGAGGTTAAGGCCTGGGGTCACCTAGTTAGTATTTGATCCTGGTCTGAGCTGGAGTTGGTGCTGGGCTTGGACAAAGCAATGATGCTTGACCCTCTGCTCAGAGGGTGACCTAACTGGGTGCTTATAGAACAGGCCTGTAGTGAGGGGGTGGGGCAGAGAAGAAAGAGGAGACCTACAGGGTCCCTTCAGGGCTGAGATCCTGTGTTTCTCTGCAAGTCTGACTCCTTACCTGTCCCTTGCTGGCCCCCCCCTTCCCCATACCAGCGTTTCCCTAGCTCCACTTTCCTTTCACCAGGAGAAGGCTGCCCACAGAGCAACAGGGCCGGCCCCGGCTCCAGGCCCCTTCCCTGGCCTTGGCCTTGCTCCAGGGCGCTGTGGTGGCTGGGGTGCCCCGTGCTCAGCAGCTGGCTCTCCTCCTTTAGATCAAAGCCCTGGAACTCGACAGCAATCTGTACCGCATTGGGCAGAGCAAAGTCTTCTTCCGGGCTGGCGTGCTGGCTCACCTGGAGGAGGAGCGGGACCTGAAGATCACGGATGTCATCATCGGCTTCCAGGCCTGCTGCAGGGGCTACCTGGCCAGGAAGTGAGTCCCAGGACGCTCACACCTTGCTCGGGACCCCCAGCTCTCCTGTAGCAGAGGGTACCAAGGAAGCAGGGCCTGGGCACCCTCATGGCAGGAGGTGTCCCTGGGGAGACCCACATAGCTTTCCTTGCCCCCTGCTTCCTGGATTTCTGCCTGAGGTTTAAAGTGAGCAGGAGGGAAGGGTGACTGTGTTCAGATTTTCCCTCCAAGAAAACCCCTGCCTCCCACTGTTCCTCCCTGTGTCCCTCCTGTAGGGGTGACACCCAGAGCTGGCTGTCCCCAGAGGACCCTGAGCTCCGGGGAGGAGGTGCCCTTGAGTTCCGGCAGCTCCTGTGGGGTCAGGGGCTGACTTATGCAGGATAGTGGGCGGGGCAGCTTCACATTTGCCCCTTGACTCCTCTGTGTCTGGGCTCTGGGGCATCTGTTCCAGCCTGAGCTCTGAGCGTTGTGGAGAGAGCATGAGTCTGGGTGTTTGGATAGATGGACGTTTGCAGGACATCATCTGCTGACATTCTCTCCCCAAACAAAAGCCCCAAGATTGGGGGTGACACGAGGGTGGGGAGCTGCAGTCGACAGGTGGCCTTAATGACCAGTGGTTACACTTGACTCTGTAGCGACCTCACTTACCCTTTAGTGAAGGAAGGTGGTTGTGACCTCGTCCTGGTCACCTCTGCGAGGTCACCTGTAGGACTCAACGCCAAGCCTGCCTCCTTCCCCCCACATCTATTTTGAAGTGCTCCCAGCAGGGGTCGGTCCCTCCAGAAAAGCCCCCAGGAGCGAGGTCAGGACTGTGGGCAGGGAGGTTGGCCGGCCACCGCCTGGAGGCGCTGACCATGACCCTCGCCCCACAGGGCCTTTGCCAAGCGGCAGCAGCAGCTGACGGCCATGAAGGTCCTGCAGAGGAACTGTGCCGCCTACCTCAAGTTGCGCAACTGGCAGTGGTGGCGGCTCTTCACCAAGGTGGGTCTGGAGGGGCTCCACGTGGCACAGGGACGAGCCGGCCTCATGCTGGCCTCCTGCGGGGCTCAGGCCCCGGGGCTGGCACTTTGCCCTCGTGTCCCCGGGCCCAGCACTTGAGCCGGGGATGGTCCTGCCCTGTGGGGTCTTGAGGGGCGTGAGCTGGGGTGTGTGTCCAGCGTGGATTGCCGAGGTGCTGTGGGGCTGGGCTGGGGCGGCTCCAGGGGCAGCTCCTGGGATGTCCAGGCCCTGCCTGCCCACCACGGCCCCGTGAGGTGACAGTGCTGCCCACTCAGGAAACCGTGGTCTGTACCCGGTGGCTAGGTCCTCCCCAGCCTTTACAAAAAAATTCTCTTGTATTTAAAGTTGGTCAAGCTACTTTTGTTTATGGTACATAATTTGTGGTAACTGCAAAATACCATACCAACAAAAAGGATAAACAAGAAAGTAAAAATTCACCTATGATCCCTTCAACCTTGAGCCAACATCAATATTGAATAGATGTTTCAATATTTATTCCATTTTTTTAAACACTCCCATTAAATCTCTGCTGTGTAAACCATACATCTTCTTACATAGCTGAGCTTTTTGACTTGTGTAAATATTTTTTTTTTTTTGCGTTTTCCATTTAAAATTTTTTTATAAGCATAATTTTTTAAAAGTCAACATACTGTTCCCTAGAGATGTTTTATAATTTATCTGGCTACTTTTCCGGCGGTGGATCTTTATCTCTTTGCTAAATTCTCACTGTTGTAAACAATGCTGTCCTGAAAATCTTCATGCACATACAGGGCTAGTTTCCCCGAACTGCAATTAGTGGGTCAGAGGCCTATGGCGCACAGCACCAAATTGATTTCCTGAAAAGCTGTACCTGGGCATACCTGCTCTGCCCAGGGTCCTGCCTGCCCCTTGTTCTCGTGCCCTTGCGCTTCCCCAAGTGAGGAGAAAGCCCCCAAATCTCAGCCTGGACGGGGCTCTTTCTCTGAGCTTGTCTCCTCCACCTCCTCTCCTAGGTCAAGCCGTTGCTGCAGGTGAGCCGGCAGGAGGAGGAGATGATGGCCAAGGAGGAGGAGCTGGTGAAGGTGCGGGAGAAGCAGCTGGCTGCTGAGAACAGGCTCTCAGAGATGGAGACCCTCCAGTCCCAGGTGGGTGTCTGCAGACTCTGCCCGCGTAGTGCTGCCTCCTGCTGGCCACCAGGGCTACTGCTTAGCTGCTTCAGTTGTGTCTGACTCTCTGCAACCCTACGGACTACAGCGTGCCAGGCTCCTCTGTCCATGGGATTCTCTAAGCAAGAATACTGGAGTGGGTTGCCATGCCCTGCTCCAGGGGATCTTCCCAACCCAGGGATCGAACCCGGGTTTCCTGCATTGCAGGCAGATTCTTTAAAACTGAACCACCAGGGAAGCCCCAGTAGACAAAGCATAAACTTGGCATTGAAGGGAAATTGGGGGGTAATTTCCTCGATGCAGGATGTGATGTTTATACATGCCTGGCAGCTTAAGCATCCTGAGATGGAGCCTTTGCTGGGGACCAGCTCTCCCATGGGGACAGGCAGCCCACAAGCAGCCGTCAGAGTTCACATTTCTCCCGTGTTCCCGCAGCTCCTGGCTGAGAAGCTGCAGCTCCAGGAGCAGCTCCAGGCGGAAACGGAACTGTGTGCTGAGGCTGAGGAGCTCCGCGCCCGTCTGACGGCCAAGAAGCAGGAGCTGGAAGAGATCTGCCATGACCTGGAGGCTAGGGTGGAGGAGGAGGAAGAGCGATGTCAACACCTGCAGGCCGAGAAGAAGAAGATGCAGCAGAACATCCAGGTGCCTGCAGGAGGGGCCGGGCCGGGCCGGACCCGGAGGGGCGTGGGGGACAGGGTGGGTGGGGAGCAGGGACGTCCCAAGTGCTATGGGAGGACAGGCTGTGTCCTGGGAGCAGCCTTGGGGAGTGTTCTCTTTGAGGCAGGTTTTTTTTTTTTTTTTTTTTTCGTTTGTTTGTTTGCTTGCTATGCTCTGTGGCTTGTGGGATCTTAGTTCCCCGACCAGGGATTGAACCCTGGAACTTGGCAGCGAGCGCTCAGAGTTCTAACCACTGGACCACCAGGGAATTCCCTGGCTTAATTTTTCTGACACGTGTCAGGTGTTCATGAGCACTGCCCCGCCAAGCATTGAATCTGATTTAATTCCCCTCCTCTGTGATCACTCCAGCTGGTCTGAGGAGCTGAGGGTGGACACTCTCTAGAGGTGGCCCCTCAGAACACATGACCCTGTGTTGGAATCGGGACCTGGGGTTCTCATCCCCGCACCCCAGTTTTAAATACGTGACCCCACACGTGGGTGCTGGACCCCATCCTATCTGCTCACGGTTGCCCTGGCTTCACGGCAGGAGCTGGAGGAGCAGCTGGAGGAGGAGGAGAGCGCCCGGCAGAAGCTTCAACTGGAGAAGGTGACCACCGAGGCCAAGCTGAAGAAGCTGGAGGAGGACCAGATCATCATGGAGGACCAGAACTGCAAGCTAGCTAAGGTGAGGCTGGTGGCTGGGCCCCTGTCAGTGTCTTCCTGGCCACAGATGATAGCTGGGCATCACTTTAGAGGAGTGGGAGAGACCCCGTCAGGATGCTGACCTTCATCTCCGGAGGAGATGGGGGTGGCCAGCTTCACAGGGCAGGACGGCTGTCCAGAACCCTGGGACGTGGGGAGTAAGCGGGCTGTGTGGTCGCTGTTGTGGAATTAGGACTCCAGTGGTGGCCACACAAGCAGGTCTCCTGGGGCCTATGGCATCCAGCCACTGCCCTCCAGACATGGGACATGGCAGCTGCTCCCTGTGAAGACTGGTATTTTATATAAGATTTGAAGACAAAGTGAGAAGAGCAGGGGCACTTTAGGGAATGAGAAGGGCGAGGTCACAGGCGTCGAGAAGGTAACGCCCTCCTGCCCCAGTTCCCTCACTGGCACCGTCACCTGGGAGGTGTTTTTGCCTGCGCAGAAAGGGGTAATGCAGGAAGGGCTTGGGCACCCCGCTTATGGGCCCAAGGAGGCTTACCCCGCTGTTTCAGAGGAGCTGGTGGCTTAAAAATGACCCCTTTGGTTTGGGAAATCCTAATGCACTTGGCCAGGTGTTTCAGGCCCTGCCCCTCCATTCAGACCTCAGTGCCTGGGTGGGTTGTGCTTGAGGAGACCCAGTGCCTTCTGCACTCAACTAACTTTAAGCCCTGACCCATCCTCGCACCCCAGGAGAAGAAGCTGCTGGAAGACAGAATAGCCGAGTTCACCACCAACCTCATGGAAGAGGAGGAGAAATCGAAGAGCCTCGCCAAACTCAAGAACAAGCATGAGGCGATGATCACCGACCTGGAGGGTAAGTAGTGGGACGCAGGGACTGTTGGACTTGGGGTTTCCGGGGCACCCACCACTCGAGGACCAGCATGGACCTTGCTGCCAGGAGCTGGGGTGGCAAGCAGGTCTCCCAGGGCCTGTGGCATCCAGCCACTACCCTCCAGACGTGGGACATGGCAGCTGCTCCCTGTGAAGCCTGGTATTTTATATAAGATTTGAAGACAAAGAGAAGCCACTGAAGACTCTGTTGGCCTCTCTCCACTCTTCCTTCTCAGAACGCCTGCGAAGAGAGGAGAAGCAGCGCCAGGAGCTGGAAAAGACCCGCCGGAAGCTGGAAGGAGACTCCACCGACCTCAATGACCAGATCGCTGAGCTGCAGGCTCAGATCGCCGAGCTCAAGATGCAGCTGGCCAAGAAGGAGGAGGAGCTCCAGGCAGCCCTGGCCAGGTGAGGGTCAGAGTATCAGGCTGGATGGCCAGTGCCTGTGTTCTCAGCAGGCTTCCTGCTGTGGTTCTTGGTGCATCAGTGAACTGTGGGCATGTGCTCCACTGTTGTCTGGGAAGCTAGTTTACAGCTTTTTTTTTTTTTTCATTTAACATTTCAATTTTTAAAAAATGTTTAAAGCACTGAAGCTTAATTTGGAAAATGAAATTTTTACTCTATGAGGCTTTTGAATTCTCCAAGTGGAATAGCCCTTAAGTCTTCCAGATGCCTCAGTGTCTTTGCCAAGAAGAGCTCCTAAGGGGCTATGATGGTCACCAGCAGGAGTGGCTTCGGCCGCACCTCTCTAAGTCTTTTCTGCAGACTCTGCTCTCTGACGGTGACAGCGACCTCCTCCTGACGTTGGTGTTCTCTTTGGCAGAGTGGAAGAAGAAACCACCCAGAAGAACATGGCCCTGAAGAAGATCCGGGAGCTGGAATCTCAGATTTCGGAACTCCAAGAAGACCTGGAATCTGAGCGTGCTGCTAGGAATAAAGCCGAGAAGCAGAAACGAGACCTCGGGGAAGAGCTGGAGGCTCTGAAAACGGAGCTGGAGGACACTCTGGATTCCACAGCTGCGCAACAGGAGCTCAGGTGTGCCTTGGGGCTGACTGCCTGGTCACTGAGGATGGGGGTGGTGCAGGGAAAGAGGGGCCCTGGCCTCAGAGGGGGGACCCCAGGGCCTCTGTACACACACAGTGTGGCCTGTTGTCATGGAGCCTGGAAGCTCCAGGAGATAGTGAAGGACTGGGAGGCCTGGGGTGATGTAGTCCATGGAGTTGCAAAGAGGCAGACACGACTTAGTGATGGAACAACAAGAACAGATGGAAGCTGATGGGGCCTCGCAGCTTCTCTCTAGAGTTGAAGAACCTGGCTTGGAGTTGGGCTGAGGCAAGGGTGGGCTTTAAGGCTGAAAGGCTACAGAAGCCCTACAAGGCGTGTCTGTGGGGACTTCCTGGCTCTCTAGTGGTTAGGACTCTGCGCTTCCCCTGCAGGGGGCATGGGTTCAATCCCTGGTAGGGGAACTAAGATCCAGCATGCTTTGTGGTGCAGCCAAAAAAAAAAAAATCTTATAAATTACTCCTGGCTCCCCATATTTAGAATAAAATCCAATTCCTTGCATAAAAGGCCTATATTACATTTTTTTTTTTTTAATAAAAGAAAAAAAGTGTGTCTGTGAGCCTGCGCTATAGGACGGACGCTGAGGAGGGAAGCCAGCAGGCAGAAAGCTGCCTGGAATGGCCAGTGCTCCCTACTGTGGACTCTGTGCCACCAGCGCAGCGTTGCTCCTGGGCCCTGGCCTCCCTCCTGAAGGCGTTTCTCTGTTCAGGTCCAAACGTGAACAAGAAGTGAACATCCTGAAGAAGACCCTTGAGGATGAGGCCAGGACCCATGAGGCCCAGATCCAGGACATGAGACAGAAGCACTCGCAGGCCGTGGAGGAGCTGGCTGAGCAGCTGGAGCAGACGAAGCGGGTGCGTGGGCCCCCCGGGACTGGCTCCGTGAGGCTTGGCCACTGTGGGCCGGGGGGAGGGTTGGGGGACCCTCGCGTAGTCCAGGCTCCAGCCGTTCCTGACTGTGTGAGTTGGGGGCGCATACAGGTCCATCTCTGCTTCAGTTTCCTCTTCTATGAGAGAGGCTAGTGAGAGCCCGTTTCAAACAATTACATGAGAGTTGGAGTTGGTAACATGTGACAGTGCATAGTCGGTAAGGGCTCAGTAAGTTGTTCTAGTCTTATTATTACCATCATTATCCTGTTCAACACCCTGCCAGACTAGAAAGTGTCATGGAATTGGAGTGACTCTGAAGCTGAAGTTTCAGAGGGCCATTGCGTCCCTTTTCTGAAGCCCAGCCCTTCTCTAGAACACCTCCAACACATGGTCAGCTGGAATCTTCAGGGAGAACCCTGGGGATGTTGACCCGGCTGGTTTCTCAGCCAGGGGACTGTGACCAGGCAGTTCCTGAACAAGCCCAGTCCTGCCTCCTGTGGTTTCCAGCTCACGGCCACCCTTGTTGGCAGCCTGAGAAGACAGAGGCTCTTCTGCGTGGCAGCCTGTACAGTATTTTCAGAAACATGCCTTGTTCCTCTGTTTCCCTTTGACTTCCTCCTGCTTCTGGGCAGGTTGAAGCCTTGCCTTTTCCTCTAGCTGTTTTCACTCAGAAAGCTTTTTGCATGCACGTGGGGTCCAGTTTACCCTTGAACTTGCCTTTGATACTGTGACTGGCTTGATATAGAATAGATTGGAATTGTGTTTGTTCTGTAAACTTGGGTTTTATATCTTTTGGAAGAACATTTCAGTGTTACGGTAAACATCAAATTTCTAAGAGGCTTTCTTGGAAGTCTAACTATGAACAATTATAATTTCCCTAAGCTTATAAAAATAATTCTAAAATCTTAACATCAGCAATGACAGTGTCTTGCCCTTGGACATTCCCTGTGCGGGAGGCCAAGCAGGGATGGTTTGAGAGCCAGGGGAGCCGTGGTCCTCAGAGGTGAGGCCACGCGCCAGGCGTCCTGTTCCAGCTGGGAGATGAGTCCACATCAGGCCTGAGCCCTCCAAGTCCATGGCCCTCGCCAGCTCGCTGCCCCCTGGACTTGCCCAGTGTCGCTTTTGCTGCCAGGCAGCAGATTCCAGGTCTGGCTCCACCGGCTCTTTGATGATGTTGGGAAAACCAGCCTCATGTCACAGGTTCCCCCTTTTATGTCTTTGCTTCTCCCCTCGCAGGTGAAAGCCAACCTCGAGAAGGCCAAGCAGACCCTGGAGAACGAGCGAGGGGAGCTGGCCAATGAGGTGAAGGTGCTGCAGCAGGGCAAGGCGGACACCGAGCACAAGCGCAAGAAGGTGGAGGCCCAGCTGCAGGAGCTGCAGGTGAAGTTCACCGAGGGAGAGCGTGTGCGCACAGAGCTCGCCGACAAGGTCTCCAAGCTGCAGGTGAGGCCCCCGCCGGACTGCCTGGGTCCCAGCCATGCTGCCAGGGCCCCTGGTCTTTTCTCTCTCTCTCTCTCTCCATGACCCGGCCCATCTGTGAGCCCCCCGGGGTTCAGCCTGTGGCTCAGGTCCAGCATGGCTGAGAGAGCCGAGGTGGGCCCCGAGCAATCCTGGTCAAGCTCACGGGGCTTTGTCTCCGTCCACACACAGGTCGAGCTGGACAATGTGACAGGTCTTCTCACTCAGTCGGACAGCAAGTCTAGCAAGCTCACCAAGGACTTCTCTGCTCTGGAGTCACAGCTGCAGGACACACAGGTAAGGGCAGCGATGGGCCCCCCGCAGCTGTTCTTATCCTGGGAGGACCTGTGCCCACACGGCGTCAGCTGCCAGGCCTCTGGGTCTTCCTCACAGTGTCCTCCCCAGCGTCCCCAGGCTCTCTGGGACCTCTTGGCTCCCTGCCAGATCTTTGCTGGCTGCCCCCTAATCTGGGGCCTGCTTCTCTGTCCCACCGAGACCATGGGGACCACAAGGCTCTGACAGTGTGGGTCCTGAGCCCTGGCCCCCCTTGTCCGCTGAGCAGGAGCTGCTGCAGGAGGAGAACCGGCAGAAGCTGAGTCTGAGCACCAAGCTGAAGCAGGTGGAGGATGAGAAGAACTCTCTCAAGGAGCAGCTGGAGGAGGAGGAAGAGGCCAAGCGGAACCTGGAGAAGCAGATCTCCACCCTCCACGCCCAGGTTCGGAGCTGGCTCCCCTCAGATCGCCCCGGAAACGGTGGTCAGAGCCTGCAGGCTGGGGAGCTTCTGGTTGGGTAGCCACCTGGACCTGGAAGCACAGCCAGGCCTCCCCAAGCTGGCCGCCATCCCTCGGGGAGCTCCTGCCCTCCCCAGACCAGGGCTTACTCCTGGGGTCCCCGAGGAGAATTCAGGGATCCTTGAACTTGGCTGGAGTTCATCTTCATTTCACCAGTCTCCAGCTGACCGTCAGCATTCTGTTCCCTTATGAATGTGGGCAACAAGCTGTGACGGTAGCAGCTCCTGTGGCCTGTTGAGTGGAAACCACTGGTCATTGTGTCTGAGCTAAGGCCAGGCTTTGGGAAGGTCACTGTGCTCCTTGCTGCTCAGGAGCCTGCTCTCTGCTGTGCTAAAGAAGCACACTGGTTACTGAACCATTGTCTTAAAAAAGTACCTGACAACTGCACTCTTTTACAGTGGTTTCTTGGTAGTCCTACATATTTCGCTTTATGCCTGTTATAACATCATCATGGAAAGGAGGCCGTGGTCTTCTCTAGACCCTGAAAGGATCTGGGGCCAAAGATAGATGGAGAGCCCTCTTGTGGATCCTGTCTTAGGACTTAAATGTGCCCAGAGATCTGCACCAGCTCAGGGGACGGCGTGGAGTCGGGTCCACATCTGGGTGGGGACAGGGAGCACGTTCCTGCGGTGCCAGCTGTGTGTCTGGGTGGGAGGAGGGGGCTGCAGGGTAGACACCTGTGGGCGGGGGATGCCAGGCTGCTGCCTGGGAGAGGGGAGGGATGGAGGCTCCCTACTCTGGGCCTCAGTCTTGGTACAAATGGCTGGTCAGGTCAGGGTTGAGTGGCCTTTCCAAGCTGACCTGCGTGTCCACCTGCCTTGGGCTCTGTGTGCTAGACACCTGCACTCTGTGGAACATCCCATTTCCCTGGTCCCAGAGGAGTAGAGAAGCGGCTGGGAAGCTGTTTCCATAACTGAATTGGTGCCCCATAACTCTGCTCGCAGTGGCAGCCCAGCTCCTGGAGCAGGTGCCAACTGGATGCTCCTTACCCCTTGCTCCCGCCCAGGTCACCGATATGAGGAAGAAGATGGATGACAGCGTGGGGTGCCTGGAGACGGCTGAGGAGGCCAAGAGGAAGCTGCAGAAGGACCTGGAGGGGCTGAGCCAGCGCTATGAGGAGAAGGTGGCTGCCTACGACAAGCTGGAGAAGACCAAGACACGGCTGCAGCAGGAGCTGGATGACCTGCTTGTGGATCTTGACCACCAGCGGCAGAGCGTCTCCAACCTGGAGAAGAAGCAGAAGAAGTTTGACCAGGTGGGTGCCGTCAGTGCATCAGTCCCTCCTCCCGTCCTTCTGCAGACACCCTGCCTCGGGCAGAGGCTGTTGTCTGTCAGGCTCTGACCCTTTCCGAGAGCCCGTTGCTCACACTCATGGTGCCTGCCTATCTCCCAGCTCCTGGCCGAGGAGAAGACCATCTCTGCTAAGTATGCGGAGGAGCGTGACCGGGCAGAGGCGGAGGCCCGGGAGAAGGAGACCAAGGCGCTGTCTCTGGCCCGGGCGCTGGAGGAGGCCATGGAGCAGAAGGCAGAACTGGAGCGGCTCAACAAGCAGTTCCGCACCGAGATGGAAGACCTCATGAGCTCTAAGGATGACGTGGGCAAGAGTGTGAGTCCCTGAGCCCGTGGCCAGCTCTCGGGGTGGGGGGCGGCCTCCAGACACCAAGAGTTAGGGCCTCACAGACACTGGGGCCGGGGACCTGGGGGCCCTGGCTCCCCTCGGGGCCTAGCACCCTTCTGGTCCTTACTGGAACCCCTGGTGACAGGTCCATGAGCTGGAGAAGTCCAAGCGGGCCCTGGAGCAGCAGGTGGAGGAGATGAAGACGCAGCTGGAGGAGCTGGAGGACGAGCTGCAGGCCACTGAGGACGCCAAGCTGCGGCTGGAGGTCAACCTGCAGGCCATGAAGGCCCAGTTCGAGAGGGACCTGCAGGGCCGTGACGAGCAGAGTGAGGAGAAGAAAAAGCAGCTGGTCAAACAGGTGCGGAGGGCCTGCCCGCTCCCTGGGCAGAGGCGCGCAGGGGTGCCCGAGTTTGGGTGCTCCTCTCTCCTTCCACTGGTCTGTGGGAGTGTCCTCCACATCCTTGCATCCTAGTTCTCTGCCCGGGGGTCAGTGACCCCCTCTACTAGGGTTTTATGGTCAGTAATCCTCACTGTGCCCTGGAGGCCCTGTGGACTCCCTGGGACTGGATCAAGCCCACCTGGGCCCTGAGCTGAGGCAGTATCTTTGGGTCCGTCCGGCCCCCTGAGCTGTCAGCACCTCCCCAGGTGCGGGAGATGGAGGCCGAGCTGGAGGATGAGAGGAAGCAGCGCTCGATAGCTGTGGCCGCTCGGAAGAAGCTGGAGATGGACTTGAAGGACCTGGAGGCCCACATCGACTCAGCCAACAAGAACCGGGACGAAGCCATCAAGCAGCTGCGGAAGGTGCAGGTGAGCTCAGGCTGGTCTGATCCAGCTGCACACGGCAGCATTGGGCCCAGCACGGGACTGGACACTGCTGGGCTGGCCTGTGAGTGCTACCCTGAAGGTCTTGGGTGTGGCGCAGTGGTAAAGAATCTGCCTGCAAGGTGGGAGTGGAGAAGGCAATGGCACCCCACTCCAGTACTCTTGCCTGGAGAATCCCATGGATGGGGGATTCTGGTGGGCTGCAGTCCATGGGGTCGCTAGGAGTCAGACACGACTGAGCGACTTCACTTTCACTTTTCGCTTTCATGCATTGGAGAAGGAAATGGCCACCCACTCCAGTATTCTTGCCTGGAGAATCCCAGGGACGGGGGAGCCTGGTGGGCTTCCGTCTATGGGGTCGCACAGAGTTGGACACGACTGAAGCGACTTAGCAGCAGCAGCAGCAGCAAGGTGGGAGACCTGTGTTTGATCCCTGGGTAGGAAAGATTCCCTGGAGAAGGGAATGGCTACCCACTCCAGTATTCTTGCCTGGAGAATTCCATGGGCAGAGGAGCCTGGCGGGCTACAGTCCATGGGGTCCCAGAGTCGGACATGACTTAGAGACTTAGAGACTAATACTACTGCTGCTACACAGATGCAGACCCAGAGGCCGAGTGGAGACAAAATATTATAGTCAGAAGCAAACTTGCAGTAGTCAAAAATTGTTGACTTCACATCAAACAAAGAAACAAGTGCAAAGCTAAAAGTGCAATGGCGTTATAGTTACTTAGTCACTTGGTGGCAGTTTTCTAGAATAAGCCAGACATGACTCAATCCAGCCTTAATGGACAGTGACAGAAGGTTCCAAGCTGATGAATCAGTGCAGCAGTCCAGAAACAGAACACATGCTTGGCCTTGTCAATAATTAAAAATAACAAGTTAAAAAAAAAAAAAAAAAAAAAACCCAGCTCTGAGATGCCTCATTAAATCCCGCAAACCAGCAACGATAACACATGTCAGCATCTGGTGCTGGCAGGGTCGTGCGCCGTAGATGCATTGATGGCGGTAGTTTAGTTGGTACAACCTGGCCACACACAACGAGGCTTGTACCCTTGGGCCTGGGGAATCCCAGTTTGGGATTTACCTACAAAAGAAAAGGAGGGGGAAAAAGTATTTCCCAAGATCTTTAGAGTTAGAATGAATCACAGGAGAACAAAGGACATAGGCTTATAAGTCTTGTGGCTGGAGCTAACCTGGCAGGTGGCCCTTGACCTGGAGCGTGGGATCCAAGTCAACCAGAAGTGGTAGAAAGTAAACAGAAATGCAGCTGGACTAACACACACCCAGGGCCTAACAGGTGTCCTTTGTAAACCCTAACGGTCAGAAGACTGTCAGTGGTGTAGAACAGAGACGCTTTGTCTTCCCTCCTGCCCTTTGATAACTGTGTGAGCTGAACGTGGGTGCAGGCTGAGAACCAGCCACCGGTCCCTGTTGGTGAGGTGTCTTCTGGGGCTGGGGTGGGGTTGGTGGGGTGTCTTCTGGTGGGTGGTGCACGGGAATGGCTGGGGTGGTGGTGCCAAGCCTCTCCTCCCCGCCCCCAGGCCCAGATGAAGGACTACATGCGGGAGCTGGACGACACGCGTGCCTCCCGCGAGGAGATCCTGGCGCAGTCCAAGGAGAACGAGAAGAAGCTGAAGAGCATGGAGGCCGAGATGATCCAGCTGCAGGAGGTGGGCCGGGTGCAGTGCACCCTCTGACCAGCAGGTGGCAGCCCAGAGCCTCCACTCACCAGCCTGGGTCACCTGGGAAAGCCTTGAAAAATGGGCCAAGCTCCAGGCGTGGGCAGGGCTGGTTCTTGTTTTCTGAAAGGTTGCCGTGCAAGGTTTCATTAAGTTGGAAGGCTCCCTGGTGTGATTAAATTGTGTGTGAATTAAATTGTCACCATTTGGGGCCGACTCTGTTGCACAAGACGGGGCTCTGTGGTAACCACCGCTGCCCACTGTGACTTGCCGCCTGGCGAGTAGGGGGCCCTCCCAGAGGCTTCCTGCGCTGAATGTCCCCTGGCGGCCTCTTGCCTCATGCAAGGCTGGTTGTGAAAGCATTCCCCAGGCTCTAAGCCATTTTCTGCAGAGAGGATGCTGGCAACCGAGTTCTGCTCCTGACTGGGCCAGGTAGCCAGGTTTCCTGTCAAGACTGGCTGTGCCCTCTTGCGCTTGTGGGTTTCTGGTGAGGCCACCTCAGCCTCAGGTGCAGAGGCCACCTCTGCCCTTCTGGCTTTCAGAGCCCCGGCACCCTGGCCTTAACTCATATCTCTATCCTGTCGCCCCTGCTTCCTGTCTTGTTGGAAAGCAGAGGGACCAGCATTCCATCAGGCCAGGGTGATTTCTTATTTATTACACCCCTGGCTTAGTTTTTAGCACTTAGGTGTGGGGGCTATGTAAACATATGGTGCCTAAGCTGTGACCTCAGAGGGGCTCATGAGAATGGGCTTCATGGAGGAAGCAGGCCTGGGAAAGGGGTTTCAGAAGAGGCCAGGGGCTCAGAGTACTGGGAATGGAGAGTGGAGGCTGTCGGCTATGGGGACCCCCATGGGTCACGTTCTGGGTTCCCGTGGCAGGAGCTGGCAGCCGCCGAGCGTGCCAAGCGCCAGGCCCAGCAGGAACGGGACGAGCTGGCCGACGAGATAGCCAACAGCAGCGGCAAGGGGTGAGCTGGGGCAAGCGTGGCGTGTCCACTGGAGGAGGTGGTGGGTGTGGGGACTCCCAGCTCCAGCTTAGCCACTCTTACCTTTCTCCACCCTCTCCAGTGCCCTGGCGTTGGAGGAGAAGCGGCGGCTGGAGGCCCGCATTGCACAGCTGGAGGAGGAGCTGGAAGAGGAGCAGGGCAACACGGAGCTGGTGAACGACAGGCTGAAGAAGGCGAACCTGCAGGTGGGCAGTCGGGCCTCCCTCCCACCGGGCCCCCCAGCAGAAGCCATCCATCCGATGCTTAGAGGAGGACATCCTGGTGCCTGCACCGTCTCCTTGGTTCCTCTCTTTTGGGGGTTGAGCTGCTTCTGAACCCTTCCCATTGGGCAGCTCCCTCATCCAGGAGGATCTGGTGATGAGGGTCCCTGCCTTCCTTGAGTTTACCAGCCCTTCTTCCACAGATCGACCAGCTCAACACAGACCTGAACCTGGAGCGCAGCCATACCCAGAAGAACGAGAACGCAAGGCAGCAGCTGGAGCGCCAGAACAAGGAGCTCAAGGTCAAGCTGCAGGAGATGGAGGGCACTGTCAAGTCCAAGTTCAAGGCCTCCATCGCTGCCCTGGAGGCCAAGATCGCACAGCTGGAGGAGCAGCTGGACAACGAGACCAAGTGGGTGTCCCTCGCCCACCACCCAGCACCATCTTCGGGCCTCTCTGTGTGCCCATCCCCTATCCTAACGGGGCTCTCATCTTTTCTCCTGGGGCCTTTTGCTAGGGCTCTAGAGTTTGAAGAGGAACCCACGGCCCGCTTCTAAAGTTGGGCCTGGTGACTCTCTTAGGGCTGAATCAGAGAGGTGGTAGTTCCCACTCCGTGGCCAGCCCATCTGTGGGCTCAGCAAGACAGACTTCTTTAGGGGTGAAAGTGAAAGTCACTCAGTCGTATCCGACTCTTTGCGACCCCATCGATTGTAGCGCACCAGGTTCTTCTGTCCATGGGATTCTCCAGGCAAGAATATTGGAGTGGGTTGCCATTCCCTTCTCCAAGGGACCTTCCCAACCCAGGGATTGAACCCGGGTTGTAATGGGCATCAGTCATTCTTTTTTTCTAGCTTGATAAATGCTTTCTGTGATATGTCACTTCCTTGAGCCTCAGTTTCCTCATCTGTGAAATGGGGCCAATCCTAATGCCTTCACAAGAGCATTGATCAAGGCCTCCCTACAGGGGACAGGCCAGTGAGACCCAGACATGGGTGGCCCAGTTTGTGGATTTATCCACCAGACCCTCCAAAAGAGCGGGTCCCCCTGAGTCACTGTATTGGTGCCTCGCAGGGAGCGCCAGGCAGCCTGCAAGCAGGTGCGTCGGGCCGAGAAGAAGCTGAAGGATGTGCTGCTGCAGGTGGATGACGAGCGGAGGAACGCCGAGCAGTACAAGGACCAGGTGAGTCAGGGTGGAGCAGGGCCCTGCCCCGAGGCAGCTGAGAACGGGGTGGGCCACCGGCATGTGGGGTCCTGACCTGGGCCCCTGGCCTTGCGTCTCTCCAGGCGGACAAGGCGTCCACCCGCCTGAAGCAGCTCAAGCGGCAGCTGGAGGAGGCGGAGGAGGAGGCCCAGCGGGCCAATGCCTCCCGCCGGAAACTGCAGCGCGAGCTGGAGGATGCCACTGAGACGGCGGATGCCATGAACCGCGAGGTCAGCTCCCTCAAGAACAAGCTCAGGTGAGCCCCGCCAACTGCCCCCCACCCCACTCCCTCTCCCTCACCCATAGCCACCCCGCCGTGTGACCCTTTCTCCTCCAAAAAGTTGCTTTGTCCTGAAAAGCAGAATTCTGACCATGAGGCTATTGTAAAACTCAGTCCCCTTTCTCAGCCCTGTCAGTGGGCAGGGCACTTACTGACACCAGAAAAGTGCTTTTCAGAGAGCCCTTCCTGGTTCTCCGGCCTCCTAGGCTGTAGCCCAGCCTTTTGAATAATCTCTCTGGGTGATTGATTCCCATCCTGCCTGAAAAGTCTGTTCCTGTCATGGCCCTTAAACCCGCTGAGAACGTTTTCAGGTTTTGTGAACTAGAAGTTGCTCAAGGCCACCCAGCCAGGCCCTGGCACAGGTCCGGTCAATCTTCCAACCCTGATCAGGTGGAGAGGGCTGCTTGGCATTTCTCGAAGGAGTGTCCCGATCAGGCAGCATGAAATGGTTGAGGCAGAGGGCCTTTTTGGTCGAGATTCTCATTGTTGACTTCCTTTTCCCAGTGATTCTTTTTGTTTTTTAAGCATAAAAGCAACAGTCTAGTCAGTGTTTATGTTGTTGGTTTTCTTTTCTGGGACTGGAAGAGGTGCCTGTTTGTGTACACTGCACTGACGGCCTGTCTCTTGATCTCACCTGTTTGGTACCAAGTGTGACCAGAGTGTGGTGTTTTGCAGAGGTGGCTCCTTCTGCTCTTGGGGCTCCTTCTGTTGTTTAGTCGCTCAGTCGTGCCCGACTCTTTGCGACCCCATGGACTGTAGTCAAGCAGGCTCCTTTGTGGGATTCTCCAGACAACAATACTGGAGTGGGTTGCCATTTCCTTCTCCAGGGGATCTTCCCAATCTAGGGATCGAACCCGTGTCTCTCATATTTCCTGCATTAGCAGGCGTTTCTTTACCACTGGGCCTCCTTTTAATCAGCCCCTATTACCTGACAGTTTTTTGCTGGTGTTTGGAGTGAAAGCAGGAAGCTTCAGTCACCCCCCTTATCGTGAGCCCTCCTGTCCCACCCTGAGGCCCCCCATTGCTTCTCCCCGTGGGGTGTCAGGAGCTAGTCTTCCTCTGAGGTTGCTTTGAAACACACGAGCTGTTCTGTGGCCACCTGGCCGGCCCTGCTAACCGCTGCCTCTGCCCCCAGGCGTGGGGACCTGCCATTCGTTGTGCCCCGCCGAATGGCCCGGAAAGGTGCCAGCGACTGCTCGGACGATGAGATGGATGGCAAAGCCGACGGGGCTGAGGCCAAAGCCGCCGAAGCCAGAGCTGCCGAGTAACCGGCTCTTCTTCTCCTGCTGCCCGGAGACGGACATCAGTGACTCCGCCTCCCCTCCCCAGCCCCCACAGCACCCCCTCCTCCCTCTGGGGACTGCTGTGACTGTGACCCCACCTCGTCCCCCCAGGCCAGGGACCTCAGGCCCCCCTCACCACCCCACCCGTCCCCCAGGCCTCCCTGAGGGCGTTCGGCTTCCTCTGCTGCAGCCCCCCTGCTCCCCTCCCACCCCCATCCCGAATCTGATACCAAAGAGTCAGGGTCCTGGGCCCGGGCCCAGGGACAGAGCGACCAGCCGGATCTCCCGCCCTCTCGCCACAGAGCACAAGATGGTGAGGCGAGGAGGGCAGGAGCAGGCCTCCGGGGATGGGCAAGAGAATTTTCTATGAATCTATTTTTCTTCAGACTAAGGAGTTTTGCTAGCCCAATGCCCCAGAAGAGTTGTCACCTCCCCCCGCCTCCGCCACCAGCTCTTCCCTCTCCCTCCTTTGCTGTTGGCAATCACACTCGGTGACCTCACACCCTCTGCCCCACTGGCTCCCCTGCTCCCGTGGACTCTGGGTGGTCCAACATGAGCAGACCCAGGGGGTCCACCTCTGTGCAGGGCACAGGATGCCGGGGGTGGGGAGGGAAGGGCCTTCCTCCCTACCCCGCTGGGCAGCGCCACTGTCCCCTCCTGCTTCTCAAATGTCTCAAGTGCAATGATGACCCCTTCCCCTCCTTGGCCCATCCCTGCTGCAGCGGGGCTGTTGGGCCGAGCAGGCAGGGCCTAGGGGCCAAGCTGGAAAGGCCAGCAGTGGCCTCTCCCAACACTCTTGGGGACCAAATATATTTAATGGTTAATGGACTTGTCCCGAGTCTGACAGCCAGAGCAGTGGAAAGGGCCAGGACTGGGGCCCGAGGGTAGTTGATCAGCACCGTTGACTCAGTATAACTCAAGACGCTGCCGTCTGCACAGACATTTTTAAAAGAAAAAGAAAACATTGTTGTCTTTTCTCCCTCTCACTGTAATTAGTGATAAAATTCCCAGTCTTTATCACTGCCTTTCCTTCAGAAGCACGTCTAGAAGAGAATAGCTTGTCCTGCACTGGTCTACACTGGTGGCTGAATTTCCTTGTATTCCTAACTATTTTGTATATGCTGCATTTAGACTTACTTATGGCAAAGAAGGCATTTTTTTTTTTTTTAAGGAAACAAACTCAAGAAATCATGAAGATATATTAAAGCTACATAGGCCTAAAAAGCTCTGAATTCAGGTCCCAGTTGCTGTCACAAAGGAGTGGACAGAACTCCCACCCCCGCCCTTTTTTTATATAATGAAAGTGCCTTAGCATGGTTGCAGCTGTCACCACTACAGTGAGCTGGTTTACAGATGTTTTCCACTGAGCGTCACAATAAAGAGATCCTTGTGCTATGAGACACGTGTCTGGGGGCTGTCTGCGCACTGGAGCAGGTGGCCTAGAAGGCACTGTATCTGGGCTCCCTGGAAAGGACTGTGCTTTGCTTCTGCAGCAGGTACCTCCTTTGTGCGATTTCTGGAAGCTTCCAGGAGTGCAGCATGGTTGGGGCCCAGGCTTTAATAGGGGGTGGTGGTCAGGCAGAAAGGCAGGCTGGCCAGATTTAAGGATGCTACAAGTGTCTTATAAATCTCGATTCCTTTCAGTTGCTGAGCACCTACTATGTGCTGGACACTGAGCTGGCTCAGGGGCTAGAGATGCCTGCTTCTCAGAGGTTCCTTAGTCATCAGACAAGGCAAAGCCTGCCCTTTGGAGGCTCGTCCCAGGGGCTGCAGAAGCAGGAATGAGGGAGTTAGTGCCTAAGCCTGTGGGTGCTGGGGCAGAGGCTTTCCATAGGACTGTCAGCTTTTGTTCCTTCATTCTTTCAACAAAGGCTGGGTGTAAGCCAGGCCCCTCACCAGGCACTGGGAGTGTGAGGGCAGGAAAGACAGGTGTCCCTGCAGTTGCAGGTGAGAGGGGAGGGAGAAAAAGGCTCTCCTTAGAGAAGGGATCGGGCTCGCGCTTGATTCAAGGTGTGGACTCAAGCAGCCTATCTGCATGCAGGCCTCCTTTCCCCCACCAACCCAGGTCAGTGTTTGGCCAGCCTGGTTGCTCAGGAGAGCTGCAGGCTCCTAGACCGGATGCTTGCCAGGCCTCCAGCAGCTGGCCTGTCCAGCCTCCGAGCAGGTGTGCTTTCAGGCCCTGGGAAAGGAGCTGCAGGAGGTGATGGGAGAGGTGGGTGGGGGCCAGCACTGGAGTCTGGGGCCCTTCTTCCTGTCAGCGGGAGCCCACTCCCATAGAAGTTCTGGGGGGCCTTCCCCACCTCTCCCAGCTGGTGGTGCCTGCAGCGTTCCTTGGCTGTGGCTGCACCCCTCCATCCTGCCTCTGTCTCTTCGTGGACTTCTCCACCTACTCTCTGTTGTCTCTGTGTCTCTTATATGGATGCTAGTTATTGGATTTAGGTAATCAATGTTGATCGCAAGATATTTCACTTAAAGGATTTTCAGAGACATTTTTCCACCTAAGGTCAATACACAGTTGCAGAGATTAGGTCGTAGACACTTTTTGGGGAGCCACCATTTAACTCACTACAGGACCCACAAATATTAGTTCTCCCCCTTAAAGTCCTATGGATTGGCTGTTCACCTTGTGCCTGGGAAGTGCTGGAGGGTGCCCACCTCTGCCCATCAAGAGGAAGGGAGCAGTCCGCTGCCTGACCACCCACCATGCATGAGCATGAGAGCCCAGGGTCTACAGATTCCAAAGTCCCTTGTGGAAGGGAGGGGTCCTGGCTCCCTCTCCAGGCATCCACATATATCTGTGGAGCCTAAAGCATGCTAAGCCTCCCATCATCCAGCCTCTCTTGTTATCCCTGCTCATCCCTCCTCACTGCTGGCCCCTGAAGCAGACCATCCACCCTGGTCCCCACAAGTGCTCACCTCTTCATTTTCCTCCACTGAGGAGTCAACTTGCCCACTGGTCTCTGATTGCTGGCATCAGAGACCTCTTCATCCCTAACTGCTCAGTTGCTTATTTTTTCCAGAAAATTCCAAATCTTGCATCCAGAGTATGGTAATGAGCACAAAAGCCAGCTTCTGCACATGGCTGGCAAGTGTCTGGCCCAGTGGTTCTGTGCTGAGAATGTTAATCCAATGTGCTACGTGCAAGGCCACTGCACAGGGCCTTCTGTACCCAAGTAAAACTACACTAATCACAGAAGAGGGTAGACCTAATCACCTAGATTCCGTCTTATTTTTCCTGGGGACCCCAGTGGGCTTTGCCAGTGACACTGGTGATTTCTGATATTGGAAGAGTCTGTTTTTAGAAGTTAATCAGTTAAATCTTGACTACTAATGGAAAGGATGGGCATGTGGATAATTAAAATCGATGAACTACTGGAAGGGTTGTAGACAAGTTGGTAAAGTAGAATGAACTTTGAACTCACCTCCCCTCAGGAGCGCACCAACAATCACCACTAACTGCTGAACAACTATTGACAAAAAAGACTGGAATCTACCAAAAAAAAAAAAAAGATACACCCAAAGACCTAAGTTAGGAGAAATCATGAGACAGTAGGAGGTGTGTGCTTACAATATAGTCAAATCCCATCTCACCTGGGTGAGCACTTCACAAATTGGAGAATAATGATATTGCAGAAGTCCTACAGGAGCCCTATGCTAGTCTTCCCAGCATAGGGGTCTGGCATCAGGAGGAGGAGCCCCCAGATCACTTGGCTTTCAAGACCAGTGGCGCTTGATTGTAGGAGCTCCACAGGACTGAGGGAAAGACTCCACTCTTAGAGGGTGCACGCAAGATGTCACACACCAGGACCCAGGGCAAAAGCAGTGACTCCATAGCAGCCTGGGCCAGACCTAGCTGCTGGTCTTGGAGGATCTCCTGGGGAGGTGGGGGCAGTTATGGCTCTCTCTGGGGTCATAAAATCTGGTGGTGCACATAGCGGGGAGTGTTCACCTATGTGAACTCACTGCAGGCAGGTATCCTGGGTCCTTGGCACTGAGACCTGATCTCACCCTGCTACTAGAAATCCTCAGGCCAGACAGTCAACAGGTTGGGAACACAGTCCCACCCATCAGCACACAGGTTTCCCAGACTTTCTGAGCCCACAGCCACCTCTTGACAGAGCCCTGCTCACCGGAGGGCCAAGACCTGGCTCCATTCACCAGTGGGCAGACGCTGGCCCCTCCCTGCTGGAAGCCTACACAAGCCTCTCCACCAGCCTCACCCACCAGGGGGCAGACACCAGAAGCAGGAAAACTGATCTTGTAGCCTGTGGAAGCGCGTGTGCAAACACAGGTCAGAACTACCTGCACCAGCTGGTTCCTGGCCCTTGGGTGACGAGAGGGGAGTATATTGCTGGGACTCAGGACATTTCAGTTCAGTTCAGTCACTCACAAAGGGCCAATTCTCCAAAGTCGAGAAACATAACTCACCCACTATATACAAGTAGAAATTTAAACAAAATGGGACAGCAAAGAAATACGTTCCAGATGAAGGAAAAAGAAAAATCCCAGAAGAACGAAGTGATGTGGAGATAGGCAATCTACCTGAGAAAGAGTTCAGGGTGATGATTGTAAAGATGATCCAAGAACTTGGGAAAAGAATGGATAAACAGAATGAGAAGTTACAAGAAATTTTTAGCAAAGAATTAGAAAAGATAAAAAACAGAGTTGAAAAATACGATAACTGAAATGAAAAATACACTAGAAAGAATCAATAGCAGAATAAATGAGGTAGAAAAACGAATCAGTGAGCTGGAAGAGAGGTAGAAACCACTGCTGTGAAGCAGAATAAAGAATGAAAAGAAATGAGAGTTTAATAGACTTTTGGGACCATATCAGATGGACCAACATTTGCATTGTAGGACTCCCAGAAGGAGAAGAGAAAGGGCCTCAGAAAATATTTGAAGAGATAACAGCTGAAAACTTCCCTAACATGGGAAAGGTAACAGTTACTCAAGTTCAGAGTGAAACATAACTCACCCACTATATACATAAAAATACAAATTGAAGTTTAGAAGTAGAAATAGAGAGTCCCATACAGGATTAACCAGGAGGAACATGCTGAGACACATAATAATTACACTGAAAAAAATGAAAAACAAAGAGGAAATATTAAAAGCTACAAATAATATACAAGGAGGACATCCCTGATGGTCCGATAGTTTAGAATCGGCTTTCCCATGCAGGGGACGTGGATTCAATCCCTGATCTGGGAAGATTCCACTTGCTGTGAGGCAACTGAGCCCGTGCACCCCAAGTACTGAGGCCATGCTCTGCAACAAAAGCAGCCACTGCAGTGAGAAGCCCACGCACCACAAGGAGGAGCAGCCCTTGCTCGCTGCGACTGGAGAAAGCCTGCACACGACAACAAAAACCCGGTGCAGCCAAAACAACGATCAATTTTTAAAAAGACGACAGCACTGCTGTCAAGGAGCCACAGTCTGAGGGGAGACAGGAGAGACAGACCTGTCTCAGGAGGCATCACTATGAGAAAAAATGTGTATACACTAGGGAATATCCATAAGATTATCAGCTAATTTTTTAGCAGACACCCTGCAGGCCAGATGGGAGTGGCACCGTATATTTAAAGTTGTGATAGGGAAAACCTACAACCAAGGATACTCCTCCCAGCAAGGCTCTGATTCAGATTTGCTGGAGAAGTAAAAGTCTTCACAGACAAGCCAAAGCTAAAGGATTCATACCAACAATCCAGCTTCACAACAGATACTAAAGCATTTCTCAAGGGAAAGCAAAAGACCACAATTAGGAATTAAGAAAAATTATGACATGGAAAAGCTCACTGGCGAATGCCAACATACAGTAAAGGCAGGAAACTATTCACATACAAATATGATACCAAAATGAATAATCAGGAGGAGCGTGTAAACGCAAGGTATTTAAATGCATTTGAAATTAAGAGACCACCTTAAAATGATTATATATATATATACAGACTGCTATACCAAAACCTAAAGGTAACAAATCAAAAATATATGAGTTTACACACAAAAAATTAAAAAAAATCAAAACACAAGACTGAAGATAGTCATCAAATCATAAGAGAACAAAAGAGGAAAAGGGAAAAGAAAGACCTATTAAAACAAATTCAAAACAACAAAACAAGAACGCTCATCTCAATAATTACCTTGAATGTAAACTGATTAAATGCTCCACCAATAGACATAGATTGGCTGAGTGGATAAAAAAACTGGATGCTTGGGGCTAGTGCACTGGGACGACCCAGAGGGATGGTATGGGGAGGGAGGAGGGAGGAGGGTTCAGGATGGGGAACACATGTATACCTGTGGTGGATTCATTTTGATATTTGGCAAAACTAATACAATTATGTAAAGTTTAAAAATAAAATAAAATTTAAAAAAAAAAGAAAAAAAAAACAATAGGAGAAATTGCATGCATACCAAATTTAAATAAATACCAAAAGGCATTAGGGAATAAAAAATATGTGCATTTCAGCCTTAATACTAATAAAAATCTTTGCTTTTACATTCAAAAAAAAAAAAAAAAAACAAGACCAATATTTATGCTGTCTACAAGAGACCCACTTCAGATCTAGAGACACATATAGACTGAAAGTGATGGGATGGAAAAAGATATTCCAAGCAAATGGAAAGCAAAAGGAAGCTGGAGTGTGGGGCCTTCCCTGGTGGCTCAGTGGTAAAGAATCTGCCTGCCAATGCAGGAGACACAAGCTCAGTACCTGATCCTGGAAGATCCCACATACTGGGAAGCAACTAAGCCGGTGTATCACAACTATTGAGCCCTAGAGAGTCCGAGAGCTGCAACTACAGAGCCCACTGAAGCCTGTGTGCCCTAGAGCCTGTGGCCCTCAACAAGAGAAGTTGCCACAATGAGAAGCCTACACACCACTAGTGAGTTGTCCACACTCGCTGCAATTAGAGAAAAGCCCACACAGCAACAAAGACCCAGCACAAACAAAAATAAAAGAAACTAATAAATAGAATTATATACATATGAAAAAGATAGCTGGAGTAGTAATACTCATATCAGACAAAATAGCCTTTAAAATAAAGACTGTTACAAGAGACAAAGAAGGACACTACATATGACTTTTTTAACTTTTATTTTTATTGAGGTATAGCCAATTAACAAGTTGTGATAGTTTCAGATAAATAGCAAAGGGGTTCAGCCATGCATATACATGTATCCATTCTCTCCCAAACTCTCCTCCCATCCAGACTGCCACATAACATCCAGCAGAGTTCCATGTGCTATGCAGTAGATCCTTGTTGGTTATCCATTTTAAATTAGCAGTGAGAAGAACACTACATATGATTGAGGATTCAATCCAAGAAGAAGATATAAGAATTGTACATTTGTATGCACCCAATGTAAGAGCACCTCAATATATAAGGCAAAAGTTATCAGACATAAAAGGAGACACTGACAGTAACAAAATAATGTGTGTGTGTTAGTAGCTCAGTCGTGTCTGACTCTTTGTGACCCCATGGACTATAGCCCACCAGGCTCCTCTGTCCATGGAATTCTCCAGGCAAGAATACTGGAGTGGCTAGCCATTCCCTTCTTCAGGGGATCTTGCCAGCCCAGGGATGAAACGTGGGTCTCCTGCATTGCAGGCAGATTCTTTGCCATCTGAGCTAGTGGGGGACTTTAACACTCCACTTACACCAATGCACAGATCATGCAGATGGAAGATTAATAAGGAAACACAGGCTTTAAATGGCACATTAGACCAGATGGACGTTATAAAGCATTCCATCTGAAAGCAGCAGAAAATGAACTCTTTTCAAATGTATACGCAACTGTTTCCAGGATAGATCACATGCTGGATTACAAAGCAAGCCTCGGTAAATTTAAGAAAACTGAAATCATATCAAGCATCTTTCCAACCATGACACTATGATACTAGAAATCAGCTACAATAAATAAACTGCAAAAAACACAGACATGTGGATTTTAGCCCTGGTATGTTTCACTCAGACTTTCCACTGGGATTACTAAAACATCATATATTTGTACCATTTCTCAGATGAGAAAACTGAATGCTGTGACAAGCCCCTCCCTGAGACTACTTTAGTTGAATAAGGACCTGAAGCAGAAACAAATTCCTGGTCCCTGTGGCCCACTAGATGAAGGCCAAATCCTATGGATCCCTCCCTTGACCTTCGATGCTCATCATAACCCTGCCCCAGCCCATTTGTCCCACCTCATCTTCTGCTGTTCTGGCCATCACCTCAGTAGGCCACCCCCTCTCCTTGCCTCCACACTTTCACACTGCAATACTTTGGGTCAAGTGGAAAAGAGCCAGGTAGAAGAAGTGTGTCCAAATACCTACTCTGTTACCTGCTGTGTGACCTTGGGCAAGTCACTTAACCTCTCTGAGTCTCCCTTTCCTCAGCTGTAAAGTGAAGAAAGGTCCCAAAGGCCCAAATCTCAGCCTAGCACCTGCCTGCCACACTGTAGACTAATTAATATGCAATAATTGAAGGAAGGAAGAGGGGCATTTACTGTGCCCCCAACGAGTGCCAGACCTGTGGATACACTGGGAATAGTGTGGTGAACTGGCAGACATAGTTGTTACTTTTCTGGAGATTTTTATCGAATGGGCTGCATAAGTGGTTAATGGCAGCAAGAAGTGAAGTAACCGGGGCTTTGTAACGTTGGGCAGGATTTCTCCCAACCTGATGGCCTTGGGCCAGGGCCGAGGGTGGGAAGCACCCTAATGTGACAGCAGAGGAGAGGAGGCTTTGAACTCCACAGCCCTCCCAACCCCCCTCCCCCACCCCATTCACTCAGCTTCATGGTGGGAGCCTGAATCTGCTTTACAGGCTTCCCTGTAAGGGGCGCCCCTAGCACTTAGCAGTTGGAGGAAGTGAATTCGGAGTGCTGCAGAGAAGGCTGATGAGAGGAGAGGCCTTTATAGGCATCACCCGTGCAATGAGGCCCAGCCCAGCGGTCCTTGGCAACACCCCAGCCTCAAGCGGGCCCCTTGGCAGGAGGGCCTGGCTGGGCCCCTCTCCAGCCACTCTCTGTGAGACAAAGGGCTGAGCAAACGAGCCCGAACTCTCCACCTGTCTCTGCTTCTCAAACCCACACACACTTGATCATAAAATGAGCAGGTGGGAGCAGGGAGGGGGTCAAGGGTTAACCAGAGGCCCCTCAGCAATCACTTCAGGTCTCCATTGTTTTCTTCAGAAATCTTGGGAATTTTGCTTTTCACTCCTTGGTACATCAGAGTCTGATTTCCTAGAACCCAATTCCTTCCCCTCCTGGCACCGAGGGCCGGAGTACATCTGACAGCAGAGAGGGTCCCCTTCCTTTCTAGCCATGGCTTCCATCAAGCCCTGGCACAGTCCCTGTTCCCACAGACATGCTCCCCGCTCCTTACAAGGCAGCCTTCCTGTCCTCTCCTCCCGGATTGTACCGCCCACCGTGTCCCCAAAGTCCTCTGAACCTGACCTCCACTCTGTACCGCAGCCATTTGTTTCTCTGACTGCCTCAGGCTCCACGGTGGCCACCCTCTATGCCCCCAGTCCTCAGCACAGGCCTAGCCCTTAGGTGGACCACGCGGGGAAAAATGAGAGAATGAATGAATAGGAAGGGCGGTGGCCACTCAGGGGCTGTTGTCTGCTTTCCAGAGATGTCCATACCCTAATCCGGGAAATCTGTGAACATGCTGCCTTAAAAGGCAAAAGGATTCCTTGCAGGAGTGTTTACATTAAAGATCTGGCAAAAGGAGGAAATTCTGCCCTGGACTGCAGATTCATCCTGGACCTGAAAGTTCTGCTGTCCCAGGCAGACAGCCTGGCTGGCAGACTTCACACCTGTCTGGCCCTCCCGCAGCTGCAGAAGCCAGTTCCTCACCATCAATCCATCCATCACTCAGTATTGTCCACTGAAGAAAAGCACAACCTCAAAGTTGAGAATTACTTTCTATTAATTCAGTGACCTTACTGAGACCAGTCCAAGAGCCAGTCTCTTGGGAGCTCTGCAGGGCTGTTCCAAAGAGGTAAAGGAGGAAACAGGATGTAGAGGAGTTTTTGCTGAAAAAAGAAACAACCCCCAATCCCCTCTGGGAAAAAAACAAAAAAACATGTAGTAGAACATCAAATAATTACTGCTAATCAAAAATTTATGGTTACTGAAGGGGAAGGGGTGTGGTGGGATAAATTAGAGGTTTAGAATTAATAGATAAACACTACTATATATAAAATAGGTAACTGACAAGGACTTACCGTATAGCACAGGGAACTATACTCAGTATTTTGTAATAACCTATAAGATAAAAGAATCTGACTCTTTGTATATATACATAACAGAATCACTGTACTATATACCTGAAACTAACATGATGTTGGAAATCAACCACTCTTCAATGTAGAAAACTCAAGGAACACAGACGCTAGAAAGTTCTGTTTGTTTTCCTCCTGGGGTCCCCTCGAGGTGATATAGATCTTTGGTGAAATGCTCAGAGGGGCACCATGGAGGGATGCAGAAATCAGAGCGAGAGAGGTCATACGTGCCGCTGTGTCACAGCCTCTCCCCTCTACATGCCAACAAAGGACAGTTGGAGGGACAGCAAGAGGTCAGGGCTGGTGTCATGAACTAGGCTCCCTGATCATGTGATTGTTGGGCAAATAAAAAGGTGTTGGTTTCCTATTAAGGTTTTTAAAGATAAACGCAGAGGAAACAGATCTAGAGACATGAACAAATTGGTGACACTTATTCTGTATTTTTAAAAAATACTTTTTGAACAGTGGTACTTGAAGCTTTGTGATTCATCTTGAGCCAAGAGGGAGAATTTAGGGAAGAAAATGACATGTTTTGAATACAAGAGGGTTTAAGGATTTCTATTCCTTTGGGAAAATGGCATAGTCCAGACAATAGTCTAAAACAAGTCAGGAGACCACCCAGTTTCCCCCTCTTTGTCTTGCTTCCCCTCTAACACGGTGCCTTCTTCTCTTGGCCCCACACATGTCCCTGCTCCCACACTGTCCTGGTAAGGGCCAAGTCCAGCCCTCCTACAGACTCTCATAGGTCCGGATGAGCTCTTCCAATTTCTTCTCCAGCTCCTTGGCCATCTGCCTCATCCTTTCCGCTGACTCTGTCTTTGCCCCTTCGTGCAAGTGCTTTGCCTCTTTCACCAGGAAGGCCACATCCACCAGGAGGGCAGCACCTGCCGTGGCTGCACCCACGATCCGGCACTTTTGGTCATTGCCAGAGCCGTGCCTCCAAATGCTCTCTGCACCTGCTTGCTGCTTCGGGCGGAGACTTGCCCCACAGTCATGAAGCGCTTAGCGTGGGATGCTAAGCGAGGGTTGACTTTGGCCAGCTTGATGGCACGAACATTTTTCCCAATGCCTTTCAAGGCTTGGATGAGGTTCTTTGTAGAGGAAACGATCTGGGGTGTCCTCTTACATAAAACCTCTGCAAACACCTCCTCTTCATTGATAGCTATTGGCCCAAGGCGACTGGCTTCGGTTTCTGCTGATGACCTGCTTACGTGTTCCACAATGCTGGTGGACACACTGGTCACAGCAGCCGCCGCTCCCAGCCCTAACCCAGTGGCCGAGAGTCCCAGACTGATGCCTGCTGTCATGGGTGCCAGAGCCAGGCCAAGGATGGTCAGGACGCCAGACACAGCGCCGGCAGAGCTGGCCACCACGTTGGTGACGGTGCAGTCCCTGTGCACCTTGTCGACCTTGTCTGCCAGCGCATGGAGCTTTGCTATGGTCTCCTCCAGCTCCTGTTTCACCCGAGGAAATTCCTCCAAAAACCTCTTCCTGTCCAGCTGGTCTTGTTGTGGCCTGTCTTGGTCCTCCTCTACCAAGTCTGTTTTCAGCTCCAGCAGATATTCATGTAGTACATTTGCCTCTTCCCTGTAACAGTGAACATCAGAGGAGTCCATAAAATAGGCTTGACAAGAGCTATCCTGCGTAAACCACAGATATTTTATTACAAATCACAAGGAAAGAATTTTACAAATGTAAAATGTTTTTCAACATTAAACATGTTTGGATATTGTAGACGCTCCATATACTTTATTCAGTCATGGAAAAAATTGGCAAAGGTCATCTTAGAATATGCTTAACTTCAGGGAGGTATTTGATAAAGATGCCTCAGAGGCAGGTCAACACCAACACTTCCAAAGGGTTTCTAGAGTGGGAACGCCACAGAGAAACAAAGAGAAGTGGGATTGGAGGAGAAAACCTTCATTCAAGGGTCTGAGTGTCTAGTGAGGAGTCAACCTGCTCTTTGCCCTTGGCTACTGGAAAGTGGTCCTTAAGCCCCTAGACTATTCTGGCTGATAGGAATGTCCTCCTCCACTTGGGACTTTAGACACTGGACAGTCTGGCAAAGTGACGTAATGGGGCCTTGGGTCACATGGTATCAGTTCTGACCTCTGGAGGAGCTGGACTCTAGGGCATTAGTCTGACCTCTGGGTGGGGGCTGGAGAAAACAGGTCAGGATAACTTTTTGTTAAATAGGGTGAGGGTCCCTGGTGGGCAGTGTTCCGTGTGTCCTGCCACACACTGAATCCAGGACAGTAATGCATCCTGATGAAAATGGAAGCTTCGTGTGTGAAACCCACCCAGACTGCCCTGTGGCTGATGGGAACCTTCATCCTTCCCTGTAATAAACTGTAACTGGGATCATGAAGCTTTCAGTGAGTTCTGTGCATCCCTTTAGGGAATTCTCAGACCTTCGAGTAGCTTTGGGAACCCCCAAACTTGCCATTGGTGTCTAATGTAAGGACAGTCCTGGGGACTGTGCCCTTGCAATTTACAGATTGGCTAACTCAGTGTACATAGAATTTTTTTGAAACACATTACTCAGAGCTATAAGGACCCGTGAAGGTCATTTTGCCTGGCATCTGCTCTCCCCCAAGCCTGGTAACCTTGGCCTTCCCCAGTTGCAGGTCACTCAGTCTATCCACTGCCCCAAGTGACAGAGAACCAGGAGATGTGCTGTGAGCCTGTTTCCCTTGGACTCTCCAGCCCACCTCCCTGACTCCTGACCCAGCACCCAGCACCCTGACTTCTCAGGGATCACCAGTCTAACTCACACTTTATCTGTGACAACTTCAACTACCTGCCCTCCAAGTCTATGTACAACTTTATGGAACCTCAAAAGATTCAAGAGACTCGAGGAAACACCCATCTGAATGGCTGAGCTTGAAGAGACCAGCACTTGCAGAGATGGTAGAGGAAGTGTTTTCCTCTGGTGGGGATGTGTGAGGCTCCTGAGAATCCCTCAAATGACACACAATCACAGCCACTCATTGTGACTCTGGAGGGCTCCCTGAGCCACACATCCTTCCACTGTCAGAGAGGCTCCATGTAGATTAGAAGAGGGTCCCAGATGGAATGAGAAGCCAGGTCCCAGGCAGGGTGTGCAGACATGGTCACCCAGGGCCCTCTAGCCCAGCATGAGGGGATCCTGTCAGGGAGGGAAGAAATGCCCGCCCCCCCCACCCCAACTCAGGGGACCTCTGCTAGGGTCACAGTCCCTTCAGTTCTGTGTCCTCGGGGCCCACTCTCCTCACTCTAGTCCTGGCCCTGCTGCCCAAGCCTGCCTACTTGTCCTCCAACCTGGACCTTCTGCTCCACCGTTACCCCTGGGTCTGACCCTGGTCCAGGCCTCCCTGGGCCTTTGGACGAGATGATTCCATTTGGTTCCCCACCTCTGACCCTGCAATTCACTCTGACGCCACCACCACAATCCATCAGATTGAATTGCTATTCCCATTGGACACAGGACAGATCTGGGGCTCCAAGACATAAGCCCAGAGCCCCAGAGCTGGGCAGGGCTAGAGCCAGGACCCCACCAGCTCCATCCAGTTCCTCTCCAGCCTCTCTGCGGTATGGGCCAGCAGGATCCTGCAGGGTTGGTACAATCCCTAAGATGGGGAATGAAAGCACTCTAGTCAGAATCCCCAGGAACACAAAGTGATGGTGTCAGGATTTTCCAACTTATCCTAAATAGGGTCCCATCTGGTTTTCATCACCAGGAGAAAGGACCTTGGCCCCTGTCTCTTCCCAAAAAGCTTATTTTAAAAGTTAACATTGAGCACCTACTCTGTGGGCTTCCCTTGTAGCTAAGCTGGTAAAGGATCTGCCTGGAATGCAGGAGACCCCAGTTTGATTCCCAGGTCAGGAAGATCTCCTGTAGAAGGGATAGGTTACCCACTCCAGTATTCTTGGGCTTCCCTGGTAGCTCAGACAATATCTGAGCTGCAATGCAGAAAACCTGGGTTAGATCCCTGGGTTGGGAAGATCCCCTAGAGGAGGGCATGGCAACCCACTCCAGTATTCTTGCCTGGAGAATTCCATGGACAAAGGAGCCTGGTGGGCTGTAACCCATGGGGTTGCAAAGAGTCGGACACGACTGAAGCAACTAAGCACTGCATGGCACACCTACTCTGTGTCAGTCATTATGGAAGCACTTTGCATGCATGATCTCAGTGTCCTCACAATAAAACTGAACAAATGAAACTAAGGCCAAGAGTAGATTGATAACTTGTCCAAGGCCATGTAACCTGCCCCCTTCTTTGCACATTTCATCTCTTCTCAACCTGAGACTGTTCACTACCAGAAAATGGCATGGAGGAAACATTCCTCATGGAATCTTGAGAAGGAACATCCTCGACACCAACCATAGTCCTGCCTGGAAGAGGTGTGCCTGCCAGGAGGAAGCTACCCTGGTGCAGGGGGATACAGGTGACATTTCTGATGCACCCATGCATATTACCTGGACAAATCAGCCTCAGCCACAAAAGTCTCCCAGGCTTCCTTTTCAGTGAGCAGGAGTTCCAGCTGTTCTCTGCTCACTGAGTCCTTTAAATACTGAATGATATCCTCAAAAAAGTTTTCACTCTCTAGATGGAAAAAAAAAAAAAGATTAGAGGAAATAATGACAGAATCTAAATGGTATTGAGTATAAACTGGTTAATCTTCCTGAGTAGCAGTCATCTGGGGTTCCTGTTGATGGATTCACCTGGGGTTATGGGTGGACTGTGTCCACCTCCTACCCAATTCATAAGTTGAAGCTCGAACTCCCCACCCCCATGACTAGTAGAAGATAGGGCCTTTAAGGAGATAATTATAGTGAAATGAGATAACAAGTGGGGGGCCCTAATCCAATAAGACTGGTATCCTTATTTGAAGGAGAGATATCAGAAATCTTCCCCCCTCTCTTTCCTGCAGCATAAAGAGCTGTTAATTTTTCTTATTTATTCTGCTTCACTAAGAGTGAAAGGAATCCAGGGCACACATGGAAGAAATCCACAGCACTAACTGTGTATTGATTGATTGGGGTGCGAGTGAGTGGGAGAAATAACTGAGCACCTGGGTCTCTGCAGGGGTGTTTGAGATCAATAGAGCCAGTACTGAGTACTGTCTGAGGCAATCACACCTGGTAAACAGGTGTTTATATATGGGAGCACTGAACAGATGCCCGAACACAGCATGGAGGAAGGAAGATCCCGGAGGAGGGGGAGAGGTTTCCACCTGGAACTAACATATTTCAAGTAGAAGGGACAGCACTGCACTGGGCAGGGCCTACTATGTGGCCCAGGCCACGCTTGTTGTTGTTCAGTTGATAGGTCCTGTCCGACTCTTTGCAACCCTGTGTACTGCAGCATGCCAGGCTCCTCTGTCCTCCACAATCTCCTGAAGTTTGCTCAAATTCATATCCATGGAATCAGTGATGCCATCAAACCATCTTATCCTCTGTCACCCCTTTCTCCTTTTGCCCTCAAACTTTCTCAGCAATAGGGTCTTTTTAAATGAGTCAGCTTTTGCATCAGAGGACAAAGTATTGAAGCTTCAGCTTCAGCATCAGTCCTTCCAATGAATATTCAGGACTGATTTCCTTTAGGATTGACTGGTTTGATTTCCTTGCAGTCCAAGGGACTCTCAAGAGTCTTCTCCAACAGCACAATTTGAAAGCATCAAGTCTTTGGGGCTAAGCCTGCTTTATGGTCCAACCCTCACATCCGTACATGGCTACCGGAAAAACCATAGCTTTGACTATACAAACCTTTGTCAGAATGGCCCAGGCCATGGACACACATTGTATTTGATTCTTATAACAACAAAAGGTAATATTCTTTTCATTTTACAGGTGAGTTCAGGTAAGGCAATCCAGGTCACACAGGTGGGAGGTGGCAAAGCTCAGTTTGGGGTTCAGTTCAGAGTCTACTGATCCTTAAAAAGAGACTAGGCTGGTGGCAGGGGGAGAGCCAGAGGAAGCAGCCTCTGTGGTGATGCCTCAGGGTCTGGGAGAAGGAGGAGGATCGGAAAAGGGAGAGGACAGGAGAAGGCCCAGAGATGCTGGGGGATCTCCTCTCCACTTTCTGCCTGGCCTCGGGGACTCCATCTGCTGTCCCCCCTCCCTGTGGGCTGTCCTGGCCTCACTTATGAATCATTAGCTGGGCTTAGGGGGCTGGAGGGGGAGGAAGTGAATACCTTGCTGTGGCTCTCTGAGGAGACAGACAGGAAGGAGGCTGAGGGAACAGACCCCTTGGACTCTATGGGACTCGAGGATGCTTATCCATCCCCTTCTTGGTTTTTTTATTCCTCTGTAGGTTAACTCAGGCTGGAGACACTGAGAGGGTAACAGGCAGGAAGGCTAGAAGCCCCCAAATGGAGGAAAAAATGTCTGCAAGTGTCAGACATTTCTCTCTCTCTCTCTTAAGTGGCAGGAGGAAACAAACTACAAGTGTCAGATTTTTGTGGCTCAGCTGGTGAAGAATCCGCCTGCAATGAGGGAGACCTGGGTTCGATCCTTGGGTTGGGAAGACCCCCTGGAGAAGGGAAAGGCTATCTATTCCAGTATTCTGGCCTGGAGAATTCCATGGACTATATAGTCCATGGGGTCACAAAGAATTGGACACGACTAAGCGACTTGTGAGCGACTTGTGAACATCATCATCATCATCATCCAAAATTAAAAGGAGGTTTCTTTTAAAATTCTGTGTTGCCATGATGATACCTGATTCCACCTGAATTTAACTTTTCTCAAAACTTGAGCAACCCAATTTGTTTTTCTCATGGAAATGTTTTTCTTAAGCTATGTTAATGAACTATGTATTTACCCTAGACTTTGTCTTTCTTTGAGTAGGTTCTGCCTAAGACTCAGAACCGACTTGACAAACCAGTATGTTTTACTCAACAAATCAGTGTGTTTTACTCATGGAAATGTCCTCTTAAGCTATGTTAATGAGGCTATATATTTGCCTGGAAATCTGCCTTTCTTCAAGATTCATGTCAATAGTTTACGGCATGGGATGACTCACCTTGTGCCAATGTTATCTCAAAATACATGTGGCTGAGCGGCCTGGTGCCAGTCTATGAGTTTTGAGACACTTCCTTTTACTAATTAGCAGTCTGCTAGTATGTATATAACTTCCTGCTAAAGACTAGCAGGGGGGTACTCTTTCTGCCCTCTTCTGATGTCTATGTCAGAAGCTTTCTCTATCTCTTTTATACTTTAATAAAACTTTATTACACAAAAGCTCTGAGCGATCAAGCCTTGTCACTGGCCCCAGTTTGAATTACTCTCTGGAGGCCAAGAATTCCAGTGTCTTTCACGGTCAGCAACTTTTCATCTTGGGGGCTCATCTAGGATTCTTCAGGACAAGGTAAGGATGCTTGGAGCTCTAGTTCTTTCTTCTCCTAAAAAACACATTTTCTGCTGTACTTTAATAACTCTATGGTGTGCTTGTGTGTGTGACTGACTGAAAGAGATACACATGTGTGAAGCAAGAGCTGTGTCCTAATCTGTGGTTCCAAGGTGACCTCACACAGCTTATGGCAGAAACCCCATTGGGGGGATTATACCGACCTGCTAATGTCAAGAGGCACCCAATGTCTCCTCCAGGGGAACGGCCAGAGATGGACAAAGTGTATGGACCGAATTCACCTTTCTCCATCAAACTTTCCAGTCTCTTTGACTGTTTCATAACTTCCCAGGAATTAGAACTACTAACCTAATCTGTAGGATCATAGACTTTCAAGTGACTCGTAATCTATGCTGTTACTGTGTACTGTTACTTAGTTCGCAAACTTGGATTGGTAGTTAGGAAGTGCCTAGCCTTGCTAGGAGTTGAAATTTTGGAAGCTAGATGGAGCTCTCTCAGTTAAAGGTTACTCAGATAGGAAGTATAGCAGGCTTCTTCCTTTGGTGATGCTAGCTTTTAGCGGACCAGAGGAGGCTCTCCAGTGGCTTTTGTCCCAACTCCTTAGATATTCTTTCTGTGGAAACTGTGTGAATGAACTGGAAGGATTGGCCCCAATAACTAGAGGACAAAATCACTTCTTCCTCACTGGCCAGCCCTTCACCATCTCTTCTGCTATCACTTATGTTGGTGTGGTGATGCTTGGAAGGAACATCTTGATTTTATGTTCAGCCCTTTATGATTTACCAGTTTTGTGTTCAGGAATATACTCAGGGTTGTGCACAGGCACTCAGGAGATGACTGTTTCTCCTAGTGGTCTTAGGTTGGGAGGCATTCCAGAAGGTTACTCTGATTGCACCTCGGTTGGCATCAGAGGCAAGCGAAGGCTTTAATAGCGAAGAACTGGGTATTAGTCTGGGATGCCATCAGGTCTACCCCCAATGCATCTCCAACCCGCCTCAGTGGCAGACGGGGAGGGACGGTAGTGGCATACCTGCATCAGTAAGAGATAGGTTGACTCTGGCCAGGAAAGGAAGCTTAGGTGGAAGACCTATCTCTATCCCCATCTAGAGCAGGAAGGGATGCCTCTGGTAGAAAGATGGAGCTGGTCACTTATTTCTCTCTTACAGATGGGAGCTAACAATTCCAGCCTCACTCCTTTGAAAAACTGGGATAGATTTGATCCCCAGAGCTTAAAGAAGACACACCTGATCTTCCTATGAGATACTGCATGGCTCTGGTATTCATTGGGGGATGGTGAACGGTGACTGGTTGGAGGGTCTCTTAATTATAATACTGTTTTACAATTAACAGGTTCTGTAGAAAACAAGAGGAATGGGTAGAAGTAGCATATGTGTTGCCCTTTTTGTCTCTGTGAGACATGCCAGATTTATGTCCTAAGGGTATCGATTTGGGTATGAAACTTTCAGCTCCCTACTCTGCTTTAAGACTTTACTTGGAAAGATGTAATTCTGGGACAGATGCTAACTCCTGACTCAAAAACTCGAGTTTTGGGGAAAGCTGTTGCCTATGGAGATGAATGGCTTGGTAATGAATCAGTAGGGAAGAGGGAGGATGAATTCCAGAGGATTTCTCCACTGGAAATCAGGTGGTCCCAACTATAGAACCAGATCATAACATGGAATTATAACATGGCTAAAGGAAGATGGGGATCAGAGTCATTTTGTGAGACGTGTTCTTGAAGGACTCAGGTGAGTAAGTGCTAAGACTTTAAACTATGCCAAATTGGCAAACATAGAACAGGAAGGGAAGGAAGCTCCTGGTAAATTCCTAGATAGACTGAGGAAGCCCTTTGCAGATTCACTGAGATTGATCCTGAAAGTGAAGAGGGAAGAGTGATCTTGAAAGATAGATTTCTCACTCAGTTGGCTCCAGATATCCACCCTAAGCTACTAAAACAGATGTATGGACCAAATCAGTCTTTAGATAATCTGTTGCAACTGGCTCAGACAGCCTATTATGGCAGGGAATATGAGGAAAAGGAAAGGCAGAGAAAGACCAAGGAACAGGTGGAAGCCCTTGTAATGGCTGTCAGAACTATTCTTTAACAGCTTGAGAAAAATACCAGGAGGGACCTAGGTGAAAAGGTATGGCTTGCTATTACTGTGGAAAGGAGGGGCACCTCAATCAGGATTGCCCTCAGGCATCTAAGCCACCCCAGGCTCCATGTCTGGTCTGCAAGGGACCGCACTGGAGGAGAGACTGCCTCCACAGGTGTAGGTCCCAGGGGTCAGACTCTCAAGATAATCAGGACTGAAGGTGCCCAGGGATCTCCACACAAGCTCCCATCCTAATTATACTTGAGGAACCTCGGGTATTAATAACTGCGGGGGTCCAATCTGTTGATATCCTTTTGGACACCAGGGCAGCTTATTCTGTGCTTACTGAAGCCCCTGGCCCACTTTCTCCCCGATCCACTTCCATATGGGGCTGTTTAGATTAGCCAAACTTTATTATTTCTGTCTTCTTCTAAGCTGTAACTGGGACTCTGTGCTATTTTCACATGAGTTTCTGATCATGCCAGATTCTCCCTCACCCCTTTTGGGGAGAGATCTACTGAGCAAGGTCCATGTCTCTATCTTCATGAATATGGAGCCCTCCCTTTCTATCCCATTAATTGAACAAAATGTAAATCCTAGAGTGTGGGCTGATAGAAAAACACAAAATTGTGGGTCAAGCACAAAATGCTATTCCTGTAGTTATCAAGCTCAAAGACCAACACTTATTTCCACATCAAAAACAGTATCCACTAAAGCCCAAGATTAAGGAAGGGTTAAAACCCATCAGTGACAATTGAAAGGACCAGGGGCCATTAATTCCCTGTAATCGTCCATGCAGCACTCCTATTTTGGGTGTAAAGAAGTCAAATGATAAATGGAGACTAGTTCGGGATTTACGACTAATAAATGAGGCTGTAGTTCCTTTACACCCTGTGGTGCTTAATTCTTATACTCTGTTGTCTGAAATTCCTGAATGAGCCAAATATTTTAAAATCATCCCCCTACCTATGACTTTAAGACAATTGAGAGGACTTTTAGGAATCACAGGCTATTGCCGCATTTGGATTCCAGGTTATGGGGAACTTGCCCAGCCTTTATATAAACTTATAACTGAAACTGAACTAGCCCAAACCAGCAAACTGGTTTGGTCTACGTATAATCTAAGGCTTTTAAGGCTCTTCAGACTGCTGTCCTGCAAGATCCCACTATAAGTTTGCCCACAGAGTCAGAATTTAATTTGTTTGTCACTAAAAGAAAAGGTATGGCCTTGGGAGTTTTGACACAACCCAAGAGCCTCACCAGCAGCCTATAGGATACCTGAGCAGAGAGTTAGATGTAGTGGAATGTGGGTGGCCACACTATCTAGGAGTAATTTCTGAAACTGCTTTATTAGGATGTGAGTTCAGTTCAGTTCAGTCCCTCACTCGTGTCTGACTCTTTACGACCCCATGAATCACAGCACGCCAGGCCTCCCTGTCCATCACCAACTCCTGGAGTTCACTCAAACTCACGTCCATTGAGTCAGTGATGTCATCCAGCCATCTCATCCTCTGTCGTCCCCTTCTCCTCCTGCCCATAATCCCTCCCAGCATCAGAGTCTTTTCCAATGAGTCAACTCTTCGCATGAGGTGGCCAAAGTACTGGAGTTTCAGCTTTAGCATCATTCCTTCCAAAGAACACCCAGGACTGATCTCCTTTAGAATGGACTGGTTGGATCTCCTTGAAGTCCAAGGGACTCTCAAGAGTCTTCTCCAACACCACAGTTCAAAAGCATCAATTCTTTGGCGCTCAGCTTTCTTCACATCCATACATGACTACTGGAAAAACCATAGCCTTGACTAGATGGACCTTTGTTGGCAAAGTAATGTCTATCTAGGTTGGTCATAATTTTTCTTCCAAGGAGTAAGCATCTTTTAATTTCCTGGCTGCAATCACCATCTGCAGTGATTTTGGAGCCCCCAAAAATAAAGTCTGACACTGTTTCCACTGTTTCCCCATCTATTTCCCAGGAAGTGATGGGACCAGATGCCATGATCTTCGTTTTTTGAATGTTGAGCTTTAAGCCAACTTTTTCACTCTCTACTTTCACTTTCATCAAGAGGCTTTTGAGTTCCTCTTCACTTTCTGCCATAAGGGTGGTGTCATCTGGATATCTGAGGTTATTGATATTTCTCCTGGCAATCTTGATTCCAGCTTGTGCTTCTTCCAGCCCAGCATTTCTCATGATGTACTCTGCATATACGTTAAATAAGCAGGGTGACAATATACAGCCTTGACGTACTCCTTTTCCTATTTGGAACCAGTCAGGAGATGGCAAGAGTGAACGTCGACATTCTAGGAATCAGTGAACTAAAATGAACTGGAATGGGTGAATTTAACTCAGATGACCATTACATCAACTACTGCGGGCAGGAATCCCTTAGAAAAAATTGAATAGCCATCATAGTCAACAAAAGAGTCCGAAACGCAGTACTTGGATGCAATCTCAAAAACGACAGAATGATCTCTGTTCGTTTCCAAGGCAAATCATTCAATATCACAGTAATCCAAGTCTATGCCCCAACCAGTAACGCTGAAGAAGCTGAAGTTGAACGGTTCTACGAAGACCTACAAGACCTTTTAGAACTAACACCCAAAAAAGATGTCCTTTTCATTATAGGGGACTGGAATGGAAAAGTAGGAAGTCAAGAAACACCTGGAGTAACAGGCAAATTTGGCCTTGGAATATGGAATGAAGCAGGGAAAAGACTAATAGAGTTTTGCCAAGAGAACGCACTGGTCATAGCAAACACCCTCTTCCAACAACACAAGAGAAGACTCTACACATGGACATCACCAGATGGTCAACACTGAAATCAGATTGATTAGGATGTGAAGCTCTTAAAATGATTAATGGGTGAAATCTTACTGTACTGACTTCTCATTATGTGAGTGGAATCTTAAACTCTAAGGTTAATGGTTGGATGGTAGACAGTCGGCTTCTTAAATATCAGTCATTGTTGTTAGAAGGACCAATAACTAATCTTAAAGTCTGTGGAAACTTAAATGCTGCCACTTTCCTTCCTGAGAAGGAAAATGAAACACCTGATCACGATTGTTCTCAATTTCTAAATTTAAACTCTCCTAATTACAATACTTCTGATTGTTCTGTTTTTGCTGTTTTCTCCCTGCATCTATAACTATGTAACTGGATTTGTTTCTAGCCACATGAAGGCTTTTAAGTTACAAATGGTTGTGCTCAAACTCCTATGACTGTGGCATCTTCTTCCAAGTACTACTTCAGGGCCCTGGATCAGAGACCCTCAATATGAGGGTTAGGAGAATATGTTGCCTCACCAATTTAGGGACAATGCCCCTTTTCAGCTCAGAAGCAGTTACAGAATGAGAATGACGCCCCTTTCCCTAGGCAACATAATTCTCCTAAAAGAAAAGGAAGGAATGAGAGGGTAACAGGCAGGAAGGCTAGAGGCCCCTGTTAGGCAGTTAGGAAACAGGAGTCCAAAATGGCGGTGTCTAAAAGACAAGGATGGGAAAAGCCCTCGAAAATAGAACAAAGGAAGGTCAAAGGAAGGTCAAAGGAAGGTCCGAGGACCAGAGTGAGGACCTCAGGTAGAACAAACAGCGCTCCTGGCTAGACCAATTTACATAGGGCAGGCCCAGGCGGAGGAAAAAGCATATAAAAAGAGGAGCCAAAGGGCTCGCTCTCTCTCTCTCCCCCTCTCCCTCTCTCTCTCCACCGCCCCCCCACCCCACCCCCCACCCCCACCCCACATGCTGGTGTACTCCGCCACTCTCTTCTCTTCACATCTTTGGGTCGGCATGCCCTCACACCTCAGGGATGGATTCCCCTGCTATTTTCTAAATAAAATAGAGCTGTAACACGGAGCTGTAACACTGATTTTTCTAAGAGCTATAACACAGTCTGTCCAAGACCCCAGAGCTGTGACGCGCCAAGGGATTTAATGTCCGTCACTCCAAATCTTTGTTGTGATGAGACAGAACAGAGGAGAACACACTCGCCTGACACCCCCAAATGGAGGAAATAGGCTGCAAGTGTCAGACATTTTTTCTCTCTCTCTCTCAAGTGGCAGGAGGAAACAAATTACAAGTGTCAGATTTTTTTTCTCCTTCTCTATACAAAATTAAAATGAGATTTCTTTTAAAATTCTGTGTTGCCATGATGATACCTGATTCCACCTGAACTTAACTTTTCTCAAAACTTTCGCAACCCAACGCGTTTTTTTCATGGAAATGCTTTTCTTAAGCTATGTTAATGAACTACAGATTTACCCTAGACTTTTTCTTCAAGTCGGTTCACCTAAGACTCAGAACTGACTTGACGAACCAGTGTGTTTTACTCAACAAACCAGTATGTTTTACTCACGCAAATGTTCTTTTAAGCTATGTTACTGAGACTATGTATTTGCTTGGAAATCTGTCTTTCTTCAAGATTCATGTCAATAGTTTATGGCCTGGGATGACTCACCTTGTGCCAATGTTATCTCAAAATACATGTAGCTGAGCCGCCTGGTGCCAGTCTACGAGTTTTGAGACGCTTCCTTTTACTAATTAGCAGTCTGCTAGTATGTTTGGCCTTGGAACATGGAATGAAGCAGGGAAAAGACTAATAGAGTTTTGCCAAGAAAATGTGCTGGTCATAGCAAATACCCTCTTCCAACAACACAAGAGAAGACTCTACACATGGACATCACCAGATGGTCAACACCGAAATCAGATTGATTATATTCTTTGCAGCCAAAGATGGACAATCTCTGTACAGTCAACAAAAACAAGACTGGGAGCTGACTGTGGCTCAGATCATGAACTCCTTATGGCCAAATTCAGACTGAAATTGAAGAAAATAGGGAAAACCACTAGACCATTCAGGTATGACCTAAATCAAATCCCTTATGATTATACAGTGGAAGTGAGAAATAGATTTAAGGAACTAGATCTGATAGAGTGCCTGATGAACTATGGACTGAGGTTCGTGACATTGTACAGGAGACAGGGATCAAGACCATCCCCATGGAAAAGAAATGCAAAAAAGCAAAATGGCTGTGTGGGGAGGCCTTACAAATAGCTGAGAAAAGAAGAGAAGCAAAAAGCAAAGGAGAAAAGGAAAGATATAAGCATCTGAATACAGAGTTCTAAAGCATAGCAAGAAGAGATAAGAAAGCCTCCTTCAGCGATCAATGCAAAGAAATAGAGGAAAACAACAGAATGGGAAAGACTAGAGATCTCTTCAAGAAAACTAGAGATACCAAGGGAACATTTCATGAAAAGATGGGCTCGATAAAGGACAGAAATGGTATGGACCTAACAGAAGCAGGAGATATTAAGAAGAGGTGGCAAGAATACACAGAAAAACTGTACAAAAAAGATCTTCACGACCCAGATAATCACGATGGTGTGATCACTCACCTAGAGCCAGACATCCTGGAATGTGAAGTCAAGTGGGCCTTAGAAAGCATCACTACGAACAAAGCTAGTGGAGGTGATGGAATTCCAGTTGAGCTATTTCAAATCCTGAAAGATGATGCTATGAAAGTGCTGCACTCAATATGCCAGCAAATTTGGAAAACTCAGCAGTGGCCACAGGACTGGAAAAGGTCAGTTTTCATTCCAATCCCAAAGAAAGGCAATGCCAAAGAATGCTCAAACTACCACACAATTGCACTCATCTCACACGCTAGTAAAGTAATGCTCAAAATTCTCCAAGCCAGGCTTCAGCAATATGTGAACCATGAACTTCCTGATGTTCAAGCTGGTTTTAGAAAAGGCAGAGGATGCAGAGATCAAATTGCCAACGTCTGCTGGATCATGGAAAAAGCAAGAGAGTTCCAGAAAAACATCTATTTCTGCTTTATTGACTATGCCAAAGCCTTTGACTGTGTGGATCACAAGAAACTGTGGAAAATTCTGAAAGAGATGGGAATACCAGGCCACCTGACCTGCCTCTTGAGAAACCTATATGCAGGTCAGGAGGCACAGTTAGAACTGGACATGGAACAACAGACTGGTTCCAAATAGGAAAAGGAGTACGTCAAGGCTGTATATTGTCACCCTGCTTATTTAACTTATATGCAGAGTGCATCATGAGAAATGCTGAGCTGGAAGTAGCACAAGCTGGAATCAAGATTGCCGGGAGAAATATCAATAACCTCAGATATCCAGATGACACCACCCTTATGGCAGAAAGTGAAGAGGAACTAAAAAGCCTCTTGATGAAAGTGAAAGTGGAGAGTGAAAAAGTTGGCTTAAAGCTCAACATTCAGAAAACGAAGATCATGGCATCTGGTCCCATCACTTCATGGGAAATAGATGGGGAAACAGTGGAAACAGTGTCAGACTTTGTTTTGGGGGGTTCCAAAATCACTGCAGATGGTGACTGCAGCCATGAAATTAAAAGATGCTTACTCCTTGGAAGAAAAGTTATGACCAACCTAGATAGCATATTGAAAAGCAGAGACATTACTTTGCCAACAAAGGTCCGTCTAGTCAAGGCTATGGTTTTTCCAATAGTCATGTATGGATGTGAGAGTTGGACTGTGAAGAAAGCTGAGTGCCGAAGAATTGATGCTTTTGAACTGTGGTATTGGAGAAGACTCTTCGGAGTCCCTTAGACTGCAAGGAGATCCAACCAGTCCATTCTGAAGAGATCAGCCCTGGGATTTCTTTGGAAGGAATGATGCTAAAGCTGAAACTCCAGTACTTTGGCTACCTCATGTGAAGAGTTGACTCATTGGAAAAGACTCTGATGCTGGGAGGGATTGGGGGCAGGAGGAGAAGGGGATGACAGAGGATGAGATGGCTGGATGGCATTACTGACTCGATATACGTGAGTTTGAGTGAACTCCGGGAGTTGGTGATGGACAGGGAGGCCAGGTGTGCTGCGATTCATGGAGTCACAAAGAGTCGGACATGACTGAGTGACTGAACTGAACTGAACTGAGTATGTATATATCTTCCTGCTAAAGGCTGGCAGGGGGGTACTCTCTCTGTCCCCTTCTGATGTCTATGTCAGAAGCTTTTTCTATCTCTTTTACACTTTAATGAATCTGTATTACACTAAAGCTCTGAGCCATCACGCCTTGTCACTGGCCCCGGATTGAATTCTTCTCCTCCAGAGGCCAAGAATCCTGGCATCTTTAATGGCTCAGCAACAATCTCTCAACACCACCCCCAGTTCTGGATCACAAGTAGAAACCAGTCAGAGACGAGGCAGCTGATTACCTGAGCTTTTCCTACGGTCTTCTGAGCTCATGATGGCAGCAGCTGGGTCTCAGAGATCTTCCTTCAGCTCCTTGTCTGAGTTGGGCTGGAAGGAGGTGATGCTTCACCCCTGGGGAAGAGAAAACAGACTATGGACTCCATCAATAGTGAGCAGCGGCTGCAGGGAGTAGTGAGGGGCGAGGTCTCTGGCAGCTTCCCCTGGGATGTCCACAAATGCCACTGGGGACTTAACCTGGCATGTTTCTCTGTCTCCTGTGCTCTGCTGGCTGCTAGTTAAGAAAAGTTACTCATCCTCCTACCACCTCCCTCCAAGCCAACTCAAAGTCCTGATCTCCTATTGGGGCACAAGGAGAGGATAATCAGACAGGAGACAGCCATCTGCGAAGTTATAAAAGCAATAAAACCAGAGACAGAAAAACAGATAGGGAGGGAATACTCTGGAAATTATGTGAGGTTGGGAACACTTGTGCTTATGAATTGGTAATAACTAATATTGGTCCATTGTCTGTGACGTGCAGGCTCCTGAAACTAACCTAAACTTAGGTCAGCCGGTTTTTATGTTGCTACCGGAGCCTGGACTTGAACCCAAGTGTTTCTGATCCAAATCCCAGGTTTGTGATGACTATGCTCTACTCCCTTTAATGTAAAATATATATATATAATTGTGGATTTATGCTTATTGGAAAATAACTCTTCTTAATTAAAAGGATGTCTTGCTCCTGTGCTTGAGTCTCTGCCTTGATAAAGTTCCTGATGATACAGCTCCCACAGTCTGCACCCTCCTTGCTTCTACAAGGCCCTTTATCCCACAAGAACCTGGAGTCCCTCTGACTCTGCCCCAATTCTTGTATCCCTTTCCTGGGTGGCTGAGGACCCCGATGGTGCCCTACCCCCTCTACTGTCCTCCCCTGACTAGTGGACTTTTAGGCTATTTCTAATTCTTTTATGTAAATAATAGTGCAAAGAACATTCTCCTTGTGAAAATCTTCACCTGTATTTAAGACTGTTTCCTTAAGCTATTTCTAGAAGTATAATCACTAGATTAGAAGGCTGCTGCTGCTCCTAAGTCGCTTCAGTCATGTCCGACTCTGTGCAACCCCATAGATGCCAGCCCACCAGGCTCCCCCATCCCTGGGATTCTCCAGGCAAGAACACTGGAGTGGGTTGCAATTTCCTTCTCCAATGCATGAAAGCGAAAAGTGAAAGTGAAGTCGCTCAGCCGTTTCCAACTCCTAGTGACCCCATGGACTGCAGCCCACCAGGCTCCTCCATCCATGGGATTTTCCAGGCAAGAGTACTGGAGTGGGGTGCCATTGCTTTCTCCGGATTAGAAGGCATGAACACCTAAAAAATTTTTGTGCCTAGCGCCAAACTGTTACGCAAACAAATTATAGCAATTTACATTCTCACTCATAATATATGAGAGTACCCATCCTTTCAAACGTACTCATTCTCAATTGACTTTTTAAAACAAATGATCCAGATATTTTGGGATATATTTCAATTCTATTTATGTTTAGCTCAATTAATGATATCCATTCTTTGATTAATGCTAAATCCTAATGTTATTATAAATTCAGTTATACTTTAAATTAATTTAAAATTTTACCCATGGTAAACACTTAAGATTATTATTGAATCAGAATATATAATATTAAATAAAAGATTAAATTTTGGATAATAAAATAAAAACCCAGATATTTATATAGAGACTATTTTGGTTCTTTTTGTGATTGTATTGCCTTGGGAGGTGAAGGAAGATAGCAAATGTTGATTATATTTAGCCACATTTTTTTTTTTAAATAAAACTTCTGACATTTTTATTGGGATCATTTACATTCATCATGTAGAGGTGGTCAATCATAATAATTAAGAATACTAGCGTTGAGGTTAGAACCAAATCATTTTAAGTCCCAGCCCATCATTTATTAGCTTTGAGCAAGTTATTTAACTTCTCTTGAGCTCAGTTTCCCCATTTGTTAAAAAACAAAGATAATAGTAATGATACTGTTGCCTTGGGCTCTCCTGAAGGTTACATAGTTAATGCATTGCTGTACTTTGTCCAATACCTGCTGCTGCTGCTGCTGCTAAGTCGCTTCAGTCGTGTCTGACTCTGTGCGATCCCATAGACGGCAGCCCACCAGGCCCCTCTGTCCCTGGGATTCTCCAGGCAAGAACACTGGAGTGGGTTGCCATTTCCTTCTCCAATTATTTAGCCACATTTTTTAAGAGCACTTGTTAACTACCTCTGCCGAGACCTGAATTAAATGATAGTAAAGATACTTATAGGTATAATAACAGCTATTGATAAGAGTGACTTGTGTTTGTGGTCTTTGCTCTGCATTATTATTTGCTGTAAAACTTTACCAATGATAACTCGTATTTCATTTCATTAACCTTTGAGATATGTACATTGTATCAGTATTTACAGATATGGAAGCTGACTCACAGATGTTACATGACTCGCCCAAGGTCAGAAGTCTTGCCCTTGGTAGACTGGATTCCAACCTCCTCACTGGGCTCAAGAACCCATAGCCTCCCTCTCCTCCCTCTTCTGCTAATAAAAACAAACATGGGGGCAACAGGAGACCAGAGGCTTCAACAAATGTTTGAAGACTCATCGGATGGAGAAGTGATAGCTGAATAAAGAGGAGTGCAGTAGAGGGAGAGAAACAGGGAGAGTTCACAGTAGAGAAGAACGGTCTGCTGGGCAGAGCCCCAGAGGGAGCAAGATGAGAGGGAGGCTGAGGGGAGAGCAGGGGACAAGCCCCCCACCCCCATGTCCCATCCCACATTCACAGCAGCCTTCACCCTTCACCAGACTTTTAGAAAGTTACAATAAGTGACTCAAAATTTTACAGTTGGTATTTCATTTCTATTCATTATTTTATGATTTTTATCTTTTAAGATAAAAGACTATTTAAACATTAGAAATGAATCTACTTGTTAATCACTATAAAAATTAAGGCACACTGCTATAAGTTGGGAGCTGAAGCACTGAAGGGAGGATGAGGATTAATATTTCATTTTACAAAACAGAGTCAAGAAATCCTGGCTTCAGTTGAGGGCTTAAGAAATAAAGGAGTAAACAAAGGGCTTACAATTACAAAGTTTTCTAAAAGAGGGTACAAACTTAGTGATAAAAAAATGATAATAGGAGAGAGTGGGGAAAGGTATAAGAAAAAGTATACAAACAAATGAAATCATTATTTTTCCCAGTAAGAAATAAATAATAACAAAAATTTTAAATCATGAAAAAGAAAAATGCAATATCTAATATGTATTAGCTATCGTGGTCGATGACTTCTCTCTTTGCACCATTCCAAGTGCTTGGTAGGCATTCACTCGCTTTTAGTTCTCATAATGACCCTGTAAAAAAGGAAGCAGAAGCTCAGCGAGGTGAAGCAATTTACTCAAAGCACACAGTTAGTGCTAGAGCCAGAATCCAAGTCCAGGTTCCTGTCTCCTGAGCACACATTCTCACACTATTCCGCTTCCCAATGTAGTAATATCATTTAAAGACATTGATTAGCTATCTAAAGACATAGCTTTTCCTTGGGAAGGAATGAGCAGACCCCTCTGTACAAATTGATCTATTTTAACCATATGCACTTAGGATTTGGATTGTTGGGGCAGAACCAACATGGGAGGACCCCATGCCCGAAGGGCGGCGGCCAAGAGGAGTTATCCCACGTCCGAGGTGAGGGGCAGCGGCCGAGAGTGCCAGACTGCTATGGCCAAGAGGAGCTACCCTGCGTCCAAGGTCAGGAGTGGCAGCCGGGAGGAGCTACCCCACGCCCCCACGCCCCAGGCCAGGGGCGGCGGCCCGGAGGACCAACCCCACATTCAAGGAGCTGTGGCTGCGCGGGCGCAGGAGGGCCTAGAGGAGCTATCCCACAATGAAGGTCAGGAGGGGCGGCGGTGAGGAGATACCCCTCGTCCAAGGTAAGGAGCAGCGGCTGCACTTTGCTGGAGCAGCCCTGAAGAGATACCCCATGTCCAAGGTAAGAGAAACCCAAGTAAGATGGTTGGTGTTGCAAGAGGGCGTCAGAGGGCAGACACACTAAAACCATACTCACAGAAAACTAGTCAATCTAATCGCACTAGGACCACAGCCTTGTCTAACTCAATGAAACTAAGCCATGCCCGTGGGGCAACCCAACACAGGCAGGTCATGGTGGAGAGATCTGACAGAATGTGGTCCACTGGAGAAGGGAATGGCAAACCACTTCAGTATTCTTGCCTTGAGAACCCCATGAACAGTATGAAAAGGCAAAATGATAGGATACTGAAAGAGGAACTCCCAGGTCAGTAGGTGCCCAATATACTACTGGAGATCAGTGGAGAAATAACTCCAGAAAGAATTAAGGGATGGAGTCAAAGCAAAAAGAATACCCAGCTGTGGATGTGACGGGTGATAGAAGCAAGGTCCGATGCTGTAAAGAGCAATATTGCATAGGAACCTGGAATGCCAGGTCCATGAGTCAAGGCAAACTGGAAGTGGTCAAACAAGAGATGGCAAGAGTGAATGTCGACATTCTAGGAATCAGTGAACTAAAATGGACTGGAATGGGTGAATTTAACTCAGATGACCATTATATATACTACTGCGGGCAGGAATCTCTCAGAAGAAATGGAGTAGCCATCGTGGTCAACTAAAGAGTCTGAAACGCAGTACTTGGATGCAGTCTCAAAAACGACAGAATGATCTCTGTTCGTTGCAAGGCAAACCATTCAATATCACAGTAATCCAAGTCTATGCCCCAACCAGTAACGCTGAAGAAGCTGAAGTTGAACAGTTCTCTGAAGAACTACAAGACCTTTTAGAACTAACACCCAAAAAAGATGTCCTTTTCATTATAGGGGACTGGAATGGAAAAGTAGGAAGTCAAGAAACACCTGGAGTAACAGGCAAATTTGGCCTTGGAATACGGATGAAGAGGGCAAAGACTAATAAAGTTTTGTCAAGAAAATGCACTGGTCATAACAAACACCCTCTTCCAACAACAAAGAGAAGACTCTACACATGGACATCACCAGATGGTCAACACCGAAATCAGATTGATTATATTCTTTGCAGCCAAAGATGGACAATCTCTATATAGTCAACAAAAACAAGGCCAGGAGCTGACTGTGGCTCAGATCATGAACTCCTTATTGCCAAATTCAACTGAAATTGAAGAAAATAGGGAAAACCACTAGACCATTCAGGTATGACCTAAATCAAATCCCTTATGATTATACAGTGGAAGTGAGAAATAGATTTAATGGACTAGATCTGATAGAGTGCCTGATGAACTATGGAATGAGGTTCGTGACATTGTACAGGGGACAGGGATCAAGACCATCCCCATGGAAAAGAAATGCAAAAAAGCAAAATGGTTGTCTGGGGAGGCCTTACAAATAGCTGTGAAAAGAAGAGAAGCAAAAGCAAAGGAGAAAAGGAAAGATATAAGCATCTGAATGCAGAGCTCCAAAGAATAGCAAGAGATAAGAAAGCCTCCTTCAGCGATCAATGCAAAGAAATAGAGGAAAACAACAGAATGGGAAAGACTAGAGATCTCTTCAAGAAAACTAGAGATACCAAGGGAACATTTCATGAAAAGATGGGCTCGATAAAGGACAGAAATGGTATGGACCTAACAGAAGCAGAAGATATTAAGAAGAGATGGCAAGAATACACAGAAGAATTGTACAAAAAAGATCTTCACGACCCAGATAATCACGATGGTGTGATCACTCACCTAGAGCCAGACATCCTGGAATGTGAAGTCAAGTGGGCCTTAGAAAGCATCACTACGAACAAAGCTAGTGGAGGTGATGGAATTCCAGTTGAGCTATTTCAAATCCTGAAAGATGATGCTGTGAAAGTGCTGCACTCAATATGCCAGCAAATTTGGAAAACTCAGCAGTGGCCACAGGACTGGAAAAGGTCAGTTTTCATTCCAATCCCAAAGAAAGGCAATGCCAAAGAATGCTCAAACTACCACACAATTGCACTCATCTCACACGCTAGTAAAGTAATGCTCAAAATTCTCCAAGCCAGGCTTCAGCAATATGTGAACCATGAACTTCCTGATGTTCAAGCTGGTTTTAGAAAAGGCAGAGGATGCAGAGATCAAATTGCCAACGTCTGCTGGATCATGGAAAAAGCAAGAGAGTTCCAGAAAAACATCTATTTCTGCTTTATTGACTATGCCAAAGCCTTTGACTGTGTGGATCACAAGAAACTGTGGAAAATTCTGAAAGAGATGGGAATACCAGACCACCTGATCTGCCTCTTGAGAAATTTGTATGCAGGTCAGGAAGCAACAGTTAGAACTGGACATGGAACAACAGACTGGTTCCAAAGAGGAAAAGGAGTACGTCAAGGCTGTATATTGTCACCCTGCTTATTTAACTTATATGCAGAATACATCATGAGAAATGCTGGACTGGAAGAAACACAAGCTGGAATCAAGACTGCTGGGAGAAATATCAATAACCTCAGCTATGCAGATGACACCACCCTTATGGCAGACAGTGAAGAGAAACTAAAAAGCCTCTTGATGAAAGTGAAAGTGGAGAGTGAAAAAGTTGGCTTAAAGCTCAACATTCAGGAAACCAAGATCATGGCATCCAGTCCCATCACTTCATGGGAAATAGATGGGGAAATAGTGGAAACAGTGTCAGACTTTATTTTTTTGGGCTCCAAAATCACTGCAGATGGTGACTGCAGCCATGAAATTAAAAGACGCTTACTCCTTGGAAGGAAAGTTATGACCAACCTAGATAGCATATTCAAAAGCAGAGACATTACTTTGCCAACAAAGGTTCGTCCAGTCAAGGCTATGGTTTTTCCAATAGTCGTGTATGGATGTGAGACTTGGACTGTGAAGAAGGCTGAGCGCCGAAGAATTGATGCTTTTGAACTGTGGTGTTGGAGAAGACTCTCGAGAGTCCCTTGGTCTGCAAGGAGATCCAACCAGTCCATTCTGAAGGAGATCAGCCCTGGGATTTCTTTGGAGGGAGTGATGCTAAAGCTGAAACTCCAGTACTTTGGCCACCTCATGTGAAGAGTTGACTCATTGGAAAAGACTCTGATGCTAGGAGGGATTGGGGGCAGGAGGAGAAGGGGACGACAGAGGATGAGATGGCTGGATGGCATCACTGACTCGATGGACGTGAGTCTGAGTGAACTCCAGGAGTTGGTGATGGACAGGGAGGCCTGGCGTGCTGCGATTCATGGGGTCGCAAAGAGTCAGACACGACTGAGCGACTGAACCGAACTGAACTGAACTGAACTCTGAGACAGCAGCAGTCACTTTATAGCAGTCAGTAACCCACAAAATGGGGTGATTTCTAGTACCACCACCTTAAAGATGATTGCAGGTGGTTGAATTAAGTGCCAACAAGAAATAAGCCTGACTCCTGCTGTGACAACTGTCAGTGTAGGAAACATGTTCGTGTTGATGAAACCAACTTCTCTAGGAAAGTAAGAATGATAACAGGGTTAAACCAGAATAATCAGTGTGAACTGTGGCTTTAAACAGACACATTGTCCAGCAGCATCTTGCCCGCCCACATATGCACCCATGACCTTCCTTCTGTCCACTCAAAGGAAGGAAGACCCCTTGCAGGGGAGGTGAGCTCCACAGATCGGCATCTCTGCTACTCAAAGGGGCACCCACATATAATGATAATAAATAGATAATGATTACCATAAACATGTTTCATTGGGCCAGGTTGAGTCTGTGAAAGGCCATGAGTTCATAGTAATATTTAAATGAGAGGACTTTAGAAAAAGTGTGGCCAGAAAGGGAGACATAAAGGCTAAAAAGCACGAAGATCCTCTAGAGAAGGGAATGGCAACCCACTCCGGTATCCTTGTCTGGAAAATCCCATGGATCGAGGAGCTTGGCAGGCTACAGTCCATGGGGTCACAAAGAATTGGACACAACTGAGAGACTTTCACTTTCAGTGGTAATGCAGGAGACGCAAGACTCAAGAGACGTGGGTTGAGTCCCTGGGTTGGGAAGAACCCCTGGAGAAGAAAATGGCAACCCGAACCAGTATTCTTGCTGGTCCCCTACTCTGCAGCATCCAATCTAGAGCAGCTCTATTTCCTTAGCACCTCCCCTAAATCCCCTTACCTGAGCCCCCATCCTAGCATCTTTGTTTCTAACACTTTCTCTCTGCAATAGCCAGGGTTACCCTTCAGGAAGAGTAACCATCAGCTTGTTCACTAGGGAGTATGCCTGGTGGCGGAGGCTGGAGGCACTGACTGTGTGGATGGGAGAGAATTCACACAGGCAGGCCCACCTCCAAGCAGCTTCCTTTCTCTGTCCAAGCCACCCCTGCTCTGCTTATTCCCTGACTGCTCCATTTCCAGCTGCTGCTCTTTGTTCTCAGTCTAGATCTTAACACACAATGTTCCTTTGGCCTTGAATGCTCCTCACGCCCACCTGCTCTCCTGAAATTCTACCTCCTCCAGTGCCACTCACCTTCACCCTGGACCCTTCTGCCTCTCTTCTCAGGGCCTGAACATCAGGGATGTGTTTTCTGGGCTGCTCTATGTTGAAGGGTGTCTGTATGACCCTGTCCTGCTGAATGACACACAGGGGAAGACAGCTGAGGGGTCTGGGGGCTCCTGCTGTAAGGGAAGGAGGGAGAGGACAGCTGGCTGGCCTCTGTTTCCTTCTCTGCCTCGAAGCTGCAGGACCCTGGGAGCCAGGGCAGCCAACTGAAACTGTGAAACACAAGGACCAAGAGCCAAGGAAGAGAGAGGAGGAGGGTGCGGGCAGAAAGGACTGATCTGGATGATGCCAAACACTTGTAAATGCATATGGACCCTCCACCTCATCCTTCCGTCTTTCCCTCCCATTCTTGTCCTGGTCCTGACCCTTGTCTGGGGCCTCAGCTGCCTGTGAATGCTGATGGTGCTCCCTCTGCTGGATTCTTATCTGGAGCGTCCTCCTCTGTTAGCCTCTGATTGGTCCCTTTCCCAAAGGGCTGTTTCTGAGAAAAGGAGGACTGCAGAGAAGCCCATTCCTGCCCAACTGCATGGCTGGACACAGAGCCCTTCTCTTCCTGTGGGCAGACAGAAAGTGAAAGTGAAGTCGCTCAGTCGTATCTGACTCTTTCCAACCCATGGACTGTAGCCTACCAGGCTCCTCTGTCCATGGGATTTTCCAGGCAATAGTACTGGAGTGGATTGCCATTTCCTTCTCCAGGGGATCTTCCCGACCCAGGGATCGAACCCAGGTCTCCCGCATTGTAGACAGATGCTTTACCGTCTGAGCCACCAGGGAAGTCCTCAGACAGAGATTCTACCAAACATCTCCCTCCATGTGACTTCAGGGCATCATCCTTAGGCAGGGAAAGGAGCGGTTATGGCAAGATCAAGTTCGAAGTCCTTAGCCCAACACCCAGGCCCTCCTGATGCTCCTACTCCTGTCTTCCTCACCTTCTTGCCTTCTCAGAGCATGATCCAGGGGCCTTGAGTACTCCCAGCTCCCTGGACTCTAATTTTCCCCCAGCCTCCAGGCCTTCGCTCAGGCTGCCCCTCCCCCTGCAGGTGGTGAGACATTTCCCCACCTGCCTCACCAGGTGAAATGTTACCTGACCTTGGAGGCCCAGCTCCAAATCCTCCTTCCCTTGCTGTCTCCCCCAGTTCCTCTCTAGGGCCCCCTGGAATCTTGCACTTTCCTGCCTGTGGGTCTATTTGTGTGGAGTTTCTTTAGCTCCCAGCACCAGGCAGGGGCCTTGTCTCTTCTCTGCTGCTCCTCCTGCTCCAGGGCCTCTGGGGCTCCCTCCACCCTCCTGGGCACAGCCTGGCTGAAATACAAGGTGTGGGACCTGTTACAGTGACGTGAAACAACCAGCTTCTCAAAGACACAGCACAGCTCTTGTTTTACCTGTGGGGCAGTAATTCTATTTGTTTTCCTTGTCTGTCTTGATGAAAGGCCCTTTCTGACAGACAGCACTATCAGATTTCTGAGTGTTTCCATATATGGGCATCCCTTGCTTTCCAAAAGATCACCCTGTGTAGTGAAACCTACATGGTCTATTCCCTACGCCATCTTGGTTTAGAAAAGCTTTTGTAGGAACACTGTACTTTCAGGTAGCAGGATACACGTGTATTTCCTCATGTCTCCTTACTCCAGCCATGATATTTTTATAGGAGGAGAAAGAAGAGAGAATTGGGGGGAAATATGGGTCTTATCTAAAATCTGATACTGGCCTGAGCCTTAAGCCGGACATTTCAAAGTCTCTCCTCCCACAGGGTGTCTGGGCCAGGTCTGGGTGCGCAGCCCAGCTCTCTCCAGCCTCTGCTCTCTGTTCCCTAACTGCTGTCTAAAACTTTGTGAGGGGAGGAGGGAGGAGTCATTTTCTGACTGCAATGAATGCTCTTTTGAAGGCACATAAAAGGGTGTGTTCATTTGTGACTGTGAAATGTACCCATTAAATATGTTCTTTTGAATGAGAAGACAAAGAAGGAAAATATCAAGGAGGGAAGGAGGAAGAGGAAGAAACAAAAAGATTCTAATCAATCAATCAGTGACTCCAAAGGGATCTAAATGTAAACCAGAAAGAAAAAACTACAAAGGTACTGGAAAAAAAAATGTTAGAAATAATGTTGATTTGAAGAAACCTTTCTCATTAAGACACAAATCCCAGAGCCATAAAGAAAAGTCTGATTTATATGACCTCTTAAAAATTAAATATTGCCATGGACACCATAAAGCAGGCCAGAATACAATGGGAGAGCAGCAGACACTTTTTGCATTATTTCCTGTACACAAAGGTGAGCATCCCCAACACACAGCCTAAAATCCACATGAAAAGACTGAAATTAGTTTTTTAAAAGTTGAATACGAAATCTGAGCAAACGATTCCCGAGGAGCTGACTTGCCCAGGGTCACACAGCTCTCGGTGGGCAGAGACAAGGCTGAGACCAGTGCTTCTGACATGGGTATGTGAGAGGAATACTGTAATTTTAATAAACCAAAAGTTTCTAGGATTGTTTCTGCCTGTAAAACACATAGATCTAAGCTCATGTCCCTCCTGTTATACTGACCTGTCTACTGTTGGGGTTTTTATTTTAAGATGGCAAAGCCAGGATCTTAATGTGGGCATCGTGCAGTGAGCCCTTCTCACTTTGTCTGCTGGGCCATCTTCCCTACACAGGGCCACCCATCACCTACATCCTGAGCTGAGGCCCATTGAGCACAGAAAGACAGTGCCCTGCATCTCCCCGTTTGCTCTCCTGTCCTTCTCCAGGCCTCAGTTTCCCCCAGGGCCTGGCTCTGAGCAGGCATTTAGGAAGCAGGGGTCAAAGGGTAGGTGATGAAACCTGGCTTCCTCATATCTCAAAAGAAATCCTTTGCCCCACTGGCCTCAGCACAGCACCCTGGGGGAAACATCAAGGTGGCCAGGCCACAAGGAGGAAGGGTTCTGACCCCCCTGCCCTCCTTCACCCCCTCTGCTTCCTCCAAATTTCCCAACACTCACCCCCAACACTCACCTTCCTTCTGGGGTCACCGCTCATGTCTCAGAAGTCCACATCCTGAGCTGAGCCCATCTGAGCAGGTGTCACCCTCCCTCTGCACTGTTTAGGGGCCCAAGGGGTGGGAGGAAGCCATCAGACTCACTTGCCTCCACAACCAGGCTCTACTCCTGCTTAACCCACCATGTCGGCCATGACCTCACCTTTCTGAGCTTCCATTTCCTTTCTTCTGTCAATTAGTGACCATCAGCAGACCGTCATCCTGAGGATGGGGAGATGGGAGGTGGGGGGTCCTACCCTGCCTGCTTACCCAGAAATCTTCTCTGGCTGAATGTAAACAAGATCCAGTTGTTCTCAGCTATGCAAAGCAGCTACCAGCTTTTTGACTCTGCAATAACGACACACGACCTCTGGGCCCAGATATACCTGGAGAACTGAAAGGGAAAGTGAAACCCTCATCTCTGAGTGGCTCAGGTCAAACAAACACCCTGCACACCAGGCCCCACCCTGAGCTATTCTCATCCTCCCTGCTGATGCTCTTAGAAAAACAGTCCTGACATGCAGGTCCTTCTGGGCACGGTCCACCCTGTCTCAAGCTTCACGATGGAAGACCTGCCACCAATTGACTGTGAAACCCTTGGTCAATCACTCCTCCACTCTATGAACTTCTTCCTGGCTCCTTCCACCCTTTCCACCTACTCACCAGCCTGCCAGCCTTATTTACCTTTGCGCCAGAATCACTTGGCACAGTCTCCCGGAACATACCAGCTGCTCACTGCATACTGGTCATATTGCTGCTCCTGAGGGCCACACCTATGTGGGTTCTAGGCATTTGCTCATGCAATTCCTTCTGCCACGGACATTTACTCCTACCACCCAGAAAAATCATACTTCCTAGAAAGCCCAAATCTGTTATCACTTCCTCTGAGAAGCCCTCCAGGATCCTTCCCTGCAGAGTCCACCGTCCCCAGCTCTGCTCACAGGGTACCTGGGAGAGGGTCCCAAGTCCACCCCTCAGCCACTCTGTCCACACCCCAACCCCACCTTTTTGATCAAGTCCCTCTAGATTGAACCCTGCTGACAGCGACAATACTAGTATCTTCAGGCGCTAGTGCCCTCAGGCAACTCGCCTGAGGAAGCCCAGCCTTGGTTCAGTTCAGTTCAGTCGCTCAGTCGTGTCCGACTCTTTGCGACCCCATGAATCGCAGCACGCCAGGCCTCCCTGTCCATCACTAACTCCCGGAGTTCATCCAGACTCACGTCCATCGAGTCAGTGATGCCATCCAGCCATCTCATCCTCTGTCATCCCCTTCTCCTCCTGCCCCCAATCCCTCCTAGCATCAGAGTCTTTTCCAATGAGTCAACTCTTCGCATGAGGTGGCCAAAGTACTGGAGCTTCAGCTTTAGCATCATTCCTTCCAAAGAAATCCCAGAGCTGATCTCCTTCAGAATGGACTGGTTGGATCTCCTTGCAGACCAAGGGACTCTCAAGAGTCTTCTCCAACACCACAGTTCAAAAGCATCAATTCTTCGGCGCTCAGCCTTCTTCACAGTCCAACTCTCACATCCATACATGACCACAGGAAAAATCATAGCCTTGACTAGACGAACCTTTGTTGGCAAAGTAATGTCTCTGCTTTTGAATATGCTATCTAGGTTGGTCATAACTTTCCTTCCAAGGAGTAAGCGTCTTTTAATTTCATGGCTGCAGTCACCATCTGCAGTGATTTTGGAGCCCAAAAAAATAAAGTCTGACACTGTTTCCACTGTTTCGCCATCTATTTCCCATGAAGTGATGGGACGGGATGCCATGATCTTCGTTTTCTGAATGTTGAGCTTTAAGCCAACTTTTACACTCTCCACTTTCACTTTCATCAAGAGGCTTTTTAGTTTCTCTTCACTTTCTGCCATAAGGTTGGCATCTGCATATCTTAGGTTATTGATATTTCTCCCGGCAATCTTGATTCCAGCTTGTGTTTCTTCCAGTCCAGCGTTTCTCATGATATACTCTGCATATAAGTTAAATAAGCAGGGTAATAATATATAGCCTTGATATACTCCTTTTCCTATTTGGAACCAGTCTGTTGTTTCATGTCCAGTTCTAACTGTTGCTTCCTGACCTGCATACAAATTTCTCAAGAGGCAGATCAGGTGGTCTGGTATTCCCATCTCTTTCAGAATTTTCCACAGTTTCTTGTGATCCACACAGTCAAAGGCTTTGGCATAGTCAATAAAGCAGAAATAGATGTTTTTCTGGAACTCTCTTGCTTTTTCCATGATCCAGCAGACGTTGGCAATTTGATCTCTGCATCCTCTGCCTTTTCTAAAACCAGCTTGAACATCAGGAAGTTCACGGTTCACATATTGCTGAAGCCTGGCTTGGAGAATTTTGAGCATTACTTTACTAGTGTGTGAGATGAGTGCAATTGTGTGGTAGTTTGAGCATTCTTTGGCATTGCCTTTCTTTGGGATTGGAATGAAAATTGACCTTTTCCAGACTTGGTAGTCAAGGCCATCTGGATGAATGCCAAGTTCATGCAAAGGGCTGAGAGCACATTGCTCTTTGTTCCCTGACTTATTTGCACTTGACTACAGGCCTCTTTTCTCCAAATGGAGGAAGGCTAGGGACCTGGCAACTCAGAAAGTCTACAACAGAAAGCCAGTCTTAATTCCTGTTTGGATATTCAGCAAAGAGCCGAGGTGTATGGAGGGCCAAACGTGTCCCCCACTCTGTGCAGGCACTGTCCACACCTTGCCTGTTTTACTCTCACATCAGCTCTAGGAAGCGTCAGCTCCATTTCTCAGATGAAGAAACTGAGAAGTAAAGGTCCCAGAGCCCGAGAGTCGTGCAGCTGGACTGCTGGTGGACTTTTCTGCTTTGCCCCAAGCAGAAGGAACGGCAGTGGGGCTGGATTCCCCCTCACCAGGGAGGCCTGCTTGACCTTCCATCTGGGCCACTTCATCCCAGGAAATGTCCCTGTGTCATCGTGGTCACCTCCCCTAGCCTTAGAAGGAGACACAGAGGAGTGATGGGTGTCACCCATGAGGGCCACACACTATAGTTTGGTGTTACAATCACGCTGGAACATAGGCCAGGAGTCTGATCGGACTTTGCAAATAAGAGGGGAGGGGCGAGGCGGCGGATTTCTGGGGAGGAGCCAAGATTCCAACCAAGTTTGAGATTTGCCACTTGCAAATATCACTCCTAGTTTAAAGTTCTTTTTCTGTCATTTCTTTCCCCAATAAACTCTTCTCTCTTTCACTAGCATGACTTTAGTTTGACAGCCAAGCAAAACCACAGTGAGAAGAAGAACTCAGTTAAACATCCATTTAAGGATTGGGCAGGTTATCATAAAGGTCTTCTGATGCAGAATGGACACTGGACATTCCTGGACTCGATAAACACCAGTTCACAGTAGAGCCACCAAGGGGGCTGCAGACTCAAATCAAGGTGAGGATTTAGCACGCCCTTTCACCACAGTCAAAAGGAAAAAAAAAGTTTGTCACAAAAGGACAAACACTGTATGACTCTACTCAAATAAGTTCCTGAGAGGAGTCAAATTCACAAAGACCAAGGATTCAGAGGTGCCTGTCAGGGGTGGAAGGGAGGGAGAGTAGGGTGTTACTGTTTAATGGGGACAGAGTTTCTCTTTTGATGTAAAACATTCTGTGAATGGAGGGTGATGCTAATTGCATGACAGTGTGGGTGTCCTACAAAGGTGCCAACAAAGGTCCGTCTAGTCAAGGCTTTTCCAGTGGTCATGTATGGATGTGAGAGCTGGACTGTGAAGAAGGCTGAGCGCCGAAGAATTGATGCTTTTGAACTGTGGTGTTGGAGAAGACTCTTGAGAGTCCCTTGGACTGCAAGGAGATCCAACCAGTCCATTCTGAAGGAGATCAGCTCTGGGATTTCTTTGGAGGGAATGATGCTAAAGCTAAAGCTCCAGTACTTTGGCCACCTCATGCGAAGAGTTGACTCATTGGAAAAGACTCTGATGCTGGGAGGGATTGGGGGCAAGAGGAGAAGGGGACGACAGAGGGTGAGATGGCTGGATGGCATCACTGACTCGATGCACGTGAGTCTGAGTGAACTCTGGGAGTTGGTGATGGACAGGGAGGCCAGGTGTGCTGCGACTCATGGGGTCACAAAGAGTCGGACACAACTGAGCAACTGAACTGAACTGAACTGAGTGTGGGTGTCCTTAACACCGCTGAACTCTACACTTAGCAATGGCTAAACTAGGACTTCCCTGGTGGTGCAGATAAGACTCCTCCTGCTAATGCAGGGGATTCAAGTTCAATCCCTGGTCCAAAAAGATTCCACATACTGGGGAGCCACTAAGCCCGGGTGCCACAACTACTGAGCCCGTGCTATAGAGTGCATGAGTCACACGTGTCTAGAGCCTGTGCTCTGCAACAGGAGAAGCCATCGCAATGAGAAGCCCAAGCACCATAACAAACAATAGGCCTTGCATGCCACAACTAGAGAAAGCCTGCTGCAAGCAAGGAATGGCAACCCACTCCAGTATTTTTGCCTGGAAAATCCCATGGACAGAGGAGCCTGGTAGGCTACAGTCCATGGGGTCACAAAGAGTCAGATGGGACTGAACATGCACATCAAAGCAAGGAGAACCCAGCCAAGTGAATAATCAAATATGTGAATAAATAAAAATTTTAAAAATGGGTAAAATGGTAAAGTTGATGATTTTAAAAATTTTAAATAAATTGTTAAAAAACCGAACCTTTATCGGAAAACATAGTAGCACCTGAACCCTTTACAATCTGCAAAGCACTTTCACACACATTGTTGTGTAAGCTACCACATCCCTCTGATGACAACATTTATTATCCCTGAGTCACAAGGGAAAACTAAGGTTCAGACTTGCCCCTCAAGTGGGGAATCTGGGCGGGTCTCCCTGCCTCTTGTTTCGGTTTGTTTTCTGAATTATGCCATTTCCTTAGAGGAAGAGAAATCTTTAAATCCTTGAATAGTCTAAAAATGTAATTTTCTTCCACAATAGCTTGAGATGAGTCACAATGTCAAATACCACTTGGCCTAAGAAGTGAGCCCAGCTGCCAGAGGCCCTAGTGGGCACTGGGAGATGGGTCCGAACAGGCCCATGGGGACCCACTGCAACTGGCTCCAAGTGTTAACTCGCTCCTGGAACAGCCCCACCTCAGGGGGAAAGCTGCCTGAACTCTTTCGTCACAGAGCCTCTGGGCCCCATTCGGCTGCGTCCATGACTCTGCATCTTCCATGAGTAGGGAGAGAATTTGCCATCATGCAGCCCTTTTAGGCTACCCCAGGTTTTGCTGTGACTTGGTTTCCTTGCTCATAGAAAGAGTGAGTAGCCTGTAGAGTCACTGAGAGGATGAGTGAGACAAGGCAGGGACTGAGCTTGGTGAACAGTAGGTGCTCAGTCAACAGGAAGTGCTGTTTTCTGGGCTCACCATGTTGGCATCATCTCTTTTCCTCTTTTAAAACCTCCCTGAGTTGTCTGCCGTTCTCATCATTCCTGTGCGTGGATAAGAAAGCAGACTTAGAAGATTCATTCATTCATTTCCCAAGGTCACAAAGCTGGCCTCCCTTCCCCTTCATTTATCCAACGATTCTTATCTCCACAATTCAACTCTTGAATCAGAGACTAAAAAAATAATAATAAGTATAGACTCACAGACAAAATCACACAGTTGTAAAATTGCTACAGAGAGGTCCTGTGTACCCTTTACCCAATTTTCCTGCAGTGGTGATATTTTATATAACTGCAGTCACTATCAAAATACAACTAACTAGAATATAGATGGCACCCCACTCCAGTACTGTTGCCCGGAAAATCCCATGGATGGAGGAGCCTGGTAGGCTGCAGTCCATGGGGTTGCTAAGAGTCAGACACGACTGAGTGACTTCACTTTCACTTTCCACTTTCATGCATTGGAGAAGGAAATGGCAACCCACTTCAGTGTTCTTGCCTGGAGAATCCCATGGATGGAGAAGCCTGGTAGGCTGCAGTCCAATGGGTCACACAGAGTTGGACACGACTGAATCGAGTTAGCAGCAGTAGCAGCAGCAGCAGCAGCAGCAGCAGCAGCAGCAGCAGAATATAGATTGCACTCAAATTCTACCAGTTTTTGCATGTTCTCATTTTTATGTCTTTGAGATGTGCCAGGAGCCAGTGTGAGGAACTCTGCCTGTGGCAAAGGTCATGAGGAAGGAGATTCGGCATATGCAAAGGCGGGATCGAGCCTCAGGAGTCCCCCTGGAAATTCTCGAGCATCTACCCCCAAAACCAGAGTCTGCCTACTTTCTGCCTTGTGCTCTCACCTACACCTCTGACTTTACGGGGGGCTGTCCCCCACCACCATCTCTCTGTCTGAAAAAGAGTTAACTTACAGCTCCAGTTAATAAAGTTCCTGGGCGTGACAAGAGTGTTTTAGTTCACAACCATGAGAGGCATGAGATGTTCTAAACTGTCTAAATACAGATTCCTTTGAGCAGTTAAAAGATTGGTTAGAAATTGTATTGGTGAAGGGTTTTTCACTTGTTGGGCCAATGTTTGCTGCTAAGTTTCCATATCCCTTACCTACTGTGTCCCTGGCAGTGTACTGATTAATATAATTGGTTTATAGAATGTAAGTAGTAGCTTTAATGTTTGTAATCTTGGACCCTTGAGTTAATTCTTTTCTTGTTATAGCCTACCACACCTTTGCCCTATAGGAATGCAACTTTATCTAATGCTTTTGAAGGGTGGAGCCTGACTAATCACCTTTAGAGAAAAATAAGTTTTCTGAAGAAAGGGTCTTAAAATGTTAACAGGCCTCCTGGCCAGAAGATGATGTAAATCACCTAAACTTTTGCATATGATAAGTTTGCAGGAAGAAAGCCTGCTTACTGATGACTCTACCCCTTCCCCCATTATCCCCTATGCACAACTTAAGGTATAAAAACTACTTTGGAAAATAAAGTGTGGGCCTTGTTCACCGAAATTTGGTCTCCCCATGTCGTTCTTTCTCTCACCTTCCGGCTGAATTGGAGCATGGAGACTCATCAAGCCTACTAATTTTGCTGGGCTTCTAAGATCTGACAGGGGAGGCCTTAGTGTCTCCTCTCCTTCGGGAGAACGGGATGACGCCTGCGGCCTAGGTGACGTAAATTCCTAGCCTTGGAATTTTATTAGCTTTCCACGTAAACCAAGTTATTCAGCCTCTTTTCTCCACTGAATTTCCTCACTGAGCTATCCTTATTTAACCACTCTTTATATCCTTAATTAACGTTTAATTAAGCAATTGTTTCCTGATCCTCGCCGACGCGGTCCCCGCTTCGAATTTCCTGGATCCACCGGGGCTGGACCCCGGCAGAGATGGTCCTACCACATTGTATCATATGTGCAGATTCATTTAACCATCATGAAAACTGATATACAGAGTGTTCTGTGCCCACGAAAGAACTCCCTGTGCTGATCCTCTGGGGTCACTTCTTTCTGGGCCTTCCCTAACTCTGGGCAACCACTGATTTGTTCTCCATTCCTAGAATTTTGGCATTTTGTGAATATTTTATAAGTGGAATCATGTAGCACGTAACCCTTTAAGACTGGCCGTTGCATTTTTTACTTCTATTTTTCAGTTGTGCCATGTGGCACGCAGGATCAAACCTGTGGCTCTGGTAGAGGAAGAGCAGAGTCTTAACCACTGGACCCCCAGGCAAGTCCCAAGGCAGATCTTTTTAAATTCACTCAGCAAACTTCTCTTGAGATTCACCCAATGGGCTGCGAGTATCAGTAGTTCATTGCTTTTTGTGGGTAAGTAACCCTAGAGCCATAAGAAAGGATCTTGGCAGTACGGTACTGGCACAAAGACAGAAATATAGATCAATGGAACAAAATAGAAAGCCCAGAGATAAACCCACACATTTATGGGCACCTTATCTTTGACAAAGGAGGCAAGAATATACAGTGAAGAAAACACAATCTCTTTAACAAGTGGTGCTGGGAAAACTGGTCAACCACTTGTAAAAGAATGAAACTAGAACACTTTCTAACACCATACACAAAAATAAACTCAAAATGGATTAAAGATCTAAACATAAGACCAGAAACTATAAAAATCTTAGAGGAGAACATAGACAAAACACTCTCGGACATACATCACAGTAGGATCCTCTATGATCCACCTCCCAGAATATTGGACATAAAAGCAAAAATAAACAAATGGGACATAAATAAACTTAAAAGTTTCTGCACAACAAAAGAAACTATAAGCAAGGTGAAAAGACAGCCTTCAGAATGGGAGAAAATAATAGCAAATGAAGCAACTGACAAACAACTGATCTCAAAAATATACAAGCAACTCCTGCAGCTCAATTCCAGAAAAATAAATGACCCAATCAAAAACTGGGCCAAAGAACTAAATAGACATTTCTCCAAAGAAGACATACAGATGGCTAGCAAACACATGAAAAGATGCTCAACATCACTCATAATCAGAGAAATGCAAATCAAAACCACAATGAGGTACCATTTCACGCCAGTCAGAATGGCTGCAATCCAAAAGTCTATAAGCAATAAATGCTGGAAAGGGTGTGGAGAAGAGGGAACCCTCTTACACTGTTGGTGGGAATGCAAACTAGTACAGCCACTATGGAGAACAGTGTGGAGATTCCTTTAAAAACTGGAAATAGAATTGCCATATGACCCAGCAATCCCACTGCTGGGCATACACAGCAAGGAAACCAGAATTGAAAGAGACACGTGTACCCTGATGTTCATTGCAGCACTGTTTATAATAGCCAGGGTATGGAAGCAACCTAGATGTCCATCAGCAGATGAATGGATAAGAAAGCTGTGGTACATATACTCAATGGAGTATTACTCAGCCATTAAAAAGAATACATTTGAATCAGTTCTACTGAGGTGGATGAAACTGGAGCCTATTGTACAGAGTGAAGTAAGCCAGAAAGAAAAACACCAATACAGTATACTAATGCATATATATGGAATTTAGAAAGTTGGTAACGACAACCCTGTATGCGAGACAGCAAAAGAGACTTGGATGTATAGAACAGTCTTTTGGGCTCTGTGGGAGAGGAAGGGGGGGTATGATTTGGGAGAATGGCATTAAAACATGTATAATATCATATAAGAAACAAATCGCCAGTCCAGATTCGATACAGGATACAGGAAGCTTGGGGCTGGTGCACTGGGATGACCCAGAGGGATGGTATGGGGAGGAAGTGGGAGGGGGTTCAGGAGGGGAACACGTGTACACCTGTGGCGGATGCATGTTGATGTATGGCAAAACCAATACAATATTGTAAAGTAAAAAAAAAAAAAAAAAAATATATATATATATAAAAACAACAAAAAGAAAGGATCTTGGAGGCCTGGCCCACCTCCTCCACTGTGCCGGGATCCCCTCCAGAGCCCCCAGATGTGCTTCACCTTCAGGAACCAGCAGCTCCACGCATGACCCCTGTCACTTGTCACTTTGATTTCTGCAGGAAGACAGCTGGTCACAGCTTCCTCCCCTCTGCCCTGTCTTCTCTCCACCTGACTCTCCATTACCCTTTCTTGTCCCTTTTCAGGATGTACTCTCTGAAACTCTTCCCCTACCATCTCCACAGCTTTCTAAAAAGTAGCATTTAAAAGAATTGAGAAAAAAAAAAAAAAAAAAAAAAAAAAGAGAAAAAAAAATAAAAGAATTGAGATATCAGTCACATAACATACAATTCACCATTGAAAAGTAGCTTTTAGTATATTCACTATGTGTACAAACATCACCACTACATAATTCCAGAACTTTTCCATCATCCCCAAAACAATACCCATACCTATTAGAAGTTAGTCCCAAATCTTTGTACCCCCCTTGCCTTGGTTCTATGGTTGCCATCCTCTCATTCCTGCCTGTCTATTTCACCAGTTAAGTGTGGAAATTAACAGGAAGGCTGAGGGATGGGTGTAGGGGTGGAGGAGTGATCCTTAATCTTGTCTAATATAAGAGCTGGGCTGGGCCAGTCTGGGAACTGAGTCTTAGAAGCCTAAAGAGGTCATTGATTCATAGGCCACAGTGTTGGGATCCCCTGGAGAGGTGAGGGCTCAGACATGGGATCCTGGGAGAAGTCAATGTCAAAGCCACAGGCGATCCAAGCAATGGTCAACTCACAGGGGCTGAACAGAGAGGCAGTGTTCTGAAAGGATGAGAAGACTCAAAGCCTAGAGGAGAATGAAGCTTAGGGATGGTTTCATATTGGTTAGGATGTGGATGCCTAGCTGCTGTAACAAAGGACTCACAAGATATTAACATATTACTCAAACAATGTAGATGTATTCATTTCAGACATGAAAGTCCAAGTTGCTAGGCATTTGGGAGGTAGGTGGTAGGTAAGTCGACCAGAAGTCCAGCCTGTTATTGCTCAGCCATCATTTCCAGTGAGGGGTCTTAATTCAATGTGGAAGCTGGTTTTCATCAGACATTTCAGCCCAGAATAGAGCAGAGAAGGACACAGAGCTCATAATTTCCCTTCAAAGACATGACCTAGAAGGTCCACACATCATTCCTCTCACCTTTGATTAGTCAAAATTTAGCAATGAGGTTACATGGAGCTACAAGGGAGGCAGGGCTGCCATATACTCACCTAAACTCAGTGTCTTTTCTATAAAAAATAAGGACACTAAAAATGGCTAAAGTGGTTAATTTATGTTGTGTATTTTTTTCTATAATTAGAAACTTTTTTAATTTTTAGTTTTTTTTTTAAAGGAGTGAAGGATAAAAATTTGGGAATGATTATTTGGTCTCTTCAGGGCTTCCCTGGTAGCTCAGACAGTAAAGAATCCGATGCAATGTGGGAGACCTGGGTTTGATCACTGGGTCAGGAAGATCCCCTGGAGAAGGAAATGGCAACCCACTCCAGTATTCTTGCCTGGAGAATCCCACAAGGCTAGTCCATGGGGTCACAAAGAGTCGGACATGACTGAGTAGCTTCATTTTCCTTTCTGTTGGTCTCTACTATAGCCGCTAATTCAGAAAAAAGTATGACATTTTCGCAGGAAAAAATCTAAAAGATATTACCTGGTCACTGTTGAAAAATTATTCAAAAAACAGAATCAGTGTCATCTTTTCTGTTGATCTCTCTAGATTGATCTCACTGTAGTGTTTTATAAAACCTTAATAGGAAGCTAAAGCCTTTTTATTTGCCCAAGAATCAGAGAACAAAGTTCATTGACCACCACGTCATCCTCTGTCTCTAAATGCCTGTTGCTGGCATATAGAGGGGAGATGCTGGGACACAGCATCGGATGTGATCTCACTTGCTCTTATATTTATTTATCCCTTCATGGTGCCCCTCTGAGCATCTCACCATCACCCCAGGGGACCACAGCCAGAAAATTAACATAGACATTTCTAGTTTTGCATTCACAACCATAGTCTGGGAGGAAACTTGGGAATTATTTGGAAAAATAAGCAACTATGAAATTAGGGATGAGGGGATTGCTAATGCCAGGAATCAGAGACCAGTGGGAAAGTCGACAGCTCAGTGGAGGCAAGTGAAGAGGTGAGCACTTGCTGGGACCAGGGTGCATGGTCCACCTCAGGGGCCAGCAGTGAGGAGGGACGAGCAGGGGGAACAAGAGAGGCTGGACAAGGAGGGGCATTAGCATTTAGGCTCCACGGACACACATGGGCAGCTGGAAAGGGAGCAAGGACCCCTCCCTTCCACAAGGGACTCTGGGATCAGTGGCCCCTGGGTTCTCATGCATGGTGGGCGTTCAGGCAGCCCTGGGGACTGCTCCCTCCCCCTTGGTGGGCAGACATGGGCACCCTCCAGCACTTCTCCTGCATAAGGTGAACATCAGTCCAGAGGACCTTAAGGGGGAGAACTGATATTTGTGGGTCCTGTAGTGAGTTAAATGATAGCTCCCCAAAAAGTACATCCACGACCTAATCTCTGCAACTGTGTATGGGACCTTATGTGGAAAAGGGTCTCTGAAAACCCTTCAAGTGAAACATCTTGTAATGAGAGCATTATGGCTTATCTGAGTAGGCCCTAAATCAACTAGCATCCTTGTAAGACACACAGAGACAGCAGAGAGTAGGGAGAGAAGTCCACGAAGAAACGGGGGCAGAATGGAGGGGTGCAGCCACAGCCAAGGAACGCTGCAGCCACCACCAGCTGGGAGAGGAGGGGAAGGCCCCCCAGAACTTCTATGGGAGTGGGCCCCCGCTGACAGGAAGCAGCACCCAGCTCCAGTGCTGGCCCTTACCTCTCCCATCACCTCCTGCTGCTCCCTTCCTAGGGCCCGAAAGTGTACCTGCTCGGAGGCTGGACGGGTCAGCAGCTGGAGGCCTGGCAAGCGTTTGGTCTAGGAGCCTGCAGCTCCCCTGAGCAACTAGGCCGGCCAAACAGTGACCCAGGGGCTGGCATGCAGGCCTGCTGCCCAGGTGCAAAACATACCTTCTTTGCCGTAAATAAGTCTAAACGCAGCCTATACCAAACAGTGAGGAATACAGGGAAATTGAGCCACCAGTGTAGACCTGGTAGGACGAGCTACGCTCTTCTAGATGTGGAAGTGAAAGTGAAAGTCACTCAGTCCTGTCCGACTCTTTGCGACCCCGTGGACTATACAGTCCTTGGAATTCTCCAGGCCAGAATACTGGAGTGGGTAGCCGTTCCCTTCTCCAGGGGATCTTCCCAACCCAGGGATAGAAACCCAGGTCTCCCTCATTGCAGGCAGATTCCTTACCAGCTGAGCCACCAATGAAGCCCAAAACTTGAACCACTTCTTCTGAGCCAGAATCCAACCAGCTACCTAAGGATGACAGCAGCTAACCACCTGTACAGTCCTCTGCTCTACCAGCTGAGCTACTGAAGGGTGCAGACATGGAAGGACAGTGATAAAAACTAGGAATTTTACCATTTTTACAGGAAGAGGAGAAAAGAAAGTTTTTTTTTTTTTAATTAAAAATCTAAAAATTAAAAAAATTTGCAACTAACACAGATTATTTTTTATGAACAAAGCAGCCTGACACACTTTAATAATAAAGGGATGTTTGTAAAGCCTAGGGAGGACCTAGTTAGACGCAGATCCCGAGCCAAATTTCCTGAGTAGGCAGTGCTGTCTCTACGTGGAGCTGACGTGGGGACTCGGGTCGACAGCACCTCGGCCATCCATGCTGGACACATGCCCCAGCTCAATCCTCAGGGCAGGACCATACCCGGCTCAAGTTCTGGGCACGGGAACACAAGGGCAAAGTGCCAGCCCCGGGGCCTGAGCCCCGCAGGAGGCCAGCGTGAGGCTCGCTCGTCCCTGTGCCACGCGGAGCCCCTCCAGACCCACCTTGGTGAAGAGTCGCCACCACTGCTTGTGCAGCTTGAGGTAGGCGGCTCAGTTCCTCTGCAGGACCTTCGTGGCCCTCAGCTGCTGCCGCTGCTTGGCGAAGGCCCTGTGGGGCGAGGGTCATGGTCAGCACCTCCAGGCGGGGGCCGGCCAACCTCCCTGCCCACAGTCCTGACCTCGCTCCCAGGGTTTTTTCCAGAGCTAAGATCCAGTGGTGTGACCTCACCCAGGGAACTGTGTCACCACCCACCCCAATCCCCACCCACCCAGCAGATGTTCCAGGATGTCTGGAGACATTTCTGGTTGTCACAAGTGGGGAGGGCGCTACTGCCCTCTGGTGGGGAGAAGACGGGGCTGCTGCTAAAGCCTCTGAGTCCCCATATGGGCCACAAAAATGCGATTGTGTGAGGGTTGGAAAGAATTTCCAGATACAGGGTATTTAGAAGAGAGTATTGGGAACCAAGGGCAGAGGGGAGTGAGGAGCGCTGCTCAGACAGTGGGCAGACTACCTGATGGACCAGGGACAGCCGACGTGCTTGATGCTCTTTGTGGGCCAGTGGCCAATTTTTATAGCCTCAACACAAAGAAAATTCCTGCTGGAAGGGTGGCATTAGGTGATTCATTAGGGTGAGGTTTTTTTTTTTTAACGTACTATGGGGTCAGGGAGCTGGCCAGTTTAGATCAACGGTTGCTATGGGGCACAGTCAGTTTGGGAGATGACCTTGGTGTGGAGCTCTGTATCTGTGGCCATGGTATAGGGCTCCACATGGCATCTAGCTTTGCCCTCGGGGGACCCCAGGGTCCATCTAGCTTTGCCCTTGGGGGACCCCAGGGTCCAGAAGAATACTTTGGGCTTCATGTGTTATAGAATGCAAGTCCGAGAGCCTGACATACTGTGAGCCAAACAACAGCAAAACATCAGAGTTTTGGGGCCCAGAAAGGTTTATTGCTGGGCCATGCAAGGAGATGAGAAGTAGCTCATTCCTTAAATATCCTGAAGTCCCCGAAATCTCTCAGCAAAGCCCTTGGACAGTAAAGATGTGGGAGGGGAGTGGTTAGTTTTTGCAAACTTCTTGTTGTCAGATCCTTTGTTTTTAAGGTCAGGTCACTGTCAGCTCATGATGTTTGTCAAAACCTCCACAATAGAAATGTTATTTTCTGTTCAGACAAGAAAGGGCAAATTCTCAAGGCTCAACTTTCACTCTCTGAGGTCCAGGCCCTGTCTAAGAGGAAAAGGTCCTGTATGGGCCAGTTATGCTGCCCAGGAGCCTTCTTCCAGCACCCAGTCTGGGTCCTCCCACCAATGCCCAGGCCCCGATAAGAAGGCAGATTTCAGCTGACACCATCAGGTCCCTAGGCGCTGTCCAGCTGTCATCACTGAGGGAGCCAGGCACCCAGACCCAGCTGTCCCTCAGGCTTCACATTTAACATGAAGAGATTGTTGCATGGGATCCATAGGGACATGTGTTGTAGCAAATGCCCTTCAGGTTAATCCCTAGCCCCCAGCTGTTGCCCTTCTTAGAGAACAGCCCCCACCACAGAGTAGATCTGAAGCGATGCTGTGCAATGTCCTTGCCACTTAACCCTGACCTCTGGCATCTCCTTGGGGTTGACAACTGACCTCAGCTGGACCAGTTCTTGGAACTTGAATGGAGTGACTGAAGCTGGTTAAATCTGTCACCTTAATGACAGTGTCCACTTACTCCAGTTGCTGAGGCCTCTGTGGACTGGGACCCATGGAGACCTCCACCACCTCAGGTCTCAGAGGTGGGGATGGATGAGAGGTTCACTGTCTTCCCAAGGGTGGGCCCGGCCAGTGGGCGGCCAAGCAAGGGCTCTGGAGCCCTGTCGGTCACCGTCCCCAGCCTGTCCCCCACCCTTCAGGCCTGGGGCTGGAAGGCCTGGAGGGCTGGGGAGAAGGCGGCCATCCCCCTCTTACCACACTCCGCGTTGAGAGGACACTGCTGCCAGGCTGACTGTTGGTGGGGTGGGACCTGTAACTACCCTGCTCCCAGGTCTCCTGCGAATAATCTCCTAACTGGCTCGAGCTAACGGCTGTAGGACCCCACCCCTATTACACTGGGAGGCTTTGGGCATCTGTGCTCAGAGTCATAGGTGCCAGGGAAGAGCTGGAGGCAGGTGCTGCTAAGGTCAATATTTTTAAGGCTCATTCTAGCCCCATGGGGAATAGACGGGTGGGGGCAGGGCAGTGCCTCAAGGTAAACACAGGAAGATGGTTCTGGAAGCTCCTGCAGGAGTCCTGGTGAAACGTGAAGGCAGCCTGGGTGAGGCATGAGCGGTCTCTCTCTCTCCTCTGTTTATGGCTGACCTTCTCTCACACCTGCACACAAGCCCTCTACTCTCAATCACCCTTGAGTGACCCGTGTCCATTCTGGTCCCCGGGGCTGGAGGAGGAGTATCTCCATGCTCAGCCCAAGTCAGACGACACGGGCTCCCCTGGATGTCCCATGGGCTACGTCTGTTTGCCCCAGGCTTGTTGATCTCCTTGACACACCCTGAAGTTCCTTGATATGTTTCAGACAACTGGTTTCATTTTTCTTTCTTTCTTTTTTGTTTTTTCCAAATCAACCTCTGTTACTGCACAACGTCTGGAATTTCATGGGAATTTCCAGATCAGCGCACTGATCTCTCAGTGCACTCCGGACCCAAACAGCACCTTGCAGTTTGTTAGATGTTCCATCCACTGTGTTGTCATCACCACTGAGGCCACCACCATTATCCTCACCATCGTCATCAAGAAGTCACTGCCTGAAGATCTACATAGACCATTCTTCGTGAAGACATACAGATGGCCAACAGGAATAGTAAAGATGCTCAACATTGCTAATAATTAGAAAAATGATAATCAAAACTACAATAAGGTATCACCCCCTACCAGTCAGAAGGGCCATTGTCTAAAAGTCTACAAATAAACAATTTTGGAGAATATGTGGAGAAAAGGGAATCCTCCTGCACTGCTGGTGGGAATGTAAATTGGGGCAGCCGCTATGGAAAACAGTATGGAAGTTTCTTAAAAACTAAAAATAGAACTATCGTGTGATCCAGCAATCCCACTTCAGGGCATATATCTGGAAAAGACAAAAGCTCCAATTCATAAAGATACGTGCACCTCAATGTTCCTCCTCCTGCTGCTGCTGCTGCTGCTAAGTCACGTCAGTCGTGTCTGACTCTGTGCCACCCCATAGATGGCAGCCCACGAGGCTCCCCCATCTCTGGGATTCTCCAGGCAAGAACACTGGAGTGGGTTGCCATTGCCTTGTCCATCAGTGTTCCTAGCAGCACTATATACAATAGAAAGACATGGTAATAACTCAATCTCTGCCAACAGACATAGGGATAAAGACAATGTGGCATGTACATGCAATGGAATATCGCTCAGCCATAAAAAGAATGAAATAATGCCATTTGTAGTAACATGTACGGATCTAGAGGTGATCATACTAAGTGAAGTAAGTCAGGCAGAGAAGACAGATATATAATATCACTTATATGGAGAACCTGAAAAACAGCACAGGGAGTACCTTGGTGGTCTAGTGTTTAGAATTTGGTGTTTTTACTGCTATGAAATTGAAAGTGAAAGTCGCTTAGTTGTGTCCGACTCTTTTTATCCCATGGACTATATAGTCGGTGGAATTCTCCAAGCCAGAATACTGGAATGGGTAGCCTTTCCCTTGTCCAGGGGATCTTCCCAACCCAGGAATCAAACCCAGGTTTCCCGCATTGCAGGTGGCTTCTTTACCAGCTGAGTCACCAGGGAAGCCCTTTCATTCCCTGGTCAGGGAACTGAGATCCCAAAAGCTGCTTGGCATGGCCAAAAAAAAGAGAAGAAGAATACAAACGAACTTATTAACAAATCAAAACAGACTCAGAGTCACAGAAAACAAATTTATTGTTTCCAAAGGGGGAGGGGGTAAATTAGGAGTATAGGATTAAAAGATGTACATTACCATACATAAAATAGATTTTAAAAAACCCTCAAGAACTTAATGTATAGCACAGGGGAAAATATTCAGTATCTTGTAATAATCTGTAATGAAAAAATTAAAAAGAACAGATATATACAGAGATACATGATAACTGAAACATTTTGCTGTATATCTGAAACAAATACAATATTGTAAATCAACTGTACTTCAATTAAAGAAGCAAGCAAAAGAAGTCACTGGCTAATTACGATAAGCTGCTGAGATCAAAGGTGAGTTGAAGCTGGAGAAGTAGGGCTAGAGACCACCACCAGGGGGAGACTCTTCTTGCTGGGGCATCAGACCTTGGTGAGGGTGATAGAGGAGCCCCTGCTACTTCTCCTGGATTCCAACAATCCTGACTCTTTGACTTTCTCTCATCTTCTACCGGTTCATGTTCCTGGTCTTTCATTGCTAGTTCTCCTGCTGCTGCTGCTGCTAAGTCACTTCAGTCATGTCTGACTCTGTGCGACCCCATAGATGGCAGCCCACCAGGCTCCACCGTCCCTGGGTTTCTCCAGGCAAGAACTCTAGACTGGGTTGCCATTTCCTTCTCCAATGCATGAAAGTGAAAAGTGAAAAGTGAAAGTGAGGTCACTCAGTCCTGTCCGACTCCCAGCGACCCCATGGACTGCAGCCTACCAGGCTCCTCCATCCACGGGATTTTCCAGGCAAGAGTACTGGAGTGGGGTCCCTGCCTCTCCCTTTATTCTGCCCCCAGTGACTTCTTTAGTTCAAAATAAGTGGTTTCTGATGGGAGGGGTTTGGGGGGAGAATGGATACATGTATGTGTATGGCCGAGTCCCTTCACTGTTCACCTGAAAGTATCACAACATTGTTGATCGGCTATTCCTCAATACAAAATAACATTTCATAGTATGAAGGAAGAAAGTGGTCTCTCTCCCCAACCCCCAACCCTTCTCTAGTTCCCCCTCTTCCCTCAATCCAGGCTCCAGGCTCCTTCCTTCACTCTCCCTGAGCCATCACCAACATCCAGCCCTCCCCTGCTGTGCTCAGCTGCAGAAACCCTAAATTCCTGATACTCAGCTCCAAAAATTTTCTCTCCCTCTCCTTTTTTTCTCTAACAAGATACCTCTGCACCTTGACCCATGTTTATCCTGGTTCCTGCACTGTCCTCGGGGTGGCTGAGTCAGGCCCTACTGCAGAAGTTCATACATCTTGTTGAGCTCCTGCAAATTCCTCTCCAGCTCCCTGGCCAACTGCCTCAGGTTTCAGCAGACTCTGCCTTTGCACCATTATGCAAGTGCATTGACTCCTTCACTAGGAAGCCCACATCCACCAGGAGGAAGACACCTGTGGTGGCTGCACCCATGATCTGGGCTCCTGTGACAGCTGGGAGCCATGGTAACGGAACAGGCCTTCTTTACCAGCCAGGTGCCTGGGACTACGATTTTCCCAGGGCCCAAGTAGTCGCCTACATTGGCTGCAAATTCAGGGTTGTCTTTGCCTGTTTCCATGGCACGCATATTTTTTTGAATGTGTCGCACAGCTTTTGCCAATTTCTCTGTTGTATCAACAATTCAGGGGTTGCTCCTGAGTACCTCTAGGAGCACCTTCCATTTCTTGACGCCAGTTGACATCAGGCTACTGGCTTCAGTTTCGGCTGCTGACCTGCTTGCGTTTTCCTTGTAGCTGGTGGACGCAGTTGTCACAGCAGCTGCTGCTCCAAGCCCTAACCCAGCGGCCGAGAATGCCAGACTGCCCCCCCATCACGGGTGGCAGAGCCGGGCCAAGGAGGGTCCAGGCGCCAGATACAGCGCCAGCGGTGTGGGCCGCCATGTTGGAGACGGTATGCTCCTTGTGGTTCTTGTCAACCTTGTCTGCGAGCTTGTGGAGCTTTCCCATGCGCTCCTCCAGCTGCTGCTTCACCCGAGGAAACTTCTTCAGAAACCGCCTCCTGTCCAGCTGCCATTCTGTGAGCGTTTCCTGGTCCTTCCCTGTCAAGTCTCCTTTCAATTCGTTTAGATATTTGTGTAGTGCAACCACGTCTTTCCTATAACAATGAAGGTCAAGGGATTAGAAAGGCAGTTTGCTTGTCTGCAAAATAGGTTCCATAATGTCTATTCTGCATAAATATGGATTTAGCATTATAAATTTATTAGAAAAGAATTTTAAAAATGTAAAATTTTCTCTTTCAACACAGGTTTTGTACCTTTTAGATCCTTCATATACTTATTCAATCCTGAAAAGAAAGAAAGAAAAGAAAGTGAAGTCGTCAGTCATGTCCGACTCTTTGCGACCCCATGGACTGTGGTCTGCCTGGCTCCTCTGTCCATGGGATTTCCCAGGCAAGAGTGCTGGAGACAGTTGCCATTTCCTTCTCCAGGGGATCTTATCGACCCAGGGATTGAACCCAGGTCTCCCGCATTGCGGGCAGACTCTTTACCATCTGAGCCACCAGAGAAGCCCCGTTTAATCCTGGAACAGATAAACAAATGTCACCTTAGGATACTGGTAAGTTAAGAGAGGTATTTGACGGAATTCCCTGGTGGTCCAGAGTTTAGGACTCTGCACCCTCACTGCCCAGGATGTGACTCAATCCCTGATTGTGAAACTAGGATCCCACAAACCATGTGGCTCATCCAAAAAGAAAAAATAGATGGTAAAGACGCCTCAGAGACAGGTCAACATCATAACTTCCAAAGAGTTGGTAAGCTGGGAACTCCACAAATAAAGACGAGTGGGATTGGAGCAGAAAACTTGTATTCAAGGGCCTCGGTGTATAGTGAGGAGTCAACATTTCTTTGGCCTTGGCTACAGGGAAGTAGTCCCTAAGCCCTAGAATATTCTGGCTGATATGAATGTCCTCGTCTGCCTGGGCCTCTTGCCACTGGACAGTCTGATGAGATGTATGATGGGGCCTCTGGGTCATGTGGTATCAGTTCTGACCTCTGAAGGAGCCGGACTCTAGGAATTAGTCTGACCTCTGGGAGGCTCTGGAGACCACAAGTCAGGATAATTTGTTTTTAAATGGGTGTGTGTCCCTGGCAGGCAGTGTTCCGTGTGACCTGCCACTCACTGAGTTACAGAACAGTGATGCATCCTGGGGACAACTGAAGCTTCGGGTGTGAAATCCACCCAGACTCTAACCTGTGACTGATGGAAACCCACAGGCTTCCCGTAATACACTGGGATCAGGATGGCTCTCAGTGAGTCCTGTCTGCTTTATAGGGAATTCTCAAACCTGAGGGTGTTTCTTGGGATCCCCTAAATTTACCATTGGTTCAAATGAAAGCATAGTCCTGGGCACTGTGCCCTCACCCTTTGCAGATTGGCTGTCTCTGTGACTTAGAATTTGTAGAAAAAACAACAACAACCCCAAAGTCAGAACTAGAAGGCACCATATCAGTCATGTAGTCTACCATCTGCTGTCTTCTAAGGCTTGTGCCCTTGACCTTACCAGCAGAAGGTCCCTAAGTCCATCCACTGCCCCAACTGCCTGGAAATCAGGAGATGTGTTGCTGGTTCCCCTGGTCTCTGCAGCCCACCTCACTGACTCCTGACCCAGCACCCAGCACCTCTGACCTCTCAGGGGTCATATGTTAATTTGTGACAGCCTAATGAGCCTGCCAGAGAAGGCAATGGCACCCCACTCCAGTACTCTTGCCTAGAAGATCCCATGGACGGAGGAGCCTGGTAGGCTGCAGTCCATGGGGTCGCTAGAGTCAGACATGACTAAGCAACTTCACTTTCACTTTTCACTTTCATGCATTGGAGAAGGAAATAGCAACCCACTCCAGTGTTCTTGCCTGGAGAATACCAGGGATGGAGGAGCCTGGTGGGCTGCCATCTATGGGGTCGCACAGAGTCGGACACGACTGAAGTGACTTAGCAATGAGCCTGCACCCCAAGGTCATGTGGAACTTTGTGGATCCTCTAAAGATTCAAGAGACGTGAAGAAACATCCATCTGAATGGCTGAGCCTGAAGAGACCAGTACTTGCACAGCTGGTGGAGGAAGTGTTTTCCTCTTCAGTGGGGATGCATGAGGCTCCTCAGAATTCCTCAAATGACACATAATCACAGCCACTCACTGTGACCCTGGAGGGCTCACTGAGCCATGTGGCCTTCCACTGTCAGGGTGTCTCCATGTAAATTAGAAGAGGGTCCCAGATGGAGTGAGGAGCCAGGTCCCAGGCAGGGTGTGCAGACATAGTCACCCAGGGCTCTCTAGTCCAGCATGAGAGGATCCTGTCAGGGAGGGAAGAAATGCCCCTCCTCCCACTCACGGGACCTCTGTTAGAGTCACAGCCCCTTCAGTTCTGTGTCCTTAGGGCCCACCCTCCTCACTCTAGTCCTGGTCCTGCTGCCCAAGCCTGCCTACTAGTCTTCCAACCTGGACTTTCTGCTCCACCCTGACCCTGGGTCTGATCCTGGTTCAGGCCTCCCTGGTCCTTGCTTCCCCACCTCTGACCCTATAGTTCACTCTGAGGCCATGAACATAGTCCATCAGACTAAATTGCTATTCCCATTGGACAGAGGCAAGTCTGAGACTCTAACATATAAGCACAGAGCCCCAGAGTTGGGCAGCGCTAGATCCAGGATCCCACCAGCTCCAACCAGTTCCTCTCTAGCCTTTCTGCCTTATGGGCCAGCAGGATCCTGCTGATTGGTTTGATACAATCGTTTGGTACAGTTCCTAAGATGGGGAATAGAAAGGCTCTAGGCAGAAGCCTGAGTAATACAAACGATGGCATCAGGATTTTCTGACTTGCCCCAAAGGAAATTCTGCTTGATTTTCATCACCAGAAAGAAGACTCTTGACCCCTGTCTTTTCCCAACAAGTTTGAAAAATGTTAATATTGACCGAACACCTACTCTGTGTCAGTCAGTATGGGAAGTTCGTTGCATGCATAATCTCAGTGTCCTCACAATTTAACTGAACAGATGAAGAAACTAAAGCAGAGAGTAGTTCCGTAACACGTCCAAGGTCACATAACCTGCCCCTTCCTTGCAGGTTTCATCTTTTCTCCATTCAAGGTTGTTCACTGCCAGCAAATGACATGGAGGAAACATTCCTCATGAGATGTTGAGAAGGAACGTCCTCAGCCCCACCATATGGTCCTGCTTGGGGAGGTGTGCCTGCCAGGAGGAAACTAGCCTGGTGCTTCGGCGTGTGGGTGACCTTCCTGACACACCTGTGCAGGTTACCTGGACAAACCAGCCTCAGCCTCAATTTTATTCAGGAATTCAGTCAGCAGGAGTAGCAGTTCCTCTCTGCTCAGTTTGTCCCAGAGATACTCAGCGACATACTCAAAAAAGATCTCAGTATCTAGATGAAAGGAAAGGGAATAAGGTTAGAACTTGTGAAGTGAAAAAGGGAAAGCGTTTGTCGCCCAGCGGTCTTTGATTTTTTGGGACCGCGTGGACTGTAGCCTGCCAGGCTCCTCTGTCCATGGAATTCTTCAGGCAAAAATACTGGAGTGGGTATCCATTCCCTCGTCCAGGGGATATTCCTGACCCAGGGATCAAGTACAGGTCTCCTCTGTTGCAGGCAGATTCTTTACTGTCTGAGTCACCAGGAAAACCCAGAAAAATGTGTGGTGGATAATAAATGGTATTGAGTAGCTTTTTTTTTTTTAACCCTGTGGAATCTGAGGGAGGGCTTGCAGATTTTGATTTTCCAGCCTAGAACAGGTATCTAGATCACTATGGTGACAGGACAGAAGTTGGTGAGAGCTATTTGAGTTTTTGAATTTGGTGGACCCGAAGTGCTGAAACTCCAGTTGGATGTTGCTGTATCAATTCTGAAAGACCACCAGGTTCTAACAAAGTCCAAGCATGTGGTATAAACCCAGTGGACGCATATATCCGCTCTGGCACTCACAGTATAAAATTATTTCTACCTTATACTCCTAGCTGAGATGTGGCTGGGATAGTAGAACTGCTGGAGAGAATATATCTGCTTTCAAGAAAGGTGACATTCACTACCAGGACGATCTCTGGGGGCTACACCAAGTTTGCTCTGGCAGCCCATCACACTATTCACACGTTGCCAGAAAAACTGGACTTTAAACAAGAAGCTACCATCAGCATCTCATGTTTTACTGCTATCGAGTCTGCTCCCCAGTGTCTGTGTGAAAGCTGGAGAAAGTGTTCTTGGGCAGGTGGAGGAGCTGGAAGAGCAGCATGCCAAATGGTTAGAGCTTATGGCTTAAAGATTTTGGGCACAGCTACTACTGAGGAAGGACAAAAGATTGCTTTCCAAAATGGAGCCCACGCAGTGTTTAATCACAAAGAAGCTAATAATATTGATAAAACTAAGAAATCTGTTGGTGAAAAAAGAGTTGACGTGATTATTGAAATGTTTGCTAATGTCAAACTTAGTGAAGATTTAAATTTTTTGTCACGTGGAGGACGAGTAATAGTTGTTGGCCGCAGAGGTCCTATTGAAATAAACCCACAGGATCCATGACAAAGGAATATAGCACAAAAGGAGTAACTCTCCATTCATCCTCCAAGGAGGGATGTCAGCAGTTTGCAAGCAGCCCTCCAAGCTGGAATGGAAATTGGTTGGTTGAGACCAGTAATAGGCCTTGGGTATTCACTGGAGAAGGCAGCCCAGGCTCATGAAAATATCATTCATAGCTGTGGGGCTATGGGAAAATGATTCTTCTCTTAAAATGATTAATCCTTGCATTGATTTCCTGTGTAATGAGAGGTTTCTTACCTCAGTTTTGAGTACACTGTGTTTGCTTTGCTTAGCATTCATTTGATTCAGTGAGTTTCTTCTATTTAAAAAAATATTTCTTTTTAGCAATCATAGGCATTGGAGTGTAGTTTATTTTATAGCTGGCAATATTCTTTATGCCTTCTACCTCTCATCAGGGAATCATCATAATGGGAAATAGGATGTTAGTGGTCACTTGGCATTGGAGGACATTGCAGAAATTCCTAACCGATGCTTATCATTAATTCCATACTTTTGACTAAAACATGCTAATTTAAAAGAGGACTGCTTGATTTCCAAGCCTACTTCTCCTTATAAAGTTTCTTTAGTCTCTGATTAGCCCACAACTATATTGGACTCTTTGACGATTCTCTGAACTAAATAAGACCTCTTTTCCAAACTAATCTCATCTATAGCTACAAGTCTCTCAGAGGGGCAAGATAAACAATGTCCAGAGAAATCTGTTAGCTTTCCAATTTTCCCCAATATTTTATGCTCTTCACTAGGTTAAGGATTGATTACCAGTGATCCATGTACTCTGTGAGGACAGCAGCCTTATCTCTGGGATGATATGATACTAGGAGCACAGTTGGGCTTCCTAGGTGGCGCTGGTGGTAAAGAACCTGCCTGACAGTGCAGAAGATGTAGGAGATGCGGGTTGGATCCCTGGGTCAGGAAGATCCCCTGGAGAAGGGAATGGCAACCCACTCCAGTATTCTTGCCTGGAGAATTCCATGGGCAGAGGACGCTGATGGGTTATAGTTCATGGGGTCACAAAGAGTGAGACGTGACTGAAAGGACTTAGCACATCCTTTGCATTGTTTCTAAATATATATGTATTGATTGGTTCAAATTCAAAGTAAATTTAAAATTATCTCTTTGTGCGACAGGGACCATATATTTTTGTTTAAATTAATAAAGAAATTTGATGCCTTAAGGATGATCTGCTTTGGTTATCATAACATGGTATCTGCAATAAATTCTACAGCACATTAAAAAAATGGTATTTAGTACATATTAGTTAAAATTCATTTTCTTGAGCAGCGATCACCTGGGCACTCTTGGCAGAGTAACCTGGGGTTATGGATGGAACTGTTTCCCCCCCACCCCCCAATTCATATGTTGAAGATCTAACCCCCTGGTGACTATATTTGAAGACTGGGCCTTTAAGGAGGTAATTATGGTAAAATGAGGTCATAAGTGTGGGGCCCTAATCCAATAAGTTAAATGTCTTTATTAGAAAAGAAGACACCAGAGTCTCTCTCTATTCCTTCCCTCTCCCCCAGAGGAAAGGCCATGTGAGGACAGAGAGAAAAGGCAGTTAGAATTTACACAACAGGTGGAGAGGTCTCACCAGAAACCACCACTACCTTGATTTTGGACTTCCAAACCTCCAGAAATAATGATCTAATCCTGGAATTTAGGTGTCTTCAGGAATCTACAATTTTAAACCTTCAGAAAGAGAAGGAGGGCTTCCCAGGAGATGCAGTGGTAAAAATTCGCCTGCCAATGCAGGAAGGAGATGCAAGAGTCATGCGTTAGATCCTTGGGTTGGAAATATCCCCTGGAGTAGGAGATGGCAACCCACTCCAGCATTCTTGCCTGGAAAATCCCAAGAACAGAGGAGCCTGGCAGACAACAGTCCATGAGGCCATAAAGATTTGGACACAACCGAACAACTGAGCCCACACACACACACACAAAGAGAAGGAATACAAGGGATGTGTTTTGTTAGTTACTACTTGTAGCAGAGACTGGCAGCACCCTATAAATGACTGCTTTCATGTTTTGGCAGTGAAACAAAAGAATATTCACATTAAATGCAATAAAGAATGTAATGACAATAAATAGCCTCAGATCAGTACAGAGCAAGATCACTGCTCAAATGAGTTACCAAAATCCCTGTGTGATTTCAGGGATCTAGAGGTTATGGAATTGCTCAATGTTAGTTGCTCAGTCCTGTCTAACTCTTTGTGACCCCATGGACAGTAGCCTTCAAGTCTCCCCTATCCCTGAAATTCTCCTGGCAAGAATACTGGAGTGGGTTGCAATTTCCTTCTTCAGAGGATCTTCCCGACCCAGGAATCGAACCTGGGTCTTCTGCATTGCAGGCAGATTCTTTTACCGTCTGAGCCACCACGGAAGCCCAGGGATTATGGAATTGTAGGTAAGACATAGGCAACTAGGATATATATATATATATAATATATATATATATGGTGGGTGGGGCTGGGTCACAATGTGAGATGTGTTTCCTGGTACATGCACACACAGATACATTATTCTTATTTCACAGATGAGGAAAGTGAGACTCAGACAGGATAAGGGACAGCCCCAGGCCAGTGAGCAGAAAGCTCAGAGGTGGAATCCAAGCTCAAGTATCAGACACTTCTTGGATATGACTTGAATCCTCTTTATTTTAAACTCCTGTGATTTCTTCACTCTACCATACAGTACACCTAGAGGGACTTTTGAGAGTGATTTTTGGTGGTGAGCACACTGCAGCATATACAGAAGTAGAAACATAATGTTGTATACATGAAACTTATAGAATGTTATAGACCAATGCTACCTAATTTTTAAAAAGGTTTGAAGCCACCTGCCGTTGAGTAAGACTACCATGTGAGAGGCTTCATCTTGCTGATCAGAGACACTCAGGATGGGCAGTGAAGGGGTGGAGGCAGATGTGATCCTGTGTAAAACCCCATCACCCCTCCCCTCTTGGTGGGAGGTGGCAAAAGTCAGACTGGGGTTCAGTTCAGTGTCCACTGATCCTTGCAGAGTGGCTGGGCAGGTGGCAGGGCAAGAGCTGGATGGAAGGTGTCTGTGGTGACGCCCCAGGGTCTTGGAGCAGGAGGAGGCTCAAGCCAAGGGAGAGGGCAGGAGGAGCTCCAGGGATGCTGGGGGACCCCTCCTTGCTGCCCTGCCTGGCCTTGGGGACTCCCTCTGCTGTCTCCCTCCCCATGGACTGTCCTGGCCTCACTTCTGAGTCACTTGCTAGAGGGCAGTGGGGGAGGAAGTGAGCACCTAGCAAGTGGCTCCCCAAGGAGAGGGCTGGGAAAGAGGCTCTGTGGACACACTCCCGTTGGGGTACTCCACATGGCCCCCCTGAGGGGCTCCAGGATGCTTATTCATCCTCTTCTTGGTTCTTGATTCCTCTGTAGGTTAACTCTGCCTGGAGGAACCACCCTCAATTCCGGGTCACATGTAGGAACTGGCCAGAAAAGAGGCAGCTGCCTACCTGAGCGGTCTCCAAGGTTTTCTGAGCTCATGATGGCAGCAGCGGGGTCTCAGAGATCTCCTGTCAGCTCCTTGTCTGCATCAGGCTGGAAGGAGGTGTGACCTCACCCTTGGGGAACATAAAACAGATTGTGGGCTCGATCACGAGTCAGCAGTGCCTGCAGGGAGCAGGGGGTGGTGAGGTCTCTGGTGAGTTCCCCTGGGACGGCCACCAGTGCCACGGGGAATTTAACGCACTGTGGTTCTCTGTCCCCTGGGCTCTGCAGGTCACTAGTTAAGGAAAGTTACTCATCCCCACCCACACACACTCCCCCCAAGTCAGAGTCCTGCTTTCCTGTTGGGGCACAGGGAGAAGGTAATCAGACAGGGGACACCCATCTGCAAAGTTATCAGAGCAATAAAACCAGAGACAAGACCAGATAGGAAGGAATGATCTGGAAATTACGTGAGGCCAGGAACACTTGTGTTTACTAATTGGTAATAACTAATATTGATCCATTGTCTAGATTTGCAGGCTCCTGAAGCTCACCTGAACTTAACATCAGCCGAAGTTTTCAAGCTGATTCCAGAACCTGGGCTTATACCCAGTCTTTCTGATCTAAATCCCAGGTTTGTGATGATTATGCTCTACTCCCTTTAATATACAAAGATATTTATTTGTGGATATATGTTTATCAGTTAAATGAGTGCTTTCATTCCAAAATAATGTCTTGCTCTCCGCTTAATTCTCTGCCTTGATAAAGTTGCTAGTGATACAGCTCCCACAGCCCACGCCCTCCTTGCTTCTGCAAGAGCATTTATCCCACAAAGGCCTGGAGTCCCATCGCCCCCACCCCACTTCCTGTATCCCTGCCCTGAGTGGTGGGAGGACCCCAATGGTGCTCTGTCCCTCTGCTGTCCTCCCCTGACTACTGGACTGTAGGTTGTTTCTAATTACTTATGCAAATAATAGTGTAAAGAACATTCTCCTTGTATAAAACTATGTTTGAGACTGTTCCCTTAAGCTATATCTAAGAGTGGGATATAGCTAGATAGCTATCTAGGATGTAGGATATAGAATCTAGGATATAGCTATCTAGGCTAGACCATAAGGCATCAGCACCTAAAAAATATTCATACCTAGAGACACACTGTTATGCAAAGAAATTGCAGCAATTTATGCTCACACTCATGATATATAAGGGCATCCATCCTTTCAGACTTTCCCATTCTCAGTGTTCCTCAAAAAAAAGAGCAGTTCAGATTTTTATATATAAAAAATCTATTTTGGTTCTGCTTGTGATTATCTTGCCATGGGAGATGAGGAAGGAAAGCAAATGTTGATGACATTTAACTACTGTTTGAAGAAAGCAAAAGAGCCTTTGTCAACTACTCCTCCTGAGACCTGCCTGAAATGACAGTAGAGATACTTACAGTTATAATACCAGCTACTGATAAGAGTGACTTGTGTTTGCGGTCTTTGCTTTGCAATGGTATTTGCTCTAAAACTTTACAAATGACAACTTGTATTTTATTCTATTAGCCTTTGAGATGTGTAGCATTATATCCTCATTTACAAATAAGGAAGCTGAAGTACAGATGTTACATGACTCACCCAAGGTCAGAAGTCTTGCCCCTGGAACAGCTCCACCCGACAATCTGGGCTCAAGAACCCATAGCCTGCCTCTCCTCCCTCTGCTGCTAATAAAAACAAGCATGGGGGCAACGGGAGACCAGAGGCTTCAACAAATGTCTGAAGACTCACTGGACGGAGAAGTGATAGCTGAGTGAAGAGGAGCGCAGTGGAGGGAGAGAAACAGGGAGCGTTCACAGGAGAGAATAACGGTCTGCTGGGCAAAGCCCCAGAGGGAGCAAGATGAGAGGGAGGAAGAGGGGATAGCAGGGGGCAAGTTTACCAACATCATGGCCCATCCCATATTCACAGTAGCCTTCACTCTTCACCAGACTTTTCAGAAAGCTACTTGAGAATGAGTTGCAGGAAAAAAATAGATTATGTGCTTGTTTAATTATGGAGGAAGGTAAAGGATACCCATGAGAGAGATAGACGTGGGACGCAGGAATCAGGAACATCAACCCAGAGGAAAGGGAATCCAAGGATCCCAGCTGGGCACGCAGCAGAACTAGAGAGAAACCAGTCCAGAATGGGATAAAAAGTCCAGAGTCTTTGGGGAAAGGGGACTCAGTATCACATGAGGCACAGTTGGAAAGAAATGGAAAAAATGTTGAAGATAAACAGTACAAGGGGTGAAAATGAAGCCAGTTAGAAACATCAGGAAAAACTAAAGCTATGCCAAAAATCATATGCAGCTATAAGGTACAAGTTAGCTCTAAAAACATACTAAAATAACACAAAAATCTAAATTCTAAACTCATGTCCATTGAGTTGATGGTGCCATCCAACCATCTCATCCTCCGTCATCCCTTCTTCTCCTGCCCTCAATCTGTCCCAGCATCAGGGTCTTTTCAAATGAGTCAGCTCTCCACATCAGGTGGCCAAAGTATTGGAGTTCCAGCTTCAACATCAGTCCTCCAATGAACACCCAGGACTGATCTCCTTTAGAATGGACTGGTTGGATCTCCTTGCAGTCCTACAGACTCTCAAGAGTCTTCTCCAACATCACAGTTGAAAAGCATCAGTTTTTCAGCACTCAACTTTCTTTACAGTCCAACTCTCACATCCATGCATGACTACTGGAAAAACCATAGCCTTGACTAGACGGACCTTTGTTGGCAAAGTAATGTCTCTGCTTTTTAATATGCTGTCTAGGTTGGTCATAACTTTCCTTCCAAGAAGTAAGCGTCTTTTAATTTCATGGCTGCAATCACCATCTGTAGTGATTTTGGAGCCCAGAAAAATAAAGTCGACCGCAGTTTCCACTGTTTCCCCATCTATTTCCCATGAAGTGATGGGACCAGATGCCATGATCTTAGTTTTCTGAATGTTGAGATTTAAGCCAACTTTTTCACTCTCCTCTTTTACTTTCATCAAAGGTTTTTTAGTTCCTCTTCACTTTCTGCCATAAGGGTGGTGTCATCTGCATATCTGAGGTTATGGATATTTCTCCCAGCAATCTTAATTCAAGCTTGTGCTTCTTCAGCCCAGAATTTCTCATGATGTACTCTGCATAGAAGTTAAATAAGCAGGGTGACAATATACAGCCTTAGTATATTTGTATATCTGAAAAGTATAGCTTTCCGGATTTGGAACCAGTCTGTTGTTTCATGTTAAGTTCTAACTGTTTCTTCCTGACCAGAATTTTCAGGAGGCAGGTCAAGTGGTCTGGTATTCCCATCTCTTGAAGAATTTTCCAGTTTGTTGTGATCCACACAGTCAAAATCTTTGGCATAGTCAATAAAGCAGAAGTAGATGTTTTTCTGGAACTCTCTTGCTTTTTCAATGATCCAACAGATGTTGGCAATTTGATCTCTGGTTTCTCTGCCTTTTCTAAATCCAGCTTGAACATCTGGAGGTTCGTGGTTCATGTACTGTTGAAGCCTGGCTTGGAGAATTTTGAGCGTTGCTTTGCTAGCATGAGAGATGACTGCAATTGTGCGGTAGTTTGAACGTTCCTTTGCATTGCCTTTCTTCGAGATTGCAATGAAAACCGACCTTTTCCAGTCCAGTATGAAAAGGCAAAATATAGGACACTGAAAGATGAACTCCCCAGGTCGGTAGGTGCCCAATATGCTACTGGAGATCAGTGGAGAAATAACTCCAGAAAGAATTAAGAGACGGAGCCAAAGCAACAACACCACCCAGTTGTGGATGTGACGGGTGATGGAAATAAAGTCCGATGCTGTAAAGAGCGATATTGCATAGGAACCTGGAAGTTGGGTTTATGAATCAAGGCAAATTGTAAGTGGTCAAACAGGAGATGGCAAGAGTGAATATCGATATTTTATGAATCAGCGAACTAAAATGGACTGGAATGGGTGAATTTAACTCAGAGGACCATTATATCTACTACTGTGGGCAAGAATCCTTTAGAAGAAATGAGTAGCCATCATAGTCCACAAGAGTCTGAAATGCAGTACTCTGCTTTTTAATATGCTGTCTGGTTTGGTCATAACTTTTCTTCCAAGGAGGAAGCGTCTTTTAATTTCATGGTTGCAGTCACCATCTGCAGTGATTTTGGAGCCCAGAAAAATAAAGTCGACCGCAGTTTCCACTGTTTCCCCATCTATTTCCCATGAAGTGATGGGACCAGATGCCATGATCTTAGTTTTCTGAATGTTGAGTTTTAAGCCAACTTTTCCACTCTCCTCTTTCACTTTCATCAAGAGATCTCTTTAGTTTTTATTTAACTGCTTATTTAACTTATAAGCAGAGTACACCATGGGAAATGCTAGGCTGGATAAAGCTCAGTTGGAATAAAGATTGCTGGGAGAAATATCAATAGCCTCAGATATGCAGATGACACCACCCTTATGGCAGAAAGTGAAGAGGAACTAAAAAACCTTTGATGAAAGTAAAAGAGGAGAGTGAAAAAGTTGGCTTAAAACTCAACATTCAGAAAACTAAGATCATGGCATCTGGTCCCATCACTTCATGGCAAGTAGATGGGGAAACAGTGGAAACAGTGACAGATTTCATTTTCTTGGGCTCCAAAATCACTGCAGATGGTGACTGCAGCCATGAAATTAAAAGATGCTTCCTCCTTGGAAGAAAAGTATGACCAAACTAGACAGCATATTAAAAAGCAGAGACATTACTTTGCCAACAAAGGTCCGTCTAGGCAAAGATATGGTTTTTCCAGTAGTCATGCATGGATGTGAGAGTTGGACTATAAAGAAAGCTGAGCGCTGAAGAACTGATTCTTTTGAACTGTGGTGTTGGAGAAGACTCTTCAGAGTTCGTTGGACTGAAAGGAGATCCAACCAGTCCATGCTAAAGCAAATCAATCCTGATTATTCATTGGAAGGACTGATGCTGAAGCTGAAACTCCAATACTTTGATTACCTGATGCAAAGAACTGATTCATTGGAAAAGATCCTGATTCTGGGAAAGATTGAAGGCAGGAGGAAAAGGGAACGACAGAGGATGAGATGTTTGGATGGCATCACCGACTCAGTGACATGAGTTTGAGTGAACTCTGGGAGTTGGCGATGGACAGGGAGGCCTGGTGTGCTGCACTCCATGGGGTCGCAAAGAGTTGGACATGACTGAGTGACTGAAGTGAACTGAACTGAAGCAGGGTGACAGTATACAGCCTTAAAGTACTGCTTTCCAATTTCGAACCAGTCCATTGTTCCACGTCCGGTTCTAACTGCTGCTTCTTCACTTGCATACAGGTTTCTCAGGAGGCAGGTAAGGTAATAATAATTTTGAATAATTGAATAATTATTTTTGAATAATCTAAAAATTTTCCACAGATTGCTATGTTCCACACAGTCAAAGGCTTTAGCATAGTCAATGAAGCAGAAGTAGATGTTTTACTGGAATTCTGGAATTCTCTATGACTTAAAAGATGTTGGTAATTTGATCTCTGGTGCCTCTCCGCCTTTTATAAATCCAGCTTGTACATCTGAAAGTTCTTGGCTCATGTACTGCTGAAGCCTAGCTTGAAGGGTTTGAACATTACCTTGCTAGCATGTGATATGAGTACAGTTATGTAGTCGTTTGAACATTCTTTGACATTGCTCTTTGGGATTGGAATGGAAACTGATCTTTTTCAGTCCTGTGGCTACTGCTGAGTTTTCCAGGTTTGTTGACATATTGAGTACAGCACTTAGCAGCAGCATCTTTTAGGATTTGAACTCGTGAGAGGGTTAATACTCAGGTAGGAAGGCCAGGGGTCCCCAAGCAGCAGGAAGAAATAAAGTGCAAGTGGCAGATGTTTTTTTCTTCTTTAACACAAAATTAAAGGAGGCTCCTCTAATCATGTGTTACCATGAGGACACTTGGTTCTGAACTTAGTGTCAGAACTTAACCTTGGGCTACTAATGGCTCAGCAAGCCAATGCGTTTTTCTCTTGGAAATGTGTTCCTTAAGCTATGCTAACCAAACTATGTATTTGCTTTGGAATCTGCTTTTCTTCACATTGATTCCCCCTAAGACTAACCTTTCTCAAACTTTGAGCTGATAATGGCTCAGCAAACCAGTATGTCTTACTAATGGCAATATTTTTCTTAAGCTATATTAATGAGACTATGTATTTGCTTGGAAATCTGCCTTTCTTCAAGATACATGTCAATTGTTTTATGGCTGGAGATGACTCCCCTTGTGCCATCCTATCTCAAAATGTATGTTGTGGGAGAGGAGCCTGGTGCAACACTCTCTGTCTGAGGCATTTCTTTTATCTGATAGCAGCTTGCTATCAGGTATACAATGCCCTGCTAAAAACTAGCAAGGGGTCACTCTTTCTGCCCTTTCTGATGTCTATGTTAGAAGCTTTCTCTATCCCTTTTACATGTTAATAAAACTTTGCTACACAAAAGCTTCAAGTGATCAAGTCTCATCTCTGGCCCTGGATCGAAATCCTCTCCTCCAGAGGCCAAGAAGCTGGGTGTCGTTAAAGTGCCGGGGACCAGCCCCGGCTGATCCAGGGTACTCGAAGGAGAGACGGCGTCGGCGAGGGTCAGGATACGATAGCTTCAATTAGATATTAATTAAAGATATAAAGAGTAATAGAATAAGGATAGCTCAGTAGGAAAATTCAGTGGAGAAAAGAGGCTGAGTAGCTTGGTTTACGCGGGGGACCAATAAAACTTCAAGACAAGAAGTTTGCACCACTTACGTAGGCCGCAGGCGTCCTTCCGTTCTCCCGAAGGAGAGGAGACACTGAGGCCTCCCCGGTCGGATCTTAGAAGCCCAGGCATAATTAGTAAGCATGGTGGGTTCCGCGCTCCAGATGGAGACTCAACCAGAGTGAGAGAGAGAGCGACATGGGGAGACCAGTATTTCGAGAAACTGATCCCAATTCTTTATTTTCCAGAGTCTGTTTTTATACACTGAGATGTTATACAAAAGTCACGTGGGGACAGCAGTCCTGACTTTTATTAAAGTCAGGTGCTTCACACAAATGTATACAGAGGTCTTAGGGGTGTTACATCATCTTCTGGCCAGGGGGGCCTGCTGACAATTCTGACCCTCTCCTTGTGACAGCGGTCAGTCAATCAGGACACTTATTTCTCCAGGGCTGATTATTCTCAAAACAGACGCCACCCAAGTAAAGTTACATTCCTACAGGGTGAGGGTGTAGTGGGTTTTAGTTAAGGAAAGAATTTACTTAGCCTAAGGTCTAGCGTGATTAATATCAAAGGTTAATACTTATTCCTTCTATATATTCATTAATGTGTGTAAGGGCAGGGGATGTGGAGACTTAGCAACAAACATTGGCTCAACAAATGAAAAACCCTTCACCAATACAATTTCTAATCAGCCCATTATACTTATACTAATAGTTTTCTAACTTTTCTAAGGAACCTGTTTTTAGAAGGTTTAAAGCATCTCGTGCCTCTCACGGTTGGGAGGCTGTGAGCAATCACATGTGGCTGGACGAGCCTGTCAGGCAGGCTAGAGAACCTTCAGAGGAGTTTGTAGGTTAAAACACTCTTATCACGCCCAGGAATTATTATTAACTGGAGCTCTAGGTTAACTCCTTCTCCGAAAGAGGTGGTGGGGGACAGCCCCCCGTAAAGTCAGAGGTGTAGGTAAGCACAAAGTAGTAAAGTAGGCAGGCTCTGGTTATGGGGGTAGATGCTCGAGGAGTTCCAGGGGGACTCCTGAGGCTCGATCCCGCCTTTGCGTATGTCGAGCCTCCTTCCTCATGACCTTTGTCACGGGCGGAGTACCTCACTCTGGCCCCCAACAGTTAAAGGGTCACAGCCACAACCTTTCAATAGCTCAGCTGGAATTCCATCACCTCCACTAACTTTGTTTGTAGTAATGCTTCCTAAGGCCCACTTCACTTCATACTACAGGATGTCCAGCTCTAGGTGAATGGTCAAACCATTGTGGTTATCTGGGTTAAGACCTTTTTTGTATAGTTCTTCTGTGTATTCTTTTTTTTTAATTTAATTTAATTAATTAATTTTTTTTTTATCTTCTGTGTATTCTTGCAACCTCTTCTTAGTATCTTCTGCTGCTGTTAGGACCATACCACTTCTGTCCTTTATTGTGCCCATTTTTGCGTGAAATATTCTCTTTGGTATCTCTAATTTTCTTGCAGAAATCTCTAGTCTTTCCCAGTCTATGTTCTCCTCTTTTTTTTTTTGCATGGTTTGGTTAAGAAAGCTTTATATCTCTTTTCTGTTTTTTGGAACTCTGCACTCAGATGGGTGTATCTTTGCTTTTCTCCTTTGTCTTTTGCTTCTCTTCTTTTCACAGCTATTTGTAAGTTCTCCTCAGACAACTAGTTCCCTTTTTTGCATTTCTTTTTCTTGGGGATGGTTTTCATCACTGCCTCCTGTACAATGTTATGAACCTCCATCCATAGCTCTTCAGAGAGTCGTCTATCAGATCTAACCCCTTGAATCTACTTGTCACTTTCACTGTGTAATTGTAAGTAAGGGATTTGATTTAGGTCATATCTGAATGGCCTAGGGGTTTTCCCTACTCTTTTCAACTTAAGTCCGAATTTTGCAATAAGGAGCTCATGATCTGAGCCACAGTCAGCTCCAGGTCTTGTTTTTGCTGACTGTATAGAGCTTCTCCATCTTCAGCTGCAAAGAATATAATCAATCTGACTTCAGTGAAATGTTACCTGTCCTTGGAGGACCAGCTCCGAAGCCTTCTTCCTCTACTGCCTTCCCCCACTTCCTCTCCAGGCATCCCTGGAAGCTGGCACTTCCCTGATTATGACTCTATTTGTGTTGAGTTTCTTCAGCTCCAAGCACTGGGCAGGGGCCCTTTCTCTTCTCTGCTCTTCCTCCTGCTCCAGAGCCTCCAGGGCACCCTCCAACCTCCTGAACACAGTCTGGCTAAAACACGAGGTGTGGGACCTGTTACTGGGACATGAAACAACCAGCTTCTTGAAGACACAGCACAACCCTTGTTTTCCCTATGGTGCAGTAATTCTATTTGCTTTCCTTGTCTGTCTGGACGAAAAGCTCTTTCTGACAGACTCTGTTATCAGATTTCTGAGCATTTCCATTTACAGGCATTCCCCTGAAGAAGGAATTCATAAGGCCTGGACTCCATCTTAGGCCTGTTCTCCATCTTAGGCCTGTTCATGTTGAGCATGCTCAGCCACCTTTCCAATGGACTCTGAACTCTGTGTTTAGTGCCTGTGAAAACAACAACAGAAGGATAAGACCCCCTCAAGACAGGAGAACCTTGAAGATCATATCTAGGTTACTCATCGCTTAAGAGAAAACATACACGAATCACCCCTTCCTCCAGACAGGCCATAAATTTTTGTGTATCTATCGGAATGTAACCTCGGGTTTATTGATTATTGGCTAATTGTTTGCCTGTTTGAGCACATGAGCACATAGCACGTGAATGATGGGGTTATTGGGATTGTATTTTCCTTGGTTTATGTAAGTCTCAAGGAATTTGGAGTGGTGGGTTCAGACACATACATATGGGGTATAAAAGATTTTCACAAATGCTGGTCGGGGTCCTTGGCTAAAGAGGAGACTCTGCTTTGGGCCCGCCAGTGTAATAAACTGCACTCCGCTACCTGAATTGTCCTTCTGAGTGAGTTTGTTTCCTGGACTGTGTGGCTACAACACCCTAATTTCCAAAACATCACCCTCTGCCAATAAAGTGTGATGTGAGGCCTGTATCCTTTTTCCTCAATGCCATCCTGGTTTAAGAAAAGTTTCCTAGGAACACTACTTTCAGGTAGCAGGAAACACCTGCATTTCCTCATGTCTCCTTACTCTAGTCACGATAGTTTTCTATAAGAAGAAAGATATGGGTTTCAGCTAAAATCTGAAAGATGCTTTACTGCACTGGATGCTCCTTTGAAGGCATAGAAGAACAGCGTGTTCCTTTTTGACTGCAGTAGGTACCTGTTAAACATGTTCTCTTTAAGGAGAAGAAGAAGGACATAGGCAGGGGGAGAGGGAGTTCAGGACAGCAGGTGAGTAGGAGGGAAAAAAAGGAAGGAAGGGGAAGATAAAAGAGGGAAGAAATAGAGGATGAAGAAGAAACAAAAAGCTTCTAATCAATCAATCAATGAAACCTGAAGGGATCTAAATGTAAACCCAAAAGAAAAAAGAAAAAACATACTGGGAGAAAGGAAACAAATTGGAAAAATATTGTTAAGGAAAACTTTCTCACCAACACACAAATCCCAGAAACCATTTGACCTCAAAAATCAAAAATGTCAACGGATACCATAAACTAGATCAGAATATAAGATAAGCGACCTGGAGACAAGGTTTGCAATATATTGAGTAGACAAAGGTGAATATTTCTAACACAGAGAGAAACTACAAACCCACATGTGAAGACTGAAACCAGCTTTTAAGAAATGCGTAAGAGCTCTGAAAGGGCTTCCCAGATGGCTCAGACAGTAAAGAATCGGCCTGCATTGCAAGAGATGTGGATTGGATCCCTGGGTTGGGAAGATCCCCTGGAGGAGGAAAATGGCAACCCAATCCAGTATTCTTTCCTGAAAAAATCCATGGACAGAGGAGTGTGGCAGGCTAAAATCCATGGGGTCACAAAGAATCTGTCACGACTAAACTCCTAAGCAGTCACGCATGCACGAGATGTAACAAACAATTCCCAGGGAGGTGATTTGTCCAGGGTCATACAGCTCTCAGAGGGCAAGAGGGCAGAGTGGAAGCCAAGACCAGGCCTTCTGACATGGGTATGTAAGTGGGGAATGGGATTTTACTTTATTTAAACTGATCAAAATATACATTCTATTTTAATCTTTTACTTAATTTTTTTTAATTTATTTTTTATGTTAATAAACTTCTGTTTGATTTTGTCCTGCTATTCTGTCATTTCTTACAGAGATCCTCAGCTAAGAACTCAGAAGGGTAAAGGGAAATAAGCCTCTATGTCACCCTAAGTCAGCTTCAATAATTGCCATAGTGAGCAGTCTTTTTTTTTTTGGGGGAATGAAATGTCCTATAGCTATCAATTAGGTCTAACTGGTTTATTGTATCGTTTAAAGTTTGTGTTTCCTTGTTAATTTTCTGTTTAGTTGATCTATCCATAGGTGTGAGTGGGGTATTAAAGTCTCCCACTATTATTGTGTTATTGTTAATTTCTCCTTTCACACTTGTTAGCATTTGTCTTACATACTGCGGTGCTCCCATGTTGGGTGCATATATATTTATAATTGTTATATCTTCTTCTTGGATTGATCCTTTGATCATTATGTAGTGACCTTCTTTGTCTCTTTTCACAGCCTTTGTTTTAAAGTCTAATTTATCTGATACGAGTATTGTGACTCCTGCTTTCTTTTGGTCCCTATTTGCATGGAAAATCTTTTTCCAGCCCTTCACTTTCAGTCTGTATGTGTCCCCTGTTTTGAGGTGGGTCTCTTGTAGACAACATATGTAGGGGTCTTGTTTTTGTATCCATTCAGCCAGTCTTTGTCTTTTGGTTGGGGCATTCAACCCATTTACGTTTAAGGTAATTACTGATAAGTATGATCCCGTTGCCATTTACTTTATTGTTTTGGGTTCAAGTTTATACACCATTTTTGTGTTTCCTGTCTAGAGAATATCCTTTAGTATTTGTTGGAGAACTGGTTTGGTGGTGCAGAATTCTCTCAGCTTTTGCTTGTCTGAAAAGCTTTTGATTTCTCCATCATACTTGAATGAGATCCTTGCTGGGTACAATAATCTGGGCTGTAGGTTATTTTCTTTCATCATTTTAAGTATGTCTTGCCATTCCCTCCTGGCTTGAAGAGTTTCTATTGAAAGATCAGCTGTTATCCTTATGGGAATTCCCTTGTGTGTTATTTGTTGTTTTTCCCTTGCTGCTTTTAATATTTGTTCTTTGTGTTTGATCTTTGTTAATTTGATTAATATGTGTCTTGGGGTGTTTCTCCTTGGGTTTATCCTGTTTGGGACTCTCTGGGTTTCTTGGACTTGAGTGATTATTTCCTTCCCCATTTTAGGAAGTTTTCAACTATTATCTCCTCAAGTATTTTCTCATGGTCTTTTCTTTTTGTCTTCTTCTTCTGGAACCCCTATGATTGAATGTTGTAGCATTTAATATTGTCCTGGAGGTCTCTGAGATTGTCCTCATTTCTTTTAATTCGTTTTTCTTTTATCCTCTCTGATTCATTTATTTCTACCATTCTATCTTCTAATTCACTAATCCTATCTTCTGCCTCTGTTATTCTACTATTTGTTGCCTCCAGAGTGTTTTTAATTTCATTTATTGCATTATTCATTATATATTGACTCTTTTTTATTTCTTCTAGGTCCTTGTTAAACCTTTCTTGCATCTTCTCAATCCTTGTCTCCAGGCTATTTATCTGTGATTCCATTTTAATTTCAAGATTTTGGATCAATTTCACTATCATTATTTGGAATTCCTTATCAGGTAGATTTCCTATCTCTTCCTCTTTTGTTTGGTTTGGTGGGCATTTATCCTGTTCCTTTATCTGCTGGGTATTCCTCTGTCTCTTCATCTTGTTTAAATTGCTGAGTTTGGGAGTCCTTTCTGTATTCTGGCAGTTTGTGGAGTTCTCTTTATTGTGGCGTTTCCTCGCTGTGTGTGGGTTTGTACAGGTGGCTTGTCAAGGTTTCCTGGTTAGGGAAGCTTGTGTCGGTGTTCTGGTGGGTGGAGCTGTATTTCTTCTCTTTGTTCAGTCGCTGTGGGAGGGAGGGAGGGATGCTGCAAACAAATGACACTGGCGTGCGCTCGCAGTGCCTCAGCCACACTGGGTCTGCCCCCGCTCACGGCGCGTGTAGCCTCCCTGCCCACACTGCTCGGGCTCTAGGTTGTTCCGCCAGGAACAATCCGAGGCTGGCCCTGGGTTGCATGCACCTCCCAGGTCCAAGCCGCTCAGGTTCAGGCACTCAGGTAGTCCTCAGAGGCGCAGACTCAGTTGGGCCTGCGTTTTGTGCTCTTCCCAGGTCTGAGCAGCTCAGGTGATGAGGTGTTTGGCGAGCGCCAATGCTGTGACTTATCGCCTCCCCGCCACTCGGTTATCTGGGTGTAAAACCAGCGCACCTTCTCAGGCAGATGTTGACCGTCCAGACCCCCAATAAGTTTTAGTTAGCAAAGAAGCCAGTTTTATAGATAATGTCTCTCTGGGGCTGCGATTGCCTCCCTCCGGCTCTGGCTGCCTGTCACCGGAGGGGGAAGGTCTGCAGCCGGCTATCTCTGTTTAGTCCTTTGTTCCGTGCGCGGGCTGGCGGTGTCTTAGGTTAGGGCTGGCTTTTCGCGTGGTAGATATCCCACAGTCTGGTTTGCTAGCCCAAATTATTTCGCTCAGATAGTGCTCAGGGTATTCAGGCCAGATTCTTACTCTCAGCGATGCAGCCCGCGCTGCGCCTCCTGCCCAGCCTTGCTAATGGCGGATGCAGGCGTCTGCGCTGCTTCTCCGCTGGGGAGTTACCGTAGGGCTGCAATCTGCGAGTTTTAATTGTTTATTTATTTTTTCTCCCTGTTATGTTGCCCTCTGTGCTTCCAAAGCTCGCACCGAATTGCAGTGTGAAGGTTTCCTGGTGTTTGGAAACTTCTCTCTTTTTAAGACTCCCTTCCCTGGACGGAACTCCGTCCCTCCCTCTTTTGTCTCTTTTATTGTCTTTAATATTTTTTCCTACCTCCTTTCGAAGAGTTGGATTGCTTTTCTGGGTGCCTGATGTCCTCTGCCGGCATTCAGAAGTTGTTTTGTGGAATTTACTCGACGTTTAAATGCTCTTTTGATGAATTTGTGGGGGAGAAAGTGTTTTCCCCGTCCTACTCCTCCGCCATCTTGGCGCCTTCCCCTTTACTTAATTTTTTAACCTTGAATCCCAGTATGTGGGATCTTAGTTTCCCAACCAGGGACTGAACACACAACCAATTCAATGGAAGTGTTGCAGGAAGGGGGACCCCTTCCAGGACCCAAAACTGGGCTCTTGTCTAACACTCAGAAATGAATTGTCCGAGGAGACACATGTGCTGACAAAGCAAGAGATTTTATTGGGAAAGGGCACCCGGGTGGAGAGCAGTAGGGTAAGGGAACCCAGGAGAACAGCTCTGCCTCGTGGCTCACAGTTTTACGGTGATGGGGTTAGTTTCTGGGTGGTCTTTGGCCAATCACTCTAGTTCAGAATCTTTCCTGGTGGCGCACGCATCGCTCAGGCAAGATGGATGCTAGCGAGAGGGATTCTGGGAAGTGGACCAACACGCGGTGTCTCCTTTCGACCTTTCCCGAACTCTTCTGGTTGGTGGTGGCTTGAAAGTGAAGTCGCTCAGTTGTGTCCAACTCTTTGCCACCCCACGGACTGTAGCCTAACAAGATCCTCTGTCCATGGGATTTTCCAGGCAAGAGTACTGGAGTGGGTTGCCATTTCCTTCTCCAGGGGATCTTCCCAACCCAGGGATCTAACCCGGGTCTCCCACATTGTAGACAGACGCTTTGCTGTCTAAGCCACCAGGGAAGTCCCAGGAATATGCTTTTAATAACCCCAAAGTTTCTAGGTTTGTCTCTGCTTGTTTAAACACATAGATCTAAGGTCATGCCCCTCTTGTTATACTGACATGTCTACAGTTTGGCTTTTTTATCTTAATGTTGCAAACCCAGCATCATCATGTGGACAAAGTACAGTAAGCCCTCTCACTCTATGAGGGCCATGCTTTGTCCCTGTCAGCCTCAGCACAGCACTCTGGGGGAAGCCTCAAGGTGGCCAGGCCACAGGAGGAGAGAGTCTGACCCCACTACCCTCCTCTACCCACTCAGCTTTCTCTAAATTTCCCAAAGGACTGAGCACCCCCAACACCGCCTTCCTTCTGGGGTCACCGGTCACGTCTCAGGAGTCCACATCCTGAGCTGAGCCAATCTGACCAGGTGTCACCCTCCCTCTGCACTGTTCAGGGGACCACGTGGTGGGAGGAAGCCGTCAGACACATCTGCTTCCACAACCAGGCTCTGCTCCTGCTTAACCTGCTGCCTCAGCCATGACCTCACCTCTCTGAGCTTCCATTTCCTTCTTCTGTCAACCAATCACAATCATCTTTTCTCAGACATTCATCCTGAGGATGGGGAGGTGGGTGGGGGCCCTACCCGCCTGCTTACCCAGGAATCTTATCTGGCTGAGTGTGAACAAGATCCAGTTGTTCTGAGCTCTGCAGATGCAGCCACCAGCTGTGCATCTCTGCAATAAACCACACACGTTCGGTCCAGATACACTTGGAGAAGCAAAAGAGAAAGTGAACGCCCTCACATCTGGATTGCTCAGATTAAATAAACACTCTGCCTACCAGGTCCCACCCTGGGCTAAACCCAGACTGTTGACTCCCTTAGCTAAACAAGCCACGCCTGACATGCCAGGTTCTTATTGACTCAGCACACCTTGCCCTGGGCTCTCCGAAGGAAGACCTGCCACCAACACACTGTGAGCCCCTTTTCCAATCCCTCCCCCTTCCCATGGGCTTCTTCCAGTCCCCTCGACCCTTCTATGCACTCACGCTCACCAGCCTGCCTGCTTTATTCATCTTGATGCCACCAGCACGTGGCACAGTCCTGGAACATAGCAGCTGCTCACCATATACTGGTCATATTCTTGCTGAGAGCCATGTCCATGTGGGTTCAGAGTCCACTGTCCCCTGCTCAGCTCCCACAGTACCTGGGAGAGGGGCCTAAGGCCACCCTTCAGCCACTCTATCCATGCTTCTACCCTCAACACTTGTGATCAGATCCTTCTCGACTTGGCCTTGATGAAAGGTATGGTACAAGTGCCTTTTGTCCCAGTGAGCCACAGGAGGAGGGCTGGCCTTGGCGGTCACCGCCATTAGGTGGACGCCTAAGTTTGCAGGAAGGGCTGAGAGCACACTGCTCTTTTCTCCCCTGGCTCATTTCCACCTGACAACAGATATATTTCTCTCCAAATGGAGGACTTTTACAGGAAGGCTAGTGTCCTGGTGTCACACAAGTGTATGTTCCTCGGTTCTTTGTCTCGTCACAACAAAGATTTGGAGCGATGGACATTAAAGCCCTTGGTGTGTCACGGCTCTTGGGTCTTGGACAAATCATGTTATAGCTCTTAGGCAAATCAGTGTTACAGCTCTATTTTATTTAGAAGATAGCAGGAGAATCTATCCTCGAAGTGTGAGGGCATGCCAACCCAAAGACTCAAAGAGAAGAAAGTGGAGGAGAGCGCAGGGGAGGGGGAGAGAGAGAGAGAGAGTGAGAGAGGGAGAGAGAGAGAAAGAGCACACACAAGCAGGAGAGAGAGAGAGAAAGCACTTTGGCTCCCCCTTTTATATGTTTTTTCCTCCCCTGGGCCTGCCCTATGCAAATTGGGCTTAGCCAGGAGTGCTGTTTGTTCTACCTGAAGTCTTCACTCTGGTCCTCGGACCTTCCTTTGTTCTATTTTCGCGGGCTTTTCCCTTCCTTCTCTTTTAGCCACCACCATTTTGGACTCCTTTTCCCAATTCTACCTGGTAACTCAGAAAAGTCTACAAGAGAGAGCCAACCCTTTCCCTTTTTAGTTCCTGAGAAGAGACTCATTGTGGGGAGAGGACTGAGCATGTGCCAGGGTCTGTGCTGGCACCATCCTCACATTTCCTATTTAATTCTCACATCATTTCTAGGAACTGTCAGCTCCACTGTACAGATAAAGAAACTGAGAAGCAAAGATCCCACAGCCTGACAGTCCTGCAGCTGGACTGCTAGTGGACTTTTCTGCTTTGTCCCAAGCAGAAGGGGCTGCAGTTTTCCTGGAACCGTGACCCCTCCTGGAGGCCTGCTTGACCTTCCATCAGGGCTGCTTCATCCCAGGAAATGTCCCTGGGCCATCACGGGCACTTCTTCCCTGCTTTTAGGGGAGGGACATAAGAGTGATGAGTGTTATTTATGAGGACCACACACTACTGTTTGGTCTTACAATCACCCATAATAAAAACCATGAATTTAATTTGATTTTGCAGACAAGGAAGAGGGGTTGGGGGGAGTGGAGTCGGGGAAGGGAGAGGCAGGGAATTTCTTCCAGCAACTCAGGGACTTCTATTTGGCAGGAGAATGTCAGCAGTTTATGTCTTGCAAAAGTCCATTTGTCCAAACACCACACACTCACGCTCTGTCCACAGAGTTCAGAGTTCAGGCTGGAACAGACACCCCTGAGCACAGACTCAGAGGGGTCAGGGGGTAAACGTTCAGCTGCCCTGCCCACTAACCTGCACAAGTCCGCCCCTGACCCCACAGGAGCTGCCGGGACTCAAGGATGCCTCCTCCCTGGAGCTTGGGATCCTCTGGGAGTGACCCCTACAGAAGGGGTTGTACAGGGAGGAACAGTGGGAGGCAGGGGTTTTCTTGGATGGAAAATCTGAGCGCAGTTGCCAGGGTCCAGCCCCGGCTGATCCAGGGTATTCGAAGGAGAGACGGCGTAGGCGAAGATCAGGAAACAATTGCTTAATTAAACGTTAATTAAGGATATAAAGAGTAATAGAATGAGGATAGCTCAGTGAGGAAATTCAGTGGAGAAAAGAGGCTGAAATAAGGATAGCTCAGTGAGGAAATTCAGTGTAGAAAAGAGGCTGAATAATTCAGCCAGAAGGTAAGAGAAAGAACGACATGGGGAGACCAAGTTTCCGTGAACAAGGCCCGCACTTTATTTTTCAAAGTAGTTTTTTATACCTTAAGTTATGCATAGAGGATAATGGGGGAAGGGGTAGAGTCATGCAGCAAGCCAGGCTTTCTTCCTGCAAACTTAGCATATGCAAAAGCTTAGGTGATTTGCATCATCTTCTGGCCCGGAGGCCTGTTAACATTTTAAGAAACTTATTTTTCTCTAAAGGTGATTATTCTAAAGTCAGGCGCCAGCCTCCAAAAAGCATTAGATAAAGTTGCATTCCTACAGAGCAAAGGTGTGGTGGGCTATAACAAGAAAAAGAATTAACTCAAGGGTCCAAGTTTACAAACATTAAAGCTACTACTTACACCAATTATATTAATCAATACACTGCCAGGGACACAGCAGGTAAGGGATATGGAAACTTAGCAGCAAACATTGGCCCAACAAGTGAAAATCCCTTCACCAATACAATTTCTAATCAATCTTTTAACTTCTCAAAAGAATCTATGTTTAGACAGTTTAGAACATCTCATGCCTCTCACAGTTGGGAGGCTCTGAACAATCACATGTGGCCGGAAAAACCTATTCAGGCAGGCTAGAGGATTTCCAAAGGAGTTTGTAGGTTAAACACTGTCACACCCAGGAATTATTAACTGGAGCTGTAAGCTAACTCTTTTTTCAGAGAGAGATAGTGGGGGACAGCCCCCTGTAAAGTCAGAGGTGTAGGTGAAAGCACAAAGCAGAAAGTAGGCAGACTCTGGTTTTGGGGGTAGATTGCTCGAGAATTTCCAGGGAGACTCCTGAGGCTTGATCCCGCCTTTGCGTATGCCAAGCCTCCTTCCTCATGACCTTTGCCAGGGACGGAGCTCGCTCCCCGCACGCAATCACCCCTCCTGCCTGCTCACTTTAAACCTCAGGCAGAAATCCAGGAAGCAAGGGGCAGGGAAAGCACGTGGACCTCCCTGTGGGACACCTGCCGGCATGAGGGTGCCCAGGCCCCACTTCCTCAGTGCCTTCACCACAGGACAGCTGGGACCCCTGAGCTGTGGGTGGGCATCCCGGGACTTACCTCCTGGCCAGGTAGCCCCTGCAGCAGGCCTGGAAGCCGATTATGACTTCCATGATCTTCAGGTCCTGCTCCTGGTGGGCCTGGCTGGAGGTGGGCCAGTACGCCGGCCCAGAAGAAGACCTTGCTCTCACTGATGCAGTACAGGTTGCTGTCGAGCTCAAGGGCTTTGATCTAGAGGAGGAGAGCCGGCTGCTAGCCCTCTCCAATAGGCTACCCCTGCCACCAAGGAACCCTGGAGCAAGGCCAAAGTCGAGGGAGGGCCTAGAGCTAGGGTTGGGCCTACTGCTGTAGGCAGCCTCACCTGGTACAGGGAAATGAGACTGAAAGGAAGCAGGGAAGTGGGCAGGTGGGGTTCAGCAGCACAGGGCAGATAACAAGTCAGACTTGTAGGGAAAGAAAATCCTCGGCTCTGAAAGGACCTTACGTGCAAACATCTCTGCCCACATGCATTTCTAACCACGGTGGCAATGGACATGGGGGTTCAGGCGGCATTACTTTAGATAAATAGAGGAATGGAGTTTCTTTAAACAGGCATTTTAAAGTCATGAGTGGCTTCAACATCCTAAGGAGCCAGAGGAGTCAAGCACGCAAGGCCAAGCAGTGCAGGGCCATGTGGAGGATGCTGGGCGAGGACCAGAGCTGGCTTGGGAGCAGCACTGTGTCAGTATAAGTCTCTTGTCACCAGTTGTCATCGACGGGGAGACTGAGTACAGCCTGGCTCATCACATATCCAAGAGTAACCAACTGTGAGATATTCTGTACAAACAGCACAACATGCTGAGAAGGACCAGCTTTAGTCTAAGCTTGGACCTCTGCAGACTCAGGACACTCCTGCTCAGTTAGGACCAAGACCCAGGAATAAGCCAACTGGGGAAGGTGCGCCAGCTGGTGTGACGGCAGCTCTGCCACTTACTGGCCATACCTTGCAGATGTTTGGGGTGTCTGGAGGCCTTACTGGTTGTTTCAAGTACGGATTGCGTTACTGACCTTGGTGGGGAGGAGTCAGGGTTGCCGCTAAACATCCTACAATGCACAGGACGGTCCTGGACAGTAACGACTGATCCGGCCTCCACCCCTCAGGAAGGGCAATGTGGAGGCTGAGAGGCCCTGTCGCAGAGTACTGACAGTGCAGTGCTAGGCTTCCCAAGACTATTTAATTCATGTTCTCTGACACAGTGCTGGTCACCTCCATTTTCCATGTGAGGCAACCAAGACTCAGAGAGGTGAATTCTCTGGCCCCAAATAACACAGAGATAGAGCCCCAGTACAAACTCCAGGGCCAGCACCTTTACCACAAATCTCACTTCCTTACCTGGAAAATGCACCTAATAATAATACACAGCCAGAGCACCTCACAGGACCGCTGCAAGCGTCTAACAAAACAGAACATGTGATGATGAGTAAGTACCTCCCACCTGCCCCCACCTCAGGGTTCAAGGTCATAGAATCCTCTCTGTCTCCCAAGAAGGTCCAGCCGCACCTTCCTTTGTGTGCCCTCCTCACTTTGCCAGTGAAGTGGATGATGCAGAAATCTGCTTTGTCCTTCAGCTGCTTGGGCTTCTGGAACTTGGGGTGGGTGTCCTGCTCCTGCACCACGTTCTCCTCGAAGCTCTTTCCCGTGGCTTTGGGGAACCAGCACTCCTCATCCAGCAGGGCAAGAATGCCAGGGGGCCTGCATTGAGGGGGACACAGTACCCCACAGATGAGCTTGACCTGCAAACCTACCCATTGTCACCAGAAACTCCAGATTTTCACCAGAATGTGGGCAATTCTTCCCTCACCATGGGAGAAAAAACAAGCATTACTGAAAGCACTCAACTTAAGAGCTCTAGTTTAAAAAGGAACTTCTGGTATCCAGGCTACAGCCGACACAACTGAACCCAATGATCCATGACAGTGGTTCTCCAATGAGAACTGGAAATCATCTGGTGGGGTTGACTGGCTGTGAGGACCCCTGACCTATGTCCAGAGGCTGCCCTCAGTTGGTGCTCCAGGCGCTGGAGTTCCTCTCAGACCCCCTGCCACAAGCTCTATGGCTGCACAACTATGCGGTGAGTGGTGACATTAGAACAAAATCTGGAGGAAGTGCCCCCAGAGCCCCAGAAACTTCTGTGCATGGAGTTTACAAGAGACCGACTCAGACAATGTGGGGACTGGCTGACAGGCCAGGAGCCACATGGGTTCTTAAAAAGGCTCATCATAGAAGTGAATCATTCCATGTTAGGATTGTGGACAGTTCCAGCCCCACCCTCACCCTTATCCCACCTCAGGTAATGTTACCAAAAGGTATGTATGGGAGGGTCCCTCTGCTCACCACTCAAAAGCCAGTAAACAGGCAAGTTGGTGGAAAGGAAAGTTTGCTTTATTTCAGACGCTGGCAACTTCAGGGGAGGGTGGTGGACATCTGTCCTGACTCCCCACACCCCCCGGACAAGCAGCGGGTGAGAGCATTTATAGATAGAGTTGAGGGGGTGGTGGGGTTACATGCAGAAACAGCACAGTCATCTCTAACAGTCATCTTCAATTGGTCATCAGTGGTCTGGCTTGCATCATCTTGGTTGTTTTAGGTACAGTTAACCTTCAGTTCCAAGGTGCACTTGTTCCCGTTTCTTTGTGGTCAATTCTCGGAATTGTGGCAGCTCAAGTCCTGGGTATAGCCTGGTCATCATGTAGTTAACTTCTCCACCTGGTGTTTTAGTATCTGTAAGACAGCTCACAGGATAAGGCTTAGAATATTATCTATAGCCCTTCAGAAAGAACTAAAGGTCCTTGAAAATCCTTAATGACTACATTATCTACTTATTTTGTTTTCCTTTGTTTCAGCATTTCTCACTTCTCTGATGAAATTTATTCTTTGATTAAGTTTTCCACAGGCAAAATGTAGCAGAGGATATATTGTGGCGTGGGGGTCCTGTGCCACTTAAGTAACACTTCAAAATGCACCAACTCTTCCTAGGCCATCTAATTAACTAACATTCAGTTCAGTTCAATTCAGCTCAGTCGCTCAGTCGTGTCCGACTTTGTGACCCCATGGACTGCAGCACCCCAGGCTTCCCTGTCCATCACCAGCTCCTGGAGTCCACCCAAACTCATGTCCATTGAGTCAGTGATGCCATCCAACCATCTCATCCTATGTCATCCTCTTGTCCTCCTGCCCTCAATCTTTTCCAGCATCAGGGTCTTTTCAAATGAGTCGGCTCTCTGCATCAGGTGGCCAAAGTATAGAGTTCCAGCTTCAGCATCAGTCCTTCCAATGAACACCCAGGACTTACCTCCTTGAGGATGGACTGGTTGGATCTCCTTGCAGTCCTACGGACTCTCAAGAGTCTTCTCCAACACCACAGTTCAAAAGCATCAATTCTTCTGTGCTCAGCTTTCTTTACAGTCCAACTCTCACATCCATACACGACCACTGGAAAAACCATAGCCTTGACCAGACGGACCTTTGTTGGCAAAGTAACGTCTCTGCTTTTGAATATGCTTTCTAGGTTGGCCATAACTTTCCTTCATTGCCTTTCTTTGGAATTGGAATGAAAACTGACCTTTTCCAGTCCTGTGGCCACTGCTGAGTTTTCCAAATTTGCTGGCATATTGAGTGCAGCATCATCTTTTATGATTTGAAATAGCTCAACTGGAATTCCATCACCTCCACTAGCTTTGTTGGTAGTGATGCTTCCTAAGGCCCACCTGACTTCACATTCCAGGATGTCTGGCTCTAGGTGAGTGATCACACCATCTTGATTATCTGGGTTGTACTTTTTGGTACAGTTTTTCTGTGTATTCTTGCCACCTCTTCTTAATATCTTCTGCTTCTGTTAGGTCCATACCATTTCTGTCCTTTATTGAGCTCATCTTTGCATGAAATGTTCCCTTGGTATCTCTAATTTTCTTGAAGAGATCTCTAGTCTTTCCCATTTTATTATTTTCCTCTATTCCTTTGCATGGATCACTGAGGAAGGCTTTCTTATCTCTCCTTGCTATTCTTTGGAACTCTACGTTCAAATAGGTATATCTTTCCTTTTTTCTTTGCTTTGTGCTTCTCTTCTCTTCACAGCTATTTGTAAGGCCTTCTCAGACAGTCGTTGTGCTCTTTTGCATTTCTTTTTCTTGGGGATGGTCTTGATCCCTGCCTCCTGTACAATGTCACAAACCTCAGTCCATAGTTCATCAGGCACTCTATCAGATATAGTCCCTTGATTTATTTCTCGCTTCCACTGTATAATCATAAGGGATTTGATTTAGGTCATACTTGAATGGTCTAGTGGTTTTCCCTACTTTCTTCAATTTAAGTCTGAATTAGGCAATAAGGAGTTCATGGTCAGAGGCACAGTCAGCTCCCGGTCTTGTTTTTGCCGAGTGTATAGAGCTTCCCCACCTTTTGCTGCAAGGAATACAATCAATCTGATTTCGGTGTTGGCCATCTGGTGATGTCCATGTGTAGAATCTTCTCTTGTGTTGTTGAAAGAGGATGTTTGCTGTGACCAGTGCGTTCTCTTGGCAGAACTCTGTTAGCCTTTGCCCTGCTTCATTCTGTACTCCAAGGCCGAATTTGACTGCTACTCCAGGTGTTTCTTGACTTCTTACTTTTGCATTCCAGTCCCCTATCATGAAAAGGGCATCTTTTTGGGGTGTTAGTTCTAAAAGGTCTTGGAACACAAAGTGATGTTGCTGTCAGGGTTTTCTGACCTGTAGCAAAGGAAGTCTGGCTTGGTTCTTATCTCTAGGGAATGAACTTTGATCCCATCTCTTCACAACAAGTTTTTTAAAATTAGCATTAATTGAGCACCTACTCTGTGTCAGCCATCATGTGAAGCACTTTGCATGCATGATCTCAGTTTTCTCCACAATAAAATTGAACAGATGAAGAAACTAAGGCCAAAAGTAGTTCAGTAACTTGTCCAAGGTCATGTAATCTACCCCTTCCAAATGGGTTTCAACTTTTCTCAACCTGAGGCTGTTCACTACCAGCAAATGACATGGAGGAAACATTCCTAATGGGATCTTGAGAAGGAACAACCTCGATCCCAACCTTAGGATCCTGCCTGGAGGAGGTGTGTCTGCCAGGAGAAAGCTAGCCTGGGGAGATCTTCCCAAGAGGATCTGGATAAAATTTCTGGCACGCTGTGTGGTTTGCCTGGACAATTTGGCCTCAGCCACAAAACTCTCCCAGGCATTGTCTTCAGTGAGCAGGAACTGCGGTTCTTCCCTGTTTACTCTCTCTGGGAAATGATCACTGACGACGTCAGTAAAGTTTTTGCTCTCTACACAGAAAAAAAGGAAAAAAGATTGCAAGAAATTATGGTGGAACATAAACGGTATTGAGTTTAAAGTGGCTCAGCAATAAAGAACCTGCTTGCAATTCAGGAGACACATGAGACGCGGGTTCCATCCCTGGGTAAGGAGTACCCCTGGAGGAGGAACTGGCAGCCCACTGCAGTATTCTTGACTGGAGAATCCCATGGAGAGAGGAGCCTGGCAGGCTACAGTCCACGAGGTTGCAAAGTTTGGACACGACTGAGTGACTGAGCAAACAAGAACTCACATAAAGTGGCTCAAGTTCACCTTCCTGAGCAAAAGTCATCTGGGGTACTGTTAATGGATTCACCTGGGCTTACAGGTAGTCCGTTCCCCTGCCCCTAATTCATAAGTTGAAATTCTGATGCATCCTTCCCCCTGCAATGACTGTATTAGGAGACAGGGCCTTTAAGGCAGTAATTAGGTAAAAAGAGACCATAAGTGCAGAGCCCTAATCCAATAAGATTGGTGCCCTTATTAGAAGAGACATCAGATTTCTTTCTCTCTCTCTCTACCCCCTCAGCAGGAAGGCTTCTAATTTTTTCCCTTTTTCCTGCATCACTTAGGGAGAAAGGAAACTAGAACTTGCCTGGAGGGAATCCACAGAATTAACTCTGTATTGATTGATTTGGAGGGTGGGGGGGCGGTGGGTGGGGGAAACAATGGAGCTTCTGGGTGTCTGCAGGGGTGCTTGAGATCTATGGGACCAGTATCTGCCTGAGGCAGTCACACCTGGTAAGCAGGTGTTTATATATGGGAGCACTGGGCAAAAGCCCTAACACAGCATGGGGGAGGGGCGATGCTGGAGAAAGAGGTTTCCACCTGAAACTAACACATTCCAGGTAGAGGGGACAGCAGCACACTGGGCAGGACCTACTGTGTGGCAGGCACTGGCCCAGGACATGGACACACATGATATTTTACCCCCATGAACACATAGGGAAACGTTATTTCCATTTTACAGGTGAAGTCAGTTAAGGAGCTCCAGGTCACACAGGTGGGATGCGGCAAAGGCCAGGGGTTTAGTTCAGGGTCCGCTGACCCTCGCAGAGCAGCTGGGTGGACAGCAGGGCAAGAGCTGGAGGAAGCAGCCTCTGTGGTGATGCCCCAGGGCCTGTGAGCAGGAGGAGGCTGAGACCAAGGGAGAGGTCAGGAGAAGCTCTGGGATGCTGGGAGGCCACCTCCCCTGCCCCTCCTGTCCTTGGGGACTCCCCCTGCTGTCCCCCTCCCTGTCCTGCCTGCACTTCTGAGTCAGTTGCTAATGACAGTGGGAGAGGAAGTGAGCACCTTAACTGATGCTCTCTTGAGAGAACCAACCCTATTTCCTTTTAGGTTCCCCAGAAAAGAGTCATCATGGGCAGAGGAAAGAGGGTTAGCCCTCTCTTGTAGACTTTCCTGAGTTACTAAGACTCTGGACCCCCTATAAAGTCCTCCAAAATAGACCTATTGTCAAGTGGAAATAAGTTGAGGTAGAAAAGAGGAGTGTGCTCTCAGCCCTTCCTGTGAACTCTGCATCCATCCAAATGGCCTTGATCACCCAGCCTGGGCCGCTGGGACCAAAGTCACTGGTGTCATTGTTGCCTTCATGGACAAGACTACAGGGACCTAGACATCACCAACTCAATGGACATGAGTTTGAGCAAGCTCCAGGAGTTGGTGATGGACAGGGAAGCCTGGTGTGCTGCAATCCATGGGACTGCAAAGAGTGGGACACATGACTGAGTGACTGAACTGAACTCAACTGAGACTATAAAGGTTGTAGGTAACATGCTCAGAATGGCTAAGTGGTGGTCTTAGGGCCCTCTCCCAGGTACCATGGGAGCAGAGCAGGGGACTTCCTGGGGATTTCTTGGGCAAAGTGTTGCCAGGATTGGGCTTTGAAAGATGAGCATAACTTTGCCATGTGGTAGGAGCAGGTGTTTCTGGAAGAAGGATCTGAGGGAGGAAGCGCCTGGAACCCGCATGAGTGTGCTCCTCAGTAGCAGGAGTATGACCAGTATGCAGTGAGCAGCTGGTATCTTCTCGGACTGTGCCAAGTGCTGGCTTGTGGGGTTGGAAGGATTGGGTGGAGGGGCTGGAAGAAGGCCATGGAGTAGACGGAGCACTATTGTCAAGGGCCCTCACAGTCTATTGGTGGTGGATCCTCCTTCACAGAGCCCAAGGCACAATGTACTCAGCCATGAAGGACTTCACAGGACAGGACTGGGTTTGTTCATCTAAGGGAGTCAACAGGGAAGATGGGATTAGCTCAGGGTGGGGCCCGGTGGGCAGGTTGTGGGTTTATCTGAGCAACCCAGATGTAAGGGCGTTCACTTTCCCTTTTGCTTCTCCAGGTATGTCTGGGCCCAGAGAGTGTGTGTGGTTTATTGCACAGCTGGTGGCTGCATCTGCAGAGCTGAGAACAAGTGGATCTTGTTCACACTCGGCCAGAGGAAGACTCCTGGGTGAGCAGGGGAGTAGGACCCCGCCCATCTCCCCATCCTCAGGACAACTGCCTGAGAAAAGGATGATTGTCACTAGTTGACAGAAGGAAACAGAAGCTCAGAGAGTTGAGGTCATGGCCAGAGGGGCAAGTTAAGCAGGGGCAGAGCCTGGATGTGGGGGCAGGTGTGTCTGAGGGCTTCCTCCCACCCCTGAGGCCCCTAAATGGTGTACAGGGAGGGCGACACTTGCTCAGGTGGGCTCAGCTCAGGAAGTGGACTCCTGAGATGTGAGCGGTGACCCCAGAAGGAAGGTGGGTGTTGGGGTGCTCAGCCCTTTGGGAAATCTGGAGGAAGCAGATGGGGTAGAGGACAGGAGAATCAAAGCCTCTATTCCTATGGTCTGGCCACCTTGAGGCTGACCCCAGAGTGCTGTGCTGAGGTTGATGGGGGAAAGGGTTCCTTTTGAGATACAAGGATTCCAGGTTCATCAGCAGGCATCTGAGTGCCTGCTCAGTGCCAGGTCCTAGAGGGAAACTGAGGCCTGAGAGGGGAGGGGCAGGAGACCAAGTGGGGAAATGCAGGGCATTGCCTTCCTGTGCTCTCTGGGCCCTCAGCTCAGGGCTGCCCATGATGGTTGATCATGTCTGGGGAAGATGGTCCAGATGGAGGAAGTGAGAAGGGCTTACTATGCAATGTCTGCATTATGATCCTGGTTTTGCAATATTAAGATACAAAGTCAAACTATAGACATGTTAGTGTAACAGGAGGGGTGTAGGCTTAGATCTATGTGTTTAGACAGGCAGAGAGAAACTTAGGAACTTTGGGGTTATTAAAATCATATTCCTGGGGCTTCCTTGGTGGTCCAGTGGTTTAGACTACCTGCTTCCACTGAAGGGGTTGTGGGTTCAGTCCCTGGTTAGGGAATTAAGATCCCACATAGTGGGCAGTGCAGCTAAAAAAAGAAAAACAGAGTTTACAATTTGATCAGTTAAAATAAAATCACATTCCCTACTTACATACCAGTGTCAGAAGGCCTGGACTTGGCCTCTACCCTGCCCATGGAGAGCTGTGTGACCCTGGACAAGCCACCTCCCCAGGGAGTGTTTGTTCAGTTCTCTTACCCATTTTAAAAAGCTGGTTTCAGTCTGCTCATATGGGTTTGTAGCTCCTCTGTGTGTTGGGGACATTCACCTTTATCCTCTCTAAGTATTGCAGACATTGTCTCCAGGTCTCTTGCATTTTGATTTGGTTTACGGTGTCCTTAGCAATTTCTAATTTTTAAGAGGTCCAATGGTTTCTGGGATTTGTGTCTTGGTGAGACAGTTTTCCTCAAGTTAGCAGTATTTTTGCAGTATGTTTTGCATAATGTTTTCATTTCTTCCAGTACGTTTGTAGGTTTTTTTTCATTCTGGTTTACCTTTAGGTCCCTTTAGGTTTCACTAATTGATTAGAGCTTTTTGTTTCTTCTTCTTCCTCCTTTTCTTCTGCCTTCTACCTTCTCCCTCTTTCCTTTTTTCTCCTCCTCCTCTCCTGCTCTCCCAGACTCCCTACCTTCCTTCCTGCATGTCTGCTGCTTTATCTCCTTAAAGCAGGATTTACTTAACAGGTACCTACTGCAATCAAAAAGGAATACACTGCTTTTTTCTGCCTTTAAAGGAGCCTCCAGTGCAGTAAGGCATTATTCAGATTTTAGCAGGAGCCCATGTCTTTCCACAATTCTCTCTTCCTCTTTCTCTTGCTGTAAAAATATCATGGCTGGAGTAAGGAAACATGAGGAAGTACAGGTGTGTCCTGCCACCTGAAAGTACAGTACAGCTTTCCTACAAAAGCTTTCCTAAACCAAGATGGCCTAGTGTGAAGAAAATATAGGCCTCACTTCACAGTTTACTGGCAGAGGGTGATCTTTTGGAAAGCAAGGGACGTCCATAAATGGAAACACTCAGAAATCTGACTGCTCTGTCAGAAAGAGCTTCTATCAAGACAGATAAAGAAAACAAATGGAATTACCCAACTGCAGGTAAAAGAGGTGTGGTGCTGTGTCTTCAAGAAGTTGGTGGTTTCATGTCCCACTAATGGGTCCCACATCTTGTATTTTAGCCATGCGGTGTCTGGGTGGGGGGAGGGAGCCCTGGAGGCCCTGGAGCAGGAGGAGCAGCAGAGAAGAGACAGGGCGCCTGCCCAGTGCTGGGAGCTGCAGAAACTCCACACAAACAGACCCGCTACCAGGAAAGTGCAAGGTTCCAGGGGGGCCTGGAGAGGAACCAGGGGAGACAGCAGGGGGAGGAGGCTGTGGAGTGGGAACTCTAATTACAGGTAACATTTCACCTGGTGAGGCAGGTGGGGAAAGGCCTTGCAGGGGGAGGGGCACCCTGAGAGAAGGCCTGGAGGCTGGGGGGGTGGGGATCAGAAACCAGGGAGCTGGGAGTCCTCCAGGTCCCTCGACCAGGCCCCGTGGAGTCAGGAGGGTGAGGAAGACAGGAGTAGGAGCTTCAGGCGGGCCTGGCGATGGGCTAAGGACTCTGCACTTGATCCTGCCCTAACCCCTCCTTCCCTGCCCAAGGTGGATAACTTGCAGCCACATGGAGCGAGATGTTTGGTGAGAACCTCTGCCCACATGGAGGGGAAGCCTCTGCATCTGGTCATATAGTTAGGTGGGGAGTCTTTTCAGGGTTCTCCCTGCTCCCACTGATAGGATTTTCGGGCAGTGACCAATGAGAGGCTAACAGAGGAGGATGCCCTGGATACTAATCCAGCAGCAGAAGCACTGTCCAGCATCCACACCCAGCTGAGGCCCCAGACAAGGGTCAAGACCAGGACAAGAATGGCAGGGAAGGATGGAAGGATGAGGTGGACGGTCCAAATGCATTTTCAAGTGTTTGGCATCATCCAGGATCAGCCCTTCCTGCCCAAGCTCTCCTCCTCTCTCTGCCTTGGCTCTTGGTCCTTGTGTTTCCCAATTTCAATTGGCTGCCCTGGCTCCTGGGGTCCTACAGCTTCGAGGCAGAGAAGGAGGCAGGGGACCAGCCAGCTCTACTCTCCCATGTGCCTGGAGATGGGCCTGTCTGTGTAAATTCTCTCCCATCCACGCAGTCAGTGCCCACAGCCTCCATCACCAGGCATACTCCCTGGTAATCAAGCTGATGGTTACTATTCCTGAGGGGAACCCTGGGCATTGCAGAAGGAAGGTGATAGAAAGAAAGATTCTAGGATCAGGGCTCAGGTTAGGGGGTTTGGGGGAAACTCTAAGGAAGTTGGGCCACTCTAGACTGGATGCTGTAGAGAATGGCAGGGGCAGTTTTACCAATGATTGTCTCAGTAACTCTATCTACTGAGAGGGGAGACCAGAGCAAGGATAAAGGTGCAATTGGTAAATAAAAAGCAGTCATGATTTTCAGCCAAGGCAGGGAGTGTGAAGACTCTGGGTTCCTGTCACCACCACCCCTGCTTTTTAATTATTATTATTGTTAGCAGCAAAGTGAAAAGAAGCCGGGTATGGGATCTTGAGCCCAGAAAGTGGGTGGGATCCAGTTCTCCATGAAGAAGGTTTCTGACCTTGGGCAAATCACAGAACATCTATGCTTCAGCTTCCTTAGCTGTAAATGGGGATACAGTGGTACACACCTCCTGGTTATTAGAACAATATGGATTATAATTTATAAAGTCTTAGAGTAACTACCAGTGCAGAGCAAAATCAGAAATACAAGCCACTCTCACGAGTAGCTGTTACTGTAACTATAAGGACCTTTACTATCACTTCAGTCAGGTCTCAGCAAGAATACTTAAATAAGTATTCTTTTGCCTTCTTAAAATACTGCCTTAGTATAATTAACACACTTATTTTCTCATCTCCCAACACAAGATAGTCAACACCGGAACCAAAAGAAGTTCTCTATATAAAGATCTGCTATTTAAAAAAATAACAGAGAACTGGCAAGACAAAGGATGGACACCATCGCATATGATATGTGTGAATGTAAATTTGTACAGTTTCTTTGCATGACAAAGTAGCTTAAGTATGAAAAAATGTTAGGTGTTGATACCCTTGGATCCAGTCATTCTACTTCTAGAAATAGCTTAATGAAAGAATCTTAAATGGAGGCAAAGTTTTATGCAAGAAGAGTGTTCTTTGCACTATTACTTACATAAAGAATTAAAAACAGCCTGAAGTCCAACAATCAGGAGTGGACAGCAAAGATGACACCATTCGGGTCCTCAGCTGACCAAGGCAGGGCTGCAGGGATTGGAGTGGGGCTGGTGGGACGCCAGAAAAAAGGTTTGTGGGATAAAGGCTATTGCAGAAGCGAGGAAGATGTGGGCTGTGGGAGCTACAGCAGCGGGAATGTTATCAAGGCAGAGACTCAAGCACAGGGTGCATGACATCATTTGCAATAAAGAGAGTCATTTTCCAATTAACATGCATCCACAAAGAGACATTTTTGTACATTAAAGCAAGTAGAGCATAGTCATCACAAACCTGGAATTTGGATCAGAAAGACTTGGGTTCAAGGCTGGGCTCCAGCAGAAATGGGAAAACTTGTACTGATCTAAGTTTAGGTGAGTTTCAGGAGCCTGCACGTCATAGACAGTGGATCAGTATCACCTATAACCAATTATTAACACAAGCATTCCCAACCTCATGTAATTCCAGAGGATTCCCTTCCTATCTGTTCTTCTGTCTCTGGTTTTATTGTTCCTGTAACTTCGCAGATGGCTGTCTCCTGATTATACTCTCTTGTACCCCAACAGGAGAGCAGAACTCTGACTGGGGAGGATGAGTAACTTTCCTTAACAAGTGATCTGCAGAGCCCAGGGGACAGAGAATCACGCTGAGTTAAATCCATGGTGGCACTGATGGCTGTCCCAGGGGAAACCACCCAGGACCTCACCCCTCGCTGCCCCCTCAGGCACTGCTCACCCGCGATCAAGCCTACAATCTGTTTTCTCTTCCCCAAGGGTGAAACGACACCTCCTTCCAGCCTGACACAGACGGGTTAGCTGAAGGGAGATTTCTGAGACCCTGCTGATGCCACCATGAGCTCAGAAGATCCCAGGGACCGCTCAGGTAGTCAGCCACCTCGTCTCTGGCAGATTCCTACTTGTGACCCAGAATTGAGGGTGGTGTCTCCAGGCCAAATTAACCTGCCGAGCAACCAAGAACCAAGAAAGGCATGTATTAGCATCCCTCAGAGAGGCAATGGGGAGTCCCCTAACACTTGGCGGTCTGTCCCCACAGCCTCTTTCCTGGTCCTCTCCTCAGGGAGCCACAGATAAGATGCTAACTTCCTCCCCCTGCCTCCTGACCCCCAGCTAATGACTCAGAAATGCGGCAGGGCAGCCCATGGAGGGGTGTGGGCACAGAAGAGAAGGCAGGACAGGGAGAGGAGGTCCCCTGGAGCATCTCCTGCCCTCTCCCTTGGTCTAAGCCTCCTTCTGCTCCCAGAACCTGGGGTGTCAACACAGAGGCTCTTTCCTCCATCTCTTGCCCTGCTGCCCACCCAGCTGCTCCGTGAGGGTCAGTGGACTCTAATCTGAACCCCAATCTGGCCTTTGCTGGCTCCCACACCTGCCTGTGAGATCTGGAGCACCTTACCTGACCTAACCTGTAAAATGAGAAGAATATTTCCCTATGTTGTGATGAGGACTGAATATAATGTGTGTCTGTGGCCTGGGCCGGGGCCTGCCACATAGTAGGTCCTGCCTAGTGCCGTGCTGTCCCCTCTACCTGGAATGTGTTATTCCAAGTAGAAACCTCTCCCCTTCTCTAGAATCCCCTCTCTCCTGTGCTGTGCTAGGGCACCTGCCCAGTGCTCCCATATATAAACACCTGATTACCAGGTGGCTGCCTCAGGCAGATACTAGTTCTCTTGTTCTCAAACGCCCACGCGGACAACCAGGTGCTCAGTTATTTCCTCCACCCACACCACCCTAATCAGTCAACACACAGATCTAGTGCTGTGGGTTCGCTCCATGTGAGCCCTGTTTGTTTCTCCCTTAGTGAGGCATGAGAAAAAGAAAACCTAAGAGCACTTCATTTCAGGGAAGAGAGAGAGAGAGGAAGAGATCTGACATCTCTTCATTTAATATGGACACTGATATTACTGAATTAAGGCCCCACACTTAAGGCCTCATTTCACCTAATTACTGCCTTAAAGCCCCCAATCTTCTAATACAGTCATTGCAGAGTGGGTGGGTCTGGGCGTTAACTTATGAATTGGGGCTGGTGCACACAGTCAACAGCATGCCAGATGAACGCTGCTCAGAAAAGTGAACTTTAGCCACTTATCAGACCAGATCAGATCAGTCCCTCAGTCGTGTCCAACTCTTTGCGACCCCATGAATCGCAGCACGCCAGGCCTCCCTGTCCATCACCAACTCCTGGAGTTCACTCAGACTCACATCCATTGAGTCAGTGATGCCATCCAGCCATCTCATCCTCTGTCATCCCCTTCTCCTCTTGCCCTCAATCCCTCCCAGCATCAGAGTCTTTTCCAATGAGTCAACTCTTCCCATGAGGTGGCCAAAGTACTGGAGTTTCAGCTTTAGCATCATTCCTTCCAAAGAAATCCCAGGGCTGATCTCCTTCAGAATGGACTGATTGGATCTCCTTGCAGTCCAAGGGACTCTCAAGAGTCTTCTCCAACACCACAGTTTAAAAGCATCAATTCTTTGGCGCTCAGCCTTCTTCACAGTCCAACTCTCACATCCATACATGACCACAGGAAAAACCAGAGCCTTGACTAGACGATACTTTGTGGGCAAAGTAATGTCTCTGCTTTTAAATATGCTATCTAGGTTGGTCATAACTTTCCTTCCAAGAACTAAGTGTCTTTTAATTTCATGGCTGCAGTCACCATCTGCAGTGATTTTGGAGCCCAGAAAAATAAAGTCTGACACTGTTTCCACTGTTTCCCCATCTATTTCCCATGAAGTGCATCACACCATAGTTTATTCTAATCTTCAATTTTTATTTTCTGTCTAGAGAGCCAAAGCTTTTTTGAGGATGTCCTTGAGTATTTCCAGGGGAGTGTGAGATGGGAACAACTGCAATTCCTGCTCACTGAAGACAAACCCTGGGAGAATTTTGTGACCGAGGCTGACTTGTCCAGGTAACCATGCAGGTACCCCAGGAATGTCACCTACATGCCCCCAGGAAGATTATCCCAGGCTAGTTTCCTCCAGGCAGATCCTATGGTTGAGGGCGAGGATGTTTCTCCTCAAGATCCTATGTGGAATGTTTCCTCTGTGTTATTTGTTAGCATTAAATGACGTTGGGTTGAGAGGAGACGAAACCTGCAAGGAAGGGCAGGTTATATGACCTTGGACAAGTTACTTAACTACTCTCTGCTTCATCCTGTGTTCAGTTTTATTGTGAGGACACTGAGATCATGCACACAAGTGCTTTTCATGATTGCTGACACAGAGTAGGTGCTCAGTCAATGTTAATTTTAAAATAAGCTTGTTGGGAAGAATCAGGGACCTTCTTCCTGGAGATGATAAACAAGAAGGACATCCTTTAGGTCAAGTCAGAAAATTCTGACCCGAACATCATTTTGTGTTCCTGGGGATTCCGATCAGAACTCTTTCATTCCCCATTTTAGGAATTATACAAACACTGCAGGTTCCTGCTGGCCAATAAGGCAGAGAGGCTGGAGGGGAACTGGTTGGACCTGGTGGGATCCTGAATCTAGCCCTGCCCAACTCTGGGCCTGTGGGTTTAAGACTTTGAGTCTCAGATTTGTTATGTGTTATGTCTCCAGTGGGAATACCAATTTAAACTGATGGACTGTAGTGATGGCCTCAGAGTGAACTGCAGAGTCAGAGGTGGGGAACCAAGTGCAATCATCTCATCGAAAGGCCCAGGGAGGCCTGGATCAGGGTCAGACCTAAAGGTCAGGGTGGAGCAGAGGGTCCAGGTTGGAGGACTAGTAGGCAGGCTTGGGCAGCAGGCCAGGATTAGAGTGAGGAAAGTGGGCCCTGAGGACACAGAACTGAAGGGGCTGTGACTCTAACAGAGGTCCTGGGAGTGGGAGAGGGGATATTTCTTCCCTTCCTGATGGGATCCCCTCAAGCTGGGCTAGAGGGCCCTGGGTGACCATGTCCTCCACACCCTGCTTGGGACCTGGCTTCTCCCTCCATCTGGGACCCTCTTCTAGTCTACGTGGAGCCACCCTGACAGTGGGAAGGCCATGTGGCTCAGTGAGCCCTCCAGGGTCATAGTAAGTGGCTGCGATTGTGTGTCATTTGAGCGATTCTGAGGAGCCTCACGCATCCCCACCAAAGAGGAAAACACTTCCTCCACCAGCTGTGCAAGTGCCAGTCTCTTCAGACTTAGCCATTCAGATGGGCATTTCCTCAAGTCTCCTGAATCTTTAGAGGTTTCATAATGTTTCACACTGCCTTGGGGTGCAGGCACATGAAGCTGTCACAAATTAACATGTGACCCCTGAGAGGTCAGCGGTGCTGGGTCCTGGGTCAGGAGTCAGTGAGGTGGGCTGGAGGGGCCACGGGGAACAGAGCTCACAGCAAATCTCCTGCTTCCCAGTCAATATGTGCAGTGGACAGACCCAGTGTCTTTCTGCTGAGAAGGCCAAGGGTATCAGGCTTGGGTGAGAGCAGATGCCAGGCAAAATGATTGTTAAGGGTCCTTCTAGCTGAGTTTTGATTAAAAAATAAATAAATAAAATTCTAGATGCACAGTTAGCCAATCTGAAAAGTATGAGGGCACAGTCCCAGGACTGTCCTTACATTTCCCATCAAGGGCAAATTTGGGGGATCCCACAACCACCCTCAGATTCTAGAACTCCATAGAAGGATGCACAGACTCACTTAAAGCTTCAGGATCTCAGTTATGGTTTATTACAGGGAAGGATGCAGTTTCCCATCAGCCACAGGGCAGAGTCTGGGCAGGTTTCACACATGAAGCATACATTGTCCCCAGGATGCATTACTGTCCTGGATCCAGTGTGGCAGGACACATGGAGCACTGCCCGCCAGGGTGCTCACCCTATTTAACAACAAATTACCCTGACCTGTCATCTCCAGCCCCTCCCAGAGCTCAGACTATTGCCCTAGAGCCCAGCTCCTCCAGAGGTCAGAACTGATACCACGTGACCCAGAGGCCCACCACATGTCAACTTGTCAGACTCTCCAGTGGCCAAAGTCCCAGGCAGATGAGGACATTCTTATCAGCCAGAATATTCTTGGGGCCTAGGGACCACATCCTAGCAGCCACGAGCAAAGAACAAGTGAACTCCTCACTATACACTAAGGTCCCTGAATGAAGGGTTTTCTGCTCTAATCCCAATTCTCTTTGTTTATCAGTGAAGTTCCCATTTTACACACAGTCTGGAAGTGATGGTGTTGGTCTGCTTTGAGGTGTCTTTATCAAATATCTCTCTTAAGTTATAGGTATCTGAAGATGGCCTTTGCTTATTTATTCCATGTTTGAATAAGTACATGGAGCACTAACAATATACAAATGAGTGTTTAAGGTTGGAAAAAATTTTACATTAGTAAAATTCTTGTGATTTACAATAAAATCTCTGCGGTTTATGCAGGATAGAGTTTGTTGAGCCTGTTTCTTAGACAAGCAAAGTGTCTTTCTAAGGCTTTAATGTTCATTGTTACAGGGAAGAGGCAGATGTACTCCGTGAATGTCTGATCAAGCTGCAAACAGACTTGGCCGGGGAGGACCAAGACAGGCTACAAAAATACCAGCAGGAAAAGGAGAGGTTTTTGAAGGAGTTTCCTCAGGTAAAAGAGGAGCTGAAGGAGAGCATAAGAAAGCTCCATGAGCTTGCAGACAATGTTGACAAGGTGCACAGCGACTGCACCATCTCCAATGTGGTAGCTTCCTCCACCGGCATTGCGTCTGGCACCCTGAGCATCCTTGGGCTGGTTCTGGCACCCTTTACAGCAGGCCTCAGTCTGGGACTCTCAGCCGCTGGAATAGGGCTGGGAGCAGCAGCTGCTGTAACAGGTTTGTCCACCATGGTGGTGGAAAATGTACACATGTCATCAGCAGAATCCCAGGCCAGTCTCCTTGACATAGCCAAAATAATTTCCTATGTATATGATCTCTACCAAGTTAAAGTCTTTGGGAGCCATATTCGTGCCATCAGGGTGGCCAGAGGCAACCCTCAGTTAGTAGCCACTGCTCAGCGCTACATAACCACTGGGCGAGTCTCTCTCCGAAGTGCCCGGCAGGTGAGAAGACATTTCAGAGGCACTGCTCTGGCAATGACTAGAGCAGCCCGTGTCAGGAGAGGAGTCCTGTCAGGTTTATTCATGGGGCTGGACGTGTACTCCCTGGTGAAAGACGCACAGGACGTGCAGGAGGGGGCAAAGACAGCATTGGCTGAGAACATGAGGCAGAAAGCCCGGGAGCTGGAGAAGAAGTTGGAGGAGCTCACCTGGATCTATGAGAGTCTGCAGTAGGGCCCGACTGGGCCACCCCTAGAGCAATGCAGGGACCAGGGACGCGTGCAGGGTCAAGGGGAGAAAGCACTTACTGTGGACTGAAGAAGACACTGAGGGCAGAATAAGGGAGAGGCAGGGAGACTAGCAATGAGAGGCCAGGAATAGGGGAGCTTTGAAAATGGGAGAAAGCCAAAGTAATCCAGCACAAGTAGCAGAGCTCCTCTATCGCCCTCCCCAGGGTCTGATATTCCAGCAAGTAGGGTTTCCCCTGGTGAGGGTCTCTAACCCTACTTCTCCAGCATCAACTCACCTTTGAGCTCGTGGGTAGTGAGTTGCTTGTTCCCATGTTTTATTAAAGTATAGTTGATTTACAATATTGTATTAGCTTCAGGTGTGTAGCAAAGTGTTTCAATTATATGTGTATCTGTGTTCATATTTATCCCTTTTAAATTTTTTATAAGTTCTTCAGTTCAGTTCAGTCGCTCAGTCATGTCTGACTCTTTGAGACTGCAGGAACCACAGCATGCCAGGCCTCCCTGTCCATCACCAACTTCCAGAATTTACTCAAACTCATATGCATTGAGTCGGTGATGCCATCCAACCAACTCATCCTCTGTCGTCCCCTTCTCCTCCTGCCTTCAATCTTTCCCAGCATCTGGGTCTTTTCAAATGAGTCAGCTCTTCACATCAGGTGGCCAAGGTATTGGAGTTTCACTTTCAGCATCAGTCCTTCCAATGAATATTCAGGACTGATTTCCTTTAGGATGGATTGCTTGGATCTCCTTGCAGTCCAAGGAAGTCTCAAGAGTCTTCTACAACACCACAGTTCAAAAGCATCAATTTTTCAATGCCCAGCCTTTCTTATGGTCCAACTGTCACATTCGTACATGACCACTGGAAAAACCAGAGTCTTGACTAGACGGACCTTTGTGGACAAAGTAATGTCTCTGCTTTTTAATATGCTGTCTAGGTTGGTCACAACTTTCCTTCCAAGGAGCTAGGGTCTTTAATTTCATGACTACAATCACCATCTGCAGTGATTTTGGAGCCCAGAAAAATAAAGTCAACCGCAGTTTCCACTGTGTTCCCATCTATTTGCCATGAAGTGATGGGACCAGATGCCATGATCTTAGTTTTCTGAATGTTGAGCTTTAAGCCAACTTTTTCACTCTCCTTTTTCACTTTCATCAAGAGGCTCTTTAGTTCTTCTTCACTTTCTGCCATAAGGTTGGTGTCATCTGCATATATGAGGTTATGGATATTTTCCCAGCAATCTTGATTCCAGCTTATGCTTCTTCCAGCCCAGGGTTTCTCATGATGTACTCTGCATAGAAGTTAAATAAGCAGGGTAACAATATACAGCCTTTCTATATTTGTATATCCCAAAAAGTACTGCTTTCCGGATTTGGAACCAGTCTGTTGTTTCATGTCCAGTTCTAACTGTTTCTTCCTGACCTGCATACAGATTTCTCAGGAGGCACGTCAGGTGTTCTGGTATTCCCATCTCTTGAAGAATTTTCCACAGTTTGTTATGATCCACACAGTCAAAATCTTTGGCATAGTCAATAAAGCAGAAGTAGATGTTTTTCTGGAACTCTCTTGCTTTTTCAATGATCCAACAGATGTTGGCAATTTGATCTCTGGTTCCTCTGCCTTTTCTAAATCCAGCTTGAACATCTGGAAGTTCATGGTTCATGTACTGTTGAAGCCTGGTTTGGAGAATTTTGAGCGTTACTTTGCTAGCAGGAGAGATGACTGCAATTGTGTGGTAGTTTGAATGTTCTTTGGTATTGCCTTTCTTTGAGATTGGAATGAAAACCAACTTTTTCCCGTCCAGTATGAAAAGGCAAAATATAGGATACTGAAAGTTGAACTCCCCTGGTTGGTAGGTGCCCAATATGCTACTGGAGATCAGTGGAGAAATAACTCCAGAAAGAATGAAAAGGTGGAGCCAAAGCAACAACAACACTCAGTTGTCAATGTGACTGTTGATGCAAATAAAGTCCGATGCTGTAAAGAGCAATATTGCATAGGAACCTGGAATGTTAGGTTTATGAATCAAGGCAAATTGTAAGTGGTCGAACAGGAGATGGCAAGAGTCAATATCGACATTTTATGAATCAGTGAACTAAAATGGACTGGAATGGGTGAATTTAACTCAAATGACCATTGTATCTACTACTGTGGGCAAGAATCCTTTAGAATAAATGGAGTAGTCATCATAGTCAACAAGAGTCTGAAATGCAGTACTTGGATACAATCTCAAAAACAGTAGAATGATCTCTCTTCATTTCCAAGGCAAACCATTCACTATCACAGTATCCAAGTCTATGTCCTGACCAGTAATGCTGAAGAAGCTGAAGGTGATCGGTTCTATGAAGACCTACAAGACCTTCTAGAACTAACACCTAAAAAAGATGTCCTTTTCATTATAGGGGACTGGAATGCAAAAGTAGGAAGTCAAGAAATACCTGGAATAACAGGCAAATTTGTCCTTGGAGTACAGAATGAAGCAGGGTGAAGGCTAACAAAGTTTTGCCAAGAGAACACACTGGTTTTAGCAAACACCCTCTTCCAACAACACAAGAGAAGACTTTACACATGGACATCACCAGCTGGTCAATACAGAAATCAGATTGATTATATTCTTTGCAGCCAAAGGAGAAGTTCTGTACAGTCAGCAAAAATAAGACTGGGAGCTGACTGTGGCTCAGATCATGAACTCCTTATTGCCAAATTCAGACTTAAATTTGAAGAAAGTAGGGAAAACCACTAGACCATTCAGGTATGACCTAAATCAAACCCCTAACGATTATACAGTGGAAGTGAAAAATAGGTTTAAGGGTCTAGATCTGATAGAGTGCCTGATGAACTATGGACAGAGGTTTGTGACATTGTACAGGAGATAGGGATCAAGACCATCCCCAAGGAAAAGAAATGCAAAAAGGGAAAATGGTTGTCTGAGGAGGCCTTACAAATAGCTGTGAAAAGAAGAGAAGCAAAAGGCAAAGGAGAAAAGGAAAGATATTTGAACTCTACATTTGAATGCAGAGTTCCAAAGAATAGCAAGGAGAGATAAAGAAGCCTTCCTCCGTGATCAGTGTACTTGTTAATCAATATAAAAATTAAAATATACTTGTAGAATTTGGGATCTGAAGCACTAAAGGGAGGAGGAGAATTAATATCTCAGTTTACAAAGCTAAGAATCAAGAAATGGTGGGTCCAGTCGAAAGCATAAGAAATGGAGATGTAAATAAGGTGCTTACAAGTACAAAGCTTCCTAACAGGGGATATCAAATTAGTGGAATAATGATATAAACAGACGATGGGGCAAGGTATAAGAAAAAGTAAAAAATAAATGAAATCCTTATTTTTCCCATTCAGAAGTAATTAAATAATATCAAATTTTTAAGTCAAGAAAAAGACAAATGCAATCCTAAATATTGATTAGCTATTGTGGTTGATGACTCCCCACTTTGCACCAGGCACCTTCCCAATTGCATGGTATGCATTCACTTCCTTTTAGTTCTCACAATGATCCTGTAAGAAAGGAAACTGAAGCTCAGAGAGGTGAAGCAATGTACTCAAAGCACACAGCTAGTGCTAGAGCCAGACTCCAAGTCCAGGTTCCTGTCTCCTGGGCACACATTCTCACACCATTCCACCTCCCAATGTAGTAATATCACTTAAAGACATTGATTAACTATCTAAAGAAGAAGCTTTTCCTTGGGAAGGAATGAGCAGAACCCTCTGTACAAATTGATCTGTTCTAACCATATGCACTTAGGACTGGATTGTTTTAACTCTAAGACAGCAGCAGTCACTTTATAGCAGTCAGTAACCCAAAGAATGGGGTGGTTTCTAGTGCCACCACCTTAAAGATGATGGAAGAAGCTGAATTAAATGCCAACAAGAAATGTGTGACTCCTGCTGTGAGAACTGTCAGTGTAGGAGACATGTCATGTTGATGAAACGTAGTTCTCTAGAAAAGTAGGCATGAAAACAGGGTTAAACCAGAATAATGAGAGTGAACTGTGACCTTAAAGAGATATTGTCTGGCAGCATCTTGCCCACCCACATGTACACCCATGGACTTCCGTCCACTCAAAGGAAGGAAGACCCTTGCAGGGGAGGTGAATTCCAGAGACTGCATCTCTGCTCCTGCAAAGACAAGGATGCTCTTGAAGATGATCAGAGAAGTGGTCATTAGGGGGCACCCACATATACTAATAACAATAAAAGATAATGATTGCTATGAATGTTTCATTGAGACAGGCTGAGTCTGTGAAAGGCCATGAGTTCATAATAATATTCAAAGGAGAGGACTTTAGAAAAGTGTGGCCAAAAAGAGAGACATAAAGGTTAAAAAGAATGCTAGTGGTTATGCAGGAGACGCAAGATGAAAGAGAAATGGGATCAATGCCTGGGCAGGGAGATCCCTGGAGAAAGAAATGCTTGTCCACTCCAGTATTCTTGCCTGGGAAATCCATGGACAGAGGAGCTGGGAGGGCTACAGTCCATGAGGCTGCAAAGAGTTGGACACAACTGAGCTGGTATCTTTCTTTTGTTTCTATGGTGCAAAGAAGAGTAAATGAAATGGGAAATATTTTTTGTTAATTGAATTTAATAATAAGAGGAGTCTTGAAGTCTATGGGTATATTCCTTTCTGTTTATTTACATGAATGTTTATAAAGGATTGAGAAAGAAAGAACCCCTGACATCCGGAGGCTGGCCTGGGATCACAACAGGGTGCTGCTCTTCTCCCGTTGGATGTAAAGGCTCTCACAGAACTCCAGCCTCACACAGGGTCACCCTGAGAGCAGGAGCGAAGGAGACAGCAAACACCTGTCACTGCCCCCCACCAACACCACGCCCCCTCCCCTGGCTGAAAAGCGGGACTGCTCCTTCTTACCAATCACACCTTCATCTTGCTCTGCTCTGGTCTCCATACAGATGAGTTACTGAGACTCACACTGGTAGTGCTGCCTCCCATTCTCTGCAGCTCCCAATCTAGAGCAGCCCCATTTCCTTAGAGTTTCCCCAAATCCCCTCACCTAAGCCCCATCCTAGCATCTTTCTTCCTAACAGCTTCTCTCTCCGATCCCCAGGGTTGTCCCTCAGGAAGAGTGACAATCAGGTTGCTTTTTAGGGAGTGTGCCCAGTGGCAGAGGCTGGAGGCACTGACCATGTGGATGGGAGAGAATTCACACAAAGGCAGACCCTCCTTCAAGCAGATGGAAGAGGAGAGCTCACTGGTCTCCCTGCCTCCTTCTCTGCCCCAAAGCTGCAGGACCCCAGGAGCCAGGGCAGCCAATTGCAATCATGAAACATGAGATGAAGAGTCAAGTCAGAGAGAAGAGGTGGGCTTGGGCAGAAAGGGCTGATCCTGGATGATGCCAAACACTTAAAAATGCATTTGGACCCTCCACCTCATCCTTCCATCCTTCCCTGCCATTCTTGTCCTGGTCCTGACCCTTGTCTGGGGCCTTAGCTGGGTGGGGTGCTGGACGGTTCTCCCTTCTGCTGGATTACTATCTGGGTGTCCTCCTCTGTTAGCCTCTGATTGGTCACTTCCTGGAAAGGCTACCAGTGGGAGAGGGGAGAACCCTAGAGAAGCCTGTCCCTGCCCAACTGCATGGCCCGACACAGAGACATTCCCTCCATGTGGGCAGACAGAGATTCTACCAAACCTCTCCCTCCACGTGGTACAGCTCATACTCTATGGGCAGGGACAGGATGGGTAAAGGCAGTGTCAGATTCAAAGTCCTTAGCCCATCGCCAGGCCCTCCTGATGCTTCTACTCCTGTCTTTCACACCCTCCTGACTCCATGGGGCCTGGTCCACCGGCCTGGAGGACTTCCAGCTGCCTGGACTCTGATTCCCACCCAACCTCCAGGCCTTCACTCAGGCTGCCCCTCCAAGGCGTTTCCCTACCTGCCTCACCAGGTGAAATGTTACTTGTCCCCGGAGGCCCATCTCAAAAGCTTCCTCCACCTGCTGTCTTCCTCTAATTCCCTTCCAGTCTCCCTTGGAATCTTGCCCTTTCCTGCCTGTGGGTCTGTTTGTGTGGAGTTTCTGCAGCTCCCAGCACAGGGCGGGGGCTCTGTCTCTTCTCTGCTGCTCCTCCTGCTCCAGGGCTTCTGGGGCTCCCTCCACCCTCCTGGGCACAGCCTGGCTAAAACATGAGGTGTGGGACCTGTTACTGGGGCATGAATCAACCAGATTCTCAAAGACATAGCACTACACCTCTTTTACCTACAGTTAGTAATTCCATTTATTTTCCTTGTCTGTCTTCGTAAAAGCTCTTTCTGATAGTGCCATCAGATATCTGAGCGTTTCCATTTATGGGCATCCCACGCTTTTCCAGAAGATCACCCTCTGCCAGTAAAAGAAGATGTGAGACCTACATGGTCTATGCTCTCCACCATCTTGGTTTAAGAAAGCTTTTGTATGAACACTGTACTCTCAGGTAGCAGGAAACACCTATTTCTTCGTGTCTCTTTACTCCAACCCTGATATTTTTATGAGGAGAAAGAGGAAGAGAGAACTGTGGAAAAACATGAGGCTTACCTAAAACCTGATATCCTATCCTGAGACTTGAAGACTTGAGCAGGACATTCCTAAACCTCCCCTCCCACAGGATGTCCAGTCCAGGTCTGATCTGGGTGTGGGGCCCAGCTTCCTCTAGCCTCTTGCTCTCTGCTCCCAAACTTCTGCCTGGGACTTTGAGGGGAAAAGCGTGGAGTCATTTCCTGACTGCAATGGAGGTAATTTTGAAAGCACAGAAATGGGTGTGCTACTCTTTGACTGAGAAAAGTACCACTTAAACATGTCCTGCTTGAATGAGGAGAAGGACAAGAAGGAAAAAAAGGAAGGGGGGACAAAGAGAAAGAGGAAGAAACAAAAAGATTCTAATCAATCAATCAATCAATTCCAAAGGATCTAAATGAAAATGGAGAAGAAAAAGAACTAGAAACATACTAGAAAAAGTGTTAAAATTAATTTTGAGTTGGGGAAACCATTCTCATCAAGACACAATTTCCGGAGCCATAAGGAAGGTCTGATTTATTTGACCTCTTGAAAACTAAATATTTCAAAAGGATGCCACAAACCAAGTCAGAAAACAATGAGAGACCGGAAGACACTGCAATATTTATAGTAGACAAAGATGAACATTCCCAACACAGAGAGAGCCTAAAATCCACATGAAAAGACTGAATGTCGTTTTTCACAAATGGATAAGAGATGTGAACGAACAAATCCCGGGGAGGCAACTTGCCCAGGGTCACATAGTTCTCAGTGGACAGAGTGGGGCCAAGTCCAGACCTTCTGACATGGCTTTGTGAGGGAGGGGAGTGGAATGTGATTTTAATAACCCATAAATTTCTAGGTTTGTCTCTACCTTTATAAACACATAGGTCTAGTATCATGCCCCTCTTGTTATACTGATATATCTACAGTTTGGCTTCTTGTCTTAAGATCATAAACCCTGTGTCATCATGTGGGTGTTGCACAGCAGGGCCTGCGTCTCCCCACTTGGTCTCCTGTCCTTCCTCTCAGGCCTTCGTTTTTCCCCAGGACCTGGCACTGAGCAGGCACTCAGGACAGGGTGGGTGATGAAAGCTAATTCCTCGTATCTCAGAAGAAACCTTTTGCCCCCATCAGCCCCTGCACAGCACCCAGGGGCAGACTCAAGGCGGCCAGGCCACAAGGAGGAAAGACTCTAGCCCCCTGTACTGCTCCATCCCCTCAGCTTTCTTGAAATTTCCCAAAGGACTGAGCACCCACAACATAAACCTTACTTCTGGGGTCGCTGCTCATGTCTCAGGGGTCCACATCCCAAGCTGAGACCATCTGAGCAGGCGTCTACCTCCCTCTTCACTGTTCAGGGGTCCCGGGGGTGGGAGGAAGCCATCAGAAACATCTGCTTCCACATCCAGGCTCTGTCCTTGGGCCATGGTCTCACTTCTCTGAGCTTCCATTTCCTTTCTTTTGTCAACTAGTGACAATCAAGGTTTTCTCAGACAGTCGTCCTGAGGATGGGGAGATGGTCGGGGGTCCTACCTCCTCTACTTACCCAGGAGTCTGCCTCTGACTGAGTGTGAACAAGATCCAGCTATTCTCAGCTCTGCAGCTGCAGCCGCCTTTTGTGTGTCTCTGCAATAAACCACGCACACTTTCTGGTCCCAGATATATTCGGAGAACCAAAAGGGGAAGTGAAACCCTCACTTCTGAGAGGCTCAAGTTACCAACACCCTGCCCACCAGGCCCCGCCCAGACCTATTCCCCGCCTCCTGCTGCCCCCTTAGAGAAACAACCCCAGCCCTGACATTTCACATCCTTCTGACACAGCCCACCCTGCCTCGGCTCCTTGAAGGAGACCTGCCACCAACACACCGTGAGTCCTTTGGCCAAACACTCCCCCACCCCATGGCCGACTTTCCAACCCTCGGCCCTCCCCTCCCCGCCCCCTCCGCAACCCACTCATCAGCCTGCCTGCTTTATTCACCTTATGCCACCAGCACGTGGCATGTTCCAGAACACACCAACTCCTCACCACACACTGGTCATATTGCTGCTGCCTAGGGTCACATCCACGTGGCTTCTAGGGTTTGTTCATGCAGGTCCTTCTGCCAGGGACACCTGCTGCATCGAACCCGGAGAAATCATACTCACCTTGTAAAGCCAAAGTCTGGCATCACCTCCTCTGAGAAGCCCTCCAGGACCTCCCTTGCATGGACCCCTGTCCCTGCTCTGCTCCCTTGGCACCTGGGAGAGGGGCCTAAGGCCACCCCTCAGCCTCTCTGTCCACGCCCCACCCAACTCCTTTTGATCAAGTCCTTCTAGACTTGGCCCTGCTGACAGGCACAGAACTAGTGCCTTTAGGTCCTAGCAACTCGCCTGAGGAGGCCCAGCCTTGGTGGTCAAGGTCATTTGGATGGAGGCCAAGTCTGTGGGAAGGGCTGAGAGCCTGCTGCCATTTTCTACCCTGGATTATTTCTAGTTGCACAGTTTCTTTTGTCGAAATGGAGGACCTTTACAGGAAGGCTGGTGATCTGGCAACTCAAAAGTCAACAACAGAAAACAGTCTGATTTTCCGTTTGGTTCCTGAGCAAAGAGCCACAGTGTATGGAGGGCTGAGCATTAGCCACCCTCTGTGCAGGCTCTGTCCATATCTTTCCTGTTGTACTCTCACATCAGCTCTAGGAAGTGTGGGCTCCATTTTTCAGATAAAGAAACAGAAGAAAAGGTCCTAGGCCTGAGAGTCCTGGTGGACTTTTCTTTTTTGCCCCCACCACAAGGGGCAGCAGTGGGGCTGGGTCCCCCATGGAGGCCCACCTGCCCTTCCGTCAGGGCTGCTTCATCCCAGAAAATGGCCGCAGTCATCATGGTCACCTTCGCCTTCCAGAGGGAGGGACAGAGGAGTGATGGGTGTTACTCCATGAGGACCACTCTCTACAGTTTGGTCTGACAATTACCCTGGAATGCAGATCAGGAATCTGACCTGATTTTTGCAGTAAGGTAGCTGATGGCAGGGGCGAGGAGGGGGCTTTCTTCCAGCAACTCAGGGGAGGAACCAAGATTCAAACCAAGTTTATCACTGCCTATTGTAAACCCCACTCCTTGTTTAAAGTTCCTTTTTTTCCCCTTTAAATGATTTTTTTCCCAGTAAACTCCCTCCTACTGATTCTTCTCTCTTCCACTAGCATGAGTTTATCTGGAAGTTAAGCAAAACCACCCTGACATGCAGAACTCAGCTAATCCAGAGGAACTGTGTCCAGTTGTCATGAAGGTTCTCTGCTGAGAATGCCTAATAGATGCCAGACATCATGGACTCAATAAACACAAGCTCTTGGGAGAGCCACCATGGGAGCTGCAGACTCAAATCAAGGTGAGGATTCAGCAAGACTTAAAACCAGGGACATGAGCTGAGACCATCCCATTTGGAGATCCTAAAGATTCAATGACGATAAAATTGGGCTCCACTTGACCCCAACATCACAAGAGAAGTACCCCAGGATGGCTACAGTGACCCACCTGCCTGTCCTCATCCCTTTGTATAGGATCAGTGGGAGTGAGTAGGGAGCTTCAGACTGAGCATGTGACCTGAGGGCTTTAGAGTCATCAGAGTTGCTGATGGATGTGGACACCACGGGGCAGAGCACAGGGGATCCCCTCCAGGCTGACAGCACAGGTGACCTCAGCGGAACTGGTCTTGGCCACTCTCTGCAGGCTGCTCTCATCACAATAGCCACAGTGTGGAAGAAAGGAAAATAATATAAGAAAAATCCTGTCTATACATACCACAGACTATTACTCACTTAAAAGAAGAAGAAAGTTCTTTTTTAAAAAATTATTTTAAAAGGAAGAAAATTCAGACTCATGCTATGGACTAGATGCACCTTGAAGACATTGTGTTCAGTGAAATAAAACAGTTACCAAAAACTTATTGTATTTCCTGTTATTATTAGGTTTGCAGAGTAGGCAAACAGATAAAGACAGAAAGCAGGGTGGTGGTCGTCAGGGCCTGTGGGAGGGGGAGAGGAGTTACAGTCCAGCGGAGTCTCAGGTTTCAGGAAGAAAGAATGTGGAGACGCATGGTGGTGATGGCTGCACAATAGATGAATGTATTCGATACCACTCACCTGTACACTTAAAAATGGTTAAGTAGTCAATTTTAGGTTGTGTGTATTTTACCACAGGAAGTAAAAAAGAAAGAAAAAAAATCCCGTCACAAAGGACAAATATTGTATGATTCCACTCACATGAGGTCCTGAGAGGAGGCAAATTCATAAAGATCAGAGGTACACTGGCGCTTGCCAGAGGTGGAGAGGAGGGAGAATGAGGTATTCGTATATAATTGCAACAGAGTTTTATTTTTGATGTAAAACATTCTGTGGATGGATGGTGATGCTCGTTGTACAATCATGTGAGTGTCCTTAATACCACTTAACTGTACACATAAAAGTGGGTAAAATGGTAAATTTGACAATTTTCAAATATTGAAACAATATTTGTTAAAGTTGAACCTTTGTGGGAAAACATAGCAGCACCTGAATGCTTTACAGACTGTAAAACACTTTCACACTCAACATCGTGCAAGCTACCACAGCCCTGTGATGGAAGCATTTACTCTCCTAATGGCACCTGGGAAAACTAAGGTTCAGACTGGCCCCCTGTGGGGAAACTGGCAGGTCAGTCTGTTTTCTGGAGGATGCCATTTCCTTAGAGGAAGAGAAATCCTTCAACCTTCCAGTAGTCTAAAAATGTACTTTCCTTCCGTAAATGCTCCCTGTTAGCTCAAGATGAGTCATAAACATCAATTACCGCTCGTCCAAAGAAGAGAGCTCAGAGGCCCAAGTCCCTAGGGGCCACAGGGAGCTGAGTCTGGCGGGGTCAATGGGGTCCCTCTGCAACTGGCATCAAGTGTCAACTCCCTTCTGGGACAGCCCCACCTCAGGGGGAAAGCTGCCTGAACTCTTCCTTCACAGAGACTCTGGGTCCCACTCTGCTGTCCACATCTCTCCATCTTCCATGAATGGGGAGAGAATTTGGCATCATGCAACCCTCCTTGATGGGGATAAAATGGAAGCAGTGATAGACTTCATTTTCTTGGGCTCCAAAATCACTGTAGATGGTGACTGCAGGCATAAAATTAAAAGACATTTGCTTCTTGGAAGAAAAGTTATGACCAACCTAGACAACGTATTAAAAAGCAGAGACATCACTTTGCCGACAAAGTTCCCTGTAGTCAAAGCTATGATTTTTCCAGTAGTCAAGTTTGGATGTGAGAGTTGGACCATAAAGAAGGCTGAGCGCTGAAGAAGTGATGCTTCTGAACTGTGGTGTTGGAGAAGACTCTTGAGAGTCCCTTGGACAGCAAGGAGATCCAACCAGTCCATCCTAAAGGAAATTAGTCCTGAATATTCATTGGAAGGGCTGATGCTGAAGCTGAAACTCCAATACTTTGGCCACCTGATGCGAAGAGCTGACTCATTTGAAAAGTCCCTGATGGTGGGAAAGATTGAAGATGGAAGGAGAATGGGACGACAAAGGATGAACCGGTTGGATGGCATCACCGGCTCAATGGACATGAGTTTGGGTAAACTCCGGGAGTTGGTGATGGACAGGGAGGCCTGGCGTGCTGCAGTCCACGGGGTTGCAAAGAGTTGGACATGACTGAACGACTAACTGAACTGAGCTGAAGAACTTATAAAAAATTTCAAAAGGATAAATATGTACATAGATACACGTATAATGGAATCACTTTGCTATATACCTGAAGCTAATACAATATTGTAAATCAACTATACTTTAATAAAACATGGAAACAAACAAGTCACTCCCTGCTAAGTTCAAAGGTGAGTTGATGCTGGAGAAGTAGGGCTAGAGACCATCACCAGGGGAAACCCTTCTTGCTAGAATATCAGACCCTGGGGAGGGCGATAGAGGAGCCCCTGCTACTTGTGCTGGATCTCTACAGCCCTAACTCTTTGGCTTTCTCCCATTTTCAAAGCTCCCCTATTCCTGGCCTCTCATTGCTAGTCTCCCTGTCTCTCCCTTATTCTGCCCTCAGTGTCTTCTTCAGTCCACAGTAAGTGCTTTCTCCCCTTGACCCTGCACGCGTCCCTGGTCCCTGCATTGCTCTAGGGGTGGCCCAGTCGGGCCCTACTGCAGACTCTCATAGATCCAGGTGAGCTTCTCCAACTCCTTCTCCAGCTCCTGGGCTTTTTGCCTCATGTTCTCAGCCGATGCTGTCTTTGCCCCCTCCTGCAATTCCTGTGCATCTTTCACCAGGGAGTACACGTCCAGCCCCATGGATAAAGCTGACAGAACTCCACCCCCGATGCGGGCTCCTCTAGTCGCTGCCAGAGCTGTGCCTCTGAAATGTGTACTCACATGCTGGGCACTTTGGACAAGGACTTGCCCAGTGGTTATGCAGTGCTGAGCAGTGGGTAGTAATTCAGGGTTGCCTCTGGCCACCCTGATGGCACGAATATGCCTCCCAAAATCTTTAACTTGGTAGAGATCATTTACATAGCATTTTATTTCAGCTGTGTTAATGTGACCGGCCTGGGTTTCTGCTGATGACAGGTTTACATTTTCCACCACCATGGTGGAAATACCTGTTACAGCAGATGCTGCTCCCAGCCCTATTCCAGCAGCTGAGAGTCCCAGACTGAGGCCTCCTGTAAAGGGTGCCAGAACCAGCCCAAGGATGCTCAGGGCGCCAGACGCAATGCCGGTGGAGGAAGCTACCACATTGGAGATGGTGCAGTCCCTGTGCACCTTGTCAACATTGTCTGCGAGCTCATGGAGCTTTTTTATGCTCTCCTTCAGCTCCTCTTTTACTTGAGGAAACTCCTTCAAAAACCTCTCCTTTTTCTGCTGGTATTTTTGGAGCCTGTCTTGGTCCTCCCCAGCCAAGACTGTTTGCACCTTGGTCAGATATTCACGGAGTACATCTGCCTGTTCCCTGTAACAATGAACATTAAAGCCTTAGAAAGACAGTTTGCTTGTCTATGAAACAGGCTCAACAAGCTCTATCCTGCATAAACCACAGAGATTTTATTATAAATCACAAGAATTTTACTAATGTAAAATTTTTTCCAACCTCCCTTGAGTGTGTTGCCATGCCCTTCTCCAATATGCATATGATTATATATGCAAAAAATAAATTATTTTCTAAAGATATGCAGACTAGATTGGAGTTTTTACTTTCAGCTTTGCTTCTGTTCGAATTTTTTATCATATACCTTTATTTTCAAAACATAAAAGTTCAAACGTCTTTTTTTTCAAAATCGAAAACAAACTTTAAAAGATGAGGATCCATTACAATTGATTTGACCATTGGATGAGACCCAGAGAGCTTGTTTAAGTCTGTGACTTTAATTCATAATGTGTTTTTTGGTAAGTCCCTTTCATTTCTCAATTCATAAACTCAAGATAATATAACACAAAAGATAATCTTTGAGGCTTTTGGATGAATAATGACCGATGTATGAGTCTTACACCCCAGAGACTGTTTAAAGCAGTTTGGGAATCCACTGTTTGACTTTCTCAAGGGGAAAATGGAATCTGGCCGTGGAACTTTTAGCTACTGACAGATCTGGTGGACCACGATGTCTATAGGCCAATTCAGAAGTCAGAAAACGGCTAGGCACCTTTGTTCTCCAATCGACCAAACAAGCAAAAACCACAGCAAATCTTCCCAAAGTTTCCTTTCTAATTACTCTGAAATATAAAGGGCGGTGTTCCGAAAGAGATTAAAAGCTCTGGCAGTATCATTTTATTTCACAGCTATGACAAACATCACCATGCTCATTGTCATTTCTCATTAATAATGTCAGAATGTCATGAAGATATTTTGGGATTTCAACTTTGCTTTTTTTCTATTTTTTTTCAAGTAATTACGCAGAACCAGAGTTAGCATTTTTACATAAGTCTATTACTGATTTCAGGAGAAGGCAATGGCACCCCACTCCGGTACTCTTGCCTGGAAAATCCCATGGATGGAGGAGCCTGGAAGGCTGTGGTCCATGGGGTCGCTGGGGGTCGGACATGACTGAGAGACTTCACTTTCACTTTTCACTTTTATGCATTGGAGAAGGAAATGGCAATCCACTCCAGTGTTCTTGCCTGGAAAATCCCATGGACGGCAGAGCCTGGTGGGCTGCCATCTATGGGGTCGCAAAGAGTCAGACACGACTGAAGTGACTTAGCAGTAGCAGCAGCAAACCCTCATTTGGATATTGTTAGTGCTCCATGTACTTATTCAATCATGGAATACATAAGCAAAGGTCATCTTAGGATACCTTTAACTTAAGAGAGATATTTGATAAAGACACCTCAAAGGCAGACCAATACCATCACTTCCAGAATGTGTGTAAAATGGGAACTTCACAGATAAAGAGAATTGATTGGGATTAGAGCAGAAAACTCTTCATTCAGGGACCTTAGTGTATAGTGAGGAGTCCTCTTGTTCTTTGCTCTTGGCTGCTAGGATGTGGTAACTAGGCCTCAAGAATATTCTGGCTGATAAGAATGTCCTCGTCTGCCTGGGACTTTGGCAACTGGAGAGTCTGATGAGTTGACATGTGGTGGGCCTCTGGGTCACGTGGTATCTGTTCTGACCTCTGGAGGAGCTGGGCTCTAGGGCAATAGTCTGAGCTCTGGGACAGGCTGGAGATGATGGGTCAGGGTAATTTGTTGTTAAATAGGGTGAGCATCTCTGGTGGGCAGTGCTCCATGTGTCCTGCCATACTGGATCCAGGACAGTAATGCATCCTGGGGACAATGGAAACTTCGTGTGTGAAACCTGCCCAGATCTGCCCTGTGGCTGATGGGAAACTGCATCCTTTCCTGTAATAAATCATAACTGGGATCCTGAAGCTTTAAGTGAGTCTGTGCATCCTTCTATGGAGTTCTAGAATCTGAGGGTGGTTGTGGGAATCCCCAAATTTGCCCTTGATGGGAAAAGTAAGAACAGTCCCAGGACTGAGCCCTCATACTTTTGAGATTGGCTAACTTTGCGCCTAGAATTTTATTTCTTTTCAATCAAAACTCAGCTAGAAGGACCCTTAACGATCATTTTGCCTGGCATCTGCTCTCACCCAAGCCTGATACCCTTGGCCTTCTCAGCAGAAAGACACTGGGTCTGTCCACTGCCCATATTGACTGGGAAGCTGTGAACCCTGTTCCTTCTGGGCCTTCCAGCCCACATCACTGACTCCTGAGCCAGCGCCGAGCACCCCTGACCTCTCAGGGGTTACATGTTAATTTGTGACAGCATCATGAGCCTGCACTCCAAGGCCATGTGCAACTTTATGGAACCTCTAAAGAATCAAGAGGCTTGAGGAAACACCCATCTGAATGGCTGAGCCTGAAGCAGCACTTGCACAGCTGGTGGAGGAAGTGGTTTCCTCTTTGGTGGGGATGCGTGAGGCTCCTCAGAATCACTCAAATGACACACAATCACAGCCACTTACTATGACCCTGGAGGGCTCCCTGAGCCACACGGCCTTCCCAGTGACAGGGCAGCTCCATGTAGACTAGAAGAGGGTCCCAGATGGAGTGAGAATCCAGGTCCCAGGCAGGGTATGGAGGGCAGGGTCACCCAGGGCCCTCTAGCCCAGCTCGAGGGGATCCCGTCAGGAAGGGAAGAAATGTTCCCTCTCCCACTCCCAGGACCTCTGCTTGGGTCACAGCCCCTTCAGTTCTGTGTCCTTAGGGCCCACTCTCCTCACTCTAGTCCTGGCCTGCTGCCCAAGTCTGCCTACTAGTCCTTCAACCTGGACCCTCTGCTCCACCCTGACCCTTAGGTCTGACCCTGGTCCAGGCCTCCCTGGTTCTTTGGACAAGATGATTGCCTTTTGTTCCCCACCACTGACTCTGCAGTTTACTCTGAGGCCATCACTACAATCCATCAGATTGAATTGCTATTCCCACTGGACACATAATACATAACAAATTTGAGACTCAGGGTCTGAAACCCACAGGCCCAGAGTTGGGCAGGGCTAGATTCAGGATCCCACCAGGTCCAACCAGTTCCCCTCCAGCCTCTCTGCCTTACTGGACAGCAGGAACCTGCAGTGTTGGTATAATTCCTAAGATGGGGAATGAAAGAACTCTAGTCAGAATCCCAGGAACACAAAATAATGTTTGGGTCAAGATTTTCCAACTTGAACCAAAGGAATTCCTTCTTTTTTCTCATCCTCAGGAAGAAGGTCCCTGATTCTTCCCAACAACCTTATTTTAAAATTAAGATTGATTGAGCAGCTACTCTGTGTCAGCAATCATGAAAAGCACTTGTGTGCATGATCTCAGTGTCCTCACAGTAAAACTGAACAGGTGATGAAGCAGAGAGTAGTTCAGTAACTTGTCCAAGGTCATATAACCTGCCCTTCCTTGCAGGTTTCGTCTCCTCTCAACCCAACGTCATTTAATGCCAACAAATAGCACGAAGGAAACATTCCACATAGGATCTTGAGGAGGAACATCCTCGGCCCCAACCATAGGATCTTCCTGGAGGAAACTAGCCTAGGAGAATCTTCCTGGGGGCATGTTGGGGACATTCCTGGTGTACCTGAATGGTTACCTGGACAAATCGGCCTCAGTCACAAAATTCTCCCAGGGTTTGTCTTCAGTGAGCAGGAATTGCAGTTGTTCCCATCTCACACTCCCCTGGAAATACTCAAGGACATCATCAAAAAAGCTTTGGCTCTCTAGACAGAAAAATAAAAATTGAAGATTCGAGTAAACTATGGTGTGATGTAAATGGTATCAAGTATAAGTGGTAAAAGTTCACCTTTCACCTTTCCCGCCTGGCCTTGGGGACTTGCTCTGCTGTGCCTGCCCCCCTCTATGGGCTGTCCTGGCCTCACTTCTGAGTCATTAGCTGGGGGTCAGGAGGCAAGGGGAGGAAGTTAGCATGCTGTTGATGGATTTATCTGGGATCTCAGGTGGACTGTATGCACCAGCCCCAATTCATAAGTTAATGCCCAGACCCACCCACTCTGCAATGACTGTATTAGAAGATAGGGGGCTTTAAGGCAGTAATTAGGTGAAATAAGGCCTTAAGTGTGGGGCCTCAATTCAGTAATATCAGTGTCCTTATTAAATGAAGAGATGTCAGATCTCTTCCTCTCTCTCTTCTCTGAAGTATTAAGTGCTTTAGGTTTTCTTTTTCTCATGCACCACTAAGGGAGAAATGTGAGCATCACTCAGGGCTCACATGGAGGGAACCCACAGCACTAGATCTGTGTGTTGACTGATTAGGGTGGTGTGGATGGAGGAAATAATTGAGCACCTGGGTGTCTGCTTGGGCATTTGAGAACAATAGAACTAGTACGGCCTGAGGCAGTCACCTGGTAATCAGGTGTTTATACATGGGAGCACTGGGCAGGTGCCCTAGCACAGCACAGGAGAGAGGGGATTCTGGAGAAGGGGAGAGGTTTCTACTCAGAACTAACACATTCCAAGTAGAGGGGACAGCACCACACTAGGCAGGACCTACTATGTGGTAGGCCCTGGCCCAGGCCACGGACACACATTATATTTGGTCTTCATCACAACATAGGGAAATATTCTTCTCATTTTACAGGTTAGGTCAGGTAAGGTGCTCCAGATCTGAGAGGCAGGCATGGGAGGCAGCAAAGGCCAGATTGGGATTCAGTTTAGAGTTCGCTGACCCTCATAGGGCAGCTGGGTGGGCAGCAGGGCAAGAGGTGGAGGAAACAGCCTCTGTGTTGACACCCCAGGGTCTGGGAGCAGAAGGAGGTTTGGACCAAGGGAGAGGGCAGGAGAAACTCCAGGGGACCTCCTCTCTCTGTCCCACCTGGCCTTGGGGACTTGCTCTGCTGTGCCTGCCCCCCTCCATGGGCTGTCCTGGCCTCACTTCTGAGTCATTAGCTGGGGGTCAGGAGGCAAGGGGAGGAAGTTAGCATCTTGTCAAGTGGCTCCCTGAGGAGAGGACCAGGAAAGAGGCTGTGGGGACAGACCACCAAGTGTCAGGGGACTCCCCATTGCCTCTCTGGGGGATGCTTATCCACGCCTTTCTTGGTTCTTGATTACTGGGCAGGTTAATTTGGCCTGGAGCCACCACCCTCAATTCTGGGTCACAAGTAGGAACCTGCCAGAGAGGTGGTGGCTGACTACCTGAGTGGTCCTTGGGATCTTCTGAGCTCATGGTGGCAGCAGCAGGGTCTCAGAGATCTCCCTTCAGTTCACCGGTCTGTGTCAGGCTGGAAGGAGGTGTCCTTTCACCCTTGGGGAAGAGAAAACAGATTGTGGGCTTGATTGCACGTGAGCAGTGGCTGAGGGAGCAGCGAGGGGCGAGGTCCTGGGTGGTTTCACCTGGGACGGCCACCAGTGCCACCTGGGCCTTAACCCAGCATGGTTCTCTGTCCCCTGGGCTCTGCAGATCACTTGTTAAGGAAAGTTACTCATCCTCCCGCCGTCCTCCCCAGAGTTCTGCTCTCCTGTTGGGGTACGAGAGAGGATAATCAGACAGGAGAGAGCCATCTGCGAAGTTATAGGAGCAATAAAACCAGACACAGAAGATCAGGTAGGAAGGGAATCCCCTGGAAATTACATGAGGTTGGGAATGCTTGTGTTACTAATTGATTATAGGTGATATTGATCCACTGTCTATGACGTGCAGGCCTCTGAAACTCACGTAAACTTAGGTCAGTCCAAGTTTTCCCATTTCTGCTGGAGCCCGGCCTTGAACCCAAGTCTTTCTGATCCAAATTCCAGGTTTGTGATGACTATGCTCTACTTGCTTTAATGTACAAAATGTCTATTTGTGGATGCATGTTAATCGGAAAATGACTCTTTTTATTGCAAAATGATGTTATGCACTCTGTGCTCGAGTCTCTGCCTTGATAGTTCCCGGTGCTATAGCTCCCACAGACCACATCTTCCTCGCTTCTGCAATAGCCTTTATCCCACAAACCTTTTTTCTGGACTCCCACCAGCCCCACTCCAATCCCTGCAGCCCTGCCTTGGTCAGCTGAGGACCCGAACGGTGTCATCTTTGCTGTCCACTCCTGATTGTTGGACTTCAGGCTGTTTTTAATTCTTTATGTAAGTAATAGTGCAAAGAACACTCTTCTTGCATAAAACTTTGCCTCCATTTAAGATTCTTTCATTAAGCTATTTCTAGAAGTAGAATGACTGGATCCAAGGGTATCAACACCTAACATTTTTTCATACTTAAGCTACTTTGTCATGCAAAGAAACTGTACAAATTTACATTCACACATATCATATGCGATGGTGTCCATCCTTTGTCTTGCCAGTTCTCTGTTATTTTTTTAAATAGCAGATCTTTATATAGAGAGAACTTCTTTTGGTTCTGGTTGTGACTATCTTGTGTTGGGAGATGAGAAAATAAGCGTGTTAATTATACTAAGGCAGTATTTTAAGAAGGCAAAAGAATACTTATTTAAGTATTCTTGCTGAGACCTGACTGAAATGATAGTAAAGGTCCTTATAGTTACAGTAACAGCTACTCGTGAGAGTGGCTTGTATTTCTGGTTTTGCTCTGCACTGGTAGTTACTCTAAGACTTTATAAATTATAATCCATATTGTTCTGATAACCAGGAGGTGTGTACCACTGTATCCCCATTTACAGCTAAGGAAGCTGAAGCATAGATGTTCTGTGATTTGCCCAAGGTCAGAAACCTTCTTCCTGGAGAACTGGATCCCACCCACTTTCTGGGCTCAAGATCCCATATCTGGCTTCTTCTCACTTTGCTGCTAACAATAATAATAATTAAAAAGCAGGGGTGGTGGTGACAGGAACCCAGAGTCTTCACACTCCCTGCCTTGGCTGAAAATCACGACTGCTTTTTATTTACCAATTGCACCTTTATCCTTGCTCTGGTCTCCCCTCTCAGTAGATAGAGTTACTGAGACAATCACTGGTAAAACCGCCCCTGCCATTCTCTACAGCACCCAGTCTAGAGTGGCCCAACTTCCTTAGAGTTTCCCCCAACCCCCCTAACCTGAGCCCTGATCCTAGAATCTTTCTATCACCTTCCCTCTGCAATGCCCAGGGTTCCCCTCAAGAATAGTAACCATCAGCTTGATTACTAGGGAGTATGCCTGGTGGCGGAGGCTGTGGGCACTGACTGTGTGGATGGGAGAGAATTTATACAGACAGGCCCATCTCCAGGCACGTGGGAGAGTAGAGCTGGCTGGTCCCCTGCCTCCTTCTCTGCCTCGAAGCTGTAGGACGCCAGGAGCCAGGGCAGCCAATTGAAACACAAGGACCAAGAGCCAAGGCAGAGAGAGGAGGAGAGCTTGGGCAGAAAGGGCTGATCCTGGATGATGCCAAACACTTGAAAATGCATTTGGACTGTCCACCTCATCCTTCCATCCTTCCCTGCCATTCTTGTCCTGGTCCTGACACTTGTCTGGGGCCTCAGCTGGGTGTGGATGCTGCACAGTGCTTCTGCTGCTGGATTAGAATCCAGGGCATCCTCCTCTGTTAGCCTCTGATAGGTCACTGCCCAAAAAGCCTATCAGTGGGAGTAAGGAGAACCCTGAAAAGACTCCCCACCTAACTATATGGCCAGATGCAGAGGCTTCCCCTCCATGTGGGCAGAGGTTCTCACCAAACATCTCGCTCCATGTGGCTGCAAGTTATCCACCTTGGGCAGGGAAGGAGGGGTTAGGGCAGGATCAAGTGCAGAGTCCTTAGCCCATCGCCAGGCCCTCCTGATGCTCCTACTCCTGTCTTCCGCATCCTCCTGACTCCATGGGTCCTGGACCAGGGGCCCTGGAGGACTCCCAGATGCCTGGACTCTGATTCCCCCAGCCTCCAGGCCTTCGCTCAGGGTGCCCCTCCCCCTGCAAGGCCTTTCCCCACCTGCCTCACCAGGTGAAATGTTACCTGTAATTAGAGTTCCCACTCCAAAGCCTCCTCCCCCTGCTGTCTCCCCCGGTTCCTCTCCAGGCCCCCCTGGAACCTTGCACTTTCCTGGTTGCGGGTCTGTTTGTGTGGAGTTTCTGCAGCTCCCAGCACTGGGCAGGTGCCCTGTCTCTTCTCTGCGGCTCCTCCTGCTCCAGGGCCTCCAGGGCTCCCTCCCCCCACCCAGACACAGCATGGCTAAAATACAAGATGTGGGACCCATTAGTGGGACATGAAACCACCAACTTCTTGAAGACACAGCACCACACCTCTTTTACCTGCAGTTGGGTAATTCCATTTGTTTTCCTTATCTGTCTTGATAGAAGCTCTTTCTGACAGAGCCGTTAGATTTCTGAGTGTTTCCATTTATGGACGTCCCTTGCTTTCCAAAAGATCACCCTCTGCCAGCAAACTGTGAAGTGAGGCCTATATCTTCTTCACACTAGGCCATCTTGGTTTAGGAAAGCTTTTGTAGGAAAGCTGTACTGTACTTTCAGGTGGCAGGAAACACCTGTACTTCCTCATGTTTCCTTACTCCAGCCATGATATTTTTACAGCAGGAGAAAGAGGAAGAGAGAATTGTGGAAAGATATGGGCTCCTGCTAAAATCTGAATAATGCCTTACTGCACTGGAGGCTCCTTTAAAGGCAGAAAAAAGCAGTGTATTCCTTTTTGATTGCAGTAGGTACCTGTTAAGTAAATCCTGCTTTAAGGAGATAAAGCAGCAGACATGCAGGAAGGAAGGTAGGGAGTCTGGGAGAGCAGGAGAGGAGGAGGAGAAAAAAGGAAAGAGGGAGAAGGTAGAAGGCAGAAGAAAAGGAGGAAGAAGAAGAAATAAAAAGCTCTAATCAATTAGTGAAACCTAAAGGGACCTAAAGGTAAACCAGAATGAAAAAAAACCTACAAACGTACTGGAAGAAACGAAAACGTTATGCAAAACATACTGCAAAAATTCTGCTAACTTGAGGAAAACTGTCTCACCAAGACACAAATCCCAGAAACCATTGGACCTCTTAAAAATTAGAAATTGCTAAGGATACCATAAACCAAATCAAAATGCAAGAGATCTGGAGACAATGTCTGCAATACTTAGAAGGATAAAGGTGAATGTCCCCAACACACAGAGGAGCTACAAACCCATATGAGCAGACTGAAACCAGCTTTTTAAAATGGGTAAGAGAACTGAACAAACACTCCCTGGGGAGGTGGCTTGTCCAGGGTCACACAGCTCTCCATGGGCAGGGTAGAGGCCAAGTCCAGGCCTTCAGACACTGTTATATAAGTAGGGAATGTGATTTTCTTTTATTTTGTTTAAACTGATCAAAATGTACATTCTGTTTTTATTTTTTTATTTTTCTTTTTTTAGCTGCACTGCCCACTATGTGGGATCTTAATTCCCCAACCAGGGACTGAACCCACAACCCCTTCAGTGGAAGCAGGTAGTCTTAACCACTGGACCACCAAGGAAGCCCCAGGAATATGATTTTAATAACCCCAAAGTTCCTAAGTTTCTCTCTGCCTGTCTAAACACATAGATCTAAGCCTACACCCCTCCTGTTACACTAACGTGTCTACAGTTTGACTTTTATCTTAATATTACAAAACCAGGATCATAATGTAGACGTTATGTAGAAACAGTGGAAACAGTGTCAGACTTTATTTTTTGGGGCTCCAAAATCACTGCAGATGGTGACTGCAGCCATGAAAGTAAAAGACGCTTACTCCTTGGAAGGAAAGTTATGACCAATCTAGATAGCACATTCAAAAGCGGAGACATTATTTTGCCAGCAAAGTTCCGTCTCGTCAAGGCTATGGTTTTCCCAGTAGTCATGTATGGATGTGAGAGTTGGACTGTGAAGAAAGCTGAGCACCAAGGATTTGATGCTTTTGAACTGTGATGTTGGAGAAGACTCTTGAGAGTCCTTGGACTGCAAGGAGATCCAACCAGTCCATTCTGAAGGAGATCAGCCCTGGGATTTCTTGGAAGGAATGATGATAAGGCTGAAACTCCAGTACTTTGGCCACCTCATGCAAAGAGTTGACTCATTGGAAAAGACTCTGATGCTGGGATGGATTGGGGGCAGGAGGAGAAGGGGACGACAGAGGATGAGATGGCCGGATGGCATCACTGACTCGATGGACGTGAGTCTGAGTGAACTCTGGGAGTTGGAGATGGACAGGAAGGCCTGGTGTGCTGCGATTCATGGGGTCACAAAGAGTCAGACACAACTGAGTGACTGAACTGAACTGAACTGAATGTAGACCTTGTGTAGTAAGCCCTTCTCACTTCCTCCATCTGGACCATCTTCCCCACACATGATCAACCATCATGGGCAGCCCTGAGCTGAGGGCCCAGAGAGCACAGGAAGGCAATGCCCTGCATTTACCCACTTGGTCTCCTGTCCTTCCCCTCTCAGGCCTCAGTTTCCCTCTAGGACCTGGCACTGAGCAGACACTCAGAGACAGGGTGGTGATGAACCTGGAGTCCTTGTACCTCAAAAGGAACCCTTTCCCTACCCTGGGGGCAGCCTCAATGTGGCCAGGCCATAAGAGAAGAAGCTTTGATTCTCCTGTCCTCTACCCATCTGCTTTTTCTAAATTTCCCAAGGGCTGAGCACCCCCAACACCCACCTTCCTTCTGGGGTCACCACTCACGTCTCAGGAGTCCACATCCTGAGCTGAGCCCACCTGAGCAAGTGTCAACCTCCCTCTGCACCGTTTAGAGGTGTTGGGGGTGGGAGGAAGCCCTCAGACACACCTGCCCCCACATCCAGGCTCTGCTCCTGCTTAACCTGCCCCTCTGGCCATGACCTCATCTCTCTGAGGTTCTGTTTCCTTCTGTCAACTAGTGACAATCATCCTTTTCTCAGGCAGTTGTCCTGAGGATGGGGAGATGGGAGGAGTCCTTCCCCATGCTTACCCAGGAGTCTTCCACTGGCCGAATGTGAACAAGATCCAGTTGTTCTCAGCTCTGCAGATGCTGCCACCAGCTGTGCAATAAACCACATATACCCTCTGGGCCCAGATATACCTGGAGAAGCAAAAGGGAAAGTGAATGTCCTTACATCTGGGTTGCTCAGATTAAACAAACACCCTGCCCACCAGGCCCCACCCTGAGCTAATCCCATCCTCCCTGTTGACTCCCTTAGATACACAAGCCCAGTCCTATCCTGTTCAGTCCTTCATGACCAAGTACGTTGTGCCTTGGGCTCTGTGAAGGATGACCCACCACCAACAGACTGTGAGGTCCTTTGCCAATAGTGCTCCGTCTACTCCATGGCCTTCTTCCAGCCCCTCCACCCTCTCCATCCACCCTCACTCGCCAGCCTGCCTGCCTTATTCACCTTCGCACTGCCAGCACTTGGCACAGTCCCAGAAGATACCAGCTGCTCACTGCATACTGGTCATACTCCTGCTGTTAAGGGGCACACTCATTCAGGTTCCAGGCACTTCCTACCTCAGATCCTTCTTCCAGAAACACCTGCTCCTACCACGTGGCAAAGTTATGCTCATCTTTCAAAGCCCAATTCTGGCAACACTTGGTCCGAGAAATCCCCAGGAAGTCCCCTGCTCTGCTCCCATGGTACCTGGGAGAGGGCCCTAAGACCACCACTTAGCCATTCTGAGCATGTTACCTACAACCTTTATAGTCTCAGTTGAGTTCAGTTCAGTCACTCAGTCGTGTGTCCCACTCTTTGCAGTCCCATGGATTGCAGCACGCCAGGCTTCCCTGTCCATCACCAACTCCTGGAACTTGCTCAAACTCATGTCCATTGAGTTGGTGATGTCTAGGTCCCTGTAGTCTTGTCCGTGAAGGCAACAATGACACCAGTGACTTTGGTCCCAGCGGCCCAGGCTGGGTGATCAAGGCCATTTGGATGGATGCAGAGCTCACAGGAAGGGCTGAGAGCACACTCCTCTTTTCTACCTCAACTTATTTCCACTTGACAATAGGTCTGTTTTGGAGGACTTTATAGGAAGTCCAGAGTCTTAGTAACTCAGGAAAGTCTACAAGAGAGGGCTAACCCTCTTTCCTCTGCCCATGATGACTCTTTTCTGGGGAACCTAAAAGGAAATAGGGTTGGTTCTCTCAAGAGAGCATCAGTTAAGGTGCTCACTTCCTCTCCCACTGTCATTAGCAACTGACTCAGAAGTGCGGGCAGGACAGGGAGGGGGGACAGCAGGGGGAGTCCCCAAGGCCAGGAGGGGCAGGGAAGGTGGCCTCCCAGCATCCCAGAGCTTCTCCTGACCTCTCCCTTGGTCTCAGCCTCCTGCTCGCAGGCCCTGGGGCATCACCACAGAGGCTGCTTCCTCCAGTTCTTTCCCTGCTGTCCACACAGCTGCTCTGCGAGGGTCAGTGGACCCTGAGCTAAACCCCAGTCTGGCCTTTGCCGCATCCCACCTGTGTGACCTGGAGCTCCTTAACTGACTTCACCTGTAAAATGGAAATAACGTTTCCCTACGTGTTCATGGGGGTGAAATATCATGTGTGTCATGTCCTGGGCCAGTGCCTGCCACACAGTAGGTCCTGCCCAGTGTGCTGCTGTCCCCTCTACCTGGAATGTGTTAGTTTCAGGTGGAAACCTCTTTCTCTAGCATCGGCCCTCCCCCATGCTGTGTTAGGGCATTTGCCCAGTGCTCCCATATATAAACACCTGCTTACCAGGTGTGACTGCCTCAGGCAGATACTGCTCCTACTGATCTCAAGCACCCCTGCAGACACCCAGAAGCTGTACCCAGAAGACTACCTGTAAGCCCAGGTGAATCCATTAACAGTATCCCAGATGACTTTTGCTCAGGAAGGTGAACTTGAGCCACTTTATGTGAGTTCTTGTTTGCTCAGTCACTCAGTCGTGTCCAAACTTTGCAACCTCATGGACCATAGCCTGCCAGGCTCCTCTCTCCATGGGATTCTCCAGTCAAGAATACTGCAGTGGGCTGCCAGTTCCTCCTCCAAGGAATACTCCTGACCTGGGGATGGAACCTGCATCTCATGTGTCTCCTGCATTGCAGGCAGATGCTTTACTGACGAGCCACTTTAAACTCAATATCATTTAGGTTCCACCATACTTTCTTCTAATCTTTTTTCTTTTTTTTATGTGTAGAGAGCAAAACTTTACTGACGTCATCACTGAGTATTTCCCAGAGACAGTAAACAGGGAAGAACTGCAGTTCCTGCTCACTGAAGACAATGCCTGGGAGAGTTTTGTGGCTGAGGCCAAACTGTCCAGGTAAACCACACAAGTGTGCCAGGAATTTTATCCAGATCCTCTTGGGAAGATCCCCCCAGGCTAGCTTTCTCCTGGCAGACACACCTCCTCCAGGCAGGATCCTAAGGTTGTTCCTTCTCAAGATCCCATCAGGAATGTTTCCTCCATGTCATTTGTTGGCAGTGAACGGCCTCAGGTTGAGAAGAGTTGAAACCCATAAGGAAGGGGCAGGTTATGTGACCTTGGACAAGTTACTGAACTACTTTTGGCCTTAGTTTCTTCATCTGTTCAATTTTATTGTGGAGAAAACTGAGATCATGCATGCAAAGTGCTTCACATGATCGCTGACACAGAGTAGGTGCTCAATTAATGCTAACTTTAAAAAAACTTGTTGTGAAGAGATGGGATCAAAGTTCTTTTCCTTAGAGATAAGAACCAAGCTGGACTTCCTTTGGGATAAGTCAGAAAATCCTGACACCAACATCACTTTGTGTTCCAAGACCTTTTAGAACTAATACTAAAAAAGATGTCCTTTTCATTGTAGGGGACTGGAATGCAAAGCTAGGAAGTCAAGAAACACCTGGGGTAACAGGAAAATTTGGCCTTGGAGTACAGAATGAAGCAGGGCAAAGGCTAACAGAGTTTTGGCAAGAAAACACACTGGTTATGGCAAACACCTTCTTCCAAAAACACAAGAGAAGACTCTACACATGGACATCACCAGATGGTCAACACCGAAATCAGATTGATTATATTCTTTGTAGCCAAAGATGGAGTCGCTCTATACAGTCAGCAAAAACAAGACCAGGAGCTGACTGTGGCTCAGATCATGAACTCCTTATTGCCAAATTCAGACTGAAATTGAAGAAAGTAGGGAAAACCACTAGACCATTCAGGTATGACCTAAATCAAATCCCTTATGATTATACAGTGGAAGAGAAAAATAGATTTAAGGGTGTAGATCTGATAGAGTGCCTGATGAACTACGGACAGAGGTTTGTGACATTGTACAGGAGACAGGGATCAAGACCATCCCCAAGAAAAAGAAATGCAAAAAAGCAAAATGGCTGTCTGAGGAGGCCTTACAAATAGCTGTGAAAAGAAGAGAAGTGAAAAGCAAAGGAGAAAAGGAAAGATATACCCATTTGAATGCAGAGTTCCAAAGAATAGCAAGGAGAGATAAGAAAGCCTTCCTCAATACAATATTGTAAAGTAATCAGCCTCCAATTAAAATAAATAAAATTTAAAAAAAGAAAGCCTTCCTCAGCTATCAGTGCAAAGAAATAGAGGAAAACAATAGAATGGGAAAAACTAGAGATCTCTTCATGAAAATTAGAGATACCAAGGGAACATTTCATGCCAAGATGGGCTCAATAAAGGACAGAAATGGTATGGACCTAGCAGAAGCAGAAGATATTAAGAAGAGGTGGCAAGAATACACAAAAGACTGTACAGAAAAAATCTTCACAATCCAGGTAATCATGATGGTGTGATCACTCACCTAGAGCCAGACATCCTAGAATGCGAACTCAAGTGGGCCTTAGGAAGCATCACTACAAACAAAGCTAGTAGAGGTGATGGAATTCCAGTTGAACTATTTCAAATCCTAAAAGATGATGCTGTGAAAGTGCTGCACTCAATATGTCAGCAAATTTGGAAAACTCAGCAGTGGCTACTGGACTAGAAAAGGTCAGTTTTCATTCCAATCCCAAAGAAAGGCAATGCCAAAGAATGCTCAAATTACCACACAATTGCACTCATCTCACATACTACTTAAGTAATGCTCAAAATTCTCCAAGCCAGGCTTCAACAGTACGTGAACCGTGAACTTCCAAATGTTCAAGCTGGTTTTAGAAAAGGCAGAGGAACCAGAGATCAAAATGCCAACATCTGCTGGATCATGGAAAAAGCAAGAGAGTTCCAGAAAAATATCTATTTCTGCTTTATTGACTATGCCAAAGCCTTTGACTGTGTGAATCACAATAAACTGTGGAAAATTCTGAAAGAGATGGGAATACCAAACCACCTGATCTACCTCTTGAGAAACCTATATGCAGGTAAGGAAGCAACAGTTAGAACTGGACATGGAATAACACACTGGTTCCAAATAGGAAAAAGAGTACCTCAAGGCTGTATATTGTTACCCTGCTTATTTAACTTATATGCAGAGTACATCATGAGAAACGCTGGGCTGGAGGAAGCACAAGCTGGAATCAAGATTGCCAGGAGAAATACCCATAACCTCAGATATGCTGATGACACCACCCTTATAGCAGAAAGTGAAGAACTAAAGATCCTCTTGATGAAAGTGAAAGAGGAGACTGAAAAAGTTGGCTTAAAGCTCAACATTCAGAAAACTAAGATCATGGCATCCGGTCCCATCACTTCATGGAAATAGATCAGGAAACAGTGGAAACAGTGGCTGACTTTACTTTTTTGGCTCCAAAATCACTGCAGATGGTGATCACAGCCATGAAATTAAAAGACACTTACTCCTTGGAAGGAAAGTTGTGACCAACCTAGACAGCATATTAAAAAGCAGAGACATTACTTTGTCAACAAAGTTCCGTCTAGTCAAGGCTATGGTTTTTCCAGTGGTCATGTATGGATGTGAGAGTTGGACTATAAAGAAAGCTGAGCTCCAAAGAATTGATGCTTTTGAACTGTGGTGTTGTAGAAGACTCTTGAGAGTCGTGGACTGCAAGGAGATCCAACCAGTCCATCCTAAGGAGATCAGTCCTGGGTGTTCATTGGAAGGACTGATGCTGAAGTTGAAACTCCAGTACTTTGACTACCCGATGTGAAGAGCTGACTCATTTGAAAAGACCCTGATGCTGGGGAAGATTGAGGACAGGAGGAGAAGGGGACAACAGTGGATGAGATGGTTGGATGGCATCACTGACTCAATGGACATGAGTTTGGTAAACTCTGGGAATTGATGATGGACAGGGAGGCCTGGCATGCTGTCGTTCATGGGGTCGCAAAGAGTTGGACACAACCGAGCGATTGAACTGAACTGAACTACAACAAGGAGGGAAGATTAGGTAAAATTTATAAACAGTTGTTGTGTATTAAAGTACTCAGATTTATGAATAAGTTTAAAAATGAAGCTATGATGTCTCTACTGTATTGATATAGCATGTCTATTTGTACATTATAAATACTATGTTTTCTTTGGACTATTGTTGTTGTTCAGCTGCTCAGTCATGTCTGACTCTTTGCAGTCCCATGGACTTCAGAACCCTGGGCTTCCCTGTCCTTCACCATTTCCTGGAGTTTGCTCAATCTCATGTCCATCAAGTTGGTGATGACATCCAACCATCTCATCCTCTGTCATCCCCTTCTCTTCCTGCCTTCAGTCTTTCCCAGCATCAGACTCTTTTCTTTGGGCAATTTTTACCAAAATTAACTTTTAAATGAGCTCTGTTTAACTGGTAAAGAAAAGTAAAAGCATGCAAATCAAACATTTTTAAATACAATAGAAACTAATGCAAATGAATTTTAGGTTTTTGTGACCTGAACAATATTCAGGATTAAATTAATCTCTGGTACTAAAGTTAAAGGTTGTGGTTTGTTAATTAATAGACACATCTTTAGAGTCATCAATATTAAGTATAGTACTTCCCCATCAGCATACTTCTGTACTTTTTTCCTATGTCTGATTAATTTTCCCTAAACATGGATAATTAAGCAAATACATACATATAAATAAAAAGTAGGGCTAGCACCAAGGAATATGATGGACTCATGGAAGGAAGCAACCACTCTGGTAACGAGGAACAAATATATTGATTATCAGTGCTTTCTATGGAAAAATTTGCAATTAAAAGGGCAAAATGATGGGGGAAATGTTCACATACTTAAGTATGGGAAAAACTTTCTGGCTTATACAGAATTTAATTTAAACTTTAGGCTAAACAAAACAACATGCTTATGACCTATTAAACATACATTGTTATATTCTTTAACCATTAAAAGAAAAAAAATACATTTAAAAATTAAAATGGAGTAACTGTGGTTCAGACATCGAAAATGGAGCTAATGGCCACTGTGGACATGGTTTTAGACATATTATTACTAAGAACTTGAGGTTCCTAAACTGTAACAGATTTAAAGATACCACCATCTGTTCTCAAAACAATATCTGCTAGCAGCTGCCAACTGCAACCTGACAGCCTCAAGATCTCGTCTTGTAATTATAAAAACTTTCTCTTACTTTAGCAATGGTAATGGCAAATGAAATATATCAAGCTACTGCCTCCAAGAAGAAGACACTAGATTATAGTACAAGATAATAAAATTGATTTAAATTGTATTTTCATTTTTGAAAAAGAGACATGTGGAGTGGCCAATAGCTCCTGTTATAGATGATTAATACCCCTGAAAAAGTTAAAACCAAAATTTAGACTATATGGTTTTTCCAGTGGTCATGTATATGGATGTGAGCATTGAACTGTGAAGAAAGCTGAGCACTGATTGATGCTTTTGAACTGTGGTGTTGGAGAAGACTCTTGAGAGTCCCTTGGACTGCAAGGAGGTCCAACCAGTCCATCCTAAAAGAGACCAGTCCTGGGTGTTCATTGGAAGGACTGATGCTGAGGCTGAAACTCCAATACTTTGGCCACCTCATGCGAAGAGTTGACTCATTGGAAAAGACCCTGATGCTGGGAGGGATTGGGGGCAGGAGGAGAAGGGGATGACAGAGGATGAGATGGCTGGATGGCATCACCGACTTGATGCTCATGAGTTTGGGTGAACTCCAGGAATTGGTGATGGGCAGGGAGGCCTTGTGTGCTGCGATTCATGGGGTGGCAAAGAGTTGGACATGACTGAGCGACTGAACTGAACTGAACTGAAGATGTTACCTGGTTACTAGAAGGTGCATAAAGAGAAAATACTGAAAAATTACTTTCCTAGTTGACATCTAAAATAGAAGAATAAATTTCGAAAATAACATATAGTGCATTTTGATCATTATCCTTACCTTACCTACTAATTTCCAAATATTTGTTCAGGTGCTATAACAAAGCAATCAAAGAGAAATGTATTTTGTTTTTATGAAACAAAATATTGGTGCTAAGCTTGGGTCTAGGGACTATTTCCAATACTGTGTCCATTCCCCAAATTGAGGCAGGACCACACCGCATTTCAGCAGGAAGCAGCCAAAGCGGTCATTGCTTTATTACCTCAAAATTTGGGGAAAGGTGAGAAGAGAATGGAAACTAAAAATGAGTTCCTCTGGCAGGTTTATAATTAACTTCTATTTCTAAAATTTTATTCCCTTTCCTGTCTCATTCCTGTTCCTCCTCACAATTGAGGAGTATTGAAAAAGGGGGCAGGGGACAGAGGGATGTGACCAAGCAGGACCCAAAGACACCTTCCCAGGACAGAACTCTCCTCCACCCTATGTCCTCTGCCTATCTTATTTACCTAAAAAAAATGTTAGCATCCTAGGCCTCCCCCAAGTTCCAAAGAATAAATTAATTCAGAGAAGTGAGAAAATGTAGAAACAAACAAAACAAAAGAGTTAGCAAGACAAAATAATAATTATTTAGCCATTAAACAAATTCAAGAACTTTTATTTCCTTCTCAAGAGCTATGGATAATATTCTGAATCATGTCATTTGAGCTGTGTTGCAGATACCAAAAGCACCACCAGATGGAAGAAGTTTACTGCATGTTAACTGCAAGGATGTAGACCCCAGACCAGTTGAAACCAGAAGCTTGATGATTTTGAGCCTGGTTACCTCATCACTTACTCATCAAAAGAATATCCATGAGCTGATCACACACTCACAATGCTCTCCCTTACCCTGTTTCTGAAAACCTTTTTTGGGAAGGTATTCAGGAATTTGGGCCCTTTAAGCACTAGCTACCAGAACTCCTGTGGAAAATTCTTAAAGAGATGGGAATACGAGACCATCTTAACTGCTTCCTAAGAAATCTGTATGCAGGTCAAGAAGCAATAGTTCGAACTGGACATGGAATAGCGGACTGATTCTAAATTGGGAAAGGAATACGTCAAGGCTGTATATTGTCACCTTGCTTATTTAACTTATATGCAGAGTACATCATGCAAAACGCCGAGCTGGATGAAGCACAAGCTGAAATCAAGATTGCCGGGAGAAATATCAATAACCTCAGATATGCAGATGACACCACCCTTATGGCAGAAAGAGAAGAAGAACTAGAGAGCCTCTTGATGAAAGTGAAAGAGGCAAGTTAAAAAGCTGGCTTAAAACTCAACATTCAAAAAACTAATATTGTGGCACCCAGTCCACTCAATTTGCCATCAGTTCATGGCAAATAGATGGGGAAACAATGGAAACAGTGACAGAGTTTATTTTCTCGGGCTCCAAAATCACTGTAGATGGTGACTGCAGCCATGAAATTAAAAGGAGCTTGCTCCTTGGAAGAAAAGCTATGACAAACGTAGACAGCATATTAAAAAGCAGACACATTACTCTGGTGACAGTGGTCCATCTAGTCAAAGCTATGGTTTTTTCAGTAGTCATGTATGGATGTGAGAGTTGGACCATAAAGAAAGCTGAGCTCCAAAGAATTGATAATTTCAAACTGTGGTGCTGGAAGAGACTCTTGAGAATCCCTTGGAAGGAGATCAAACCAGTCAATCCTAAAGGAAATCAGTCCTGAATATTCACAGGAAGGACAAATGCCAAAGCTGAAGCTCCAATACTTTGGCCACCTAATGAGAAGAACTGACTCATTTGAAAAGACCCTGATGTTGGGAAAGATTGAAGGCAGGAGGAGAAGGGGATTACAGAGGCTGAGATGGTTGGATGGCATCACCGACTCCATGGACATGAGTTTGAGCAAGCTCCGGGAGTTGGTGATGGACGGGGAAGACTGGTATGCTGCAGTCCATGGGGTCACAAAGGGTCAGACACGACTGAGCTGCTGAACTGAAATGAACTGATAGGACTCCTTGCTTGATGTCCCTCAATAAACTTTGCAGTTTCCTTTACCACAACCCAGTGTCAGTAGGTTGGCTTGAAGGCGCATGGCTGAGAGGACCCAAATTGGCTTGGAAACACTCCATCTGGGTTGTCTTCCCCACATAGGACCTCCCATCACTCAAAACCACATCCTGAGCAGAGGACCCAGCAAGTGTAGAAAGGCAAAGCCCTGCATCTCCCTGCTTGGTCTCGTGTCCTTCTTCAGAGACAGGGTGTGTGAATAAACTGTTATTCCTTGCATCTCAGAAGAAACCCTTTTCCCTGCATCAGCATCAGCACAGCACCCTGAGGGTAGCTTCAAGGTGGCACAGGAAGAGAGGGTGTGACTCCCTCATCCTCCTCTACCTCCTCTACTTTCTCCAAATTCCTAAAGGGCTGAGTACCTGGAACATACACCTTCCTTCTGAGGTTGCCGCTCATGTCTCAGGAGTCCACATCTTGAGCTGAGCCCACCTGAGCAGGTGCCACCCTCCCTCTGCTCTGTTTAGGGGACCCAAAGGCGGGAGGAAGCCCTCAGACACACCTGCCTCCACATCCAGGCTCTGCCCCTGCTTAACCTGCTGACCTCACCCTCTGAGCTTCCATTCCTTCTTCTGTCAGTTAGGGACAGTCATCCTTTTCTCAGACAGTCGTCCTGAGGGTGGGAAGATGGGATGGGCGGGGTCTTACTCACCTGCTTACTCAGGAACCATCCTCTATCCAAGTGTGAACAAGATCCAGTTGTTCACATCTGTGCAGATGCAGCCACAAGCTGTGCGTCTCTGCAATGAGCCCT